>NC_061783.1:19324412-20524412 GCF_022458985.1 Mugil cephalus | reverse complement strand
GCTACTTACACTTGTTTATGTTGTAGAGTGTCTTTCACTAGCACACACACACACACACACAGTGTGAGTGGCCCTGAACTGTCCCAGACTGTACTCTACATGAAATCAAAAGCAAGGACTCAACACGTCTTCACCACATTCAGCATCTCTGAGCCCACTCACTGGTTTTATTCTCTATACATTAAACTCAAAATGGAAGGTCTACGCGGAGGTTGCTGCTCTTTCCGTCCCCGACCAAAGTCTGATGTTTACACCTCAGACAGGTGAAACATTTTCCGCCATTAAACTCAACTGTAGGTGCCCATAAAGTGACACCGTGTCAGCGGCGCCGGGGCTAGTTAGCTATGACGAATAAGAAAATTACACGTCTGGACCCAGAAACGCACGGTAGATAGACAACAGCTTCCAGTTTGTATGCTAGTGTGATTTTTTTTATATTTTGCGTTAATTCAACAGGCACTCAAAGAGCATCCAACCCCGGTTTTTATTCCGAGCACTGGATGCAGTTATATACAGCCCATCCAGGCACTTGTGGGGGAATAGTTTACTGTCTATCTTCGCTCTTAGTCTGTTTTTACGCTCGTTGAAATTGCGTCTAGAGCACCACTTCTCACGTCTTTGCAGCGCGCCGAAAGACAAAGCAACTCGAGAATATTTTCAACAAAAGGAGCAAAAAAGTCTGAATTAATATTAAAAAAAAAAAAGAAATAAAGAAATAAAGAAAGAAGAAGTTTTGTTTTTTATACTTTTTTATGCCCACATTTTGGTGAATGGTACAATTAGGCGCAGCATCAGCTGTACGGTCTGGAAAAAAACATCTTCTAAAAGCCCTTGAGCTCGTCGTCTGGCGACAGCATATGTGGGTGAAAATGAGTCACGGAGAGTAAGTGCATGTATGTATTTGGTCGTGTGTTCACGTATGTGTGTGTGTGTGTGTGTGTAATGTGGGCAGGGGGTTAGTTGAGTACAGGAGATTGAAGCACTAACCAGAGCACTCAGATTTATTAAAAAGGGCCGGACCCAGCGCCTGTCCACCTCCATCACCCCCCCACCGCCCCTCCCTCCCCAACCATTCCTTTCACTCTCCATCCTCTATTGTTGTCACTTTACTTCTGTCTCTGTGCATACATACAGCCCCCCCCCCACCCCCCCATCCTGCATGATATTACGTTTTTTCCACTAAAAACCCTTCACAGTCACTGCTGGTCCCTCAATAAGACAGGCTCAAGGGTAAGGAGGGGTCCGGGGGGGGGGGGGGGGGGGGGGGGCAGGAAGGACAGGAAGGACGTGGTGCTCCTGAGGTAAATGGGGGAGGACCCCAACCCCTCCTTCATATCCATCCATCCCCTCTCATCCGACGCCCCGTTTCTCTCTCCCCCCCCCCAAGTTCATTACCATAACTCCTGTCTGCTAAATTAAATTGGGGGGTCTAAATCTGCCCTCTCCCCCCCCCCCCCAAACAGCACTGACCACCAGCCAAGGAGACGGACGGGTGGGGAGAGGAGACAAAAGAGGTGGAATCCAATCTGACTAACCCCACTTTTAGTCATCTGACTTTATTAGCTAAATGTATCGGCGGCAAGAAGAAACGCATTGTTGGCCGCGGGGATTCGTGTCGCTCAGGAGACGCGCACGCGCACAATGGCCGACACGCAAAAAGGGGGCCACACAAAAGGACACGCGTTGGCTCCCCGCGTGCTGGGTTCACTCGATACAAACTACGTCGGCGAGCATTAAATGTCCCCGCGGCGCTGCGAACGGCGAGATTACATTACAGCGGCGCACATAAACATGCAAACACTCGAGGAGGAGAGTGTACTCAGGCGCAGGAATACACACAAACACACACACACACAGCTCTGCTTATCCATGGCCCTGTCATTTTTAATCTCTAGGAGGTAAAAAAAAAAAAAAAAAAGAAAGTCCTACATCTTTGAGATGGCAAAAGCGCATCAATGTGAGCTTACTCACACTTCCACAGAAAGGTTTTGTGGTGAGATCACACGCTGGCTTCATTATGTCAGAAACCTGTGAAGGAGGACAGGAGTCTTCTCCTAAGCCCTGTTCTCTCTATTCATGCAAGCAGGGGAACAAGATCACTGCCTTCAGGTTGGCACAAAAGATCAGCACTCCTGCATTACACACACCAGCAGCAGGCAGTGATGGACATTAGCTACGCGGCGAGCGCACACACACACACACACCTGCACAGAACTACAGAGCAACCTTTACACACAGAAAACCTTCTCCACTTCAAACGCAAACTGGTTTTAATCACGGGACCTAAAATGATCACGTGGAAAGTAAACTAATGCTGATCTATCATGATAGCTTTTTATTTCACATTATATTTTAGGTTTGTTGAAGGTTTTTCTGCTTCATTTAGACATGTTTTATCTGCCATGTACTGGTAGCGAAGGCTCATTACACTTATTAACTTTTCTAGTTTGACATGAAAATTCAACAAATTCACAGGTACTCGTTTGAGTATTGTTTCCAATTCTGCTTTTGCATTAAAATACTTCTTAAATCCTAACTAATCCCAAATACCTAAAGATTTTAATCTTATCTTAAAGAAAATAAGATGCATTCCAAACAAATGCTTGGGTCTCAGGTGGATATGAGTTAGAAGAAAAGTTAATTTATGGAAGCTTGTAGGCAAACAGGTCTTGAACACAACACTAGTCGTTTGCTACCAGCCAAAGAGACAACACGAGGGTCTCCAAAGAAAGGCAAACTAATGATGTGTGCTACAATGGTTGATCAAATGACTCCACAACTGGAGTTTGAAAGGTACGTACATGCACATACACATATAAACCAATCACATACATACAGTACATACCAGCCAGGGGACACCTAGAAGTGTTATTAATGATGCAATGCACGGGAAAAGAAATGATAGTCATGAATGAAGCAACCAGGAGGAGATACAAATCTGTAGGCTGGTTTGTATCTCCTCCTAGCTTCCTAGCCTCACAGCTAATAGCAGCTTTTCTTATTTCCTGGAAGAATTATTTCCCCTCATGAATGCACAGAACATACAGTGTACACCAGCAGCCGGCAGTTGGCCGTGTTCAAGTGCAACTTTTTGGTCCGGAGACAGTAGACGAGAGATAACGTCACAGTCGGCTGCTGCTGCTGCTGCTGCCTAAAGTTATTGGTGTGGGTTTGGCGTGTCTGCACCTCCGGATGTTTTTCATTTTTTTAGCAGTTCCTGTGAGCCCTCATATTTGGAGATGTGTCAAGAAAAACCAACGCACTTGGAAATGTATGGTCATGTTATCCTCCCATCTTTTTGTCTTATTAAACGTACACAGGATTTCACGCATTTTAAAGTCGACAGTGTCTCAAAAGTTGTCTGTCAAATTGGTTGAATTAAACTGTGTGTATTGTGCTTATATGATGGGATCCTCTGGGTATGCACATGAAATTACTGCAAATAACCTGTGCCACAATCTGTAAAGAAACTAAAAAGGCCACTAAGACGCATCTTGGCCTGATGTTTAGCGTGAAACCTAATTATTCTGCTTAATTAAAAAGGCAAAGCAGCGGCTTTGACCTCAGAGCAGCCGCCCCAACACATTCAACAGCCTTTCGCCTCTCACTCTTTTCTTTCCCGCCCTCTCTCTTCTCCTGGCCGAAAAACACGCCGGGCTGCATTGGCGGTCCCGTGGCAGGGGAATTACAGTGATGGAGGGACTGAATGGAGGGACGGCGAGCGGCGTGGAGGGAAGGAATGCGAGCTATGAGACGAATGAATAGGCACGGGGTTCTTTATGGCATTTATGTGCGGCGCGGAGAAAGCCTATCGACGGACACCTTGTCGGACAAAGGGGCAGCGCACGCTGAGTGCATTCGATTAAGGGCGCGCATTGGTGTTAAACCAAAAAAAAAAGCCCCCCGCTGTGGCCCATGATTCATTATTTGGCGGGGGTGTAAAAATGGACACTGGTTGGTATAAACACACAAAGTACTGACACCAGCCATCAGGGAAACACCGATTCTACGCACGCGTAAGTACTCAAGAAGTACACATGGTCCTCGTGTTTACATGGACAAACATAGAGGAAATGTACTCACAAATGGCTGCAAACACACACACACACACGCACGCACACTTACATATGATTGCCGATTACATACCCAAAGAGAGCGGGACACACAGGGAAGTCAAATACAGCCTGAGTACAGCCAATTTAGCCCTTAATGGTCTTTGGGACCATTAAGGGCAACCATCAAGAGCGTGGGCCTAAGATGACTGTCCAATGCAGGATGTGTTTATGTGCGGTGGGGGGACAGCGTTTACCTGGATTCCTTTTCCTCCCATACGTGTGTCTAATGGCCTATGAATGTTTCCACGGTAACAATGAGAGTTTGAGCCGGTTGGATGGACTGACACACGGACGGCAGCAGAGGGGAAGCAGAGTTCACGCTGCCATATTTGGTTGGCGGGTGTTTGTTGTTTTTTTTTTTTCCCCGTGTCTGCACAGCGGGTTGTGTCCGTGTTGTTGAAATGGCCGTTACCATTTGTGCCGCACGACAAAAAGAGATGCATGTGTGAACGTAACGCACGGGTATACGTTTACGGTTTATGTGACAGTTGTGTTACTGGATACTGACAGAAGTTTTAGGTTTGATTTTCAAACCGAATCACATGTTTGAATTTAATAAAGATGCAAAAGTACTAAAAAATAAAGTTTCTTTGAGATGTGAAAATAGAGATATTTTATTTTACTTCTGTACATTTGCTAAAAATAAGAACGAAATGTATATCTCGGAATGATAAATGTAATAAGCCTCCACTATTTATCTTTTAAACTTTTATTCAAGTATAATCATAATATGAGATTATGTCAAATAAAACCTTATTTCTTGAGCTTTTATTTTTTGGAAACGCAGCTTTATTATTTATTTTGGCAAACGGTTTCATAAATGTAAATCTACATTATTCAGTTTTAGAGTGTAAATGTGCAAAAACAAACTAAATTACAACTTGCGAAGGTATAACCGTCTGCTCTAGAGAGTCTTTGTTGAGTTCTTGTCTGTAATAACCCAAACACTGATGTCTCGTTGCTTTTGAAGATGGATAAACGGTGGATGTTTTGACTTGAGACGCTCGTCTTGAATAATTTCCAGACTGTTGGATGGAAACGGATGTAAACACTAAAGCGTCAGCGTGTTGCATAGGGGCGCGTACTGACAAGGCCTTATTGTGATATACTGAAGTATTCTACATAGGTTCACTGAGAAAATTTTAAATGCAGCTTGAAATGCAAGTTGTACATATGTACATCAGTGATAATTCATTGGACAAACTGAGTCGAAAAAATATTAATTCAGATTATCAGCGTCCAGTTTAGTGCATTTGTAAAGAAGTTTCTTGCCAAAAATTAATGTGAAAACACCGTTGTCACAATTGTCTCCTTGAATGAATGAATGAAAATGTGTGTCAGTGTTTGAACACTGAACAGATGTGAAAATAAAATTCCTTTGCATACATTTTGCCTAAGTACTGTGTTATCCAGTGTAGTTTGCTTTGAATCAACAGGCTGATACCTCATAGTGTCTCGTTAGATGAGTTCGTAAGTTGGTCATGTTCCCTGAATATCTAACTGGAGAGAAACACTTTGTCCAGCTCATCAGTTCCTACCTCACAAACATCAGCTTTGACTTTTCATTCACCACCGCTGCTGTTCCATGCAAATATCCACGGTTTATTTAAGAGTTGCTGCAGCCTGACTGTCCCACATTAACACATAAGTGAGTTAGTGAGAAGGGACGTTAAGAAAATGCAATGAAGAAAAACACAGAAATGTTCTAAAAAGTCTTGCTGTCAAAGTGTTGGATGTGATTTCACGCGCACACTTTACTATCTGCATTTCAAACAGCCGCTACAGAACAGATTCACCATCAGATGGAGTTTGTGTGTGTGTGTGTGTGTGTGTGTGTGTGTGTGTGTGCGCCGAGCCCAGTGTGGGGGTGAGGCGGCTTAACGCAATAAAGCATGTTGTATTGACATCTGTGTTGTGTCTATTGATTCCCCATTATGGAGCTAACAAACCCGCCTGGACGCTTTGTCATTCGCAATCACGTTAGCACCGGGACTCACCGACAACGCTGCCCCTTTTAAAATCTGATCCATACGCGCACGCACACACACGCTCATACAGGAGCAGGTGTCGTCACGTGCACGCGCGCACTCTTTCTCGCATTCCTGCACATTCAGCGCGGCTGCTTCGTGTCACCCACACACACACACACACACACACACACGCACACAAGCACGCACGCTCCCAATTCTCATGCACACACACACACACATCAACACACAAATGGGGTGGCGGGAGAGTAGTCAATGCCGGCTAATCAATACCGGTGGAAGGTTAAAACCACTCACACAATGGGCAGCTATGAGCTTCTTGTGGTTTCCAGATAAACCACACATGCCGGAAAGATCCATAACTGACCTCAACGTGCAATTATTGAATCGTCTACCTGTCTGCTTGCTCTCACACACACACACACACACACACGACTGGTAGCTTCATGCACACAAACACACTTTTGTCTGGCATCATTTCTAGCTCGCATGTAAAAAAAATAAATAAGTGCATACACAGTCAACACACACCTGTAAACTCCCTGCATATGCACGGACCCGAGCACAAATCTCTGCACGATCACGCACGCTTCTCGATTTCGCACACAATCGGATAAACTCTCGCGCGTGCGCACACACGCACACAGAGCAGCCAATTAATCCAGGCACCGGGGCCTTTTGCTCAGGCTCAGTTTGGTGTGGCCCAGACACCACAACCCCCTCCTGGGCTCTGCGAGGTGAAGATCCTGGGTGTGAGAGGAGGTAGTTATCGAGCAGCACGGAGCACTTTGAGTGTGCGTGTGCGACTGTGTCTGTTGTTTTTTTTTTTTATGTGTGTGTGTGTGTGTGTGTGTGGGCAGGAGCTTTGTGCTTTGAACTCGTGCAATGAAAAGTTTCTCTGTGCTGCTGTTAAAACAATAGAATACTACAACCACATCGCCTTATTGTCTCGCTATGCACCGTTTCTTTACTGTGGTAATTTATAACCATCAGAGGCTTTTTCCTTTTCTTTTTTTTTCCTTTTTGTTTGTTTGTGTTGCTCGTTTTCTTTGTTGTATTTTTAATATCGTCTCTTTCTGTTTAACGACGTGTCGTATAAGAGGAATCTAATTAGAGAAGCGGGTAAGAATGAACTACAGGTGAAATCAGAGTCGGCAACATAAATAAAGCTTCCCTCTCCATTCACACACGTGCTTTACTCTCTCCCCCCTTCTCTCTCTCTCTGAATTTGACAGCTCTCAGTTTTATATGGGCCACGGTGGCCCTGGAGGATTTTACAGCAGTGTACATAAAATAAAAGAGCATTTAGATTTCCTTTGTTGTGGTGCAGAGCGGGGACAGAGCGGAGGCAGCTACAGGTCCCTCTCTGCCCTGCCTGCCCTCTCAGAAACAGGAGAATATCTGGTCAGATCTCTGAGCTGCAACAAAAGAGGAGCTTTCTCATTGTTAGCGGGGGGAAAGACGAGATCCTGAAACGAGCCGTTTAGGTACCAGGAAGTGTATTTATTATTTTCTCTCCTTGCTTTTGTCTTCCTCCTGGTTCGTGTCAGCGTGTCAGATGTCAGCGTTCATCCTCGTGCCCTCGTCTTGAGACGTCCGGCGAGAGATTTGTGAACAAAAGCTAATAGTTTGAAGCGTCGGCAACAATCGCGATCAGACCGACTTCATTACAGCTGTGCCAGACTGTGTTTTCAGATCATTCTACATCGACCTGCGCATAAAAAAAAACAAAAAGTGTGTCTGAACACTGGGAAAAAAAGACCCAGGAAGAGAGAGACTTGTTTGGAGGAATTTGTTGGTAAAAACGAAGTTAGTTAAATCCTTGAGATGTCACGAAGGTCTTCCAGACAAAAGCATAACTTCCACACTTTGATTTTTGTCAATAGCACAAACTACCGTGAGTTACAGTTAATTCTGGCTTTGATGGATCGTCTTCAGTCCATTTTAAGGTTGTATTCATGATGTTTTACTCAACAATATGCTAAAAAACATAAAATACAAAAACATAAGAAGGAAAGGCGCATGAGTAGTGATCATATTTCTGCATGAAACACAAATTTAACTCATTTTGTCAGTAGTAACAAGCTATGCCGCTAAATAATTATGTTTTATATTTTTGTACACACTGGGTGACTTTATTGTAACATCCAGTGAAATAATCCCAGTGTCCACATATGAGGACACTTCTTGTGTCCTGCTAATCTCAAATAGCAGGTCTAAAGATCTTTGTCAAATTAGGATGCATCGCAAACAAAAGCTTGTGTCTCTGAAGCTTAATAGTGTGAGGCTATAAAGCAGCATTCAGACATTACTCACAGGACATAAAAACACTAAAACTCAACACTCATAGATTCACTTTAGTGTTAGTAGTTAATAAGGCGACCCGACGCATTGACTTCCTGCCACGTGACACCGGCTCCAAATAATAAAATGTTTTCCCACAATTACTAAATATCACCAATATCTCCAGCCTGCGATAGCAACTTAAAACCAGCGTCTGCTTTAAAAAGCGTGTTACCGTGGCGAGTGTCTTAGGCCCAGATGAGCCGAGGCCAGCGGTCTCAACGCTGTAGTGTTTAAGAGTCGAGCTGACAAAAAACCCATAAGCCCTCGGTTTAGATCCACTGCAGAGCCACTGTCTGCTGGCGTCTGCTGTTCAGGACCTCGCTCCCTCCTTCTCCTCGTCCCGCTGAACCTCTCTCAACCCATCTCCGACTTTTTGACACTTTTGCTCGTGCAAACACTCCCGAGGTGTGTGTGTGTGTGTGTGTGTGTGTGTGTGCGCACACACGCTTACAGGTGCAGGCAGTCGTACAAATGCGCACACCTCGGTCAGAAGATCAGAGGCAGGCGGAGAATTGTGGGTAACAGACTCAGCTAAAGTGGCTTATGGGGCCCCGGCCCGACCACGCCAGGCAAATCCAATTCAACAACCCCCCCCCCCGTCCGCAGGGAACGAGGCACAGACAGAGGGATACACCGAGGGGGGAAAAGAGATAGAGAGGCAGGAAAAAGGACAGAGAGAGAGAGGGGAGTTTGCATTTCACTGGAAAGGCTTTCATGTCGAGTGAATACTTCACAGAAATGAGAAAGACAATGAGAAACAGAGGATTCGGAGTTTCTTTCTCTCCGGGGACCGGGGGATGAAAGATGGAGAAGAGAAGAAATAACAGGGGGAAAGGAGGGATAAGTGTTGGCCTTTGCTCTCATGCACTGTTTATTTCTCTGGTGTGCGTCGGCTGCTTATCACACCAACATGTTTAAATAAAAAAAAAAGAAAAACGTGTGGAAATGCACCGGGGAGACTGAACCGCCGCCTCCAATTCATTCTTTTATTTACACCCCCTCCATTAATTTTACTCCATTACGTTTATTCATATCTAATTTATGAATTCATCTACAACCCGCACGCTCCTCTTTAAACGACTGTTTATCCTTTTCACTCCGCCACTGCTCCTCTCGCTGCTTTTTATTCACTCGGCTCTTTCACCTGTTAATTTGCTGATACTTTAACCTTCCCATTCATTCCGTATTCATTTATGCGCTCCCTCATTCTGTTATTCATTCAATCATTCATTCATTCGCTCCCTCGCGCCCAGTCGCCACCACCACCACCACCGCCGCCGCCTCTTCCTCTCCTTGTTCTCCCATCGTGTCTTTTACTTTAATTTCTTAAAGGACCGACAGAGAAACTGACCCCCAACCCCCCCCCTCCCCCTCCAAAAAAAAGGGGAAACTGAAGCTATAGCCGTTATATGTCGCCTGTCAGAGCCGCCTGAAGCAGCTCTCATTAAAACCTCCACCGTTTTTCTCCTCCTGACACCTACTTAAGGTGATAGGCTGAATTACCCCTGCACGGCTCGGCACGGCTCGGCACGGATCACCATACGCGCTACCCTCCCTCCCCTCTCCCCTCCCCTCCCCTCCCCAATCTGTCTTTTTTGAAATTTCCGCCTGGATGGATGAAGGTGGTGGGTGATGGGGGACAGAGGAGCTACCGGCTCACTCATACATGCACACTCCAAGCTTTTGCTGAGGAACTGACCCCAAACTTTGACCAGGTGGATTAAAAACAGCAAGATAAAATAAAAATATTTAAAAAAAAATGTCACCAGCGCATTAAATTATTTATGCATTAACATTGTATCTCCACTGAATAATAAGCAAATATCACAAAGAAGATGTACACCTGTCTAGATATGTGGCAAAAACATTAAAGTGTTCCTGGAGGAGACGAAGAAACTACATAAAAGTGCAACATCACAGCGATCGTGAGGTCACAACAGCGAGTAAATATTGATTCAAGCCCCTCAAAGAATACTTAAACATATATTTTTTAGCTTTTTTTTCATGACAAGGATTTGAATTTCTTAGAAAATGTCACTTCTTGAATCGTCTCCTGCCTGTGCAGCCAAACTTTGTCCCTCAACTTGACTCCTGTTTTCACCAGCGTGGCCCCCACGTCTGGGATCGATACATCCTGATCGATGGATGACCATGAATACCCCCCCCCCTAACAAAAAAAAAAAAAACCTGAGAGAAGAGGAGAGGGAAGAGGAGAGGGGACAGATGGGATGGAGGCTGAGATGGATGGATTGCCATGAATGAAAGGGGAAAAGATGAGGAGAGAGTGTGGCGCCTCTGTGGGACTGTGATGGATGTTAATGACCCAAACGTGCATACATTTTTTTTTTCTTTTTTTTTTTTTTGAGGGGAGGGGGTGGGTGTGTGTGTGTTTTACATTTTGGATTTATATGCAAGTAAGTATTCGAACCTCAAACTGATGTTTGCAGATGAAGTCCTTTGTGTTATTTTTGAAAAGATGATGAAGAAGGTTAAAATAAAAACTGAAAACACACACAAACACCTTCCGGATAATTAATCTTTACAAAAGTCAGTTATGACAAATCAAACACGTATGAAACAAGTTGATTTACATTTTACTTAAATAACAGAAAAGAAAAAAGCTTCTTAAATTGCCAATAATAAATGAATAACTGGTTTAAACTTTCCTACGTGTATAATCGTCATTTATTTAGTGTTTAGACGTTTAGTGAAATTTGAGGGGTTTTTTTAATGTATAGATTAATTTAATAGGTTAGAAATGGAAAGAAATGAAGCTTTGACCGGGTTTGATTCTTCGTGTAGGTGCAGGGAAGGATGGAGGAGGACTCTCTTACCGGGGCTGGACCGCGGAGCCAGCGAGGACTTGAGTCTCCAGGCGCTGAAGTCGGACGCTGTTCTCTGAAAGACGAAGGGGACCGGCAGGGGGACAAACATGGTCCTCTGTCGACCTGGGGGTCCGTCGTTTTTTTATTTTAGTCTCACTTTTCTTCTCCTCTTATCCGTCGTCCTGCCGTCGTTCTTTGGCCTTTTCTTCGTACGCTTTCCAGGTTTTGTGGACGCCGTGTGGAAGGACGCTGCGCTGGGGTGTTTGGAGAACAGACTCTTTGGAGTATTTGGCTTTTTTCTTCCGTGATTCGTGATTCTACCTCAGCGGATTCACATCTCTCTACTTTTAAGGGGTTTTCGTGCAGCTCTGGTTCACAGATGGATGTTACGGTCCGATTTCTTGAGTCTTTTCGGAGTCAGCTAGTCCGGCACACACACACGCACGCACACAAACACACACACAGACACACAGGGGCGCGCAGCGAGGACTGCTCGGCTTTGGGAGAATAAATAAAGCTACCAGTGGTTATCCATACAGGCTAATACAGGTTGCAGGTGACTGGCCATTGGATGCAGCCATGTGAATCTAGTGCAGCCGGCGCTCCTCACTCAGCTGCTCTCCGCTGGATGCAACACAGACACAATTAGACTCAATTTATTGTGTCCAGACAGCTGTGCGTAAAGGTCGCAGCGGCTCTCCCGTCTCCGTCTCTCCTCCTCGGCGGGTTTTTGCTTTGGTTTGGGTTGAGAGAGAGAAAAACAAAAAGGCGAATTTCTCCTCCTGCGCTGTCATTAAAAGTCTCAAACAACAAACACTGTCCACGGGTGAGTCCTCCGAAAGGAAAAACGAGAAAAAGAGTCCGCGTGAGACTGGAGTTTTTTCTTTTTGGTTCTCCTAAAGATTTGGTTTGTAGCTGGCTGGTCTGCTGAAGGATACATGCACACAATAACGCGACACAATAACAAAATGCAAATGCGTTATTTGGCCAAAAAAAAAAGAAGAAGACGGAATTAAAGAAATAATAAAGTAAGGCTACGCAGGCAACCCCAGTCTGACTTTCGCTCCTCCCTCTCCTCCCCTCGCTGTTTCTCTCGCTCCCTCTTTCTCTACCGCGGGTCACTAATTAAAGCAAAATCAATAGAGAAATAAATGAATGAATCCATATCAATAAGTACACCTGTCCTGTGGTTTCCTCCTCGGCTGATGCGCGAGGCGAGAGCAGGGAAAAAAGAGGAGGGGAAAGCGGCGCCCCTTTTCTTTTTACGCTGTGGTGTCTTTTCTTTGGCTCTGCTCCGCCATCCGCCGGTGTGTATATCTCTCTCTCTCTCTCTCTCTCTCTCTGTGTCACTCTCTCGCTTTCTCTCTCTTTCCGTCTCTTTCTCCGTGTGTATCCGACGTGTGTGCGCGCGGATCAGCGTCCCTCCAGTTTATTTTTGTGGGAACCCCGGTGGCTTCGGTCCGACACCGCGCAGCCTGAACGCACTCTGGCACGGCGGAGCTCTCTGGCCGGGAGACAAACTGAGATACCCAGCCCCCCTCTTTTTTCCTTTTTTTTTTTTTTTTTTTTACCCCCACTTCCCTCCCCTCTCTACCTCCATCCCCCTCACCCCAACACACACACACACTGAAATATACACATATACATATACACAAATACACACACAGCTTCTTTCCTGTCCTCTAATTGGTAAACACTTATTTCTTAGAACATTTCTTGTCACTTATAGTTGTTATATCTGATATTTAAATAGATTTTATTAATATTATAAATCTATATAGAGATATTTGCAGTAATATATTTTTAATTATTATATTAAAATCCATTTCATTTTGTTTTTCCCACACACATTTTCTTTGACCCGCCATAATCTCGTACAAGACGAGCGCAGATCCAACCGATTGATCCTCTGATTACCTCATTATAATGAAGCCAATAATCACATCATCGCCGGCCTCAGAAAAGAAATCGATCGCCTCTTCACAATGTGCGGACATGAATTCAAAAGGGGAGGGGGGGGGGGGCTTTGATGTATATTTCAGCAGGTGGATCTCTGCCGCTCCCCTTCTCTTGTATAGATTTACGTGGGTCTGGCCCACGCAAGGTCACCTGCAGCACTCAGCTAATGTATTTTTCTTTCCTCCACAGAGGTGGATAATCAAAGCCGGCAGAGCCACGGGTGTTAAATTAGTGATCATTTTTTTTGGAGGGTGCGGGGGGAAAAGCTGCGTGCGCGTGTGTGCGTAAAATGCGCGTAAAATGTCAGAAGGGCTGCATCTAGATTGCGTGTCTTTTTTTCCTCGTTAAGGTTCGCTGAGAAGGTTTTTAGTTGCAGTTTATATATCTATCTCTGTGCGGGTAAAAGGTGCCTCCCGGCCATCACCTCTCACTCCTCCTCTCCTCAGTCTTGCGCCGCCCAATGCATTTACACTCCAGATTATCGCCGGCATGGATTTTTTAAATAGAAAAATCTATACGCTAAATATCGCAGTCAATAAAGGAAAATCGACCAAAACCACACACACACACACACACACACACCTTCCTCCCTTTCTCCCTCACTGTCTGTCTGTCTATCCCCCCCACCTCCACTGCTGTATACACTCCGAGGTGAGACTGAGCTGTTAATAAGTTATCGATCAATTATGGCCCCTCATATTTAGAGAGGCCTCGGGCTCTTTGCCAATGCTAATGTCCACGCAGCGCAGAGGAGGGAAGCGTCGGATAACCTATAAACCACCTGCTACTCGGAGGAGGAAACATCATCAGGAGCCTTGTGCACTCACTCTACGGCTGCAGCAATAATACTGTCAGTAATCTGTGTGCTGCTGCTACTACTACAGTTGATGGTATCACTTAGGAAAATCTCTACAATCCTGGTACTGCTGCAAGAAAACTACTTGCAATGGGCGGCAACTATTAAAGCTGCTGCTGCTGCTTCCATTCATGCAACTATTAGGAAACAAGTGACCCTGATGATGCTACTAATGCTACTTTAATAACTGCTTGCACAGCTACTTCTAGAACTATTCTCCTCCTGCAGCTAATTCTATAAGTATATTTTAAACTGCTTTAGTTTTAATATCATCACTGCTGCTGCAAGACCTTATATTTCTAAACACACCACTGCAGCCGCTACTACAACTACTACTAGTACTCGTAGTAGCCGCTTTCTTTACGTGTTTTTTTGATACTGTTGCTTCGTTTAGAATTACAGCTGCAGTGTTTATATTTAATCTTAAGCATGTGTCTTATGATTCGGAGCATTTCCGTTACCCGCTGCAGCTTTTGATGTGCGCAGACACACGTCACATCACAAAGGAGGAGGAGGAGGAGGAGGACGAGGAGGACCCCCACCCCCACCCATCATAAAAGAAAGAAAGAAAGAAAGAAAGAAAGAAAGAAAGAAAGAAAGAAAGAAAAAGAAAAAACACTCCCCCTTTGACAGATGACATCCGCGTGTCCAACGAGAGACGGAGCGGGAGGAAAAAAGAAAAGCAGCAGGAGGAGGGAGGCAAAAAAAAAAAAAAAAGAAGCGACCGGTTGTCCCTCAAGAGCCCCCCTTCTCTCCAGATGATGGCGAGCGCAGAGGAGCCCCGATCCAAACTCCTTCCAGACAAAAGCAATTATTTCTTGTAGAATATAGTGTGTTTTGTACGTCCATCGCGGGAGGGGAGTGGAGGTGGTGGTGGTGGGGGGGGGGGGAGGGGTGTGGATTTGAAGGAGAGGTGAAGAATATGGCGCACGGCGGGCCTCATCAATAGCAATATGTTCTTTTTCCCTCCTGTAATATCTATCCTTTTATAACTACTCTGCAACCTGCTGCGGCGGTTGCTTTGTCTGACATCGTGGGCTTATGGGCCATAGTGGACTTCTGATCAGTTACACACACACACATGCAGACACACACAGTTATACACACACACACACAGCACGATAAAAAAAAAAAAAAAAAAAGGAACCGAAAATAGATTCTCTCCGTTACCTTTCAAAGCAAAACCTGTCGTTTCTGATCCAGATCTATAACCGGAGTAGTATTTACTGTGTGACAGTATTTAAATCTGTTATTCGTGTGTTACACTGAATACACACGTCTCAGTTTTAACAACAGATCCTCAAAAAGTCTAAAAACGCAAAAAAAAGGGCCAATATCACAGATTTATTTTAACCGAAATAATCAGAAGAAGTGAACGCATCCTCCCCTCGACGAGAAGTCTATTGTGGGGATAGATCTTATTGCTCTTTATCTGTCTGCTCTATCTGTGTGTGTGTGTGTGTGTGTGTGTGTGTGTGTGTGTGTGAGAGAGTTCATTGTTAAATGGCAGTGTCATGTTGACAAACGAGTTGGTTGAATTAAATTCTCCCTCATCAATAACAAGGGGGCCCAATCAATACCAGCTTACAATTATATCACCACCTACCCCTTCCGCTAGCGCTGTAACCGCACACACACACACACACACACACACACACACACACACACACACACACACACACACACACACACACACACACACACACACACACACACACACACACACACACACAGAGAGAGAGAGAGACACACACACTCGGCAAGAGACGGTGAATGAAAAGGAAGAATCACTACCGGCTTAATAAACACTATAAAATATTCACACACACTGAAGTAGAGAGGGAGTGTGTGAGTGTTATTTGGGTTATTACACACACACACAATCATTCATGTGACACTGACCCTAATAAACACAACTTCTCTGTGCGTTATTTTTATTTTTTTTTTCCCCCGCAATTTGACATTTTATCTATTTTCAGCATCTCTTTCTGTCTGCGTGTACGTCTCTCTCCCGTTCCTCTGGCGGCCTGACTAAGTAATCAATGCTGACAGGTTGTCAATAGGCCGGCACGGGCCCTGCCAATACCTCTCCTACATATCCATTATTCTTCTTAGGCCGCAGAGGACAAACAGAAAAGAGTAAAACACAATGCCGTCGATACGCCACCTTGATACGATCATCGCGGCAGATCAATGCTCTTGCTTACAGCTCACGAGCTTCGCCTCGACCTCGAGCGCTCGGGAATCGCTGGGTGAATGCGCGGCTTGATGTGGCTTCTTACGTTGTTCTTATCTCAACAGGCTTTTTTTTATTTGGGTTTCATGTATATTCTCTTTCATTTCACGCATAATTTTATCCCAACTTTGAAGACATTATTCCTCCCCGCGAATTTGCCAGTGTTCACATTTCACACGTGTTCTGCATCCCATTTCATCCCGGATTGGCTGTAATGGATTTAAGATGTAAAATGGGATGGAGTGAAGAGGAGGAGGAGGAGGAGGAGGAGGAGGAGGGGTGGGGGCTGCAATATCGAATTATTTTTTTTCTTTATCAGGTTCACAGACAATCCTGTATTCCACGCACACGGACACAAATGTATACACACATATATATATATATATATATGTATGTATAGATGAGCTTAGCAAACGCATGCAAACGCACCGTAACATGCAACAAAGCACGGAAACGCTACGCACTTGTGGAATATATATTAACGTACACAAACACACACACACACACACACACACTTCTGGTTGTTGTGCTCAAACAGCTTAGCTTAGCACAAATGCAGCATCGAGGCTCGAGGTAATGCCAATGACATGGATGCAGCTTTCCAGCCTGTGCAGCCTGGAGTGTGTGTTGGTGTGTGTCTATTTGGGGGGGATGGAGGGAGGGGGGGGTGGACGGGGGGTGGGGGGTGAAGCCTTAAACACTGAGAGGATCAGGATCAGCTCTCCTGGACACCATGGAATACGATCAAGGAGGAAAGAGTGTGTGTGTGTGTGTGTACAAGAATGATAGCAAGACATAAAAGAAAAAATAAGAAGTGAAAGGTGTTTTCGCAAAGTATTGTGGTGCTGAAGTGGCATGTTGCACAAAATCAGCTTTATGATATGATATTTTTTAAAGGTACCACGTCTCAATTATTTTATAAGATCCTTTTTTTATATATATATGTTTAAGCAAGATTAAACGCACTCCACAGGTTTGCTCCGAGATGTACACAAACTACCAACCGCTTTCCACCATCGACTAAACTCTTGAATCTGTTTTCTCCGTGTCGTTTTCTCCATAGCCCCCCCCCCCCTCACGCTGGCAGTCAGACCCACAGACATGTTCACGCTCGGCCTGCGTGGTGTTCGCCGAGAGAAAGGGAGACAGACACACACACACACAGAGAAAAAGAGTGTGTGTGTGTGTGTGTGTGTGTGTGGGTAGATTTAGAAGTGGGGATCAATGAGAAATGTAGAAATCAATGCACTTAGCGGTGGGAAATCAATGGGGCCTAATCGGGATGCCAATGGCACAAGTCAAAACAATTAAGAAGGAAGAAAAATGTTTAACAACCCCTCAGCCCCAACCCGCCCCGATGCTTGCACAGAGGCCGAGGAGAGATGGAAGGGGAGGGGAAAAAAAAGGAAAAGAGAGGGCTGGAGTAATGTGGAGAACGTCGAGGGGAGTATAGCGGGCGATGTCTGGATCACTGGAATTAAATGTGTTTACCTTACAGCGCCGGTGCCTGGGAAGCTGCAGCTTAGACTCCGGGTCGCCGGCGTAATTTCTTGCATCTCGTGATCTGGTAAAGAGGACGAAATTACACAGTGAGAAAAAGCACAAAATGAAAATATAGGGTGTTAAACGTGACTTTAAAATACTGCATCAGGACGACGCAATGTTAAAATTCTTGCAGGAGGTTCCCTCACTCCTAAACACATGGAAGGAGATCACAGTTTTGTAGAAATGGGTGTAACGGTCCATTAAAAAAAAAGGAAGAGATGCTCCATATGTCCAGACTTCAGGTGAACCCTCCGATACTTCTTTACACCCGTCTGGTGATTAGAGTCCGAACCAAACCAATGGGCCTCCTGCTTCAGCTTGACACTTTTACTACTGGCGTCCAACTGTGGGCTCTTCTGCGATGGAGGACGTCAATCTTTTAGCCACATTTACTGCCCCTGTGCCTTTAGCACGTTGGGAAGTTGGGAAGTTTAGTTGGATCAGCATCATCTCAGATCTCAGTTTTCAGTTGCTACGTGACTTGTGATGCGCTCTTTCTCGTCCAACTAGCCTTATGAGCAGCGTCCATACGGTGAAGCCTCATTATGTTTCACAAAGCTGAGCTTGAGCCCGATAGATACAGGACCATTGATCAATGGCCTAGCTTCTAACAGGAGAAGTCTCGCTGGTCCACATGAGGTCAATCTTGTCTCTAGTGTCTTGTGCCACTTTAAGACAACAGACCTGAGTGGAAGCAAAGCAGCGTTGACCCGTTACTGGGATCGAACCTGCTTCTAACGACACTGCGTTCGTGCCGTGTGAACGTTTTAACCCTTAAAAAACACGAATGTGTCGCTTTGCTTTGTCACGTCCGCGCTGGTGCACTTTGGATTACTGTAATTACATCAAGGCTTGCAGTACCAGAGAAAATTGAGACACTTGCACTTTACTTTACTGTTTTTATGGTGTCATCATGGTCATTAAACTTGCAGCTTTCCCAGAAAGTTCTTACACTCTTATAACATCTTGGACATTGTATTAAATATTGAAGTTTCCAGGTATTCTGGGAAAAAAAAAATGGCGAAAGCATTTACTCACAAGATATGTTCTGACCTTTTATAGTAGAAAGAAGCAAAGAAAAGGGACGAGAAGAGTTTACATATTTACTGTAAATTTCAAATATATGTTACCAAAATTACCAGTTAAAATAAAAGAATTAAATGTAAAGTGAATGTGTACCGCTGTTTTGATCATGAGCAACATTTAACCCAATGTCAACAACCCTACAAAAACACAGCTGTCTTTGTGTTATTCTTCCCTGAGGTGTCGAGTGTTCAGTACCTGTGCAGTTGTGTCCATCGCTATTGAAGGTTCGGCCGACACATGCGGGCGTAGAGTCGTGTTGTGGCAGGGGATGTGGACGGGAGTTCTGCACATGTCAGATACAGATAAAAAAATGAGGTCAGTTATAGCTACGGTGTCAATCAAGCTTTATTCATACAACACCTTAAAAACAGCATTGGTTGGCCAAAGTGCTGTACAGACATAAAGACACATGAAAAAGACCAAAATCACGACACAAATAACCAATAAGACGGTAAGAAGCCAAAGACATAAGGACAGATAAAACAACATTAAAATAATCAAACAATAAAAACAATAAGATCTAACATCTCAAACTGAGTAAAAAGTCAAAGACTTTTAAATGAGCTTTAATAGAGGCTTTAAAAAGAAGGTCCAGTTAAAAGTCGAGCAGCAGCGTTTTGAACCAGCTGCAGACGAGAAGGTGACATCTGACTAAACCTAAACCTAAAAATGCATCGCAATAATCAACACGAGTTGTGATAAAAGCATGGATTAAAATCTACACACAGTGAGTTTCTTGCATTGCCCAGTCACCAAAGCCAGTCAGCGTTGAACCTTGGCCACAGTCTGGTGGAGCCGAGGGTTGAGAAGGTTGTCAGAGGTTGAAACCATGAACATGGAGCCTGGACGTGAGTTTGACTTGCATCAGTGTGTCTCTGTCTGAACAGTTGTTTAGTCTGGATCCTAATTTTGAGACTATTTGGCTTCGGGAGACTGGTTTGCAACAAGATGCACTAAAGTGAGACGTCTGTGAAGGTTCTCAGCTCAAACCAAGGCAGCGGGGGGCTTTTTTTTGGATAAGTGGACAAGTTTAGCTTCGTTTCTGAATATGAAATCTCTTGCCTACGTTGCCTACGTAAAGAGGGAGAAGGTTTTTGATTCTCAAGTTTTTCTGCTTTAATTTCACTTGAATATACCTGAAGACATGAGCGAATGTGAGAGTATTGGCCAGTAGAGAGAAAGGGTGAGAAAAGCAGTTTTGTTCGATGCCTCCTCCTCCTTCTCCTTGTGAAGTCTGTCAATAAAAATATTTCACTGGATTGATGTAGATGACACTCCAACATGACACTAATATACCCAGCGGCACACTAGAAAAAGAGGGAGGAGGAGGAGGAGGAGGAGGAGGAGGGGGGAGACACTGAAGGCTCGGTGAAGGAGCTGCATGCTGTGGGACTGCAGATGGGTTCGGTGTGTGCGTTATTGGGAGGAGGTGGCGGAGGTGGTGGGGTTGATCTGGGGCCAATCAATAACCGCAGGCTCTCTTACGACCCCCGAGTTCCTCCTGGCTTGGCTGGCAAGCTGGAAATCAATGGGCCGGGCCAATAACTCAGGATGGTGTGTGGATTAGTGAACTGTCAACTAATCAGAGAGTTACTGAATCTGACACCGCGGCTATTAACCTATCGATATGACACTTGGCACTGACACACACTCGCGCACACGTGGAGAGAGAGATATATGTATGTGTATTGATGAACACGCGTGCGAATGCCTGAAGGCGGCGGCGGCGGCGGCGGCTTTACGCGTTCTTGAACGGCCGCACATGTGACGCACACACACAAACATTTACGTGGACATATTTTCTTTCGCACGTGGAGCACAGAGATAATTGCACCATGAAAAAAATGGCCAGTATGTAAAACTATTTGGAATAAATGTGATTAAATGAGAGCAATAATAATTAAAAATGAGCTGTAACAGTCTTAAGTTCTTATTAACATACGAATGCCTCTTGTGTAATTATAAAATTAAATATAGGAATAAACTGAATAATCCAACATGTCTTTCTTCTAGAGGTTTAATCTGTTAAACTACTAAAATACTGTTTAAATAAAGGTTTAAAATGTCATTTATTAAATATTTATTTGACTGTAAAATGCTTTTATTTACATAAATTTAATCTCTTTTAAAGGTGACATGTCATATTGTATATATATCAGTCTACATAATAAAATAAAATAAAATTCATACAATTCATGAATAATAATTTAAAAAACTTTCCACTAATGGCAGATCTTCAATGTTTTTATGGAGAGATTAAGGAGCGACCTCCTACCTACTACATGTGCTCTATATTAAACTCAGCCCGGTGCTATTTTAAATATACATTATTATTATCATTCAGTACTAAGCAAGCTAGAAATTTAAATTTGTGGAAGGAAATCTAAAAAAAAAAATATATATATATATAAAATGTCTAATCAACCAAAGACCCTCTGTTAAAGACCTATATTCTAAAAGTCACCTGGTTTTAGAGGCTGTGAAACCCTAAGAGCAGCATTCAGAGTTTCTCTGCTCCTTAATATCAAATCAGAAACACACAAGACGACACCAACGACCCTGAGAACAATTTAGCAGCAGAGGCTGAGGAACGAACTATTTCGTCCGTATGATGGAGGAAGTGGGAGTTCACACAGCGAACGGAGCCTTCACAACGTTTGACCTGCAGGAAAAATACTTTCTTTCAGCTCAAGTTGACTCAACTTTGACTCAGTTAAAGAAAATCACAAAGAGCATCATATGTTTCCTTTGAACCCGCATCACTTCCATATGATATTAACAGCAAATGAAAGAGTTTGCCACAGCGGAAGGTGCATTGTGCTAAAAGCACCAACAAATAAATAGATAAATAGAAAAAAAAAGCAAAAAAAAACAAAAAAAAACGCTAAATTGCACATACCTTGATTTGTTTGAGGACTTGTTCTATCGACTAGTGTGAAAATCTGCTCATGCTTTGAGTCAGTTTTATGTTGAAATGTAAGAATTTCTAAAGGCCGCAAAAAAAAGTAAAGCAGCACTTAAATAAGTTAATTTTACACATGAGATAAAAGGAGGAATGAAGTACACATCTTAAAAATCTATTCATAGATGTTACAAGTGTTAATAATGACAAAAAGCCTGAATTCTTATTTAGTCGTATGTTAATGAAGGGACTGTTCATTAAAGATTTGTAGCAGCTCTACGTGGGATTTAAAGACACGAAAACAAGGGCTAAACTGACACTAGAACCAGAATCTGGGAATAAAGACATTCCTCAAACACTGTCCGAGGACAGCGGCTTCATTCAGGCACTCACAGAACACGCGTTCAGCCTTCACAGTTCATTTATGGATAAATGTGAAACCCGAAAGTCATCCTTCAGCTTTATTACATGCATGGCGCGGGCGCCGCCGCTTTGACCCCTGACCTCTGTGTAAGCGGCGGCAACGAGCATTGGCGAAACCACAACTTTCAACGTGCTCCAGCGTTTGTCAACATCTAAACTGTGAGCATGAGCCAAATCAGTGATTTCATGACGCGCCGCCGCCTGAAAATGTACGTCGGCTGTAAACGGTGAGTAATCTCTATTCTCCACGTAGAGAAGCTGAGGTTAGTGCGCTACATCGAAGCTTTCATACAGTTTCTATTCCTTTTTATTTTCCTAAATATGTAAACTCTGCTTTCTTCATATTCTCATGTTCCTCCAGTGTGGAACTACAGGTTTATTCTGCGTCAAGGGTGCTGCTTCATTTTACATTATTCGCCTCCTTTCTTCTGGTTTCTGCTTTTTTTTTTTCTTCTTCTTCTTTGAGGGGGTGGGGGGGGGGGGCACAAAAGGAGATTATTTTGGGGGGTAATTCCATTGAAACCGCTCTGAAATAACTTGACTTGGCATGTGCCTATACAAGGCTCCACAAAGGGCTCCAGGAATACTATTCAGTAATGGGTTAAAGCAGGAGAGGAATCAGGACAAAAAGCCTGATGGTGAGCGTGTGTGTGTGTGTGTCTGTCTGTGTGTGTGTGTGTGAGTTACAAGAGCAGCTGAAATGAGGGAAAAGAGAGAGAGCGAAATAACCTGAGAGAAAATAAGACAGCTAGCGAGAGGGGGAGAAAAAAGGATGAATGAGTAGCAGAGAAACTAGTGGGAGATAATCAAGTGTTGAAAAGGAAAAGGGAAGAGGAAACACTAGTTCAATATCCTGCGAACGCTGCAGCATGTTAAATTTCCCCGTTACCATGCGAGCGCGCAAATAAACGTGTGGAAAACAGATTCATTTGGCTCAATTTAAGGGTTTTCGGTGCAAAGTAAAAGCCGCTCCTTTGCTTGACGAGTGTATTTCCCGGGAGAATTAAAAAAATAAATAAAGAGACACTATAACCAGTGGAAAAGTGAAGGACAAATGCAGGAAATGAACAAAAAAACCTCGGCATCAGACAAGAAAAGAAGAGGTGGAAAGGCTCCAGAATCAGAAGATTGGTCGGGGGCAGGCGGGCCCACACTGCTGCGTGACGATAAGAGCTGCAGAGAGGAAAGACAAGAAGAAAGCGAGTCCGGGGCTAAAAGAAAGAGGAATGGAGGCAGGTTACGGCATTACAGGCGCAGGGAGAAAGGCGAGGGTGGAGGCAGGTGAGGAGGGGGGCGCCGGGGGAGGTGGGGGCGGGCCTCCCACACACACACTCCGGATTAGGAAACATATGCAGTGGAGTAGCGAGGGATTAGAGGGTGAACGAGAGCTGGAAGAAGGGAAAGAATGCTTTTTGGGGAGGAGAGGTGGGGTTGGGGGGTGGGGGGGGATGGAAACACAAGTGCTCGGCCAGGCGTATTTCCACCCTGCTTTTATCCTACATCCCCTCCTCCTTCTCCTCCTCCTCCTCCTCCCACCTACTCACCTTCATCTTTGAACCTCCGGGATGACGAGATGTGTGTGCAAGGACTTGAAGGGAGACATTTTTTTTTGGCACTGTCTTTTGGGTGAAGTTATTTGTTGCGTGTTGGAAAAAAATATTCATAATTAATGAGTGAACAAGCTCACCACTAAGTTAAAGAAATAAAAGTGACTGATACAAATGTCTATGAATTTTTTGTGGCTGAAACAGAATGAGATTTAAAACGTTCCTCTCACCGTAAACCAGGATTTCTAACAAAATTAAAGTCTGCATTATCAATTAAGACATCTGGGTTACTCACAGACATCGTTCTTTGGATTTTTTTATTCTTAAAAATTACTTTAAACCCTCTTCAAACTATTATTAAGTTAATCAGAATTTGCTAAAGCACAAAATCATCAAATTCTAAATTTCTTGATACATCTAGTGAATTTAATTAGTTTAAACTAAAAGTTATTTACAGTAATAGAGTGAAAGCATTTTAACATATGAATGTGAATTATATTTAATCTGTAACTTCTCCGAGTTTTAACAAACGTAAAACTGCCTTAAAATATGCAACTGCAGTGAACATCTTTTATTAGTAAGTATGATCAAGATCATCAAGTAAAAAAACATCTGCTGCACGTATAGAAACGTCGATACTTGGATGCATAGTGCTGTAAAGTCTGCAGGCCTGTGTGTGCCAGCGAATACTTGTGTGTATTGGGTTGTTACAGGGGGTCACGAGTCAAGGTCAGGTGATAATTTGCTGGTGAGAAGAAGGGATGGAAGGACAGCGGGGTAGGAGGACAGAAGAAAAAAGTAAAAGAGAGGAGGTCAATCATGGAGGAAGAGGGAAACGTGCAACTGCAACTCCACCGATCTGTCACTGTTCTTTTCTCCCTCAGCTTGTCCAATTTTTTCCTATTTTTTTCTGGTCTGATTTGAAAAGAAAACAGAAAATGCCACTTTAAAATAGATGTAAACAAATACTAAACATCCTAAAATGGCTCACACCTCTCAGCCGCACATAACTGTTTGTATATTCAGAAAAATGACAATATTTCACGTCTCTCTTTATCATCAACCAAACGTCTTCCTCCTCCCTCACCCCCACCTTTCTCCACCCTCACAAACACAAAACCACACTCCTGAACCAGAAAGGGGTCAACCTTCGGTGGATGAGGTCAGGCGTCTGGGATGAAATTGACCTCTGACCTGCAGGGGCACAATTGCCCGCATGCATCCTAACCAGCTGGACAATGAGACGGGCCGCGTGCGTCTGCTATGTGCAGCGTCTGTTGACATACGTGCATCTATATTTTTTTTTTCCCGTGTTTGTGCTTTGGCGATTTGTGTGCGTTTTAATGTTTTTCTGATGTGTGTGTGACTACACTGAGAAATTGGATTTACCTCCCGTGCTTCACAGGGGCCGGGGTCACGGCTGCTTGTTACCGTCGCCGAATAACAAAACAATATTGATCAGTCCGAGGTCGTCCATTGACGAATCCTGTCTTCAGCGGTTTCCTGCGAGCGCTCATCACTTCCCATCGTCTTCCTTATCCGGGGTTAATATCTCATTAACGTCTATTATCTCCGCACCAGTCACCAAGGCAACAAACCGACGGGACATGAGCCGACAATTCACCCGTAGCTGGCATCCTGCGGATCAGACAAGCAATGACCAGATTATTGGAAATCAATCCTGGGGAATTACTGTTTCCCTGACCTCCCGAGCTTCAGTCCCGCTATTTATTGAGGAACACTGGTCAAATGTCGACTATAGTAAGGGTTTACACACGTGTCAATACTTACAATGATGAGAGTCAATATGCAATGAGTGTGATGACTGTGGCTAATCATTTTTTAGGTTCATAAATCAGATCTTACCTGGAAGCCATGTAAAGTGAAGAAAGACGAATTTATATGGACTGAATGGATTTTGGATTTATTGTTTATCTACACACATTTGATTGCTTCATTTTATTCTGATTGCAACATTTTATAAAGATTTCCAGCACCTGAAAATGTCAGAAAATATATATATTAATCGATATCATCAGTAAATGTGAGTTTAATTCATCTTAAAGTGCTGAGATGACAGTGAACCGCGGGGGGTCGGAGCAGGTCTATATGTGAGGGGCTTTTCTTTCTTATCAGGCGCTCGGCAGTCCTGATCCTTATTTTCCACGGAGCAATGAGGAAATATTATTTAACAGCCTGCAGTTAGAGCTTAGCTACACAAGTGACAACTTTACTGCCACAATATTTTGATGATTACACTTTTTTTTTTAGTACAATTATAGATCTGCCATGTTTGATGATTACATTTAACCTATATATTTTAGGTTAATTCTCAACCACTTCTTCACTTCACTTCACTTCTAGCTTCATATTAACTTCTGAGCTAGTTTTTATGGTGTTATATTTAAATCCTAACCATGAAGAGCCTTAACAGTTACACTGCGAATGAGGATATTCCCCACATTAGCCAGTTAGCTTCCTAACAACTTGCTAGTCAATTGTTGTTTTCCTTTATTTTACATTTACAGCTGACATTGTAAATAATACTTTACGCTTATTTATATTTAATGGATTAAACCTAGAGAGTATCTGTGACTTTAACTACGCTAAAAAAGGCCTTGTGAGGGTAATTAACACTAGTCGTACAATACGGAAGTGAAGCCCATTTACGATGATACGCGGCTAACAGCCGATTAAACCTTACCAAATAATTGCTCCTTCCTCAGCTCAACCCTCGGTATGTTTTGACACGATGACAAAAAAGAAACAAACGGGACATGTTTGGTCTAAACTTTTGGATTCAGGTGTCAATTTCTCCTAAAATTAACAAATTAGCTAATTTAGATATTAAACGCGCCGAACGCTGCTCTTCCGGTGCGTCACTTAGCAACGGCATTGTTCCGGAAGTACACCTGCGGAGGGATACCTGCTAATTAACACGAACTAGAGCCTTCTTAACGGACTCGGTATGCGTGCGAATGTTTATTTAAACACTTTAATAATATATATATATTTTTTTACTGTGGTTTTAAAAGCAGCTTCTAAAATGCCTACGGGCATATTTGAGAGAACGACCAGCTCTCGCCTGCTGCTGATGAGTAGTGGTAATGGCAGAGTGGCCAGCTGACCTTTGACCCCGGGGTCAAGCCGGCGGAGGGTCTCGGGGGCCGCCGCGACAGACGCTCCCCTGCAAATTGATGAAAAAGGCAATAGAGTCTCCAATAAAAGCAAAAGAGCGACACATAATCACATCAGTGCTTTCAGTGGCAATAATGATGTTTTGTTAGACTTGACCAGATTTTCCAGTTGTTCCTGCAGATTAAGACGCGTTCAAGTTTTTATTCACGCTGTGATTTTATATTAAAGATAATAATAATAATAAAAAAAGATAATGCTTCCACATAAATAAAAATAAATATTGCTGCATATTTCTTATCCTTTAATTTGTGCCAACAGATAATTCCTGAATTTGGATTTCTTGACACTTTGGGAATTATCTAAAAGCCAAAAGTGAAGTTTAAATATCAGTTTTGATTATGACTTTATAGAAAGCAGAGTGGGCAGCTGGGGACATGTGGCCCTCCAGATATGAAACGGTTATTATTCATCAATTCAAATGAAAGTGTGTCGGTGTGGATGGAAAATCGATCGATGACAAATGGAGTTTTTTTTTTTTTTTTTTTTTTTTCGGTCGGTGAGGAAATTTCCTCCATTTCTATTTATTAACCTCATTCATAAAATAATAGTAACAGGTACAGGTTATTTACATGAAAATAGCAAATATTTAAATATATTTTTATTTATGCAAAAAGGGAAAAAGAATAAACCAGGATGATGAAATGCAAACAGATTTCCCAGCAGTCTTGCACATAAATGTGCTACATTTCTTTTAGATAATTTATTCATGCTTCTAATTTCGTTTACCTTAATTTTTCTGCTTTTAATAAAACTGTTTTCTGTCCTATTTTAAACATTTGCCAGTCACAGACATTAAAAATCTTCCCTGCTCTTCCTGTTAAAAGATGACAGGCCATTTACATCCAATGCATATTCAGAAATTTACCTAAATAAAAGCAAATACGTGCAGAGCGAAGAGGCAGTGAGTGTAGCATTGTTAGATTTAATTTATCATCATAAAATATAGCTGAAGTTTCTGTTTTTAAGCGTGTTTTCTCGGAGTGTGGCTCATTTGCATATAAGCAAACACATTTAAAACGCTGCCATAAAACGGAGCTTGTTGCTTTTTGTTTGAATTTCCTAAAGAGTAGGTCACATTTTTAGGTCCAAAACGAAAAAATGTTCACATTTTAATATTTGCATTTCAATTATTTAAATAAAATAAAACAGAAAATAAAACAGCCAAACATATATTTTTCTTTAACTTATCAACAGGCTTCAGGGAGAAGATAAATGTGCAATAAACTGCACTAAATACACAAATCGCGGTTTCCATTAATTAACACGTTTATCAAACCTAAAAACAAAAGAAAAGAAAATGTGGCGCTTATTTCCAATAATTGACTCAGATCATACTAAAGTCCTGACTGTGTGTTATAATTTACAGTTAAAGCACTTTAGAATAATCTGTTTTCATTCATAAATAACTGAAGCGAATTAAACTAAGAGGAAATGAAGGATATTATTTTTAATAAATAGAAGATTCTGACTCTTATGATGGAATTAAAATGGAGAAGTTGGAGTCAGTTTAGGTTTTGCTGATTGGTGTGAGTGTGTGTGTGTGTGTGTGTGTGTGTGTGTGTGTGTGTGTTGTGTGTGCAGGCGTGCACATGTGCATGGCAATGAACTGATTACAGCCTGAGCAATTTATTGATCGGGGATTGAAGGTGTATTAGTGGGATCAGTGGCTCATGTAGGCTTCTTCGTGCAGGGGTTGAGATGGGCAGAAGATTTTGGACCGTGTGTGTGTGTGTGTGTGTGTGTCCGTGTGTGTGTGTGTGTGTGTGTTCACATCCCTGACCGATGGGATTTCCATTAATTTACCTGCAGCCTCGGAGTTTGCAGAAAAAAAAAATCCAGACATATGTCACGGATGCATCTGCAGGATGATCCAGTAAAGAACCCGTAAAGAAAACGTGTCTTTTATTTGACGCTCTCACGTGTGTCTGTTTTAAAGAGATAGAGGAAGAAAAACCTACAACATAAAACAAACTGATGAGGTAAAGCAGAGAACGCTTTTCTTTATTCCAAAAAGAAGCGACAAAGACGAATAAAGAGGACATCACTCGTCTCCTGTCTCTCTGGGTTTCCTTCCTCCCCCCCCTTTCCCTCTTTTTAATTGATTTACCGTAATTAACTCAGTGTGTTCATCGATTTCCCCGCGACCGCCCCACGCCGCCTCGAGATCGGCCACCTCATTATTTCCGCGTTAACCCCGAATAATCCCGAATAAATACCGAGCACATTCAATAACAATTAGACCCAGACGCCCACCACTAAATAATCCCACGTCCTTTGGCTTCCGGGCCCTGTAAAGACTTTGTATCTTTATTCTGACAACCAAATTCATTTAAGAGCGATACTGTATAGAAATACAGTACGTGAAGTGGAGGAAAAAAATCATTAGAAATGAGGCACCTGCAGCCTCCAGGTGACCCCCCCCCCACCTGCTAAAACGTTGCTCATCTTCTCCACCGTTTGACCAATTAGGCAGATTAAACCCTGTTAAAGAGCAGCTCAGCCAATTAAAAGGCCCACGGTGCACATCAGCCGCTCTGACTCAGGGCTGCAGCATCTCTCTGTCAGGTTCACAGGCTCCGAGAGGAGGAGGAGGAGGAGGAGGAGGAGGAGGAGGAGGAGGAGGTCAAACTAGCCTGGAGGCAGCTCTCCAGCCGGCCTCACTTCTGACACCCTGTCCATGTTTCATCCTAAGATATATAGACACTCATTTAGAAGAATATTAGGAGCACTAGTGGAAGCTAATCCATTCGATTATAACAATCCTGCTTTAAATCCTCCTTCATGACTGTTTCTAATCTCCCGTTTAGGGTGATACGTGGTGATTGAACTGGATGATCATTTTGGAGGATGGATAGTTTGTTTTTTAATTTTATAAAAGTGTTTCTGTTATTTAAACATTGCCAAATGAATGACTAAAACAGTGTTGTAGAAATAATACAATTCCATGATACTACAGTCTGCAGCCTCCACGACAAAAACACAGTTGAATCAACAGCTCTCGGTTATTCTCTCAGAAGACAAGAAAAAAAGAAACGTATATGAGGATGCATTTGTTTTCTAATGAACCGGAAAATGTTAATCTCCTTTAAAAGTGGTTAAATGTTCGTGCACTTCCACCGTTTTCTGTTTCTTTTTTTTTTTCTCCCCCTGCAGGATTTGAATCCTGAACTTTATAGCTTAAATGTGCACTTTAACACGTTTTAATTTGTCATTTTTTAAATGTCTGATTACTAGTGAGTAAAGAGACGTGTCCATATGCAGCTGTCCAGAAGCTTTTATTCATTCACATTCAAATGCATCCTAATGGTTTTGTCCATAAACATGAATAAAAAAAACAAAACACTAAACACGACGCGTGGGCAAAACAAGAGAGTAAATCAGAATTTAACAGAAAACACCAGAACACGGAGGACAAAAAAAAAAAACGAGGAAAAGAAGAAGAAGAGGACAGAAGCGAAAAAAAATCAATAGGAGAAGAACAGGACATGGCAGAAAGATCAGGTAAAAGAAAAAAGAAAAGGGAGGCTAAGTGAAATTTGACAAAAATAGAACAAAGCCCAGCAGAGAAGAGCAGGAGAGAAGAGAAAAGAGTGCAAGTGAAGAGGAGATAATAGAGTGGAGTCGAATAGAAAAGGGGGCCGGGAAGGACAGAGGACAGAAAGAGAGTTAGGGAGGGAGGGAGGGAGGGAGGGAGGGGACGGAGGTGGCGATGGTGTTGGTCACGGGGGGTTAAAAGAAGGAGGCGTCAAAAGCTTGTGAATTAAACGCTGTGAGGCCCTGTGTCCTCGGCACGTGCACCGGGCCTCAAGAATAAAAGGAGCTCCGGCCCATCTGGCTTTTTTTTTTTTTTTTAATTTTAGTGGCAGGAGGAAAAAAAAGGGGGGAGACACAGAGACAGAGAGAAAGCAGGTGAGGGTGAAAGAGGGAGAGCAGAGAGACCGTGGCATTAATGTAGCCGGGGCGTTTAGGTGCATGCGATTCCCTCTGGGGGTCAGTGACGGTAAAAACATAGGCTCTCGTTGTAACGTAAGGTGCTTTAAAGCCTCTGAAAGCGTCGGCGTCGGTGTCAGAGCGCGCAGGTGAGAGCAGGCGAAGAAGCAAACACAAAAGACGAGGACCAAAAACAGAGAAAAGTCAAAAGATTTTCAGTGCATGTGTGTGTGTGTGTGTGTGTGTTCAGCAGCAGCATCAATAAAAAAAAAAATCAAGAAAATATACAGAAAAAAGCACCTTTAATCTACACGTGTCCTTCACAGGATTTTTCTATAACTTCACAGTATCTGTCTCTCTCTCACACACACACAAACACACACACACACACACACATCCCGTACCTCTCCTGCACTACTCGGCATCTTAGCTGTTTCCATGGCGACGGAGTTGAGACTGCAGCCAGAAAAAAAAAAAAAAAAGAGGAGTGTTGGGAAAGGAAGGGGTGGTGGTGGGTACTTGTGTTTATATGTGTGTGTGCGTGTGTGTGCGTGTGTGTTCATGTGTGTGTGTGTGTTTTTGCAGCAGCAGCAGCAGGTGATGAGGCTCAGCTCAGACAGTGTTTCAGCATCTGGGAAGGTGATTTCTCTCCCGTCTAATAAAAGTTATATTAAGGCCGTAGAAGCAGAGACGGAAGCAGGAAAAAAAAACAAAAAAAAATGACCACATACTTTTCACATCAGTGAAACACAAACGCTACATTTTAAAACATCCCATCCCACTACGTCTTTATTTCCTGACTCTAACCAACAATCATTTGTGTTTATGACACAGCATCGCGAAAGGCTGCAGAATTATTTGTTATTATATTATTATTTTGCTTCCCGGAAACTTTCCTGAATGATAAAAATACATAAGTGATAATAATAAATGTGTCTACGGCCGTCAGACAGTCCATTAGTGGTTATTTCCAGCATCCTGCGTGAGCTGGGAAAAAAAAAAATAAAGAAAAAGAAACTAAAAGTCAATAATGTATAATTGAACTAATGCATTGGCGTTTTGAAAAAGAAATCTTGATAATCATTTATTTCCATCTGGAGAACAAGAGATTTATTTTGGAGGCTGGTAAACATCCTTTTGATGAGTTCAGGACCTGCGTCGTCCTGTCGGAAATTCTGGTTTTTATTCCCTGAGACTCAGTATTAAATAACAATTTGTTTTCACATTTTGCTTCCTGGAAACTTTCCTGAATGATAACGAAGAGAGAGGTCCACGGTGACACTCTGGCGTTCACCAACTGCATCCAAAGAAAGGCCTTTTCCTCCGCAGTGGGAAGCAGGAAGCAGGAAGCAGGAAGCAGGAAGCAAGCGGTCACTAACGCCATTAACAGAGGCTCCTTTAAACACCAACCCTTCATGTAAACTCCTGCCACAGAGCCCAGGCCGCTCTGAGACTCTCCTGCACGAGTCGGCTCGGTTTAGTTTCTCCGTGTACTTCAAACCGAGCGGCTCGTGTTGGAGTTGGAGGCAATAAATGTTGAACATCAGCTACTTTTACCGAAAAATCACTGCAACACAGAAAAGAGAGACAAGAGTGGAGGGTGTGCAGGACGCAGGGGGGAGGGACGATCGTTCTTAGATTGTCCAACCGCAGAGAGACGTAATTCATTTTGGACCAATCACAGCTGTAGCGGTGTGTGTGATGCTGTAAAACCCATCTATCTATCTATCTATCTATCTATCTATCTGTCTGTCTATCTATCTATCTATCTATCTATCTATCTATCTATCTATCTGTCTATCTATCTATCTATCTATCTATCTATCTATCTATCTATCTGTCTATCTATCTATCTATCTATCTATCTGGTCAGACGTTCATGTAGACAGCGAAGAAGAACTCCATTGTTCAGGGAAACACGTTTTTCTTTGCTGTGCACATAACAATAAACCTCTTGAATCCTGTAAAGAAGAGGCCGATCGTGGCTGTGAGAAGACAAGAAATCACATTTTCGTCCTTTTCGGGAAGTTCAGATTACGAAACCTGAAGAAAGAAACGATGGAAGCACGTGAGAACGTTGAACCACCTCCAACACAGACTTCCGTTTAAAGGCTGGAACAGTCCTGCACTAAATCTAATCCCCATGAAGGCTGTCGTATTCAGCGTTGAAATAACTCAGAGATCTGCTGATTCATCTGTGGTTTGTAGAAATACTGAACGTCACTGCGTTGTACTGGCACATGTTCCTATTATTTTGACATTTCAGCCATAGGACTAAATAACAGAAACACTTTTTTACTCCATTCCCCAAACTGAAGATTCATGAAGGAGGATCTAGAGCAGGACTGTTATATTTCATTTTAACTGCGTAGCTAATGAACTGACATGGATCAGCACTGGCTTTAGTGATCTGATAGTGGTTATTTTTAGCATCCTCAAAGAGTTTAAGAAGCTTTAAAGTTAATAATATATTACTAAACTTCAGTATGACATTTATTTTGATCACTTTTTATTATTCACACGTAGAAAAAAAAAAAGACAGAACAAATAAAAAAATTCTACAAAACATCTGGATTTGATTAGATTTTTTTAGAGGCTGCTAGACGACTTTTGACGAGGTCAGGATCCAGATATCCTGTCGGAAATCACGTGATTTCACTCGTAACTTACTTTTCTTCTGTGTTTTTTTTCCACCCACTTCCAATTGAACACGGAAGCGCCAGCTTGGTCCACGTCGCAGTGTGGGTATTAAAACTCAGCAATAAAGAGGAGTAGCTCATCTGCGGGGCCACATGGAGCAGGAGGAGATCCTCATAGATGAGGAGGGGGCTCTAAAGGACGTTCAACATCACGATATCAGGTGCGTAAAAGCAGCCGAAACGCGTAGGTCAGGTGCCAGGACTTATTTTCAATTAAACAAAAAAAAAAAAAAAGAAAAAAGAAAAATGTGTCGCACAGGCAGGACAAACGCAAAAACAACAAAAGCTCCAGTCTCTAACTTCTAACATCCTCACCTCAACATCTCGCCTCGGGCGGCACAGCGAGAAGTTCCGGGTTCGAGTCCAGCTCGGGCCTCTCTGGTGCGGAGTTTGCATGTTCTCCCTGTGTCCGCTTGGGTTTTCACCTCCAAAGACATGCTCGTTCGGCTGATTGGTGACTCTAAATCGACTCTAGGTGTGAGTGTGAGTGGTTGTTTGTCTCCGTGTTAGTTCAGTGACAGACCGGCGACCTGTCCAGGGTGGACCCGGCCTCTGGCCCGAGGACAGCCGGGATGGAGTCCAGCACCCCCCCCCCTCCGCGACCCTAGTGCAGGATTAAGCGGTAGTGGGAGAGATGAGATGAGAACTCTCACCTGTGCTCGTCTCGTCTGCAGGTTCTCTGACATATGGGCGAAGGGCTGGGGGCGCCACCGTGTGTTCACATGGAATAACTGCAAACAGAAAGTGCAGTTCACCGACGTCCTGAGGACCTGCTTCCTGGTCGCCCTCATCCTCACCGCAATCAGGTCAGGCTTCCGATGAGACGTGAAGGCAGCATGAGCAGGTGGAGATCTAAGAGGAAAATCTGAGTCATCCAGGTCATGGTTTATATCCAAAAAAAAAAAAAAAAGAAAAAAAAAAAGAAAGAAGGCGTTTTAAAAGGCAACTTTTTTTGGATATCCAAATTCATCTGCCATAAGGCGTTTGGTTTGTACACTCACTTGCCAAAACATTAGGTATATTGGTGGAACTGCGGGATTTGAATCTGATCTTAGATAATAACAATAATAATAATAATAATAATAATAATCTGGTTTGTTCCTCACATGCTCATATAGCTTGAGGTACAAACAGCCTCCTCAACGTGTCCGTTGAGACTTTGCATCTTTATTCTTATGACTGATGAGGGTAAAGAAACTTATTTTCAAAATGCATTTAAGAGCAATACTGTACAGAAATGCAGTTAAATATATGAAATGGGTGGGGGAAAAAATCCTTAGAAATGAGGCACCTGCTAAAACGTTGCTCATCTTCTCCACCATTTGACCAATTAGGCAGATTAAACCCTGTTAAAGAGCAGCTCAGCCGATTAAAAAGGTCCACGGCGCACATCAGCCGCTCTGACTCAGGGCTGCAGCATCTCTCTGTCAGGTTCACAGGCTCCGAGAGGAGGAGGAGGAGGAGGAGGAGGAGGAGGAGGTCAAACTAGCCTGGAGGCAGCTCTTTAACCGGCCTGCATGTCCGTGTTTCATCCCGTACAATATATTCAAAATATCAGGCACGCGAGTAGAAAATAATTCTTTCTAATTTAAACAGTCCTGCTCTAAATCCTCCTTCATGACCTTCATGATTGATCGTTGCTGAAACTGCGTTGTCAAAACAATAGGAACAGAGCACAATTATATACAAGTACAAACCACGGCATCCAAGGTTGAGAACACAGATGAATCAACAGCTCTCTCAGTTATTAAAAATGAAATAAAATGCTGAAAACCGTAACCTTCATGAGGAGAAGATTCAGTTCAGAACAGCAAAGAGAGTGGACATGACATCAAATGACTTATTACCTCCCGGCAACTGTTAAAAACCAACACAAAAAGTTAATTTCTTCATTCATTTGTCAATAGACTCGACACCTGCTCCGCTAATTTTACACCATAACTCTCACGTTTACCTGCTCACGGTTCCAAATAAATGCATCTAATCCACCCCCCCTCTCCTCTCAACAGACTATTCATTGAAGAACATGCAGTGGGAAGCTATTACCCTCTGGGTAAGTATTAAAAGGGTCATTTGAAATGTGAAGTTAAAATAAAATGTTGATTTTTTTTATTTTTTTTGTCCGCCTTCCTCTCGTCCTTGCAGATTGGTACCCGACGTCCTTGATGCTGCTGACACTGACCGGTGAGTTGTGTTTCAAATGTGCAAATTCTCTGCAAAGTTTTCCTCAAATGCACGTGGAGCAAACGATAGAAATGTGTCGAGTCTTTCAAGCTGCACGGAGAGCGGGTGTGTGTGTGTGTGGGGAGGGGCTGTTTGATAACCCTGCAGTGGTAATGCAGGATATTGGAGGGGAAGGGGTCTGCAGTGCTGAGAGATTGGCTTTGCACGGACGCCTTGTGACTTTAAGATCCTATTTGGTCCACTGGCTTAAAAATCTAAAAAAAGGAAATCTCGGGTACTAAGGTGCTTCTTGACCAGATAAGTGAAGCTGGGTGTGAATTTGTATTCTGAAGCAGAGCCGGGCGACATTATCACTCCCTTTAAAAACGCTAAACACGAAAGCCAACAGCTGTGCGTTTGTGAAGCTCGGCCTTTGTTAAAACTGTGAGAGGTTTTGGGTCCAGCTTTTTGCTCAAAGAGGTGTCAAGGTTTTATTATATTGTAAGGAGAAGCCTCGGAAAAAAAAAAAAAATTAAAAAAAAATCTCAAATCAAATGAGCGTGGACATTTTTAGTTTAGAAAGGCTTCAGAAAAAGAGCTCTGCGTGAGGAGGCTTTGACCGGGTGCTGGTGGGGACTGGTGGATGTCGGGCTCTTACCCCGGGTGTCGCCTCTGTGTGTGTCCTGCAGTTCTTTGCGTCGGCATCGTGTTGTGGTTGTCCCTGAAGAAGACGACGGCGGAAGAGAAGGAAGACGACCTCGATGACAGAGCTGAAACCCTGACGACGGAGCTGGAGGAACAGGAAGTGGAAACAGTCTCCGGTCTCATCCAGGAAGAGTTCACTAAAGAAACCACACCTGTGAGCACGAGCCATTAGCGGTAATCGGATTGAATATATTAAAGAATATAAACACTTCCACTTTAAAATCCAAAACTAACTAAAAACACAACATTGCTCAAAATCCTGACGTGACGGCGGCGTTGTAAAGACTTATTTTGGCCTCTTGTCTGGGATGACAGAGTATTACTGGAACAAAGAGCAAATGAAGGGCTGTGCATAAAGGTCATAGCTGCACAATTCTGCAAATAATTCTGCAAAACCACAATTTACAGCGAGGGCCGTTTTAGTGCACTACGTCCTCGCTCACCTGTTCTCTAAGAGTGTGTGACGACTCGCCGAAGATTTATGCACCCGTCACGGCCCACACCTCATTAAAGTTCCTTTATTTTTTTTTTAAATAAATAAATAAACCGGAGCAGGATGGAGGCGACGTGTCGCTGCTTGTTGCGACAAACAATCGGAGGAGGAGACACACGGAGACAGAAAGACCACATACAACACCATTCATTATTAACACACCCAATATATCTGGACGCCCCCCGTCTCTCTCTGTCTCCCCCCCTCCCTCCCATTAAGACAAACACACACACACACACATATATATATATACGAGGAGAGGACGAGAGCCCTGCAGGAACCTCCCCCTGACCCTGCGACCTAGGCGCCATGGCAACCCTCTGACCCATCCCGCTGTTGCTGTGGTAACAACCTTGGAGCATGTCTGACCAATGCCCCCCTCCCTCCCCCCTCCCACCCCCACCCCAACTCCAACACACACACATACACACACACACACACACAGACTCACACACATACACTCTCCCTATAGCCTTACAGCCCCCCCTCCTGCTCCACGCCAAGCCGAGGCAAACCGATCGATATTCTATCACACAGAACAGTGGAGCGAGAGAGAGGAGGCCACGGGCCAGCCAGATTACTGGGGAGGAGGGGGGGAGGGAGGAGGAGGATGATGGTTGACAAAAAGAGTGAGTGTGTGTGTGTGTGTGTGTGTGTGTGTGTGTGTGTGTGTGTGTCAGAGGAAACGAAAAGGGTTTTAGGGAAGGTAGGAGATGTGTGCAAAAAAAAAAAAAAAAAAAAAGAAAGAAGAGGGTTTTAGCGTGCGGGTGTAATCGGGTAGGAGATTGAGAGATGGTGTGTGTGTGATTTGGAGGAAAGAGGTAGTGGATGGGTGGGTGGGGGGGTGAGAATAAGTAGGTAGAAGATTGAGAGTGTGTGTGTGTGCGTGTGTGTTGGAGGGAAGGTGTTTTAGTGTGGTTGTTATGGGGGATGAGAAGGATGTGTGTGTGTGTGTGTGTGTGTGTGTGTGTCATAATGAGTGGAGCTGCAGCGCTATAAGGCATCTCCCGGCTTTTATATTCTAACAGATGTTTTTTAGTGGATTCCCAGCTGTGTGTGTGTGTCTGCATGAATAGAAAACTCTCATTCAAGTGTCAGCCCTCGTGGGCTTCTAATACATTACTTACATTACACACAGAGGTGAGTGGAACAAAAGGGGAAGCACACACAGAACAGCAGAATGTGTCTATACTGCACAAAAAAACTGCACAAAAAAACCCTACAGAATTTGATGAATAAAGTATCTATCTATCAGACACTTTATGGTTAAGACTCAAAGTCTATGTATTGTTCTTTTTTGTCAATAAACTCCAGTGTCTCTTGGTGCCTCGCGACTTCATATTCCACCATAAATACTCACTAACAACAGAGTATCAGCTGGTTAGACGGAAATCATTTCTTATTACCAAACTACATTATGTTTTTCAGCCGTTTAAAAGATTTTCTTCTTATTTTTTTTTTTTTTCCCTTACCCCCAGTAGAATCAATGCGTTTGTGGCTGGGAGGGTGGGGAGGTACGCAGAGACAGGATCGACATTTATCTGTCATTTCCAACAGAGAGGGATGTCAGGAAGACATTTTCAGCAAAGGTTCAACTCAGAAATCATTACAGAAATGAATTCTGTATCACACATGTGGCTTTCTGTCCTCCTCCCTATGGTATATGTGTTTCAATAAAGCACCCACTCCAGGCTATCTACACCTCTTCATATTTGAGACCCTTCTTTCTGTGCCACCTGTTCTCAGTACATTGTTATTTGCAGGGTGATTGTTATTATTCCAGTAAAAGATTAGTAAGTCCACAGAGAGGCATGTCAGTTATCAACCTGAATATTTTTAATCCGCATCTTGCACTTCATGTAAATGTGGTAATTCATCATATAATAATACAAGGTTCAATAATAGCAAGTGAGATAAGCTAAGTTAACATAAGCAAAGATGAGGTAAAATAAGTCCAAATAAAATAAGCTTAATTTATAAAATAATATCAATTAAGATGACTTAATATGAAATGAAATAAAATAAGTTTTGGAAGCATAAACTAGAATAAGCTAAGATAACATAGGTTAAGATAAAATAAATAAAAATAAAAGTCAGGATAGGATAAACTAAAGCCAGATAACATAGGATAAGCTAAATTAAGATAAGCTAGGCTAAAATATGACAATATAAACTAAACTAAAATAAAGTAAGTTTGGTTAACATAAGATAAATAGCTAAAATAAGATAATCCAAGATAGATTAAGCTAAAGTGAGATAGGTTAAGATAAAATAAGAAAAGATAAATGAATCTAATCTAAACTAAATGGAGGTTTATAATCAGAACTAACTAATGTGAGGTAAAATAAAATAAAACAAACTAAAATGAGCTAACATAAGATACGCTAGGCTAAGGCAGGATAATGTCAACTAAGATAATATGAGATAAAATAGCTGAGATAAAATGAAATAAGTTTAGATGAGCTAAGACAACAATATAATATAAATGTAGTTCAGATAACACAAGATAAAATGGGATAAGATTAGCTTAACTAAGAACTTAGATAGGTTAAAATAAAATAGTATAAGATAAATGAAGCTAAGCTAGGCTAAGATAGGAACACGTAAACTAAGATAATATGAGCTAAGATGAAATAGAACAAGCTAAAATTAGCTAAGATAAGTTGAAATAAGATAAAACTGGCTAAGATAAGATTAAGCCAACACAGAATAAGATAACACTGGTTAAGATAAGAGAGGATTAGCTAAATTACGCTAAGCTAGGCTAAGACAGGATAGTGTCCACTGAGATGAGCTAAGATAAAATAAAATAAAATAAAATAAAATGAGCAAACTTAATGAGCTAAAATGAGCTAAGATAAGATCAAATAAGTCTGGATAAACTAAGCTAACATAGGTCAAAATAAAACAAGAAAAGATAAATGAAGCTAATCTAGGCTAAGATAGGCTTATGTAAAATAATATGAGCTAAAATAAAATAAAACAAGCTAAAATTAGATAAAATAAAATAAGTTTGGATAACATAAGCTAAGCTAGGCTAAGACAGGATGGTGCAAAATAAGATAATATGAGCAGAGATAAAATAAGTTTAGATGAGCTAAGGTTATATAAAATAAAATAAAATAAAATAAAATAAAATTAGTTTAGATAACATAAGCTAAGATGGTGTAAAATTAGCTAAGCCAAGATAGAATAAGACAAGCTTAGATGGGTTAAGATAAAATGGGATAAGATAAATGAAGCTAAGCTAGGGCGAACCAGCGTAATGTAAACTAAGATACTATGAGCTTAGATAAGCTAAACTTAGATAAACTAAGCTCCTGATCTCCTGAAATGTTACAGCAGCACATGCACTTAACCTTCAGTTAATAACATACATACACCACCAGTCCAACGTTTGGACACAGCTTCTCATTCAAATACATGAGAATGTGTGTGTGTTTTGGTATCTTTTTATCTTTATAGGTCTATGGTAGGAAACATTTCAGCTGTTAGCTAAAGTTAGCGAATGTTTGGAGGACGTCGTCAGGCGAAAGAGAAAAGAGCAGAAGAAATAAAAACGGGCTAACAAAAGAGGTGACCTATATCCCTGGGTTACAAGGGTGTGTGTCAAGTGGGCAGCAGCGCTCATTTGCTCTGTGAGCCTTGTAATAGTATTCATGAAACATGAACACCGTTGCACCCAGTCACGGTATGTGTGCACAGACACACACACATAAAAAGACGTTCACAAGTACCCGAGCGACATCAAACTAAATGTTCCCGGGTTAAAATTCATCCATTTTGGATTAAAGTGGAAAAGATCATCAAGGAGCTGCTGTACAAGACGAGTGAAAAGTCAGAGGGAATCCATCTCTGGATAAAGTGGTAATTTAGAAAGAAAAACTGAAATAACAACGACTGCTATCGCTGACAAGGCTGCTAAGAGATTAAATATGCTCTCGATTGGGACGTGACAGCATCAGGGCCCTTGGTCTGAATCCTGCCATACAGCCCGACAGTATCAATACATATGAAACCACACCCCAGAATAAAACATGTGCAGCGCAGACAAATAATATAAAACACAGGATAAATGCACAATTTTCTTTCTAATGAAATTATAGAGGAAATAGGTGTAATTTAAAATTCATTCTTCTGTACAATGGGCACAGTTGTGTTGCTACACTGGGATATTGCTTTATTGCTATTATGCTTTTTGATACAGAGCAACAAAAGAGACGACATCATGTAATTATATCTATTTTATAAGATGTTTTAACAGACGCTCTACATAACCCCCAGAGAAAGAGCACCAAGGGGATAGGGGAAAGAAAAAGGTTTCTTGAAATACAAGAGATTCTTGTATTTCAGGTTCAGGTTCCTTTATTTATACCCGTAGGTAGATTTGTTTTGCAGTCAGGTGATGACATTCTTTCACATTGAGAAATACATATCTGACGTGAAAACGAACGTATGAACTGACTATGAATGATATTGAAGTACACAGGCTCCACCATTAAGTATTTAATGGGTCAATAAAATACGTAAAGGAACGGCTGTGGTAAAAGAAGTTTAAAACACAAGTAAAAGGAAATGAAAAACCCAATCGATACCTTCATGAAAAATGAGTTCATTTATAAATAATTAAAAAATAAATAGATTTGAAAAAAAGGTGTGTGCAAAATGTCCTGCAAATGGCTCTAATGGCAGCATTCTTCTAACTACTCTCTTTTATCTTCAGAACTGCCTTAATTCTTCATGGGAAACTTTCAACAACATGTTGGAAACATTCCTCAGAGATTTTGGTCCATATTGACATGATGACATCACAGATTTGCTGCAGATTTGTTCGGCTGCACATTTATGGTGAGTATCTCCTGTTCCACCACGTCCCAAAGGTTCCTCTACTGGATTGAGATCTGGTGACTGTGGAGGCCATTGGAGTACAGTGAACTCATTGTCATGTTCCAGAAACCAGTTTGAGCTGATATGAGCTTTGTGACATGGTGCATTATCCTGCTGGAAGTAGCCGTCAGAAGATGGTCCACTGTGGTCATAAAGGGATGGACATGGTCATCAACAATACTCAGGTAGGCTGTGGCATTTAAACCATGCTCAGTTTGTACTAAAGGGCCCAAAGTGTCCCAAGAAAATATCCCCCACACCATTACACCACCACCACCAGCCTGAACCGTTGATACAAGGCAGGATGGATCCATGCTTTTATGTTATTTACGCCAAATTCGGACCCTGAAATCAAGACTCATCAGACCAGACAACGTTTTTCCAGTCTTCTATTGTCCAGTGTTGGTGAGTCTGTGTGAACTGTAGTCTCAGTTTCCTGTTGTTAGCTGACAGGAGTGGCCCCCGGTGTGGTCTCCTGCTGCTGTGACCCATCTTCTTCAAGGTTGGACGTGTTGTGCGTTCAGAGATGGTTTTCTACATTCCTTGGTTGTAACCAGTGGTTATTTGAGTTACTGTTGCCTTTCTATCATCTCCAACCAGTCTGCTCATTCTCCTCTAACCTCTCACTTCAACAAGGCATTTTCACTGGGTATTTTCTCTTTTTTGGACCATTCTCTGTTAAACCCTAGAGATGGTTGTGTGTGAAAATCCCAGTAGATCAGCAGTTTCTGAAACACTCAGACCAACAACCAAACCACGTTCAAAGTCACTTAAATCCCCTTTCTTCCTTATTCTGATGCTCAGTTTGAACTTCAACAAGTTGTCTTGATCACCTCTACATGAATAAATGAACTGAATTGCAGTCATGTGATTGGCTGATTAGTTATTTGTGTTAACAAGCGATTAAACAAGTGTACCTAATAAAATGGCAAGGTGTACATGTCAATAATGTGTTGCAGATTTTGGAGTAAGTTCTGTTTTAACTGTTAAGTGTGACAGTATCATGTGAAAATCTCTAAACTGTTTATGCACCAGACCGCTCTATAAAGTTCTTCCATCTTCCTCCATTTCTACTACATGTTCTAGCTTGAATTTCTTTTTGACGACCAGAGTTCTGTGTGAATTCACTCGTGCCGTGACTCTTCTGTTTGTTCCCATGTTTTCCGGGAAGGTGTCAAGTTTAAATATTTGATATGAAGCTGCACCGGTTGAGCTCCATATAAAATGATAACAAGAACTGACGACTAGATATCAAAGCAGTGGACGGGTCATAATGACGCGTTAGGAAAATGTTTGGGGCAGACTGAAAGTACAGTAGTAACTTTTGAGGGTTCATTCTTGACTTTGTGTGCTTTCATTTATATATATTATATATAGATTTTCTGGTGTGTTGCTGCTATAGTTTTTATTTTTATTGATGTTGAACCAGAGCAGCTGAACTGCATTTCGTTGTTTGTTTTTCTACCATACGTTGACAATAAAAACTTTTTATTCGTCTTCTTTTCTTCATCTGTTCAGTTTTCATGCTCCTTAATAGTGTTTTAAAAGGGTGAGATTGGAAGTTCATTCTTGAGTTTGAAAATAGCAGTTTATCAAAAAAAATAAAAATAAAACTTTACTACAAGGTCCATTTAGAATCTGTTCTGGAGCGTTTGATGCCAGTCTATGGCAAAACAACTGGACTGATTATTCCTGTGAAGATTCTCGGCCATATAGATCATGATCATTACTAAAACAAAGGCAAGTTGTTTTTAGTTTTCTTCAGTTCTATTTTATATTTTATGTCTGAAATAAAAACCTCCACACCAGTCAAGTATGAAGACACTTGGAGGAAACTGAAACAGGTCTAGTTGTCTTTGTTTGAGATGATCTTGTGATAATTATTTCAGGGAAAAACAGGTGTTTTAACACCTGTTGTCTGTTCATGTCATTCTGTTTTCTAGTACTATACCAACCAGGTCAAGGTTTGTTCAGTCAACCATCCTCCTTCTTCTTCCTCACATGTTTTTCTTTTTCTACCGAGCCATTCTCCCGACTAAACGACATCACTGTAACATGTTGAATAACTGACCCTGACCTGGTGAAACCCTTGGATGTGTGTAACAGATGACTTGACACTGCTGCTGTTAATAAGAGTTGGTCACAGCATTTATTTCCATTTTCTGACAAAACTCCACACAAAAACAAACTCGAGACCAAGCTGAAAAAAGAGAGATCCTTCTATTTTATTTCATTTTCTCTTTTTTTTTGTTGTTGTTGCTGCTGCTGTTTCGCAGGTTAAGGTACAGTGCCTTATTCCACATTTTCACCGATTTAAATAATGAAATTGGAGAGAAATCTCTTTTTCCGAGGACACAGAAAGATTGTATTTTCTTTTTTAACAGGGATGAGATTGGGGGGGAGGGAGGGAGGGAGGGAGGGGCTGAGGGGGGAGGGAGGAGGGAGGCAGGTAGTGAGAGTGGGTGGAAGTTTACAAGGACGGAGGGTTTTGCACGGTGTTCACAAACAGACAAACAGGGACAGATAGACAGGCAGGGTGAGGAGGGGGGAGGCAGGCTGCAGGGAGGGAGGGAGGGAGGCTAGAGGAGGAGGAGTGTGAGAGAGGAAGAAGAGAGAGAGAATAAGGGAGGGACGGTGTGCTTTGTCATGTCCGAATGAAAACAAGCAGCTTCAGACCCACTCCAAACTTCAAAAAAAAAAAAAAGAAGAAGAAGGAAAACATAAAACTTTTTACGGACAAGTTTTAAAAAACACCCAGTCGTCTATTAGAAAACAACAAGAACACAAGCAGAGAAAGACACGGGAGAGGATGGACGAAGGGGAGGGAGGCGGAGAGGGAGGGAGGCGGAGAGAGTGACCTTTTTTTTCCACCTTGTTGAGGATGTGAGTGAGTGGTTGGGTTTAGGGTGAGATTGATTCTTTATTGACAGGAGGAGGAGGAGGAGGAGGAGGAGGAGAGGACGGCAGTAGCATTTTGGCAGTGACTAAATAGAAGTAGAGGAGGAGAGAGAAAAGAAGGGGAATGGGGGAGAGATGTCGTAGCGGGTGACAGACGGGAAATGGCAGTGATTACGGAGCTGGATCCCGGCGGCTTTTCTCTGGCTGAATAAAAAAATTTTTAAAAAATGACGCCACCCAAACGCTCAGATGGGCCAGTAGGTCGTCTAGACAGGAGCTGCCACGTGGTGTGATCACGGTGGAACAGTTCTCACCTCTCTAATCAATGTAATCTATTCTCCGCTCAGTCCCACAGAGCGCTGTGATCTGAGTATGAAGAGTGGCTGTGGTGTAAGCATCGGCACAAACAGTGTTATTGGCAGACTAGTGCTGTAAAGACTTTGGATAGAAAAAAAGGGACAGAGGGACGGAGAGGACAGGGAGGATTTGAAGGATCCTTCCCCATCCTCTCCTCCTCTGTCGTTGGTCCTCTCGTCATCTTGGCGTTTTTGTTTTTTTCCTTTAAGAAATGAGGATGGGGGGGAAGGAGAAGAGGAGGGAGAGAGAGGAGGAGGAGGAGGGGGAGGAGGAGGGGGAGTAAACATTGTTTTCTTGTACATTTTGAGCATGTTGAGAAGAGAGATTGATGGAGGGAAGGAGGAGAGGGCGAAAGAGAAGAAGGGATAAGTTCGGGGGAGGATGGGGTAAGAAGTAAATGATGCTTTGATAATTTAATAGTACGTCTCTTTTTCCACCCAGCCTGCAGAGACAGAAGACAGAAAGAGGAAACAAGAAGGAGAGGACAGTTACCCACCAAAGGATATTTATCAAGGTCTGTCTTATTCTGCTCGTGTAAATAATAATATAAAAAAACTAAATTATTATTTTAATGACAGTTTGACACTACAGTTTAATTTGTTTGATTAATGAGGTGATTAAAACACTGTGTTGCTTATTTATATGATCAAATAGGTATAAATAATAACGTTTTCAGTGGAGCGATGAATGAAAGTCTGACGTTAAGTCCGAGTGTGATCTTACCTCCAGGGTTTCGGCGAAGGATGAGTTTTCGGATCTCATCGTAAACAAAGATGAGGAAACTGTACGGGAACGCACAGAACCACCAGCTGGGCCTGAGAGAGAAGGAGAGGATGGACAGAGTTAGTTCTCACAGCGCTGAATGGAGACAAATCTAAATGTTTTAACACACATGGTTCTGAAACCATCTGAGACTTCTGATGTGATACAAGACTTTACAGAGGAACTGAATTAACTGCACTGTGATCTCTGCATTGTGAACAATCTGTTACTTCTGAAGCAAACTAAAGGAGAGGCGTCATAGTGGGTGAGAGGCTTCGATTTGCTTTCTACACATCCAGCCATGTGTGCTTCTTACTTGAGTGGGTACATCCGTAGTGCCACATCCATGCCAGGGCAGTAGGACAGGAATGCAGCCAAGGCAGTTTCCTCAAACAGGCCAAAGATCAAAATCTTATTCCTGAGAGAAAGCAAATGAAGAGAGAGAGCAAATATTATTAGAGCGCACAGTGACACAGACACGAGGAAAAAGCAAGATAAGACAATAGTGAGAGAAATGCCAGAAGGAAGACATAATTTTTTTTTTAAAGGACCTTTTAATTATTGTCAATTTATTGTCATTCAACTATCAACTCAGGACATCCCTCGGGCGAACTCCACTACTGAGGAACAGAAACATAAAAGGCCGGGGCCAGAGGGGCTCATACTGCAAATGAAGCAGTAACTAAATATTATTTAAGACCTACAATGCACAATATGCTCATATTTAAGATTTTAAAGCCTTTAATTGGGATTATCAAATTTTAGACTTTTTAAGCCTCCGTGGAAACACTTCCTCTGGAGTATCAGGTTGTGCTGTCATCTTAACATAAGGCTGCATCGGCTATTATCTACAAGCTGCTTATGAATAAAAAAAAGGCTCAGAGCAGAGTCCCTGCAGGCAGAATCTGAGGACACGGCTGGTTCAGTTTGTGTGTCTGGACTATGAAAAAGAAGTGCTGCCTGCAGAACAGAGCTGCACAGGGGGAGGACAGACAGGATGACACCCAACAAGATGGAGGGAGGGACAGAGGTAAACAAACTCATGGCATAAAGTGAATGGTGTAGGAGCACATCAGGCCTTCTAGTGACATCTACTGGAAGATGCAGGAAACTACAATAGCAGGTGGAAGCATTTCAGGAGGGAGAGCGGTCGTCAACATCCAAAAGGTTGGCGGTTTGATTCCGCCCTATCCCTAGTCAGTCCAATGTGTCCTTGGGCAAGACACTTAACCCACCACTGGTCTGGTGTATGACTGCGAGTGAGTGTTTGATGGTGGTGGGTGAGGCTGTAGGGGCAGATTGGCAGCTATGAGGTAGTTTAACACCAGCAGGGTGAGACTATGTGAACGGATAATTAATGCATTCAACTGTAATCGCTTTGAGCATCTAATGGAAAAGCACTATATAAAACCAAGGCATTACAATAACCTGACGACCTTTTGTTCTTAGTTGACCCAAAAAAGGAACTTGAACCAGTTTCATACTGATACTGATACTGAGGAAGCTTTGTTTCTTTCACTATTACCAACAAAATGAACTTCCTATCCGGTGCAGCCTTTACAGTAAAGAGAAGCCGCAACATGACTCACATACAAACACTAGAAACAATAAAAAGAGTGTCTTCTTTAAATGTTACAGAATGAAGCGAGTCTTTCTTATCTGTTGGATTAATAATCATTAGTTGTCAATCATTAGGTATAATGAGGCGCTACATGCCTGAGCAGCTAATTTTTTAACCCAGCATTTTCTCAATGAATTCATCTGTAGACATTGTTGTACTTACTTCATGCCCTGCTGGAACACAGAGTTACGTCTGGTCTTGCAGATGATGACATCTGCCCACTGCACCACCACAATACTGACGAAGAAGGCTGTGTGGCAGGTAAACTCCACGATCTTACGTTGTTCATAGGTCTGAGGAACAGAGACACAGGATACATGAATGCTCTTTCCTTTACTTCAGGTTCACATCAAGTTCTCTAATCATTCAAAGATTACTGACATGAAATATTCTGGGGCCTTTGTATGAATCATTAAGTACGTAAGAAGGGAATATCTTATATTAGTATTTTTTTATGATGTAGCTCCCCTGTGCAAATGAAGGGAAGAGCACATTGAGTCCATAGCGGAGGTATCTCATACCCATTGCTGCCCATAACTGTCCTCCACGTCGTTGTTGGAGCGATCGTCCCAGTCGAGCCGGATGCCGACGAGTGTAGACGGCAGAAAACCATTTTCAGCCATGATGACAAAATATGCAAAGAAGCCACCAAGAGCTTGTATCATGCCTGCAGAAAACACACAAAGGTTGGATAGGTTGACTGAACAAGTCCAGATATGAGGCCAAGGCTCTGGTACACTTTTTACATCATTAAACGTTTTAATAGGTTTGTCCAAATAATACATACATGTGTCAGTATTTCAGTTTAATTCCTACATACATCTGAAAGTGTACATGCAACACATAAACAAGAGCACATGATGCTCAAGATACCTGAGAGATGGACAATGAATAAAAGAGCTATTGTCCAGAATATCAGCTGTGGGTCTACACTGTGTTCATAAAGTTACTACTACAGGGATAAAGAGCACAGGGACATAATGCAGGACTGTTATATTAGAAGGCATTTCTTTTCACTCGTGTACATAATGAACTGACTGAAATGAGTGTAAATGTACTTACCAATCTGTCCATAGGCGATGCTGATGAGTCTCTCATTGACCAGTTTGTCCCTCAGTGGGTTCCTGGGCTGACGCTTCATGATGTCGCTCTCTGCTGCTTCATAAGCAAGAGAGATGGCTGGGACCTGAAAGAGAAGGAGACATTGTTATATTGATTATATTGATTGTTAATCTGTGTTTTAGACACAGTTTTTTTCTAACAGTCAGCTGTTAATATTCTTTCCTTTTTGTCATGGTTGTTCTGTGTTTATAATCCATACGCTGTGTTGTGTATTTCAGCCCTATTAGAGAATCCATTTACTCTGAAGTGGGCAAAGAACTCTGATGCTCCCACACTGCCACCTAGTGTCCTTTTCCATATGTAGCGATGACCTTGAACTACACTCCACATTGTGTACCTCGATGCTCACATACAGCGCTTTACAAAGGGCATCTATAGGAATATGCAGCATATGATTTATGTGAAGATGTGGGAGACAAATAAAGTCAAAGGATTAGTAAGTGCAGATGTCTTTTCAATGAACTGGTTTATATCAGTAATAAAGTCAGTAATAATGGGTCGATTTATTTCATGCAGCGCTCTGGCTGCGATAACAATAACCAGACTTCATTGCGTATATGTTCCACCTGGTGCCTGTCTGACATGGATGTACACGTGTTGACTGTGCAGGCGTGAGTGTTCAGATATCAAGCATGGAAGCATGTCAGTGCAGAAGTGCAGAATGAGCGGGGGCACCTGTGACTGGAAAGGTGGCTTCACACCACCAGCTTCTGTATTTTCAAAGCCTGACTGGACATGAACACATTAGACGCGTGTGAGTGTCTGTGTTTCTCACCATGTCAGTTCCCAGGTCGATGCAGAGGATAGTGATAGTGCCCAGAGGGAGCGGGATGTTGACCAAGATGAAAAACAGGAAGGGGGTGATCTCTGGGATGTTGCTGGTCAGAGTGTAAGCAATGGATTTCTTCAAGTTGTCAAAGATGAGACGGCCTGGAAGGAGGTGGTGTTTAAATATAATAAACTACATCATCAACTGAACAATATTTCCCTCTTCACACTTTTTTTTCTCTCACACCTTCCCTCTTATTGCTGATCTCTCACCTTCCTCTACTCCAGTGACGATGGAGGCAAAGTTGTCGTCCAGCAGGATCATGTCTGCAGCTTGTTTGGATACGTCTGAGCCAGAGATTCCCATGGCAACGCCGATGTCAGCCTTCTTCAGGGCGGGAGAGTCGTTCACACCGTCCCCTGTAACAGCCACGATGGCGCCCTGACAGAAAGAACAGATAACACAGACTCAGTCACTGGCAAACTAACACTGGTAACTCTTGGCAATGTGTTTGCTCCTATAGACAAATGTATGCAAGCACAATAAACAGACCAGTCTCTGGCAGCCCTCCACAATGATGAGCTTCTGCTGTGGGGAGGTTCTGGCAAAGACAATCTCTGTGTGGTTCCTCAAAATGTCGTCCATCTGATCCTGACTGAGGTCTTTCAGATCTGTACCGTGGATGACACAGGCCTTGGCATCCCTACACGGCACAGACAAAGCACATCCATCATTTCGTATGCAGTGCTATAAATACAACCACTTTTACAGAACTCACATTCTTCTGCCCCCAACCTGAAACATCCTTCACCTTCCTGTCTTACCTGGGGTTGACCTGACTGACGGGAATGTTCAGACGCGCAGCAATGTCTTCCACTGTCTCGTTGCCCTCAGAGATGATACCAACACCTTTAGCGATGGCTTTTGCTGTGATTGGGTGATCACCGGTCACCATGATGACCTAATATAGGACAAAGATGGGAAAAAGGGGAAGAGATGCTTAGTAATCACAGGTAGAACAGGAGAAAGAAGCAGATGTTAAAAAAACAGGGAAATAAAACAGAAGAACACTTCAAGGACACAATGTTTGATAAAATTCGTCCTGAAATGTCTGTGTCTGTCATCGACAGCCTGCAGGTGAAAGCAGTATTGAGCTTTTCTGGTCCTTTAAATTTCAGAACTGCATGGTGCCCACCTTAATGCCAGCAGAGCGGCATTTGCCCACGGCGTCAGGCACAGCAGCACGGGGAGGGTCAATCATGGACATGAGACCCACAAAGCAAAGGTTGTCTGTCTGGAAGTTGACATCATCTGTGTCAAAGGCAAAACCTTTTGGGTACTTGTCCTCTGGCATGAAAAGGTGGCAGAAACCTGGCAGAATTAACAAAAGAGGGAGAATGATGGAACGGTAACCACATTTTTCATACTGCAGCTAGACACAGAACTTAAAATGACCGAACATCCTCACCCAGTACTCTCTCTCCCAGTCCTCCCAGTTCCAGATAGGCGTTCTGGAAAGCCTCCTTCAGCTCATCATCCATAGGTTGCTCCTTGCCCTGCACCATGATGGTAGAGCAGCGGTCCAGGATCCTCTCGGGGGCTCCCTTCATCACCAGCAGGTAGCGGTTGTCATCTTCCTCCTCGGTTTCATGAATTGAGAGCTGATGGGAGAAGATTCATGTTGAAATACAGTTCATGTTGAAATGTTTTCCCAGTTGCGTGAAGATGTGGAGAGCCCTAACCTGATACTTGTTGGTGGAGTTGAATGGGATCTCAGCCACCTTCTTGTTCTTGTCCCTCATGGTCTTGACACCACCACAGGACAACTCAATACACTTCAGGAGAGCTGACTCAGAGGCGTCACCGGCGACCTCACGCTTAAGAATCGGCAAGGATTCCTGACCTGCCTTGAAGACGGCACGGTTGCACAGTGCAGCAACACGGGCCAAAGACACCCATGTTGTAGAGCTCTTGTCGAAGGAGCAGCCTAAAGAGATAAAAAATTTTAAAAAATGGCCCATCTCAGATACGCCCAATCACCCTGATCTGTCGTTACTAATATTGTTAATATTTTGCATAAAGACACAGATTCAATGCTACTGTCTAAAAGCAGGAGGGAGGAAACTCTCACCAGACTGGTCCTCAGTGGTGTCAGCTTCATGAATCTGATTGTCGAACCACATGTGGGCGACCGTCATCCTGTTCTGGGTCAGGGTGCCCGTCTTGTCTGAGCAGATGGTGGAGGTGGAGCCCAGAGTTTCCACAGCCTCTAAATTCTTCACCAGGCAGTTCTTACGAGCCATTCGTTTGGCAGTGAGCGTCAGGCACACCTGGAAAAGCGAAGCAAGAGACGGACGCGAAGGAAAAGTGGGAGAGGCAGGGGGAGACAGGAGGAAAGAAGTTGGTGATGACAAAATAAGACAAAAGGAGAGAGAGAGAGCATAAACAAATCAGAGTGTGCGAGGCAAAAAAGAATAATCTATGTGGTAACTTAGCAGCACAGATGAGCGTCTCCAGGCACTAAACTAACTTTAGACCATCAATAACAAACTGCAGCTGAAACATTTTAGAACGAAACCGACCAGATGCCTGGAGACGTTCAACCTCTACCCTAAACATTCACCTACGAAGCTAAAAATGCACTAAAACCAAAAACTCATTTCAGAAATAAGAACACAGCCCAAGAAGCGATGCAGAGAGAACATGAGGCACAAAGGATGCAGTGAAGCAGAGCAGCGGTGCATTATGTTACCATGCCAAGGACGGCAAGACCAATGTGTCTAATAGAAACTAGCCAAGGCCAAGCAGAGGAGGCCGAATTCACTAGCATTGGCCTAATGTCATTACATTAGCTAGTCGTTGTCATTGTAGACAGCACCGCGACTGGCCTGGAAAAGAGAAAGAGAGACACACAAAGATGGAGAGAGAAACACAAACACATGGGGCTGCCTTAGGAAAGAGAGAGAGATGAAAAGAGACAACACACCAGCATCACCACAGAAAACAGCTACAGACAGAGAGAATGTTAAAGCACAACAACACACAGATACACACACAAAGATGCACACAAATATAAAGCAACTGCATTAGAAAACACAAAATACGAGGAGAAGGGAAGCAGAGACCAATCAAACTGCACAACACGAGACGACACCTGCAAAATCACTGGACAACACGCACGATAGGACAAATTTTACATAGACACACACAGAGACACACAATCTTCAAGTCAGACATGGATGAAACGGTTAACGTCTTCAGTAACGTAACATCATTTCCTTAATAAATCTATTAGTAGGAATGTCCCGATCTGATAATATAGATCAGTATCTGGATGATCCAGGTATTTTTAAAAAAGGCTACATCAGACCAGCTTGAACACAGATAAAACATCTTAAGTATTAATGTAACAGCTGCCCTAAACTAAAACCAAACTTGTGTGCGGCGGAGCCTTCCCTTTAAATTACTATTACTTAAATAGAGGGAATGTAATGTGTGTGTGTAGCAACTGTGTAGTTATTAGAACGTGTGTGAGAGCTAACCCCTCCTCTCCTTAAAACTGACACTACTGTGTGTACACATGGTAACTTTCATCAGCCCAACAAGTGTCAACATTGTTTTATGTTGTTGTTGAGCAGAATGATAATCTGCTCAGTAAAAATAAAAGGGGCTCACAAAAAATTGACACTGTCTCTCGTTTTGTCCCGACCAACAGCTAGTTACCGGCAAAGAGAGAGGCCTTAATCAGGTGTCCCTAACACAGTGGACAACCTGGGACGGTAACAGCCACAAAACAATGGTCAGACAGAGATTTGGAAATTGTGCAATGTCCATATTTTACTGGGTGGTAGTAATACGAGTGAAACATCCACAGCAGACGCTAATAAGTTCTCTAATACAGCTGTTTGTATCTTCAAGGTAAACCATACACTACAGAGTTATTTATAAAGATATTTAAGTTTGTTATTTTGTTAAAACTATCCAGATATAAGTGATTTTGTGATAAGAGACAATACACTTTTAGTTGCTTTACTGTTATTTATTTTGCACAAAGTAGGCCCCACTGCTGTGTTGTAAATAATCTTTTAGAAATAGGTTGGAGACAGGTATTTGTGTTCTCAATGGATTGCAGAGCTATTCAACTGTCAGTCATAGAGGGCGACATTAGATTGATTGACACGTGTTTGGACTGGGACTCCATCACCTGATGCTAATATTAAAGTGATCAGGACATCCCTAGCTAGCATATCGTTAGCATAATATCACAACTGCTTAAGTTATTTTTTTCACTTACTGTTACCATATCAATAAAAATACCAATGTGCTTACTAGAAATTGTGTTTTTTTTTGTTTTATAAAAGCATTCAAATATGACTAAGGCAAAAAAATGAATGAAATAAAAGAATGCTGTTTTTCTCTGATTCTGTGTAGCTTTGCTCTTAATATGAAGCTGCTGTTTGACCCAAGTCTGCACAAATCACTACAAACTAGGAAGGAGTAAAACACATGAGTATTTCAGCCAAACCATTCATAACAATCTTATAAAAACACTACACACACTACACTACACAAACAATTCAGATTAAAAAACACAAAGCACACATGATGATGTCAGACACATTCCCACCCTAAACCGTACTCACAGTGACTGTGGCCAGCAGGCCCTCAGGTACATTAGCCACAATGATACCAATGAGGAAAATGACGGCCTCCAGCCAGCTGTAACCCAGGATAATTGACAGGATGAAGAAGGTCACGCCGAGGAAGACGGCCACTCCCGTGATAATGTGGATGAAGTGCTCGATCTCCTTAGCAATGGGTGTCTGAGGAGCAGAAAAAGAAGACGAAGCTGAAGTTTCACTCAAACAAAAAGTAATGAGTAACTGTGTGTCACAGAGGGTAATTAGCTTGCAGTACAGCACCTGAGCAGGGATTTATTAAGAATGTGTTACCTTGCCAGTCTCCAGGCCTGAGGTGAGGGTGGCAATACGGCCCATCACTGTACGATCGCCGGTACACACAACAATACCACGTGCAGTTCCTGAAGAAGAAGAGGAAGAAGCTATTTAAATGATTTACTTCTATATCAGACAAAAACAGAAACCGATGCATGTGCAGGCAGTGACTACAGATGAGGAAGCATGATGTAGAAGTTTATGTGACTATGTGTCCACCAGAGGGCTCCATACATTGCTCTTTTATATGGGGGCAGCATAGCGTAGTTTCTTGGCTTCCCAGTTACATGGATACATGGTACATTAATGGATCATGCAGAAATATGTGGTGGATTCACGATTTTAGAAGACGCGTTATGATGATGGTAAACTTACCCTCGACACAGTTGGTGGAGAAGAAGGCAATGTTGCGGGTTTCCAGGGGGTTGTCATGGGTACAGTCAGGTGACCTGGTCTGGGGCTCTGATTCACCAGTGAGGGATGAGTTGTCCACCTGCAGCGATGGAGCAGAGATGGAGATAGGTAACTGGCTAAAGACATCCACAGATGTATGATACACTAGAGACAAATCACTCAAGGGCAGCTTTGTGGAAAGTGCTGTCGTCCCTTAGGGTTCGTGTAATTACAGGAGAATATCTGAGCCTGTAGCTCACCTTGCAGCCGTGGGAGGAAATGATGCGGAGGTCAGCGGGGATCCTGTCTCCTCCTTTCACCTCCACCAGGTCTCCAGCCACCACCTGCTCAGCGTTGATCTGCATCTTCTCTCCCTCACGGATCACCAGAGCTTGCTGAGAACATAGGGATTAGCAGCATACGAAACATTAGAAAGAGGTAAGAAACATATATTTTTAGGGAGTAAAAAAGCAATAAACAAGAAATGACTTAGTAAAAAACAATTAGACAGAAATAATTCTAAAACTGTTGTTGAAAGAAAAGTTGTAGTGTAAATAATTTGACCTCATCCCTAAAAAATCAGTTTAGAAATTACAGCTACAGCTGGAAATAAACAGTTCTTGCTCAAATCCAATGATTACCAATGAGAATATTGCAAAAGATAAACACAGAGGAAGATGGACACTGAGTAAAAAGAAGTGCCTCATCTTGCAAAGTGATTTTTGTAAAAACCTTTTCTGAACTGTTAAGTGTGTGGTACCTGAGGGACCATGTTCTTAAAGGACTCCATGATCTTGGAGCTCTTAGCTTCCTGGAAATACGAGAAGCAGCCGGTGATGATGACGACAGCTGACAGCACAATACCCAGATACAACTAGAGGACGGAGAGATGGAGACAGGAGGGAGAAAGACATGAGACTTTCATATTTAATGCAGTTAGTCAAGTGTGAATTAATGGATCACCATCAGAAAGTTTAAGTCCTGCCATTAAAGAATAATCTTTCCATACAGCACATCCACATATGTCAGTCACAACTGTATTTTATTATCAGGGTGTTGTTGTGTTGTTGAGCCTTCGTCGCTCACACTGAAACATGTTGCTGTTTCACCCTAAGTCATCCCTGTGGTCTGAGCAAGTATTTTGTCCTTTCATGCTGTGTGAGTCAGAGCCGTTTAGCCTCAGTTCTAGGCTCTTCTCTGTGCTCTGACCCGACATGAAACAGTGCTGACCCTTGAACGCCGCTCTTTTACCCGGCCATTACCAACGCCAGGAGTCACACGCCTGTGGCGGGCCCAGACTGGATACGGTGTCTGTCTCTAAAGATGGGTCTGTCGGCATGATTTGAACAAACAGCTGAGACATCCTTTGTCACCAACACAGTCCGATCCCTCATCACCAGTGACTCAGCAAATATGCTTTATTTAGCTCGAGGACAGGGAGCACACACAACTCATCTGATTCTGTGTACATATCTTGATATCTAACTTCCTACAGGCACTTATGACATTTAACTGTGATGACTATCATCTATCCACCAACCACTCATCATGTCTTTAATCCCAACAGCAGTCAGACTCTCTAACCTCAGCTTTTATTAGCACAACCCCTGAGTTTCCACAAACAATATATCTCGTGCAATGTCTAATGACATTTTTGTGCAATATATGTTTTCTTAAGAGCAATACTCACGAGATAGCCATGATGTCCATAGTGTATATTCTTTATTCAAGGAAGTGGTTGGGTTTTCACCAAACTTTACTTAGTGTCCAAAACAGACCTTCTCGCTGGGAGGCATCAGCATTAAACCACCGAGCCGCTGTGCCGCCCAAGAGTCTTATTCTATCTTATTTCTTATCCACTTACGTTATCCCCAGCGGGCTCGTCCTCTGTGGCAGCCTGGATAGCGTAGGCCAGGAAGCAGAGGATGGCACCGATCCACAGCAGGATGGAGAAACCTCCGAACAGCTGGCGACAGAACTTGACCCACTCTGGGGTTGTAGGGGGTGGAGTCAAGGCATTGGGGCCGTCCCGGGCCAAGTACTCTGTTGCCTTGGCGTTGGTCAAACCCTGGAAATGGGTGGAGGAAATAGAAAAAAGTTAGACAAAGAAAAGAAACAGGCAAGGAAGGACAGTGTTAACTGAGTAAAATTAAGACAGAGAAGACAGTAACCATAGATGAGGAGTACTAATGTGACAACAGTGAATACTTATCATGTATGTACTGTGTTAAATTCAATTATTATTGAACTGTAAGGGGAAAAGTGTCACTTTAGGAAAGGGATTTGCAAGTTACCTGCACAATATCAGTGTTGTACTTCCGGCAAACCTCCTCAACAGACATTTTGTGTTCCGTCTACAAAGAACAAAGATGGACAATTAATTTAAACAGCTTCATTATTAATTCAAAGCTTAACAACAACGCTTCTGTGTTTTACAAATTTTCCTCAAAAAAGTTCATCTTACTTTTTAAGACTGATCATATTTTGTAAACCAGAACAATGTCATGCACTGTAGTTTTGTGCCAAAGGGACTGCCGGAGGGTTTCCTGCCTCATGCAGAAGCAAGTCCTTCCACAAAAGGATTAAACTGGCACATTAGCTCAAACCACACAGTACTATTACTGTACACCAGCTGTTGTGGAATACCACGTCTCTGTTATCTCCCTTTCAAACAGGGGGATTAGATCAGTTGGATCGTAGCTCAGTGAAAGCTGGAGTGAGGCCAGGACGCTCCACCAGTAACTTCTCACTAGTCCTCTGGGACTTATGGTCTATGATTACAGTTTGATTTCATATTTGTGCATCTGTATCCAGGCCTGTATTTCAAGTTGAAGAAAAGAAACAAATTATTATTGAAACAAGAGTGGTGGCACCGTCGGAATCTGGAACAAGGTCACAGGAAACAGCATGAAATAGCAGTGAGTTCACAGGAAGAACGAGGCGGAGTACGTACGATGGGAACTTCCTTCTTCAGGTCATCAAGATCCTTGCCTCCCTTCTTCTTGGGCGACTCCTTCTCATCCTTGTCCTGCGTGGTGGCCACGCGGTAGCTGTCCGACCGTCCATACTGTAACACACAAAGATGAAATCATTACTTTCACATTACATTAACGATATTTAATTTCTTCCTTCAACATAAAAGCCTTCTAGAGATACCAACGCAACGACAGAGACTAAGCAAAGACAGACAAACAAAAGCCTCAACTGTCCCTCTTGTAGCTGCAATCACTGTATGATGAACATCTAAAACGACCCAGTGAAATTATTCAAGGAGCGAGGAGGGGAACTCAAAGCCTCCTGATTGGATCTGGCATCATTAGAGCACAGGCCTGTCTCAAGAGCTCCTCTTTAACTGCAATTTACACCGTGGCTATTCAGACTTCTGTCGTTCAGACCACTGCTGTGTCTGAGAGGGGGATCAAGAGAAACTGGAGGGGAAAAGCAGAGAGGAATCTGACAGTAACTGTGGCACGTGTCTGGGGATATTCAGAGAGCGTATGTTGGTAAAAAGGTAAGTCAGACATTTGGCCACATGAGGGCATTTATGGTGACGAGCTATAGCAACAAGAAAAACATCAATCAATACAGGAAGATTCTGTCACAAAATCTCAAAAGACATTTGACAATCAGGTCCAAGTGACTACAGGGTGGAGAGTATTCTGTATCAGTATTGTGAAGACGCTGCTACATCTTTCTAGCTGCCACATCAGCCCAAAAATGTTACGCTGTGAGTGTGTAGTTGTTTTCTCATGTGCTACCATGGGAATACTACCTCTTGGTCAAATAACCCAGCATGCACCAATGTGTTACAACATCCTGGAGGTTTCTAGAACACCATTAAAAAGGGGAAGTGTCAGAATGAAAAGCAGACTCATCATGATGTTCTCCACCTGTTAGCTACAGCAACAATTTCCCTCGAATTGATCCACATTATAATAAGAATAGAGGATGATTAGTTACCACAGATGAAAGCCAAGATCACAACATAATTTAATGGCAGTGGAGTCGGTTCAGATTAGCTTCAGTGCAAAGAAAAGCTTGAGCTTCAGTCCACTGGGAGAACATGGATACATAACTTAGTATCAAACTACATTAAAGCTTGAATCTATTTCATTTTCAGGCACAACCTTTAACTCAGGTTTTGTTGTTACTGTACTGCCCATTTTTTACTTTGTTCAATTTGTTTCTTTGCAACACACCTGTGAGGGAAAAACAACAGCAAGATGTAGAATTAATTGTAGCCCAGGAGGTAAAACTGGTAACACAAAGAGACCTCGTCCCAAACTAATTTGGTACATTAAGCTGGATAAATACAGTGAATTCTGGATAATTAAGAAGGGGACGAGGGGAATCCTGTCACAGATGACATTTCCTGAAAGCATTTTCATGGTGTGCAAGAAAATGTGTTACTATTTTGTTCAGCGGATGCATCGTGACATAATCCAGATGTGGGAAGAGCTTTGCTGTGTTTAACCTCACACGATGAGAGGGGAGGCCAGACTTATTTTGGGAAAGCTCTTATGTGGATTAGTCTGGACTGAGAGGCTTCACACTGATTTGATGGCTGTTTTACGCTGTTTACCATCTGCTTTTTTCTCTCTGGCTGTGTGGAAAGCTGGCAGGATGATGGCTTGTTGACAGCCAACAAAGTAAACACTGCAAGTGCTACATCCTCTTTCCTCCCAACATCTGTCTGTGAGCATTTTGCTTTATTCTAGAGTGTGTGCACATGTGAAAAACATCTGCATCGATGGATATTATTTTCAAATATCAGGCCTTCAATAAGGGGCTATCGGGATATATTGGCCAGCTGTATGGTTTTCTTTGCACAACTAATTTAATTTGGTGTTCATTTGTATGATTTCTAAAATTTTTATTTTAAAACCATTATATCAGAATAACATCTGCTCTTGCACTAATGAAAGGTGCCTTAATGTGTTTGCTCGAATATAAATCATATTATAAGGATTCGATCAAATTTCATTAGTAACAGTTTTGGTCTTAAAATGCTCACAGCTGTGAGAATTCTTACCCAAACATGGCTAAAAAACAAAACAAAATCAGCAGTGATGTTGACTACAGCTAAAGTCGGGGTGTTTGCTTGGATGTCTGTGTGATGTTGCTCTGTCTCTCAGCATTTATTTGGAACGAATGACCACATGTAGTTTTCTGTGCTGTTGCTTTAAAGACATAAAGTTGAGTGACTACCTCATACTATTGTATGTGTGTGGGTATAAATTCAGGTATTGATTACAGATTATATAATCAAAAACTGTTGTGGTGGTAGTGACACATGTGACACATCATGTGAGCAGCAAATTTAAAAAAACTGTAATGGAAATAATTTTGACACAACTAGTCTGATGAGAAATTCCCACTGGTAAACTACCTGTGTATACAGTGACTCTGTCTTTGTTAGTTTTTGGTCTTCACTGATGAATGTCTTCATAACGTCTGTGCAGGCGTGTTGATTTTCTGTTTTACTGTATCTGAATGAACTGTATGTTTATGTGTGAGTGTGTATTTTTTTGCCATCTGCCAGGAGGTACAGTCTCTGGACGGCCGCATCCAGCCCACCATCAGATTACTGCTGTTTACTACACTGACAGATTAACCTACTGAACAATAATAATCTCTCTCAGTCTCTCTCTCTCTCTCTCTCTCTCTCCTCGTCTCTCCTCCCATCCTTTCAAGGCCAGTCTTTCATTCATCCTTACTCATTCACTTATTAACAACCTTGAATACATTTCAATGTGTCAAAATGAACACAGGATCAGTCAGGGATGAGTTCACAGTTGCTCTTTCTCCACATTCATGATTTCTTCATTTATATCTTTACCACTAAATATGCCATTAATAAAATACTGATTTAGTTTTCAAGGCTTCTAAAAGCTGGATAGTTTATTTAACGCTTGGGAAAATCCCACACAGAGATTCAAGAACATTATAAGGGCATGAATTCATACTATACAATTTGCGTCCCTGTCGAAACATATGAGGATCGTCACCTACAAACTGTGTTAATATTTACTCATGAAAATATTCCCAGAGAAAGTAAATAAGAAAGCTTGTCAATGTAATTTCAATGTGAAATATTATGAGTATACATCTCAAATCACTGCATTCATAAACATACGACCAATCTCTACTGTCTGTCAGAGCAGAACGATCTACTCATGTGAGCAATCAGCAAAACATCCACTGCATCCACAGGATGACTGATGTGGCGACAAGGCCATTTACTCAAGCACGTAAATAAACCCTTCAGTGCTGCAGCCTCTTAATATGTATGAAGTGACAGAAGCTTCACATGTGAACTGCAGGCTGGTCGTTACAGCTAACACCCAGTTTTAAAAACGTCCTTTTAGATTTGTTTAGACTTCTTTTCACTGGCAGCAAGCCTGACAGATTTTTCGTCTGCGCTATTTGTGTTTGTGTTGGTCCTTGTTTTATGTCACTGCTAATATCTCCCCAAGCTTGAGGCTAAAACACTTGGTTCTTTGAACCACTTCAGTTTCTCCTGTCAAAAATGAATTTCACATACATGCCTATGGGGGACACATGTCACCTATAAATATTTTAGACAAAGGCAGAAATGCAGTGTGGAAGATGAACTCCTAATTATCAAGGGGAAAATTATTAATTAGCGGCACTAATTATTAAAGATAATCTCTGATCAAGAACAAGTACGGGGCCTAAATTTCAGGAAATGACACCACTGTTTGGAGAGAGAGACAGTCATATCTTAGCATATTGTTACATTGCAATTGGTTTATTAGACGTTTCATGCATTACATTTTATTTAGTATTTATAGAGTATGCATTCCTTGCACTGAATGAATCTGGTGCATACTTGCCCGCTCTCTGTCTAGCTGCAGACTGTAAAACCTGAGGAGGTTTCAGCAGCAGATGTTTCATGCTGAGGTACAGATTGTACATGCTCAACATTTGTAGTCTGCTCTATCTGTTCATATACTGTATCCAGCATGGCCTGTTGCACAGGGCACCACAGGTTTGCACTCAGCAAGGCTAGGTTAGGACTGGTTAAGCCATTTTTAATCTGTGGAAATCAATGTTCAAATCTAGTTGGAGTGATACAATAATTACAGTGAGAAATCTGGTGATCAATCTGGGGATCTTCTAAATGAGATGCAAACCAAAGATAAAGATTTCCTAATTCAATTCTATAATTTCATTTTAGTTTACAATTCATGCTATGCACATTTTACACTAGAGATTATCTTTGTTTATGCATTGCTGATTTTATGATTATTCACAGAGCAAAGTGTCTGTAACAGCAGCCCTCATACTTGGAGAAACATTCACCAGCTGGCACAGAATCATCTGGTGTTTAGCAATGTTCAGTGTGTGGTATTTAGCCTATATTTTCAACTAAATCTGATGACGTTCCAGTGACCAAATTGTCACATTTATAAGTCAGGGGATTTTTCAGGGGAGGATCGTGCTGGTACATTTCCTTCAGTGGAGTTTAGTCGCTCCAGTGGTGCCTCAGTGGATCATGATAACCATGCACACAAAGAAATGGATTATCACATAGATCAGTGGAGTGACCGACCTAGAAAATAGCGATGGGCTGCATGGCTCACACACACGCACAGGGTCCTATATCATTAGTCCCTCCCTTCACCATCCTACTTTATTTACATTCTCCTCCCTCCAGGCTGCCCATCTGTCCCTGTGCTCTACTCTACTCTACTACTCTACTCTACTCCTCTACTCTACTACTCTTCTCTACTACCCAGCGGCAAAAAGCTTTAATCAAGAGGAGATGGTCGAAACACCAACCATGACTCAGACTGTGGAATGTCTTAATTTAGGCTGTATTTCCACTGACTAATACAATTAACAGGTCAGTTTCATTTGATTCTGTTAAAGATTTACACAGTGGATCTTTACAAATCTGTGAGAATAAATTCCTAATAAAATCAACTGAACATTTACTCGTGTTGCACCTCTGTTGTGTCACAGGATCAGATGGATGGCATCAATTTCCTGAGTAATATATGGTATCCTGGCAACACCCAATCCATCTAAAAACTCATCAGAGGGGCGGAGAGATGGAGTCAATGTTTTGATAATCAAATCTGTCCAAGGTATCGTAAAGACACCTCATGTAAGCAAACAGGAAGTGACATCAAAGTGACCTGGACATGCACACTACACTGACCAGGGAGCAGAATCTGTGACACTGGAAAACCCTGGTCACTGATTTGCATTTGATCAATGCTTTTTCACACACGCAGATGGAAACTAGAGGGGGGCCAGGATGTTACGGCATAATGAAATATTGACAGACTCTAACAATTGCACAGCAAACAACATGACCAAGCGAACATATGGAAAGTGTGGAAATTGCATTAACTGCTTGGCAGTGACGTCAGATGTGTGAGAGTTTCATCTGTGAAACTACAAGATCAGTACACCACTCTACAGTCTCTGGGGTTAAGCTTCAACCAGTAAAAATCTGTGGGATGCACTTTAATCAGTCTTTCTGTTGAAAGCTGTAACAATTTACATTACAACACTGGAGTAACAAGAACACATTAAGTATATTTACTTGCAGCCTGAACTGATCCAGCTTTTAGTTCAGTAGCAACAGTGCGCTCACACGGAGACAAAGGCTGTTTTACTGTCTTATAGAAAGTCAGGGAATAGAGCAACTCTTGCAGGCATAATGTGTGAACCTAACGTAGTCAGGTTAATGAAGAACTAACATTTAACTGTTGACTTTATTCTGTTAATTCTCTCCACTGTTGGACATACAGTGTGTTATATGTTAGAATACAAACTACTACACTGAAACACTGCCGATTTATTCCTGTATTGTTCATTACTGAGGTTAGTGGAACCGCTGCTGATGGATTTTAAATGTATTCCTGGTCGTAGATACAGAATTAATTTGTGTATGATAATGGGCACTGGTTCAGAGAGCTTTCACGCAGCTAATAACCACGATGGAAACAGAACCACTACAATGAAGAGACCTCACGATGTTGAGAGCTGCTACATGAAGCCTCAGCATCATCGTGTATAGATAACACACTTTCAACGCAAGCAGGTTTAGTCACACACACACACACACACACACACACACAGACACCACCCATACTTCACGGTGATTGGTTATTCTCATGAAGCTTCCAGAGCTCGTGCATTAGGGGATTTTGTCAGACAAATTCACTTTTTTCTCTTTCTTGAGTATATGAGACTTTTCATCTCTCCATTTTTCCCCATCAAGCTCCAACATCATTTCCTGCTCTGTGCCACCACTGCACAAGAGCAGCATCCCAGCATCGCTTCCTGCATTCCTCTACTCCTCCATCTTTTTCTATCTATTCACTCTTCTCAAGGTGACTCACCACAAAGGCATCTCTTTCTGTCTGTAACGCTTTTTCCTCCTGCACTAGTCAATCACCAGATCATGGTCACTCTTTCACTGAACAGGATCTCTATGTGAGGCCTAGAGGAGATGACATTTATTTCATTTGTATCCTCCATCTCTTTACCCATTAACCCAATCATTGCCTCTTGCAGGAACATACCCTATCAATTGATCGGTCCGGATCAAATGGCCCTAGTTGCCTTGTCAACTGAACTGCCTTCTGGTCTCCCAACCCCCACCACAATATCCTCTCAAACACTCAAACACTGCTCCGATGGCAAATCACAGCCTGAACATGGGAGTTTCCACTCTCTCCCCCCCCGAATGTACAAACACACCACCCTCCTCCCGCCTCTTTCTCTCTCCCTCTTCGACGCAGTCGTCAGAGATGTGAGCGGTTTCCCCCTCCAGCGATCTAGCACACAGCTCTTTACAAACCGTGACAGAGCGCCACTGTTTCCACAGCTCGTCCTGAACGCACGCTCATCCCAAACCCCTTAAACCCGGATGTGGAGTAGAGGAGAAACCACTTGTGGGACGGACACCGTGGACACTGAAGAAAGTAAATATCAGTCTGATTCTATACGCTCCACATACCAAAACTATATACCATCTTTATACTATAATGAAAACACAGCGTGCAGGAGATTATAATATCCCATAGAGCAACACAATGTCGTAATGCCACCCACTGAGTAGGGACTCTGGTTAATGCCTTACAATAATGATTTTCAGTAGGAATGACATCATGGAGTCCAGGCTTAGTGGCTGGAACAAGATGTCCTTCATGATCTGACAGATCTGTCAGGTCTGTAAGGCTCCTGGGGTAAAAGGAGACAGTGGAGGTGTTGGCTGTGTCTAGCCTTGCTGAGTGCACCTTCCTCTGGGACCCTCAGTAGACATTCTTAGGAGGGGAGGAAAAGGAGGGGGGGGTGAGGAACCATTTTGACGCACTTGTCTGTGCCCATTTGGTACCCAGTTGCCGCCTCTACAGATTCTCCTGGCAGCATCGTCAAAGACAGAAACACTTGTCTGTGCACCGTCGACTTATTATTATGTAATGTTTGAATGGAAATGCAGCAAATGGCGGGTGGGAAGATTTTTTGCTTTAATGGTAGTGAGTCCCAGCCACCACCCTGTGAGGATCCAGATTTTCCATTTTTCCCCACATGCTCCAGATAACAATATAAATCCGCGGGCTTTGTAGTCCCCGATTATTCAGTCAGGAATAAACGGAGGAGAGGCACAGCAGCGACTGTGGATGATGATGAAGAGTTACTGCAGTCAGACTTGGAAGAATGACATGATATTCCGCAGTCTGGGCTGCGGTTTTCACCGACCAGCGGGGTTACATATTCCAGGGCTTAATTTACGCTCTTCGTGTGAATTTCACTCCCCAAATGAAATGATGCTCTCTGACTTATTTGTGAATTTCCTCTGTCCTTTGCAGCAGCTTTAAAAGTGAGTACCTGGTGCCAGATGCTCGGTCTGTGAAGGTTTTTTTTGGAAGCAGTGCAAGAAGCTGCACATCTTTCAGCCACGTCCATAATCACTCCTTGATAAATACAATTAATATTATATTTACAGCTGAAAGAATAAACGCTGTTTGACATGCTGGGCCTGATCTCTGATTTGCTTCAGTTGTTCCTTACGTTACAGCGTTAATAGTCGAAAGAAATCTAATGTAGTGACTTAAAAAATGTTATTATTATCGGATGAGTGAAGTGAATGAAGAGGAAACCTCTCAGTGGGGCTGTCAAACCTTAATTTTGCCCTTGATAACAGAACCTGTGACAGCTCCTCCACCCTATGAAGATAGCATCATCTTCCACTATGTAAGTATTGATCATCATCAGGTGGAAAAATGCACATATGATTAAATACCGAGTGGCTCCACGTTACTGTAACGCGTTACCACCCTTGCACAGACTGGAAGTCTGGATTGCGGAGTAGGTACTAACAAATCACAAATCTGGCGCAAAAAAGAAAGAAATAAAAATACAGAAAAAGAGGAAGAAGACACTGTGTCCAGGCTACAAACACCCCCCATCCTCTTATTATCATTTAATCTCGGATGTAATCTGCAGCGCACTGATTTGTGATAAATGCTGCTTAATGTGATGACTTTCTGACAGAAATTAGAGCCTGGAAAACATAAGAAGCAGCAGTAGTTTTATATCATTTAAAAGCCAGTTCAGTTCAAGTCATACACATACACCACCGTGTTTAATGCCTCCATACACTAATACATACGGTTCACTTCAACGTCTCCATCAACTAACGTTAGCTAGACTGACATTTTTCAGGCAAAATCACCGCTGAGAAAACACATTTCTTACCCCCATTTCGGCGCTGTGAGTCGGGTCTCCTCAGAAGATGAACCGCTTTTTTTTTTAGTCTCGACTCTGAACCAGTAGAGTTGTCTTCTTTAATTAAGGCGGAGAAGACGAAGTCTCGTAGAAGAAATAAAAATGCCCTCCTTTTTTTTTCAGTTGACGTTAACGTCAGCTATTGCTCTAATGAGGAGAGAACAAAAAAATTAAGAGGAACGGGCATAAGGCAGAGTTTCATCGAACACCTCGGCAAAGAGTCGCTCCGTTCACACGAAAATGAAAAAAAAAATAATAATAATAAGCAGATTAATTCAGAGTAAAAGGTTAAAAATGATACGCAGCCGTTAACCGTTAACGGTGAGGCGCAAATGATGCCAGCGGAAAGTAGAGCCGACCGGCAGCCTTCTTCTCCGGATGCTGTCTCCCTCCGCGGATGTGCGCAGGCCACCGTGGCACTCAGGGTCCCCTGAATGTCTTCTCCGCGGAAAAAAACTAGCGCCCAAATGAGTATTTTGCCATGTGAGGAAGAAATCCAAGATCCGGCCCATTTTATATTTTAAAGACTATTTTACATGCTTTTATTTCATCACGTATGGATTACTGTCTTGTTACCTGTCTGAGCTCTAAAAGCAATTTCACGGCTGCAAATAGTCCAAAACTCAACAGCGAGGATTTTAACCAGAACCAGGAAAAGGGATCACTGGCTCCCAGAATGTTTTAGAATCGATTTTAAGGTCTTCTTGATCATTTTAAAGCTCTTCATGACTGTGCCGCGGACTGCATCACTGACGGTGACCTTTTATATATTAAACAAGCAACAATTATACTCATCATGACGCCTTCAAAAGTATTATTATAAGAGAAAAGAACAGTTATGGTGAAGGAGAAACAAGTTTAACAAGCTATAAAGTTACAAAATATCAGCACTGCATGTCAGCATGGCTGGAATGACATCTTCTGTGAATGTAATTATGTATAAATTTAGTATTAGTATAAATTGATTTCATATTTTTTTTTGCAGAGGGCCCCTCTGCAAAATACAGCCCCAAAATTACTGGCTGTTTAAGTTGTGTTGTATTATTTAAATGTATTATCACCATAATCATCCGTACAGTCAACTTCTGGAGCTTCTGGAGCTCGTCAGAGTTTGCTTTGTTTTACCCTACGAATGTGACTTGTCACATGAAACTGCAGTACAGTAACATTTTATATTAAAGCAGTCATTTGGAATTCATAACTCTGAATCATATGTGTCTAGACGTGACATGTTCTTCCTTTTTTTGATTGTTAGCTGGCAGCAGCTGTTCCAAGTTTACGGTTGCTGTGCTGGGACTAGTGCCTCATGGAAAAAAGTACCCATCTGCATCATCAAAGCCATCAGGGGGAAAAACATGTCCCACACAGACAACTATTCTACTATCTATCCTACTAAATGCAGGATACATAGCCTGGGCCTCTGTTAAACAGACGCTGCCCCGGTGCAGAAATGCCACAACACGAGGCTGATTTAAGATCACGCTGATTATGAAGAAAAGAGCAAAACAGCGGAAGAGGAGGAAATGAGGGCAATCGGAACAAAAGGAGGAATGGAGAGAACTAAGACGAGAAGTCAGGGCTGAAAAAATGCGCTGATTTGCTTTATGAAAACCGCGGGCAAGTTACACAAGCAACACAAACTGGAAACGACGTGAAAACAATGTGAGATGTTCGTGGTCGGTCAAAGCAAAGCTGGTGTATGAACCACCTGCAGTGAAAGATTAGACAATACTGCCATTTTTAGACCCTTCAAATGGAACATGAGTCTATAAATACTGTGCAGCTGTCTCACACACACACACACACACACACCACACACCATCAACCTGAGGTGATTCAAACTCAGAACAAATGAATGAGGAGGGGGGCGGGGCGGGGGAACCATGTTACATGAGCAAATGAGACACTGATTCAGGGTGTGTGCATGGACATGTCTGGTTGTCACTGCACAGGACATGTGTGTGTGTGTGTGTGTGTGTGTGTGTATGTGCGATGGGAATGTGTGCAGGCTCCACTTTATGAGTGCATCGCTGCATCCAGATGGGATCAATACTCGGCTCTACTATAGCTGAAGCGTGCCCTGGTTTCGGCGCTGCTTTGTCGTCCATCCACCTTCCACAAAAATGTTTTATTTCAGAAAACTGAGCTTGTAAAACTTGGCCTTTGTGGATCATCCCACAGAAACTTTGGATGTTTGGGATCTAGTGAATGTGGAGGCCAGGTCAACACCTTGTGCTGTTGTTCATGTTTTTTTTGGGCTGTTCCTGAACTGTTTTTGTGTGTGTATCTGTCTCGGGTTGCATCCTGTGGGGTGGGGGGGTGTCTGGTCTGGTCTAGGTGGGGGCTACATGTCTAAGTAACATCCACACTAATGAATACCAGGTCCAAAATTTCCCCAGCGGAACAATGAATTATCACAAGATGGTCAATTAGTTATTTACTTCTCCTGTCATTGGTCATAATGTTATGGCTGATCTACGTGTACACGCGTGAGCACGTGTAAATCCGCGTTAAAAATAAACAAAAAAGCAAAATAAAGTAGTTGAAGGCCCTACTTTATTTAGCACCAGCACTTTGCATTTGTCAGATCTTTATGCTGACAGCTGCTAAAACAGATTACGGTGCATTACAGCCATAAGTCAGAACTCATAAACTTTAAACATTGTGTCTCTGTTCGATCTGTTTTCTCAGATCTCTGGCTCAGTTAATCCTTGGTGATGTCTGCAAGTCCTGCTGGGAAGATTCGTTTATGCTGTTCTGACAAAATAAATAACGGAGAATGTTCACTGTGTTTCATCAAGCGACTCTAGGCATTTGGGAGCTTTGGTGTTTCATACAGCAACATCATTCATTATCTTACTTTAAGGTGGGATGTTTACCCCCGGGATAGACCCAGAACTGTCTGGAGGGATTATATGTCCCATCCGGGTGGGAATGCATTGGAATTTGTTGCTAGGGAGAGGGATGTCTGCCCAACCCAACCTTGGATAAGGAGAAGAAAATGGATGGATGGATAGATAGTGCTACACTTCCAATACAGCATGGATTTCATTGGGGGTAGACTGGAAAAAAAAACCATAATGCAATATTGCAATATCTAGGCTTCCATCATGGCATCTTCATCATCTACTGAAATAGCCCCAAGTTACAATAGAAGTAATTGGACTGTGTCCATCTGTTTGAATGTCCCTATCTGTCATCTTGTTCTGGGTTGCTTCCAGGTTTGTGGGGAGGGGAAAAGAAAAAAAAAAAGAAAAAAAAAAAACCCACAGCACACAAAATGTTCAGTCCATCTATCCATGAAGGTTAAACAACAGAGGGTGTATTTTGAGGGTCGGAAAGAAAAACAGATAATGCCGGGAGGACGGGAAAGAACAGAACAAAAACATTTCAGGGCCCCGGTCGCCATGGCAACAGCTGTCAGGTAACCGTGGCTCCCCCAATCATTGAGCTGGCACAAAACAAAATTGAGGGAAATTGGGAACAGGATGAGTAGGTGGAGGGAGATGAAAGTAAAGGGAATAATAATAAAAAAAAAATTGTATAACACAATAAAATGAGTGTAATCTGGTGTGTTTTTGTGGAAGATGAGGCTGAATTAATAATCTACAGAAGAATAGACCGGCCTAATGGATGTGATGGAAAAAAAAAAACTGCTTCATCACTGCTCCTACCAGAGACAAAGGGGAGCTGAGATTCATTTGTAATCACAACAGATCTAAGGATTGATTTCTTAGCAGAGCTGAGCCCAGACTGTCGCAGCAAGAGAGACACACACAAAACCGACCAAACTATGGCTTTAGCAAATCCAAGGAGTGTGATTTGTAGTCACCCAAAGTCTCTCTGTCCAAGTTCCAAGTCCCTGTATTTTCATGTTGTGGATACTAACAGCTCAAACGAGTCCCAGCTTATCCACCTTTATACATGAAGATGCACCAAAACCTTAGTGGGAGGACTGAGAAATTGCATCATATCAGAGGTTTGAAGTGAAAAAACTGGAGCTGGATTCTGAAATATCAATAGGTTTAGACGTAGGTAGTTTATTATGAAAAATAGTGCGACCTCATCAAACAGCATGAGATATTTCAGCTTGTAACCCAGACAGCAAGTGTTTATTCCCAAGTGACAAAGCCTTTTTTACGCATGGTAGTAATGACGATGGGAGTAAAACAGGAAGTCGGCCAGATGATGTTGTCATAGAGAGGAGGAGGAGGAGGAGGAGGAGGAGGAGGAGGAGGTCGGGGTCGATGGATGGAGCAAAACACGTAAGACATCTGTCCCCGTTTAAATCTGTATGTCGAAGAAAGATCTTTAATGATCTTATCCAAAACGTTTTTAAAAAATAATAATAGGATGGGCAACCTACATGATCATTCAGCATGAAGGACTTTAGAGACTGATGGCACATAGACAGAATCATTTTATTTAGTCGTCCTTCGAAACTATTAAAAATAGACAATATAACGTTAATAAAATTCAGCATTTTCATCTCTTGCTTGTTTCCCTCTTAGACATTTTGGATGGGTAACATATAAGAGGACAACCGGAGCTTGATGCATCTACTTTTGGACCAACTGTCAGCAAAGAAGCTATGGACAAAGGCTTTATATTTGGACAGGGTCTTAAAGGATCTACCAGCGAGCATCTCTGAGGTGAGAAGATGACATCCAACAGGGCCTTGATTTAAACATTTATGTTCACCACCTTATTTGCCTACATGCTATGCTAATTTCTGCTAATTGGGACTAAACCACATACAGTAGCACAGCTGTGACTGATGGGAGTGTTATTATTTTTACCTACTTATATGATTTCAAGGCAACCAACCTATTCATTTTTAATGGAGGCCATGAGGAAAAGTCAGGGGATTGGATTATTTAGGAATATTTAATGTCTGTGCCATATTTCATGCCTATCCATCCCACAGAAATACAGAAACTGCTCTGATAATCCATTGTGTGGTTGTTGAGATATTTGAGTTCGGACCAAAATGTTAAAGTGAATATATTGTATAGCATGGCATAAATACAGTATGTACTATCTACTGTATAATATGTGGCTGGCATATGACCAGGGGACTTTCCAGGAGAACTGCAGAGCAGATGGAGCAGCTGTGGGGTTAAGTGCCTTGCTCAGGGGGTCTCTGTTGGATCCGCTGATGCAGTGGAGGGTGTTACTCATTTCCCTTGCCAAGACTTCCCCAGCTTGTCTGGGGATTCAGGTCACAAGCTCCGACCTCTCGCTCATAGACTCTGTAAATGCCACAGTGTGAATGCCCCACTTATGGGACTAATAGTGCCCGTGCTGCATCACCAGGGTTTGTTTTTTTTTGGATTAACAGTAATTCAAGTACCAAAGAAAAAGCCTTTACCAGAAAATAATAACATACTGAAAATGGGAAGGAAGAAAATTAACCCACACTTGGGAACGTAATAACTAATTTTCACAAAAGTATGCACATTAGAAATATTCTTTAAAATCATCTGTATTTTTAAAAAATGGAAACAGCGTTAGTATGGTCTGTGTATTTCTGTGACTGACAACCATGGGAATGGGCAGGACGCCATGCGCGCTCTGATAAGCATTATCCCTGCATCGCAGAGGGACCGACACGTCCTACAGACACAACCAGGAAAAAACATAGACACGCATCTGAGAGGTAAATGAGCGCCCACGTAGCCATACTAACACGACAGGTGTTTGGCAGAACAGTCCAAGACATGCAGGCACCTGGCAGCAGCAACACATCCATCCATATACGAATGCACACTATGTCACTGTGTGGAAACAGGGAGCTCTCCATGTCCTCTTCTGCTTGAAGTAGTGCTTTACCACAGGAATAACAGACACAGAATAAATGACGAAGGCAGTGGCTGCCTGATATAAAGGTTAGCTGTCACTCTTTGAGCAATCCATTCTTCACCTTTGGTGGTGCAATCCTCCCCAGGTCTAAAAATGAAAGCAAATGAAATGCAAGCTTTTAACTCTCCATTGCACTGGAATGGCTGAATAAGTTGGAAATGATAGGGTTGACTGATGAGCTCTTTCTACTGTACATGGACATGCAGCTCAACTCTTTGACTGATTATGCAGACAGTTTGGAACTTGAGGTGTCAGTCATCTGCTGCCTTATTCTAGAGGGCGTACGACTCGGGGAAGCCTTGGAGACACCTAATTTGGGAAGGTTTGTCACCACACTGGAGAATACAGACAATAAGATGCCAATTTATACACAAATGGGATCTGTACGAACTGTGGCTGGAGATACGTTTTCCAAATTGTTCTTATTAGCAAAGCCTGCACGGCTACAGGTTCAGCACCCTGGACAGCTCCCTCCACAAATCTGCCATAAGGTAAACGAATTCTGTATATTCATTCGATCTTATCTATTCATGAACACATGACTTTTACAGTAACTGTGACAATAGCTTCTAATTCAGTGTCCTCGAATCATTCTGCCTTTCTTCTTTTGAGCCCTTTCTTCGCTTTCCTCTCACGACTCGCATCCTCGCCTCCTCTCTAGCGTGTCTCCCGCCACTGTGTTGTTTAAGGAACAATGGAGGCAGCAGTGCCGGGGACTTTGACTGACTGCTCGAACAATGAGCAATTTAAAAACCCTTCTCCCTCTTTCTTTCTCCATCTAGAGTTTGAACCGCTTGTATTTATGCCTCTTTCACCACCTCCCTCTTCAGGTGCCTGGGTGGATTCCCCTCCTTTCCTCCCTCCTTCCCTCTCTTCTTCCCTTATCTCTACGTCCAGTCACAAACGAGCAACACTCGTTCTGAATGCTGCATCAGTAGTTTGAATGCAAAACCTTTTGGGACTGCTGCACTGCCGAATTAATAATTCACACCAACATACGGAAGCTTCTACTTTAGTATTTGCATGTGTGTACATGCGTATCCATGTGTGCCGCTGCCTCAGCATCACTCGTGTCCACCCACAGTTAGTGCACTTTCTCCTCCTCTCACTTTCTCTGGTCTTATAATAGAAACACTGGCTGAACCTCAGCAGTGGTTGGATTCACAGCAGTGAAGCCAAACGTGTGCCGAAAGTGCTTTAAAGAATCGCTTTTAGAGAACCAAAAAAAACACCTACATCCCTTTATCGGCTATTTGTGCAGATTCTTCACTCAATTAAACATTTTCGGTTGATGGAAAATTGAAAATTATAGTGTGTGAAGGTGGAAAACATAAAAAACAAAACCCCTAGTTCAAATCTATCTGGGGCTGTGGTTCCATAAACTGACTAAAACATGAACTAATAAACTACTAAATGTGTAGTTCCTCCACATACGCTCATATAAGCATAAGTGTGAGGAGGGCTTAGTATGTTTTAGTCATTTTCTCTTGCATGACTATTTATCAGCCTGAATCACCAACTTCTACTTCCTCATATTAGTGAGAGATTCTGAATGTCAGTATTTATCATTCTGCAGAGCTCACCTCAGAAGAAAAGAGTCTCTCTATGATTTTACGAAGGATTTCTCCACTTGATTGTTTGGTCTGAAGAATAATATGACCATATGTCTCCATAAAAGCTATTTCAAGAGCTCTACATTACTGTGGCATGTTTCCTCCACCTTTAGGAATCACGGACACCATTTCAAATCAAATAAGACTTTTAAATTCACCATTTCAGCTGCTGTTGATTTAAATACACGGCTGCTTTCACTGCTAAGGTTCACAGCTTCTCGTGTTTCAGACAGGACGGTGTGTGGCTGCAGAGCTGCACGCTAAAGTGTTCTCACTATAAATACAAACCACTTCAAAACAAGTGATCGATACCTATTGAAGGACAGGAAGTCACTCAGGGAGCGACCTTTTTTGATAAGAGGCACAAATGGATCAAAAAATCTGGACCTGCTGCTAATTCAAAACCTTTTTTTTTCTTTTTTTTACCTGCTCGTGATAAATATTTCAAGAGGGATAAAAAGGCATTTTGGGAAAATCCAAAGGGGTGTGGAAGAGAAGCTGCCAAACGTGGTCACGCCTCACCCCCCCCAGCTGGTGGGACCCCCGCTACGCTGCTGTCTCTTTAAGGCCCTGCTCTGCTGCGACGGCCAATCACGAGCCAGGAATCGTGGTTAGACCGTCCTTGTCGACGACCTTGACGGAAGAGGAGTGAAAGGAACGGATGTGTGGATGCGTGAGAGGGGATGGAGATGATGAATGAAGGAGTAAGACAGAAGGTTTATAAGAGAGGAGAGGTCTCTCCCTGCCTCTCCCTCTGTTACTCTCACATATACTCTAATCTCCTTTTCCTTCTCCATCCATCTACTGCATCATCCCATCACACTTACATTTAAACACGCACACACACGCAGCCCCTTCAATCCTTTCTCCTGACAGTCCTGCAGAGTGTTGCATAATTCCCAGCATGGGGGAGGGAGGATGGAGGTGAGGAATGGCGGGTGGGAGAGAAAGGCAGCAGCAGGGAGAATGACTCACGACGCAACATGTATCACAACATGACACTTAAAGCAACTGCTGAAATCATCTAATGTCACACGCACCAATCAGGCATAACATTATGACCACCTTCCTAATATCGTGAAGGTCTCCTTCGTGCCTCCCAAACAGTTGTGGGCGTGTCCTGAGGTGTTGTTAGAGAGGGGGAGGGGCCACGGATACTTGATCAGTTTGGGATCTAGTGAATTTGGAGGCCAGGTCAACACCTTATGATGTTACTAATCCTGCTGAAGTGTCATTGCTATGGGGGGGTCTGGTCTGGTCTAGGTGGGGGCTACATGTCTAAGCAACATCCAAACGAATGCCAGGTCCAGAAGTTTCCCAGCAAAACACTGAATTGTCACAACATGGTTATTTTTTTACTTCCCCTAACAGTGGTCATAATGTTGTGGCTGATGTAGTTATTCACAACCAGGAGTTTTAAACTGGGGGCATCATTTGTTCTTCTTTTGCCTATTATTCTAATTTTTTTTTCCTTTTTAAGCTTTTTGGATGAATGATTTTTGCACTCGCTCTCACACAGTTCGCGTTTACTAATTAAGCTGCGTCCTCAGCTCAGCAGAGTGAGGCTGGAATTTCAATGTCGGCTCGGTTTGAAAGCTAATGAAGACTGAAAGATCATTTCTCAAAAGAGACGGCACCGATCGAACGTCTGATATCACATCATGACAGATTATCAATACATGAGAGACAATGTGCCTAAGATGACTCACTGTATGAGTTCCTGCCTTGTATCATTCATATATATATATATATATAAATAGCCTATGTTGCCATATGAGACAAACGCCACCTGAATACCAAGCACAGGATGCTCCAGCACTAGAATGTATTCTCACCTTCGTTAAATAGTCATGACTTTCTTTGACTGCACTCAAACTTGACAGAAACAAGTAATTATAAAAGAGACTGGTGCAGGAAGATTCAAAGAGACCTTGAATCAGAGCACTCTGGTGTTTTCTACAGGTTGAGCTCAACACGTGTAGATGTGGACGGATAAAAAAAAAAAAAAAAAGCACACAGGGTAAAGCTGGTGGCAAAAGAGCAGAGAATACACAGAGCTGGCTTTGTCTCATCAGTGGAGGCCGGACAGCATCAGAGAGATGTAGGAGTATCTGCTCGGCCCTGAGCAACAGTGATGAGCTGGTTACAAACCTTAAAGTTTACGGACACACCAGACAAAGGCAGACCAGCTTCAATCTCTGGACGGGAAACATTCACATTGCTAAGACTTCAACTATCAGTCAGCTTGCACAGAAGTTCTGCACCTGCCCTAAAGGACAGTATTCAGACAGAGCTGTATATTAGAGTCTGACCAACTCAAATCATGGGTGCCATGTTTGCTACATCGGAGGGAAGATCCTACAGCGTAACCCTATGGGGGAAGATGTCCTACGTTATGATAAATGTCTTATTTTCATCATTAACAGGCCTATAAATGTCATTTTGTCAATACGTAAAAAGCCCTCACTTAAATATCCCAGCGTCTACTCACTTTAAATATCTTAAATGAGTCTGCAAAATGCTTCGTAGCCCAATGGCCTCATCAGTCACGGAGCTGTGTTTACCTTCTCCCCCTTCTTGTCTCCCGTAGCTGGGAGGCGAGGAAGAGCTATAAACTGTCACACGGAGCCGGCCTCTCCTGGATAATGCTGATCCGGTGGTCTGCAGTTTATTTGTTCCATCTATCATCATGTTGTTAACTTCCCAGGGGGAGCTCCACTTGCTTCAGGCTTCACGTTTGAGTAGCTGTCATCTTCATACAGTGTGCGATCCCACCTGAACAGCAAGAGTGAGGCTGGTGGAGATGGAAACCACAGATAGTTTAGTTAATTAAAATTCGAGCCAGGGGCCGTCGCTGACTGATTAATGCTGCAAATGCATGTTCAGCTTCCTACCTAAATTTTTTCGGGGCTTTTTGCAGTTCTTTAATTTACTTGTAATGAGATGAGAAGAAGCAACGCGCTGTTAATCAGTGACTCACTCAGTGATGAGGGTGGTTCAGAAGCCAATTTCCAGCTAACTCTTTGCCAGAGATAAGCACACAGACACACGCCCACACGAGGCTAGCTGCTACCCACCGTCACATTCTGTGCTCGTTCTCCCTTTAATGTAATTAGTAACAGATTGCTGGAGACAATTTTAAAAAGGTTGTTACATGAAGAGAGCCTCTGCTTCCTGTGCACTTCGTTTGTTTTTTCCCCTCCTACAGTCTTTCGGACGTGTCTGGTTGCTCAGCAGAGTAATGAAGCCACCCCGGCCATCCATCTCTTTCTCCTTATCTTCTATGGTGCTGATGTTTCATTTGGCCAGCAAACAGACCTCTGTTTCCCTGGGAAATCACACAAACAAACACACACACACGCGGATGTTTAGAGGTGTCAGGATGACCTTGTAGAGGAAATCACCGGTCATTCATCATGTTGCGGCTCCAGCGGCGCGAGGAGCTGGAGATTTGATAAGACCGCGAGATGAAATCGGTCGATTTGCCGGTGCTGGGCCACGCGGGGGTTTTACCTGCACACCTGGAGAAAGCTGCGGACATTAAACTGGTTATCATACGGTATCTGTTACATGTCGTCCACACTGAGATATACATCGTGGGGATTTTTGAGCAGCTGTGCTATTTATGAATAATTTGCATTTTGCCTAATAGTAGAAAAACATTCTGTATCACAGCAAGTGAGCAAGCAATGATATGAACTTCTGCCTTCTCAGCAGTCTAATGAAAGTCGTATTACTATGTAGTGAAAAGGGAACTGTGTGATGTCAGCGTGTTGACAGATGTACGTGTTATGAAGGAGCTGACGTGCGCCGACAGCCACATGTTTTACAGTAATGACACGAGCGCTGTTTTTCCGTGAGGGCGTTAAGAATTAATATTGAGTTCAGCGCTCACTACTGTGTGTTCATCAGCTTTTTATAATGGCTTCTCTGCACAACTGCAAGTCCCTTCTCATTAAATGTCACTTGGGGCAGTCAGCTGTGAACCAGTAAACATATCTGAATGAATTTTAGTGTTTGTACTAGAATCACTGGCATCATTTTACATTCATACCGTAGCAGAAAACATGCTGATCGTGCACAACTACATCTTAAATGAATAACATCTTTAAAGGAAGTAGTTGTAATGGGGAAAGCAGGTTCTGGGACCCTCAGTGTCGTGGTTCATATCCAGACTGCGCACAATGTGGCTGCTCTGTGTTCAAATGGATGGGTTAAATACAGAAGGGGAATTTCAAAGATGATCTCGCTATGCAGGCTGACAAACACAGACCTGTCGCTGATACTCTCAGTGAGGTTACTGGTCCTGTGCTTTAGAGAGTCCTCACCAAACCTTATGCATCGCTCCGAAGTAAACAACGTGCTTTTGTTCCTTCTACGCAATTTCCACAATGAGACAGAGTCCTCTCCGAAATTGGTGAAAATCTTGCCTGGAATGAACTCAGCCATGAAACGATGCAGTCACGACGAACAAACCTGTGAAGGAAACGACAACCTTCAGCCACAAAAGCCGAAACTTCAACGTGTCGGAACTTCCTCGTGTTTTAGGTCAAAAATTTAGATTATTGCGCTGCACAGCTCTTCTCCACATTTATACGGTCGGCCTGAGAGGGAGCCTCCGTGCACCACGTCAGGAACTGATTGACAGGTGGACGACTCCTCTAAATTCTGCATCAGGTTTCAGGTCTCATAACATTATGACCACCTTCCTAATATTGTCTACGTTGTGCCTCCAAAACAGTTGTGAAGACGTGCTGTGGTGTCCGGCCACAGAATGTTAGTGGGGGGTCTGTGGGTCTAGGTGGGTGCTACATGTCTGATTAACATCCACATGAATGAATATCAGGTCCAAAAGCTTTCCAGCAGAATTGCCACAATATGGTCGATGTTATTTACTTCTCCTGTCAGTGGTCATAATGTTTTGGCTGATGAGTGTGTTTGGGGCTGACGCAGACCTAAAGCAACATGTGATTACACACACCTGTCACTCAAAGCGCCCACACCATTAATTATGTGTAGGTTTATGCCTCAATAAGGTTTTTTCTCTGTTGTCTCTTCGTTGGGAATTGATGATGCTCCAGGGCATTTTTGATGTGGTGACTTGTATTTAATTGGTTCTTGGACATTCTCTTTTATTCAGAGGCGTCTTTTCTTTGGTTGAAACATGTCCCATAATGAAATGTCGTGTTACAAGACTCATATTCTGAGAAGAATCCGCCCCAGGTCCAAGAAATGCTACTGCTTCCTTCCAACAAAAAGTTCAACTCCATGTGATGAGCAGCATCTGCCTTTGTTTTTGCTCGTCTGTCTTTATCTTTCAATCCATCACTCTCCCCCCGTATCTTTTCCTTTTTCCACACACATCCATTAGTCATTCTCTCCTCTCGTGTCCACACACATGTCACCACCGCCCTGTCATCCTGTCATCCCGCTCGTCCCGTCCATCCCGCTGCGTGGACAGCTCGCTGCGGTTACAGTCTGATGGGCTCTCCATTTTAACTCCAGCTCCTGCGCGGCTCCGTCTAAGATGGTTTCCCCCCTTCGCGGGGGGCTCATGGGGTGAGGAAGCTTGCGGGGGGGGTGATTTAACTTTGGGTGACGGCAGCTATGACAGGAGCGCTAATGGGAAAACTCTGTGATTTAGTGCTTGGAGGTTTGTGTCGGCGGAGACGGTAAATCTCTGCTGTTGTGCGACACACAAATAGATGGTGAAAATGCGTGTTAATGTATAATAATTGTATTAACGTGTAGCCACTGTGTCTGGGTGAGTGTTTCACAGAATCATTTTTTTGTGTTGACTGGATAATATCTCTTCTGGCTTCTCAGTCCTCCTCATGCGTCCTCGTCATCTTATCTCACGATTCTCTTCGCTGCACATCTATGAATGAATCTGCCACCGAGATAGAGACAGAAACCACAGAAACCACACAGAAACCACACACACACACACACACACACACACACACACACACACACACAGAGGGGAGGGGGGGGAATGGCAAGTTTAATTTTAGACACGACACGTAATTCCCCCTCTTTTTGCCGTGGCTTCTATAAATAAACGTCGCTCCCTTTCTCTCTCTCAACCCCCCTGCACATTAATTGTTTGATGGACTAAGAAGTCAGGCTGATGGTGGTGGTGGGGAGGGGTGGGGGTTTCCTAGCAACCGTATCCTGACTTGGCAGGTCATGTGCTCAGTGGAGATGACTGGCGCCGAACGTGGTAGTAACACACTCGTGCCTGGGAGCAGGGCGCACACAAGAATGTCAAATATACTCACACACAAACGGGCTGTCAAACACGAGGAGTCGCACATGCGCCGGATCTCATACACAGTTTAGTTTCATTTCATAGATTGATTTAAAACAAAAACAGTTCAATATTAACGCAAACGTTCCCAAATCTGAATGACAGGGAGCAGAAAGAAGAATAATCTTAGATAATCTGGCCCTTTTACCCCAAGAATCAATTAACAAAGTATTTGAATAAAAATAAAGAAATAAATAAACAATAGGCAGCAAAAAAATGATAATAATAAAATAAAATGAAATAAACACTGACTGTCACGTTTCAATTTTAGGTCCCAAGATACAAGATACAATTTCATCACAGAAACAAAACAAAACAAAAAATGTAATGTTTGTAGACCAAACTAACATGTTTCATTATATTTCCGTAACACAGTGTCTTTGATTGTTCTTTTAAATGTAACTTTTGATTTGGATTCTTTGGTTTCTTTATTCAGATTTTTAAATAACCTGATTCCGTCCTTTTAAATTATACTTACTTTATCTTTTTTCTGAATGTTGACAGGTAATGGGCTTTAAATATAATTTGCAGAACACTGTAACCAACTAATTCTTGAAATTTCAACCATTTTAACTGAAGGAATAATGTATTTGTTTGATCTCTGTGTTGTTTTCTACTGATTATTCTTACGGCTCTTTTTTGCAAAATGAAAATTTACTTCACGTTTTACAAGCACTTCCCCAAACTACAACAAGGAAAGTCAGATATGGAACAATCATAGTGTTGTAGTAAAATGTACAATGCATTGTTATCTAAAGAATCCTAATGTGATTTCCAACTCATCTAATCCATCTTCATGCAGCACGACATCCTCGATCTCTTAGAGACAATTTATAGCCTGCACAGATATCACTGTTGGACTAACATACGTAACTCACACTGTGTGTTTATAGCAGAAACAGAAGAGCGAACAGTCTGCACCACCTGATGCTTTCAGAGTCTGGTTTGACTGCATTGTTATGTAGCAGGCGTTTAGAAGGAGGGACGGTGGATGTGCTGTTTCTTTAATGGACTGCCTGTTCAGAGCAAAATAAAAAATATGACATGAAACGTGAAACGGACAAGCTAAAGAAAATGTGATGGCTTCTCCTGTTGTCAATTATGTTGTCACTGCTTTAGATTCATATCATCGCATATAGATGGTATTTAAGGTAGATTTCATAGTAGAGGGTAATTGTCTCCAGGCTGGATTAACATTTTGGCACGATGTGCAGCAGACTGAGTAAAAGCTGATTCACCATGTTTGTTTTTTAAAATCTCTTTCACAAGGTGGCTCCAGGGAAGTCGGCATGGTGTTTAATGTTGCACCAGTAAATCGGACGTCTAGGGCGCTTTGCCTCCAAACGTTTTGCTGAGTCACTTGTTACGGGAGCTGCAGCAGTTTTTAAATGCAACTAGTGATGTCACCGTTTAGTTCTCTTTCTAAAGCTGTGTTGTCAGTATTCCTGGCACGGGGTTTTCAACAGTGAAAGACGTTTTAAGAAGGAGAAAAAAAGAGCAAAGTTCAATGGTTTTAGAAAGACAAAAGACAATTTCCTGAATGGTTCGCTTCCTCCACCTATAATAACGAATACCAACAACCAAACTTATTTCTGTCTTTTGTAAAACTACATACAAACTAATGACTAATGTGATGGATAAGTTTAGTCAGGGGAAGCAGGATCCTACTTATTTGTCACGTCTTTGTTATCGTAAGACACTGCAAAATTTTAATGAAAGGTGTCCCAGGACTGAGCCTTGGGTAACACCACTTGTATAGTAGCTGCCAGCGGACGCCTGGTTCTAGGGAATCCTAGGAAAAGATGTCCATGCACTATCCAAAACTAGTGAAGTCTGTTATAGTATGAACAGAAGATTAGATACAGTGATTGTGGGGTATTGACGCATTGTAGGGCCTTCACCGGGTTATCGTTGTCATTGCAAAGCATGACAAAAGGTAGCCATTTACCCCATTTTCTTCACTCTTCTGATCTCTTGCATCTAAATAGATCTGTGAAGCTCTGTGATCTCACAGACGCAGCGTCATAAATATGGAGACTGGTTGAACTCCATGTTGATTAGATGCTCTGCCCTTTAGATAACATGGCTCCCTATTAAGGCAGATTTATTGTTCACGGTTTTGTTTATCTACTCTGAGCAAAGGATTATGGGAATTCAATTAATGCGTAGTCTGATGTCAAGAGCACGACATCTCTGGGTGATGAAATTATGCATCGGCTGAATTGTTATTGGTTAAAAGGTTGGTTTTAAGCATGAAAAAAAAACTAAACTAAAACATACATAGCTGTGTGGATAAAGTTAAAGTTAACAAACCTGCTATTACAATACAGAGTCAAAGATGAAGCAAGAAAAAATGAAACTGAGCCATGTTCACGTTCAGTCTCTTGCTGACATCATTGTTTCACATTTTTCCTGCTTTGCCCTCAAACCTGCAAACAATGGTCATAAATACTGAGACCGCTACAGGCCTTCACCAGCACAACACAAACATGTTGATGTTTTTAGGGCATTTGTTGAAACAACTCTCATTTTTCATAGCAGAACAGTCTCCGCATAAAGGGCCAAGACGAGAATCGATGTGATGCAAACACATAAAATGAAAAGGAAAAGCAGGAACCCGTGAACAAATTGCAGAACTCTGTACGCTTGCAATAGTGTGAAGGTAACAAACACGACAAAAGATTTCACTTTGTGATAGGTAGGAGTCTGAAAAGGAGAAAAGAATAAATGGAAAGCTTACATCATTTTTGATGTTTTTCAGGCTGACGTAGGACGATCGATATAATAGATTTTTAGAGCAAACACCTAGAAAGAAGGAAAGAAATGGAAAATATTTTATTCATGTACCAACGAGTTGGTTTGTTGACCTCCCTGACCAACATTTTGCTTGAAACACCATGATCGACTAATCACTAATCATGGACGCGTCCTGGGAGACAGGTGAGGAGTCCAGCGGGTCGTTGCAGCAAGCTAGCAGCAGTGACATGTCAGTCCTGAAATACAACAAAAATACTACCACAATGCGCACTGACCTGAAAAGGCCAGCACTGCCTCTATGTTCATGTTTAAGTTTTTATTTATTTAAAAAGGACATTGCATATTAATGAACTTCATAGTAGATGTGCCAGTGTTGAATGTGAATTTTCAACTTCACCAAACGTCCTGTTGTAACACAAGGAGAAGGAGGCTGCACATCAACCATTTAATAGTTATTATTCCTTTATCTGCAACACTATCCAATCTAACCACACACTGTGGAGTATTATTAAATGCTATTGATGGTGCTGCAGTGCTGCCTGTTTTTATACAGACTGTAAATACAGTATATACTGCAGCACACAGTATGAGCTCTTTCTTGCCACCATCTTTAAATTAATATTATACTAAGCATGTGTTTTTTTTTTTGGTGACATCAGTCTGTGTCATCTTCACTTCCATCACATCACATGTGGTGCCACTCCTGCGACCCCTAAGGGTCTGCAGTGGTACTGCAGGGGGAGCCGCAAAATCTTTGGTTGATTAGACATTTTATATATATATTTTTTCTTTCAATTTTCCCCCCAAAATTTTTTTTTTTTTTTAAATACACTTTAAAGGGATAAATGAAGGCAGAAAACATTATCTTTCAGTCAGCACTTCACTCGTGAAGCTGCCTCAACTTTCTCACAGAGCGCCACACGACCGGGGACCGTGCCGTCCAGGTCCCCTGGATTTGAAATTTTAAATTGGTCCCAGGTAAACCCCGGTCGGGTATGTTTTGAAATGTTGTTGTGAGATGTTTGAAATAAAATATATGCATATATATATATCTGAACCTGTGCATTATTTGATTACCTTAATATTGAATGTAAAATGATAATGATGATCTATAAATAGCACCAGTTTGATATATTTAACACATAGTAGTAGGTAGGTAGTCCTACTTAATCTCTCTGCTTACCTTTAAGCAGAGAGATTAAAAAAGTAGATCAAAGCTGCACTAGCTTGAATCCATTCCTTAATTGGAGTCCCCCTGCAGACTGGACGGGATTCACTGAGGAATAAGATCTCAGCAGCTCTAATGCGAATCATCCGTCTTGTTAACTGGCAGATGGTGTAACTTTTCTCTCATTAGGCCTGTTTGAATGGCTCAAAGGTAAACACATTTTCGGCTAAATTGCTAAATCATTTTCCACACTTTTTTCTAAATAACTTGTTTCAAGAATCTTTTTTTATTATTATTATTATTAAGAAATAACCCTCCTTTTCCACACTTCCAGTTTTCCATCTGACCAGGAAGTGCCCCTGATCACGCCTCCCTGAGCATTCACCTTGACGGGCTCAACAAACCCCCCCACCCCCACACACACTCCCCCCACGCCTCTCCCCTGCCTTTCCCATTGGGTGAGAGGCAGAGCTGGAGCACGCTCTGATTGGTTGCCAGGACCCAGCCTGTTGCTGGGCTGTTTCCATGGAGATCACTATCGCCTCTTTCACTCGCCTCATCCACATACAGAGAGAGAGAGAGAGAGAGAGAGAAGGATGGGAAGAAGAGGAAAATGATGCCTATTAACGGAGAGAGCGATTAGAGAATGGTGGTGTTATATGAGAGCTGAGGGGGGGAGTGTGTGGCAGTAAAAAATGAAAGAGAAGGAGTGGAGGATGGGGGCACGGAGGGATTAAATGTTGAGGAATTCTGGGATTATTGCAGCTGAAATGGGGGCACTTTTCTGAGATATGATGTTTGACCCCCCGCAGCCTAATTTCCCCTCTTGCAGAATCCAACATAACAGATTTATACACAGGCAGCTGCAGGCGTGATCTCACATACTAATTTTATGTCGCTTAATCCTGGTCTCCTGCTCTTATGTGTGGGAGCAAACTACCCCACAAGGGAAGATTATCAGCATTCAAAGAGCGTTCATTTATAAGGTTTGGTGTGTGTTTTTTTTTTTCATTTTTATTTTAAAATAAATCAGACGAGGTTCTGCATTTTCACCCAAAACGAGCTCGGCTGTTACTCTACATATATCTCTCTCAGATTAATAGGGGCCTAATGTGTGTAATATTAGACGGCAGAAGTGCCGGGCCACCGACATCGATTTGCCGGTACATAAAAACGTCCCCATGCAGAAAAATGTCGCCCTGGCGGCTGTTTCTATGAGAGATGTTGGCGCTTAAAACGATGAAACCACGGAGAATTATCTCCGCGAGCCTTTCAGTCTATTAGACACCATCAAAATCCGCTGTAATTATCCATCCGCCTCTCTCCTCCACGAGCACCATTTCCTCCGTCTGAGCTTTTTTTTGCTGTATCTCAGCATGTACTGATGCATTTTAACAGCATCTGGTCTGATTCATCTGAACCCTCGGTGCAGTGGAGCCCGGAGAAACCAGCAGCTGTTTTCGAAAAAAGACGAGAACAATGCGAGACGCTGTTGCTTAGCACAACGAGGCGGCTGCCCAGAGACGTCTGAAGGGAGATGGAGGTGATTGGGGGTGACATGTGGATGAAGGGATAAGCGGGAGGCAGGTGGCAGTGATCGATGGCGCGCTGGCGAAAGGTGAGGAGCAGCGAGAGGCTTGACTTCTGACAGAGAAGAGGAAGCATGCATGTTTGATATAGTAGCAGCGGGGAGGAAGCAGCACTCTGATTTAGTGTTACTTGCTTCAGGAGACGACTTCACACGCAGAGTTTGCGATTTACACCCAAGTGCTGATTTATGTTGCTTGAAATCCATCTCCAAGCAACGAGCTATGAAAACCGTTCCCCCGTCTAAAGGAACATTTCGTCACCAGTTTTAAATTATTTCATGTTTCCCTTTAGAGCAGTATATTTGTATTATTTCCTGTAGGATGCCTGCAGGGAAATCAGCCTTTCAAGTCTTATGAGTTCAGCTTTGTTAGAATAAAGGCCCAAAGACTCATGAGACATCTGTCAGCCCTACATAGCAATACTCAAAGGGACACTGTTGGTGATTTCTCTGTAGAAAGGAAGTTGTTTATTTATTTATTTATTTATTTCCCCCCACGCCAGACATTGCAGTCAATATGGAGATTAAAGATATTTAATTACTAAAGGACGTCACTGTGGCGTCACAGCGTTAGCTGGAGGCAAAACAGAGGGAAGCTTGAGGTGAACACTGTCACTTTCAACCGGGAAAATGTCGTCTTGCTGTATTTTTTGGTGCCAAAACCCGAAAAATTAAAAACACTAGCTTGAAGTTTTATCACATAACAGCCACTGCCAGTCATAGACAACTTTGGTTAAACAAGATTAAAGGAAAGAATTGGAATGAGACATCATCAACAAGTCTCTATTTGCAGCACACATTTGATATCAGGAAAGATTAATATCTTGATACACGCTAATGCTAATGCTAACCGCTAGCTAACGCAACGTTAGTTACGTGTTTCTGATGTATCCAAGTAGAAGTTGCTTTTGCTACGTTACCCTCCACAGTGGTTCCACTAACTTCTTGTTATATCCTTGTTGGAGAGGCTTCACTTGACAAAGACAGGCCAGACTTTGTCCCCTCTGTGTCCTCCTTTGGTCAAATCGTCCATCCAGTGACTCAACCTTTTAAAATAACACTCACGGTCTCACAAATTTACAAGAGTTAAACAGTCCAACACTTTGAGACATTTTGCCTCCAGCTAAGCCCCACCCCTCAAAAAAACAAAAAACAAAACATCACACTGTTTCCAAACTGTGAAGGGGTCTATATAGGTCTATACTGCTCATTACATTCTGAAAGGATAATTAAATGGATAAAATAATAATACAGATAAACTGCGTAAATCTAACATTTGCACACCCTCTTTTATCATGGCATACAAACAAAAACAAAACAATAGGTGCACAGCAATGCCATCTCCGTATATGTCAATATTTAACTTCCTGCTAAAATGTACGTCCAGCAGTTATGGAGCACAATTAGTATTATTTTTAATCCCTTTGCGTATTAGTCGTTTTAGTCTCCAGTTAGGAGAGAAATACCTGTTTCTGTAGCTTCTGCTATTTGATAGTGTTATTTGGAACATAATGAGACACAAAGTGATCCTGGAATCACTGTTTTATCCATTAATTACTATGTTCTTGCCCACTATGTTTGTCAATGCTTATCTTGAAGATACAATAAAAAGAATTTTTTTAAAAAGTCCCGTGATAAAAGAGAGAAGGAGGCTGCACATTACGAATATGATGGTGAATTTCAAGTCTACTATCCCATCTAACAACACACTGTGGAGTAATATTAAATGCTACTGATAGCGCTGAGTTGCAGCCTGTTTTTATACAGCCTATACATATCTGCAGCTCACAGTACGTAGAACATAAGCTGTCTGTTCTCAGCTTGTGCATTCAGGGGAAGAATATAGATTTAATTGTCGGTGTCGACTTCATGTTAACCCGTAGCGCTGAGTTTGACATCATATGCACCCCATTCTACATACGATTAGGTTTCATGTAAGTTCCAGATCCTCATACACAGTGTATTTACTGTCTCATCTTGACCGTCATAACTCGAGCTGTTATATTCATGCGTCTGTCCTAGAAGAAATGAATAGAGAGTATTCAGATTTAAATTCCTAGAGGCGCCACAACACAGTGAGCATTCATAGTTTTCTGTTCCTTTCTTCTTCTTTTTTCCCCCCAGCAAAATATAATGAACTCTTCAGCAATGAGTTCAAATAATGATACCAGGCTGGAGGTTATTTGATTGAACTGTGCATTCATCCGTTGAACATAAATAAAGAATGAACGACTTTCAGGAGAACTGTGGCCTGAGACAAAGTGGCTATTTACCAGCCGTGCAATTAGTAATAGACCTTCCCAGAGGCCTTAAAATGGAAGATATTAGTTACTGGAGAAAATTAAAGGGTCAACATTCAGCTTTTTTTTTTTTTTTCAGCATTGGATCTACTAACAAAATTTTTATTGCTTTTTATTCTCGCCGTCCTAACTGCTCCTATAAACTCTCTGATGAAACAACCAGCCTAAGAGATACTAAAATAGATTTACGGTATGCTTCATGAAGCACAAGAGCGTGTATTCCCTAATGTGCTTTATCCCTGTAACAATCACAGTTAAATGTGTTGCATAATGTTTGATATCACCAGGTGGAGCCTTCACTTCGCTGCTCTGTCCACAGACCTCAGGCCGTGGGAAGGGAACAAATTAAAAAATAATAATAATAAATAATAATAATAATAATAATCTCGCTGACATCTAGTCGTCTGATAAATGACAGAGAAGGAGAATCTCCCTCGACCTTCCTGTTTGCGTGTGTCCATGACCTTCAGTCGCACCTGGAGAGACATTTTTACTCAGCGTGACGAGGTGTGAAGGAGCTCTCCCTCGTTTCCTCCCGACCTTTATCCTCCTCCTCCTCCTCCTCCCACTCCCGTGTCCTTCTCCCTGAGACACGCCGCTGTCATTTCATCTTCCTCCCTCCTGCGTCTCCTCGTCTTTCACTACTCTGCAGCAAACTGCTCCCTCTGCTGGAGGACGACTGGTGCAGCACCGCGGAGCTGGAGATGGATGACACAATGACACAGTGGCTCTATTTAGGCTATTTATTTTATTAATGTGATAGTACGGAAGAGTGTTAGGGACACACATGAGGAAATAAAATGAGAGGAGGTAGTTTTTTTTCCATCATGCACTTCGAAAAAAACAAATAGAAATTGTTTAAAGATAAACTACTGCTGCAACTATTGCAGAAATAATAATAATAATAATAATGATAATAATAATAATAATAAAAGTGACGATGAAACTTCCAGTTCTGTTTCAACGACTGCACATTTTCGCGTATTTGTGGCAGGCGTGGTTAGGGCGCTCCTATTTCACCTGGCAACCACAAATGCTATGTTCTGATTGGCTGATTCCCTGCTGAAAATTTCTGACTTCTCGGTGAGTTTTTATCATTTTTCTGCGTGACAAAAATAATCACAATTGTTATGCCCCATCTAGGGGTGTCTAGGACACAACATGATTAGGATCCCATCTTCCCCTTGTCCCAAGTAGCCACCAAGGCAATCAAACGATTTATAATGTAAAGTTAGTTATTTATTTACAACAGAGAAACGAATGAAATTCTGACTTCAGGGTGGACCAAGGCCAACATAACAAACAAAACAACCCTATCTTGAAATTAATTCACTGACCTAACAAAATCAAACAAGTGACAACACTTACCTCCCTAACTAAATAAACAGGAGAAAAGCTGGGAACAAAAATGGCAGTCCACGTTGTGGCTGGTTGGGAGCAGAGGGAGATGAGAGTAAACCTGCCGCCAGCCCCGGCCGCCATCTTGGATCGTTTTATAGGCGTCTTCCGTCAGCCGCGGCCAATCAGAGTCCAGGACCGGAGCCTCCCACACCAATCATCTCCTCCGTGCAGGACACACCTGAAACAAACTACGACTAGAGTCGTAACAACAATACAATTTTATATTCGTAAATGATATTAATTACGCATACCATACGCATACGATACTGACGGTTTGAAGATTGATTTTATTCTAAACAAAGTATTTCATTTTTTTTACGCGAAATTTCAACTTTTTTCTTGAAATTGTATTTTGGCCTTTTTTTTCTCAAAATTTCGATTTAAAGTGCTTATACTCTTCCGTAATACAGAAATATCAAGAACTACATTTTCAGTCTTGTGCGCCCACGAGATCAGTGTCTGCTAGCAGCTGGTTAGCTTGATTGTATTTTCCACACATTGTATTTATTTGAATATATTTATATTTCTTTTCAGACACAGGGATTTTAACCACATTTAACCTGTTGTCAGCTCATCTACATACTAAACTAGAATTATGCTTCTGTATAACTCAGATTCAGAAGCGTCTCTGAACGCAACACTTCACTCTTTCCTCTACGTCCATATTTACCTTTCTGATAAAATGTACATCCAGCAGTTACGGAGAAAAATGAGTGTTAATTTAAGTTCATTATTATTCCCTCTTAATCTTTTATCTCTGGCTTTGGTCTCCACCCTGGAGGGAACGATCGGGCTCTAGCCGGGACTAGCAGCTGATTAGTTAAACGGTTAGTTTTCTTCCACATTTGTCTTTTTATTTGAACATTGTCTTTCTTTTCAGACGCAGGAAACTTAACCTCAACATTTAACCTTCTTAAACCAGCGACTCATTCCCTCCTTCGGCCTCATAAACACACACCACCCACTCAGATGTCCTCTCCCTTTTCTGTGACGAAGTGATTTCAGTAAAAAATAACTGAACCACTGACTTTAAATCCCCTTTGTGTGAAGTACACTGATCAAGCATAACATTATGACCACCTCACTAGAGCAGTTGTGGCTCATGAGAGAATGAGGGTGTCCTGTGGTTCTCAGCTTATGCATTCAGGTGAAGAATATAGATTTATATTTATATAGATGTGTCCTGTGGTGTCTGGCAACAGGATGTTGTTAGTGGGGGGGCTTTGAAGGGAGGGGCCACAGTGGATCATCACACAGATACTTGATCAGTTTGGAATCTAGTGAATTTTGTGATGTTTTTTGAGTAGCTCCTAAAACGTTTTTGCGTGTGTTTTTGCGTGTGTCGATGCCTTCTGCATCAAGGAGTGTCAGTGCTATGGGGTGGGGGGTGTCTGGTCTGGTCTAGGTGGGTGCTACATGTCTAAGTAACGTCCATATAAATGAATGCCAGGTCCAAAAGTTTCCCAGGAGAACATTAAATTGTCACAAGATGGTTTAAATGATATTTACTTCTCCGGTCAGTGGTCATAATGTTGTGGCTGATCGGTGTACACAGTGAAACAGCTGACTAGCTTTTACGCTGAAGTTCTTGATCACCTTTTTATCTTTTGCAGATTTACCATGTTAATCAACGCACGGCCAGGGTGTTGGCAGACAGACTTTTTTTTTGGTTTGGGGATGAAGTCAGAGTCGCTGTTTCCCGCCCTTCTACCAAATTTTATGCTAAACCAAGCAAAGCTAATTATTCCGCTGGCTCCAAAAGTCTCGTTGAGCAGATGTCGAACTCTTGGAAGGACCGACATGAATAATGTTTCACCATATGTTCAAACCCCTCATGTTTTTATCTAAATCTGACTTTAGGCGGTTTGAAGTGTTTCGTTAGTTCACTCCAGATCCAAAATATCCTGATATAAAGTCTTACGTGGTAGCAGATTCAGGCAGGATAAGTCTGTGATTCAGTCGAAACGTAACAGCGCTTATGATAAAAACAGCAGCGAGTAGCCAAACCTTCATTGATAAACTGATAAACTACTAGTGCATCCTTCATATAATTTAAGCGTTGGTAGATGTTGCTGCAAACCAAGATATGGTAATGCAGCAATTTTGTATTCCAGTCTTGACTTGTCATTTATGTAATAATTCAACTTAAACTTTTTGGCTAAACTTACCGAACAATCCACTCAGCCCATGCAATGATTTGTTAATGCAAAAGTGAGATTAAGCATTCCTTTTTCTGCTCTGTTTTTAAATGAGCATTTATCGATTCAATACAAGTCGGCTTTGAAAACGGCCGTGAAATGAGTGTGTCTGTTAACTTCCTACACGCATTAGCTGGAATCTAAATTACTTTTTTTTTTTTTTTCCCCACAATATGATTATTTCATTCAAGGCTGGATTAACCAATATAAATGTTTCCCTAACCTTGACACAGATTGTGAAATATTCCCTCCGCGTCTCCTTTACCCAAGAGGGTCCTCACAGCGACTGTTTCAGGCTGAAAATCCAATTCGTGAAACACGCAGCCCCTTTTCCTCCTCATCTGAACACAGCTGAGTGATTGACTCACGGCTGAGCAGAAAGTCAAGCGTGCACGCAGAATGCGAATTACTGTCATCGCGTTAATGACTCAAAGTTTGAGCTATGAACGAGAAGCGAGGGGAGCAATTAACCCGGTGAAATTAGCATCAAGAGACTGCGATGGCTCTTAGATGGCAGAGATGATTGAGCATTACGGCCTCGGAGATGAAAAAGCCATCAGAAAGCAGCGTTACCGCGTTGGTGTTTGGTCCCAAACTCAATGAATCAGCCAGATAATTTAATTTAGGGGAGAAATTAGAGTTTAATGGCTGGAGATGCGAAGCAGCAACAACCTGTCTGTTATTAAACAGGACGATGCAGATTTTTGTGAAACAGGATGAAACCAATTTAAGGACAATGTTCCCATCATTATTAATGTCGCAGATGCTGGTGGAGCTTTACATTCACACCTCATTACACACCTATTCCAAGCATTTATCTTACAGCACACCTCTTTAAACTGATCCATAAATATTTCAGAATCCATAATTATGTGACAGAGCTGTGACAAAGCTTAGCTGGAAGACTGAAGCTGCAAGATGTTTCCCTGAAGATGGACCACGCTGCACCGTATGTGACGTGATATGTTACTCATGCATGGTTTTAAGACCACATTTTACTATGACAACTGGAAAGTTGACATTTGGAGAGAGCAGTGTTAGTGTTGGGACAGAGAGCAGCGTCCTCTAAATCTAAAACGAGAGTTGATGAGCGAACATTTGTCTTGCAGAAACATCTTCTAGCCGATCTACGAGGCTGAAGAGAAGCACTCTGCAGTCAGCATGCTAACACTCCCTGCGTCCTCATATGGGGACATTAAGTTTGTGGTAACTTATTCTGCTTCATTTTGGTGTAAAAAACATGATAGCGGCTGATTCATTCTGCAGCCGGTCACGTTACAAAAGCAGACGAGGTTGAAAACCTCATCAGAACTTTCCCAGTTTAATATGAAACTATAACTTTGCTGATTATAAAATACTCGATTGAGGACATTGGGACTTCATTATTTGCAATTCTGCAGCAATGTTCAGACATTTTTATATTTTGTTACATATTGGTGACTTTATTATAATACTGAGTGAAATAATCCGTGTCCACAAATGAGGACTTTTGATTTTTTTTCCAAAAACCACTTCGGGTTCAAAGACAATGCTCAGTTTTTATGCATTCATCCATGAAATGAACAAAAGCTCAGGTCTGAGGAGGTTAAGAGGAATAATAATAATGATCATACATCTGTTCTTAGCTAAAGCAACAATATGCAACAAATTTACCTTGAACTGATGTGGGATTATTTGGAGAATGTCTTTTAGTGGCTAATTTAACAGTAGTTTCCTACTATAATAAGAATAAATATCTTCAGTGGAACTGAGAGAGGTGGTGTGTAACCGGTGAGGTGATGAGTTTCCAGACATGGAGGTAGCAAAACAACAAGTTGTGTTCGAAAAGAGGAACTAAGCTGTGATGCATGTGGACGCCAAAACATTGAAACTGGGTCATCTCCTTCTCTTGAATCAATTCAATATCATCAATGAAGTTGGAGGGGTGGAAAAAAGGGTCTTGTTCTGGTCTATTTGCAGCGGATTCGATGCACGACAGCAGTGCAACCGCTTTGTCAATAAAGTTCTATAGTGATGGATTTCTCGGGGCATGTTAACACCAGGGGTTGGACAGACAATCGACTTCACTGCTGTATGATGACGCGTTAAAGATCAGGTCGACTGGTCACTGATCACGTGACAATAACAACACGGACGGATCCTTGGAGAAGACAGGTGAGGAGTCCAGCGCAGCAAACTAGCAGCGGTTAATCAAGTGTGCGGGAAATATTTAACCAAGCTAGGCCATAAGAATCGTAAACTATTCAAAATACCGTGACCCAGTCTTTAAATACTTTAAAATTTAATGCTAATGTTGAGCTAGGAACCACTCTTATAATGTTCAAGGTACAAAACAATCAACTTCCCTGCTGCATTCAGAAAATGTTCTCACCCAGAGTAAGTTGATATGAACTTAGGGGAACTAATATGTTTAAAATTATAAAGGTCAGGAGTAATATGTGAAGTAGGTGCATCACAGTTAAAGAAGTAAACTTGTGGAATGAGTCAAACTCGTCTGTTTCTCAATTCAAAACGATGTTTAAACTTAATGCAATTAATAAATCTAAATCAATTTACAGACAAAAATTGTTGAAAAACATGGTATGTCATCTCAGGATGTTACTATAATTTGGTATATCTTTTATGAATCATCTATTTGATCCATGTAGAACTTTGTCCACACGCAGTTCATTGCAGCGTCATCTTTTTTGTTCTTCTGTTATATTGGCGATGATTTATTTGTTCATTTTTCTTCCTTTCTGATGTTGTTGTTTGGGTGAGATGGTAAAAAAGATGAAAAATGCTCGGCATCACATAAGCTATCTGTATTATCTGTCAGCCCACACTACCGTGACATGTCAGTCCTGAAATACAACAAATGCTCTGGTGCAGTGCATCTGCGAAGACATCCACTAACTCTGGCAGAGCTATGGTCCAAGTCCTCTGAACATCAGTTAATTAACAACTTCACAGAACGTCCCGTCATAACAGAGAGAAGGAGGCTGCACATCAACAATTTGGCTGCAGCACACGGAGAAGGCTTCAGAAAAATACAGCATTTTTAGTGGTTGCAGCCTGTTTTTATACAGGCTGTACATCATTGCAGCTCTCGGTATGTGCAGTGTTCTCAGCATTTGTTCTTAGATCAAGAAAACAGAGACGTCACAATTATCACGTGACAAGGGAGACGGCGCCATGATGAAAGGGACAGATAGACGGGGAAATTCTAAAGACAACAACAAAAACAAGTACAATGTGTGCAACAGATGAGTAGCTGTTCTATTTTAAATTAAACTGATGGCTGCCAACAGTCAGAATAATGTCTTGTGGAGGGGGTCACCTTGTAGGACGACACAAAGAGCGATATTTGAAGAATATAGCAGATAGTTAGCTACCGATGCAAACCTACTACAGGTGCTGGTCTAAAAGCAGGTAAAAGTCTGGATGCTGGTGACCTCTTTTTAGCTGGTTGGGCTACCGAATGCTAACGGCAGGGGGATGTACCAGTCCCTGTTTTGGATGACCTGCCCCCCTGGGATGCAATCAAACTCAAATCAACAACACAGTCTTGCCATCTAGCTAGCGTTTGGTGGTGCTACAGCTATCAAGTAAAACAGCGCCTGCACTACCTGTAATTTCAGGTTCTTCATAGTCAGACTGTGTCTGTGATCCAACTGAAACCATGGGTGTCTTTGAAGAAGGATGTACATGTAAAGCCTTGGAGATGTCAGCTCCCGCACCAAATGAAATGCCTAGTTTTAACTTTCCGTCATGACGTTCATATGTCGCTGGAGTGCAAAGGGTTAATAGATTTCATTGTTGCAAAGCATCACTTTCTACTCTGTTTTCTGAACCCCTTGTCAACACATATCTCACCAGATCATAAGATTCATAAAATGAAGCCATTTTTTTCTCAGGGCAGATATCACCTGATAATAATGTTAATAAAAATAATGACTTGCAAAGGGCAACTCCGCAAATGTCAGCACCTATCTCACCTGCTGAAGATGACAAAAAACTTTTCTGTGCCTTAAAACAAGTTAATTGTTGTAACCTTTGCAGGAGCAAACATGCCTTATTTGCTCTGGGATTTGTCATTATTTGTCCTCAGATCAGACTGTGATCTTTTTAGACCTGGCCCTGAACTCTCTCAATGTGACCAGCAACTTTAACATAACTTTAACTGCTTCGAACTGTTCTTGCTGTTTTTCATTTACTTTATTGTTATTAGTATTTGTGCATTTTGACACCTGAGGATTAGATTCAAGAACACAATCAGAAGTAGCTGCACTTCCTTATGTCCGACACTGGGGGGCAGTGTTACCCCAGATGGCTTTTCCGTGGACTGACTGGCAATGACCCACACACACACACTCTGAGACACGCACACACACACACGCGTGAACACACACAGAGTCAATAATGTCTGCGGTGTGTAGGTCTATAATGGCGGCTGACAGCATGTCCTCCTTGTTTTCCTTTCATTTCTCAAATTGCTGCTGCAAAAAAGAAAAAAAGCCACAAGCAAAGGTGTTTATTAACTCTTGGATATGTGAATGTGTGTGTGTGGGTGTTTGGAGGTGCACGGAACAGTTTCCACATAACCACGGCTAAGTGCGTTTTCATTGTGTGTGTGTGTGAGTGTGTGTGCGACTGCTGACTGTGTGGGTAGATGGAGCTTGCGTGTGTGTTTTTGTGCGAGTTAATACGGTTACGAGTATGAGAGTGCGTGAACAAGCGTGCGTAGGGGGGGCGGCAGAGGGTGTATTTGGAGGATTTTTATGTGAGTCTCTGAATGTCAACACGATGGTTTTAGTGAGTGAGTGCGTGTTATGGCATCTGAGAGGTTTCTGTGCTTAAAAATGTCACGTGTTGTTCCTGCTGAGACAAAAAAAGAAGGACTAATCTACCTGGATTTGTCAGCCTCCTAGACCGTGAATATCATGCATTGTAGCCGCACGATTTGCTCGCTTGGCAGCCGCTGAAATAAACTATAATTTACATTGGGATTAAAATGTTTAACACACATGTTCTGTCTTTGTTTATGTGTTTTGAATTGAATAAGAAGACTGAATAGTTTCCAGTTGTTTCACATGCACATACAGGCAGACTTCAATGAAAAATGAAGCAAAGTTTCTAGCTGCAGTTCCTATAATGTCCACTAGATGGACGTAAACATTGTCAGTACCAGAGCCGTATATTAGAGAGAGTCTGGCCAACTAAGGGAAAGGACCGTCTGAGCGATCCCTCTATGCTGATTGATTCTGAGCTGGTCACATGTTTCATTGGCGCCATTTTGGATACATCTATCCAATATTCACCCATAGAGAAGTGGCAATAACAGAGAATAAAGTTGGATTAAGCCTTATGCTAACTAGTTATCGAGACTAAAGGCAAATTTATGTCAATGCAGACAAATTTAATTGACATGTAACTTTACCTCGGTTACTACCACTATTATGGCTAGTATGCTAATGTTATAATGAGTATAGTACTAAATAACAGTAACTAGTTTTGTTTAAACTTTAAATTGTGATGAATGAACACAGGAGGCTGAGGAGAAGGTAAACACAGCTCTATGACTGATGAGGTGTTTGGGCTACAAAGCATTTTACAGGCTCATTTAAGGTATTTAAAGTAACTAGACGCTGGGATATTTAAGTGAGGGCTTTTTACATATTGTTGGCAAAAACATTCATAGGCCTGTTCATGGTGAAAATAAGACATTTATTTAATTTACTCTCTCTAATATACGGCTCCGGTCAATCCCAAACTCAGCCCACCAGCGTGTACAGTCCCAACATGATGAATTTGCAAAGTGTGAAAGTTATAAAGAGGAAATTAACTGCAATTTATCAGTAGAAGTAAATGCTTATTCCCAATTTCTCCATTATTTGTGTGAAATTGGACTTCTTGTTCTTAAGTAACTATAGATTGTTCATTACATATAAATATTTTCATAATGTACTTGTTGTTGTTATTTATAGGTTCTTACGTTATTATATTTCTGGCCCAGCCAGCTTGAGACAATTAAGCCGTATGTGGACCCTGAACAAAAATGAGTTAGGCTTAGGGTAAAACAAAAAGTGGACGCCATGACAGCTCCTCAAATATGAAGATAAAGCAAGTAGAGCTCCCCCTGGTGTCTGGCTGCGGTATAGGTCATAAGCTCCACCTCCTACATGTTAGTGGATGGGATTTGGGTCAAAGTAAAACACTAAAATACAAGAGAAATCCATTTCTTTTCAAGGATGGTTTCTATCGTTTGTGGTAGCTAACATAATGCTAAGGTTTGCTTTCGTTATTTGACGCTGTAAAAGCAGGACGTGCCATCGTGATGACTGACAGTTGCCACTGACAACCGCTCTGTGAAGTGGTCTCGTAGGGCAGTGAGAGTACGAAAAATAAAAAAAAATGAAAATAAGTGCAGTGTATAATCCAACATCTCTTTGTAGCTGGTGTAACAGGTGTAAGGCTGCTGTAATTCATTGATGTTTGAACCAAAGAAAGACACACACCTGAGAGAGTTATGGATGTCAGTGCACGTCAGACATTGTTTTTTTTTTTTGTTTTTTTAAAAAAAGAAAAGAGATCAACTGTTCAAACCACTGGGACTGACTCATTCTGATGCTTTAAAGAGACTGAACCCTCAAATCAGAGTGAAGTACACAATCCATCATTGATTTTACCTGTTAAATCACGAAGGGGAGATGTAAGGAAGGCAGGAGGAGACGGCTCAAAAGAGGACTTTCAAACTTCCAGATAAAGACCGCGTCCTCCTCCTCCGCCGGGGTTTCCTCTGATGCAGACTTCAGCGATAGCGTCTCTTCTGTGTGCGGCGGCTGTTGTTCTGCAGCATTTTCTTTATCATTTGCCTCTTCGCCCTTGAGAGAGAGAAAGAGAAAATGTCAGTTAGCAAGTGGGAATGTTACAGCAGATACTGTTTCTAATAGGTTACAAGGCTTGTCAGGAAAGGACTGCTTTTTTAAAAAAAAAAAAAATACAACTTGCAGAGGCCTTTATTTGTCTATAGCTGCATCAATAAATGTCACACTTGTCCGTCATACTAATCTTCTGCTCATGAAACTATTTTTAGCCATGCAAGCTGCATGCCTCTAAGGGTGGAAATCTTAGTTGGTCAGATGTACTGGAGGGATGGTTGCTTGTCATTTGACCTTTCCTTTCACACCAACATCATGAATTAGCATGCTAATGCAGAATAGCTGCTAGCCTGCTAATCTTCATGCTAACTCTCAGAATGGCAAACAGATTGGCTTGGTTAGCACATTGGGAAATGCTAATCTGTAGTGTTAGCATTTGTTTTTCTAAGCATGTTAGCATACTTAAGTATATGGCAGCGAGCATGACTCACTCATCCTGTAGCTGTTAAATTACTTGTGTGCTACAAGCTTATCTGAACAACCATAAAGAGGCATATTGGCTATCAAAACTTCATAACTGGATTTCAAAGCAATGAAGTCTACTATACGTCATCTTTAATTCATGGTCCAACACTAAGTTTCACTTTAAAGTCATTAACGTTTAGCGTGAGCTGCAATGGATTGGTTTACCATATTTAAAATGAAAGATTAAGAAATTCTGACCAAGTCTGCACTTAACGTCAGAACCACACTGTGTCCAAAACTTTTCAAAGATTTCTTTGGGTTTCTCTCTGGTTTTGATCTATACTGTTTGTAGAAGGAACTCAAAGTTCAGCTGCGGCCAAGGCCTGGCAGAATTATATGTTCAAAGTTTTGGATCATTTTTATTTAACCTTGACTCTTTCTGAACTGAGCTAAACACTGGACGACTTCAGCAGTAGTTTTTAGATGTGTGATCTTGAGAAAAACTTTCTACAACAAATGCATGACCGCAGTGGACACTTATCTGAAAAGGCATCTTCCAACCATAGCAGAGGAACGAATCCTGTCAACATCAGTCAATTAACAACTTCACCAAATGTCCTGAAGTAACAGAGAGAAGTGGGCTGCACAACAACAGTTTGTTGGGAAATTTCATCGCCTAAAGTTATTAGACCTTAAGCTGACATGCGAAAGGCTTCAGAGTTACACTGTTTTTGATTTTATTGTGGCTACATTATATTACAACACGCTGTAAAGTACTATTAAACACTACTGACAGTGCAGATTTATAGTATATAGGTGAAACATATCTGCAGTGCACAGTATTGCTAATCCCAGGTGTTTATGTTCAGCTCTGTTGTGTTCTGTTAGTTGACATTGTTGCTCTGGTTGTAGAGCATGTTTTTTTTTGTCCTTGATGTCAGTGAATGCACCAGGCGAGACACAAGAAGTTATGGTAGAGCTGAGAGTTTGCTGAGTGAGGGCCTGATATTAGAAGTGTCAGACTGATGGTTTTTATGGTACTGACGTAGGCTATGACCGACAGTAGTTTGTGTTACTATAGAGGGTATGCACGTGATGTCACAGCAAGTGGTATCTCTATGGTTACGGCCACTGAGTGGCAAAAACTGACAGATGAGCATGGAAATTAGCAGCATTAATTTGAATCATTGACTTTAAAAGGGTCTAAACTGCAAAATAATTAAAAAACAAAAAAGGCAAAGAGCTGTTGTACAATTGACTGAACCAACAGATTAGAATATATATATATTTTTACAGATATCTGCCAAAGAAAAGAGAAGTAAATGGATCACTGCATTAAAAGAAACAACTGGACACATTTAGTGTCAGGTAATATTAATTTATGCTGTATTTTTTTTGATGAAGTCAAACCTTAAGTTACTTCTTAAGTTACGTTCTGGAGGGCTGTCAGATAAGTTTGTGGATGTTGTTGTTTTTAGCGTAGTTACAGCCGACAGTAACTATTTCGGTCTCAACAATAAACGAAATATTTGTGATCACTCCTCATCATCCTTTTAACATCCGGTCAGACGCTACAGTATTATATGGCTAACGTTACTTCTCAGTAAAGCTCTTAGCGTTAGCATCTTTTATTTAGCTACTTTTATCATAACTGAAATGAACTAAAACTAACTGAAACTGAGGCTAATCCACTTAATCCACCAAATAAAGTCGTACAAAATCATTGGAGCTGTGTTGTATAAAGTACCAAAAGGCCATACTTTAGTATAAGTATAGTATCTTCCAGCATGGAAATCAGGTCCGTATAAATATCAGGAGAACTGATTTCTGGTCATATGTCAATGTTCATGGACCATTTGTTATTTGGTAGTTCATATTGTTCATCATTGTCGAGTCTAATTGTCCTTAATTTGATCTGATAATCCACATTTTTTCCCAGTCTCACTGTATTTACTGCAACATTTCACCATGTGTGGCATGTATTCAGGTCAAAAATATAAATTTCATTGTTACAAAGCATTACTTTCTACCATTTTTTCATTTGTCGACTCGACTTTCACCACATATTAGTCAACTTTAAAAAATCTGAAGTTGTCCAACCCCTCCTACTGACATTAAGATTTAATTGTAAATATATCTATATTTCCTCAAAAAAAATCAAACTTCTGTTACCTTTCTTTTCCCGTGGATCCCAGCCATCACTGTATCATCCTGAATCTGCACCTGTTTCCCACGATAAGCTAAAATAAAACAGATTTTTTTTTCAATCGCTTGCAGAGCACCGTGGATTCTCATTTTCTCCGAGGCCATTTTTCTCGGTGGGGCTCTAAAGCAACAGGGGGCATTTTTCGTCCTCCTACTCAGTGCCATTTTTCCTCTCCCATTGCATCTCTCCCACTTGCTATTGACTAGCTCATTGATTCACTCCCCCCCTCTGTCTATCTGACTCTCTTAATCTCTCCAAGTCTACCTCTCTACCTGCTTACACTAATCCCTCCATCTTGCAATTTTCGTCTCTTTCCCATCCTCACGTCTCCACGCTTAATCACGGACCCTTTTCTTGCTCTCTCTTCATCTGAGCAGTCATTACTTTTTCTGCACCCTTTTTTTCCCCTACGTCTGGCCCTCACTCATGGCATTGGGAATCAGAGCACTAAGTGGTTTCATTAGTGTGAATAATTGCAGAGAGATGGTGGTGGTGGTGGTGAGCTGAGGTTGGTTGCTCCAAAATAAAGGCAGTATTCAGTGGAAAGTATATCAGCTGAAAAAGTAAGCCTGATTAAGTTTAATGAATAGAAAAATAAATAAATAAAAACAAAAGTGCTGGAGGTTTATTGAACCACTTACTGTATTATTTTAAGACAACATAAACCATCAAATGACCCAAGTTGCAATTAAGGATAAAGTCCTTGACTCACTGAGTCAACAATGGGCTTCTGTGTTGTGTTGGACAAATAATAACTTGACACATGGCCGGCTCTCTCAGGTGATCTGGGTTTATTATGGAAGCTGGTGGATTTAAAGGGAAAGTCTAAAGGAGTAAAAGAATATATAGGCGGGTACGAGAGAAGAAGAAATCGATATCGATCCGATATCGATACTTAGTGTAAATACACCCTAACATGTCTGGTAAACCTTAAAAAAAGTAGTATTATAAGTAGTAAAGAAGTATTTAAAATCATAGCTTCATAAAGAATACAAGACATCAGAGTAATTTATTTATTTTAAACTCTGAAGGATATTGAGGCAGTGGCCTCATTTACTATATAGCCGAACTAATACAACAACAGAAAAAACAAACAGAGACACAATCAAACAATTTATGTGAAAATGCTGTTTCAAACAGTAACAAAAGAAACAAGACCATTAAAATCAATTATTGTTTAACTATTAAGAACTACTAGAAAATGAAACTTGCATCTTTATTGTGACCCTGCGCTCTCCAGTCTCCAAATATTAGCTGGTAAACTAAAACTGGATTATATATATATTTATGTGTGTGTGTGTGTGTGTGTGTGTGTCTGTGTGTGTATACACATAGGTACCACACAATCTGCAGTTCCTCAAACTACCACCAGAGGCAAAAAACGAGTCACTCTCCACTGACTTCTATTTAAAAATGTTCAACTTTCGCAGCAGAAATAAACAGGATTTTACAGATCTTAAAACACTCAACAAAGTTGAATAACCGTTTTATTGATGCTCCTTTTCCAACAATAGAATGATGTTTTTTTTTTTTGTTTTGTTTGGTGGTTTGAATTTTATTTTATCTACTTTTTTTTTTGGTAAAAGTATTGTTGATGGGAGAATAAAATTTGGACTAGTTTGAGTTTGTTTTTCTGTTTTTTTTCTTTCTATTTTTTTCTTTTTTTGTAAATGCTGATTTGAAACAAAACCAAATCAGTGAAGACATCAAACAGCAGTGGTCGGCTTCTGCAGTTTGCTGTTTGATGGTTTCTAAGCTTCGACTGCATAGTTTGTTTTTTGTTTTTTTAGAATAGGCTATATGAGTGTAGGCAAACTGGGAGGTCAAAACACAAGATCAACCTTATATTTCAGGCGTTTTTTTCTGTGCATTTATCAGTTTTTGACAGGATTCTGTCTGGATTTTTTTTTTTGTCTGCATTTGTGTATACAGTTAAACACCACAGGGTGCCAACATTATATGAGACTGATGCAGTTATATTCTTGCAGCTGAATATTATGTTACTTCAGTGCGTGTGTGTGTGTGTGTGTGACCATCACCAGCCTCCCTGAGAACCATCCTGTTGATCTTTATTGAGTGTAGTTACTTTGTGTGGCATGAATAGAGGGGGAGAACAAAAGGACAGAAAAGATGTGGGAGGATAAGACAGTGGAACAGAGGCATGTGGTGCTGGTAGGAACTGGTGGTGTGTAAGGTTCCAAAATCACCTCATTCAGGTTTGACTGGGTCCAAGGGGGTGTTGTGTAGATGTCTGGAGAGATGAGTCCAGGGGGGTAAGGGTGTCCTAATAGAGGTGAGAAGTCTGCAACAGGGCACATAGTGATAGAGTGAAAGAACAGTCCAGCCCTTATTAGACGGGACTCATCAATTCTTATTGATGTGATCCAGCACGGGCATCACACATGCATGTGGACATTCCCTAAACATTAGTGAGATCATAACCAGGGCCCAGAGTCGGGTCAGGAGACCCAGCCCCCGAGAACCAGCACCCCAGTGTGGGCCGCATGAGTACCAAGACCCAGCATACTTAGAACCAACGTAGCCACGGGGCACGCCAAACCCCGGCATACATGGCGAGCACAAGCCAGTGCAGGTCAGCCACCCCAGGAAACCACAAAGAACCAACATCGACCAGCCTAGTAATGGCATCGCCCACCCCCTCCATCCTGGTGGAAAACACTTGTTGTTGTCTACCTACTGTTGCAAAACGTACTCTGAAGCCCAGAGCTGAATGTTCCTGAGAGATTCAGGTTGATGTGCACCAACTCAATATTTATTTCATCTCATCTCATCTTCTACAGCCTCTTATCCTCACTAGGGTCGCGGGGTCGCACTTTTTCTCATCTTCCATCTGAGCCTGAACTCTGCCTTTAAACTTTCTGCTGCTCTCAAATATCACAATTTTATTATTATTTATTTTTTTTAAACCAGAAAAAAAAGGTGAATAAAGTCCTCTAAGGTCTGCCAACTCAAACTTCAGCTCAGCAGATGGTCCAATCTGGCCTCGCCGAATGAATTCGCTACGTGCTAACTGCTGTTCCCAATTTGTCCACTAGGGGTCAAGCTGTTTGCATAAGAGTCGCGGACATAACGCGACACTGATGTCCCGAGCTGCACTTTAGATCCCGCCAGAGATCCAGAGATTTCAGCTCCGACTGATTTCCTGATGTCACCGGACGGCAAACACGTTCAGCCTCTCAACAGTGGCTGTGGCCCTGGGGTTTCATCATGCGCGCAGCTGAACGTTTATTACATCTACATCATCTACATCTGCCGTCACATGGCAGCGTGTGTCTCAGCCTGATTTTAAATTAAAGGCCTTGTGATGCCCGACCCTCTCCTCACTCACTTTACATCTCCGTCAAAAGCGAAGCCCAGCAGGGACCAGGATGAACTTAACGATACGGCTAATTAGCCACAAAAAGTGAACAAATGCTCGCTGACAACGAGCGTGTCTCATCTCATCTGATCTGACAGGGCTCAGCGGAAGAGCAGAAGCTGCACTATGGGCTTTAGATAAAGTGCGGAGCTCCCGCTACAGAACAGGAATGCGAACCCATTAATAAAAGTAGATAAAAGACGTCATTTGACAGGTTTTAATTTGACGAAACCTGCTGTTAAACACCTGTATTTACAGCGTTATCAGACAAGGCTTTAGGTAGAAAGTCATGGATTTGAGTTACAACACAAATACCTTTTTTTTGTTGTGTTTTGTTTTACCTGTCAAAAGATGTGATGCTGCTGCAGAGCTCTCAGAGGCCCCAGATCTGCTCCCTTCAATGACAACTGTGAACATAAAAGGGAAGTGCAAACATTAACCTACAGAGAGCAGAGACTGAGCTCATTCAGGGTCAGCTTCACCGCAACCGGACGGTTTTTAACATCCCATCCCATCATTCCTGAACACAGTGACATACCCACCCGCGGACAGCGCTCTTAATACGAGTTTGGGAGGAATGTACAGTGACTACAAATGATACATTTCAGAGGAAGAGCACATCGGAGCCCAGCCTTGGTCAATGATTAGCGCTGAGTGGAGCTGCTTTTATGACATAAAAATGTTGCAGAGGACGACGGTTTCCTCGGGAAGAAGTGCTCATTAAAAGCATTTCAAGTGGACGTGGATGTTCTCCTTCCATAATGTGCTGGTCAAGTACCTGATATTTAACAATAAACAGATCACAGCATCATAAGATGAGGAACACTCTCAGCGCTCACATTTTTAGAAGGCAGGTCTCTTTCTTTGCTTGTTGCTCGTGTATATTTTTATACAGCATCTTCACATCGTATACATGTATCTCATAATACATCCATATGACCACAGATCTTCATATCCATATTTAATGAATTTTTGTACAAGTTATTATAGGTTAAGTTAGCTAAAAGGTGTAAGCTGGACGATGCAACGTTGGTCCACATGTTCTGGTTATGTCTGGAAGAATTTTATAGGGGTATTTCTGAAGCGCTCTCCCTTCTATTAGGAATTAAAATTGCCCCAAATCCCCTGATGTCAGTATTGTGAGTTTTACCTGATTCTCTCGTCTCCTGCGGTGGAGGGAGGCTGCCTCACCCACAATCTGCCTCCCACTGGATACGGGATGTGCTGATGAACCTAAAGCTTGAGAAAATTAGGTCCATGCTGCACGGCTCTGAAAAGAAATCTGATAATACACGGAAGCTCTTCCTCCTATTATTCTTCGACAAACCAACCGCACAATTAAGGGAACAACTCATATTGGATCAATGACAGTATTCCAGATAGACCTACTGACATTCAGGGTGCTGTCCGACCACGGTGCTCCTACTCAACTACCTGACGTTTTATCTCAATGTAACTCGATGCCATTGCTGCTACTGTGAGTTGCAGGTGATCTTACTCTATTAATGAGGAACCCTAATATGTCATATTTGATACTACAGCCCCCTTGGAGGGCAATACAAACATTACTGAGTGAAACCAGGTGGAGGGAGTTCACTCTATTTTTTGTATACACTTTAGCATTTTTTTATACATTATTACATTAAACCTCATATTCATCTATCTATCTGACACAACACCATCCAGTACCTGTAAAAAAAACACAAAAAACGAAAAAAAAAGAAACTTAAGATTCAGTTCTCGAAGGTCTAGATATAGTGGAGGATCATTTTCTAGATAAAAAGGATTAATGACTGGGTGTCTGTAGTCTGGAAGTCAGCCATACATCTACGAACCATAAAACCATGGAGGAGGACTTAAAGCCCCATTCACACGGGACTAGTTTTACCTGGGGACCTCCGGTAATTTCTATTAATCGTCTGTGATCTTAATCCTGTGTGAAACGTCCATGTCTGTGATTTGTAAAGTAAAACTTACACCGCAAATTACCTACATTAATTCTCGTAGCACAGAGGTCCTGAAATAAAACGGCTAAAATACAACTTCAATGACATCTCTCTGATTTAGTTTTTACTTTTGCGACGTTTGTGACTTTTTTTCTGCCCTTTGTCACTAAAGAATTATGAAGGATGCGCTGTATTCACTGAACTATTCACACCTTTAGACGTATGAAACCATTAAATGAATCATTAATGTGTTCATTCGGCACAGGTGGGTCTGGTCATTGGTAATTTCCCCGGGTCTCTGACAGCGAGATGGAAAGTAGCAGAGCCACAACAGCGGCTAAAAACACAGAGTTTGTTTATCCCGTGCGAATGCGCCACATGAAACACAGACCTAAGGGGATGATGTTTGAATCACAGGACGTCCTCAGGCAAAACTAAGCGCGAGTAGGGTTTTAATTATGCCCCTGTAATGAAATCCAGATGGCATAGCTTGGCTAAGACTATGATGTTTAGCTAGCTGGTTACATATTGTCAATTTATTATTGATATTTTATAGATTTCAACAGCGGAAAGACAGATACTTAAGCACAGATGGTGGAAGACGAGACGATTGTGCAGATTGATTATCCACAGATCACTGATGGACAAACAGGAGGTCAGAACTGTATTTGCTCCTGAATGTGACACTTTACAGAAAGATTTCCCAACAATCGACAGAGCTCGTTATATTACTTTGATATTTGGGACCTAGCAGGTCTTGAAAACTTCATATAAACTCTTGCTCCAGAGGTAACAACAACCAATGCACACCAGTCCTTTTTTTGTTTACAGTTTATTTGACAAGACAATGATCTGTAAAACATGTACAACAGGAGTCCCCCAAAGCATACAAAACCATATTTGATCCGTGATACATAGAATAAATGAAAGGAAATCAATCAACACTCACAGAAATATGATCAGACCTCCAGTGTGTGTGTGTGTGTGTGTGAGCGAGTGAGTGTGTGTTCTCTAGCATCGCCATTATCAATGTCAAACACATCCCCCATTTGTGTATTCCTCCCCGTTTCATCATCCGTTCCACTGTCAGAGAAGAAATGTGAGAATTGAAAAGCTAAAAATAACATAAAGAAGGCACGTCTGGCTCCGTGATGAAAAGCTCTGATGACAATGGATGAACGCGAGAGATCGTGGAGAAGGGGAAAAAATAAATTAATAAAAAAAAGGAGGGGAAATGAGGGAGCGGATTCAGACCCCACCACATTATCTCCGACATCCACATACAGCCTGGTTCTCCGGCGTTGAACCCGTGAACAGAGGGAGTGGGGAAACGGAGCGAAGCACCTTGTTTTTTTTGTTTTTTTTTAAATTTTTTTTTCGCCAGAAAATGCAACACGGCACATCTCACCGAAGAGACGAACCCAGAGCCTTTATCTAACAGCTAATCCATCTAATGTCATTATTAGAACGGTGGGATCATACGGCTCGGGTCGTAAATTCATTTACAGATTATATTTCCGTTTTAAGACTCATGACTATTCCTGGAGACGTTAAGAGTCTGACTGAGGATGCGTCCCGATGAAGCGGCTCTAATAAAAATAAGGCTCTGGGTAAAGCTGAATGATCCCCCGCCCCCCTTGCTCTTACACTAAATGAGACGGCAGAGCCAAAAACTCATAACTGAGTGCTTGCTGAGTCACTGGTCTCTGATATAATGGCTCCCAATGATTGTCTTTTCCCTTTTTACTCAATCCATCGCGAGCGGGCCCTCTGGCACAAAACACATAAAACACGACAATCCACAGGAAACTAAATATTCATTCATTCTGGGAAATTAATTCGCAGACAAAGAGAAGCAAAAAGCCACTGCACTCGTGACAGTTTTTTGCTCTGCGGCGCGGCTGTAAAATATGTGTGATTGTCTGACACTGCACGGCACGAGCGAGTCAGAAAGTTAACGACTCTTCTGGCAAAAAAAATACGTACGTAGCTCTTTTTGTTTGTTTGTTTGTTTGTTTGCTTGTTTGTTTCCTCCCATAGGTCCATGCAGCATGCAGACATTCCCTTTAATGAAAATAAACACCTCGGATGCAAGAAGCGGACACACCGAAGACACGGTTACACAATTAGCTATGGTAGAAGTCACAGTTTAGATCCTGCATGTGTCTGGATTAACTAAGAAAAACAAGAGAATCAAATACTGTGGATGGCCAATCTGAAAACATGTTCAATAATAAGTTTAGGGACAAATTGTTGCCATGCGGCTAAAAGTGAGACTTCTATAATAACTTCAAATACAGTGTATATATATATATAAATATATATAAATATAGGAAGAAAACAAAGGCAAAAAAAAAATTTATGATTGTCTTAGGTGAGCGAAAGAAAATTGCTTTTGGTGCCCACTGTGCAGAAAGTGAAAGCTTGTGATGAAATTTCTCTTTCATTGTCATTCCTTCCTTCGCATTACCCCCGGCTCCCTCATGTACGCGCCCCCCTCCATCTCTATCTGCCGCCTCCGTCGCCCGATACTTCGCACCTGTTGACAAACTGCCTCCAAATCTGCAGTTTATCCACCGGCGCTCTGTGCGTGCACGCGCTTTCGCCTTAACCCGCCTCAAAAAAGTCAACACGATTACTCTGAGAGATTTGTGTCGTCGCAGGTCTCAAGCAGGAGATTAAGTGCGGTGGAGAGAGGGGGAGAGAGGGGGAGGAGAAAAAAAGAGGGGGGGGGGGGGAGGGGAAGGAGAAGTGGGATTTCTATTTGTTTTGAACGCTGAGAGATGACGATTCCACGCTGGCTGCGTTCTCAGATCAGCACGAGAGACAAAAAACGGGAAGCCTGCGGAGATGCTGTTACTACAAACAGAGAAGAAGAAGAAGAAGTAGGAGAAGAAGAAGAAGACGAAGAAGAAATCCTGCTCTCTCTCAACCCAAATTGTGCTCATGATGATGTGACTACGACAGACGCGTTGAGACGACGTTATATTCTGACACTCAGAAAACAAAAAAGTAAATAAATAAAAATAAATGATTATTCCGCAAACAGCCTTGGGAAAAAAGTTTTTTCAACAAGCCACCGATCATGCCATGCAGAGTTAATATGAACAAGGAGTAAAATCCACACCATTGCATTTTTTATATACTCAAAACATTTTAGTAGTAAGTGACAACCTTAATGTACCCGTGGAAAGCAAAATAGTACTATACAGTTGTTGTTTTTTTTGTTGTTTTGTGTTTTTTTTTGGCGCTCATTTGACATTTAACGAACTTCCTTCCCCTGTACAGAGGCACTGATAACACCTACACTTTTATTTTATCGGTTTACTTTTTTTTTTAATGTGTACACATTTCACCAACAATATATTATTCATCAATATTATCAATACTATTTACACTGTTCATCATTTGGTACCACGTGACATCGGTGAAGACCTTTTTTTTTTCTTTTTGTTTCAGGCATAGTTGTTGTTCCCTTTTATGGAAGTGTATCCGAAGAGTTCACTTGAGGGAAAAAAACAAAACAAAAAAACACAGTAGGTTTGTTTTTTGTATTAGCAAAAAAGAAAAAAGTAGTTCTGTTTTTATGAGAAGAAAGTTCCGAGTCAAGTTTTATTTTGCTTTGGGCTTAAGACACAGAGAGAGAGAGAGAAACTCGTCTTGTCAACTTTATGCAGACGTCGAGATAAAAAAGATGTTGAGATCATTCCCTCTCATGGTTAGGGCTGGATAATACTGCAGTATCCTCATGACAAACAGATTTTAAAGTGATCAGGCATAACATTATGACCACCTTCCTAATATTGTGTAGGTTTCCATTGTCCCTTTAAGGGTCTTTGTTTGAGTTGAAGTGTCTTTGTGTGTGTGTCCTGCTTCCATCAAGGAGTCCTGTATTACTACAGGTCCAACATTTCCCAGCAGAACGTTAAATTGTCACACGATGCATCTCCTGTCAGTGGTCATAATGTTGTGGCTGATTGGAGTATTTTATTCTCAGAAAAACATTTATTTATTTTTTTTCTCTCAAGTGAATGCATACGCTTCCATACACTTGTTCACATACGTTTTTATTTGTATTTTTCTCCCCTGTTTGGCTGAAAGGTTATTTTTTTCTACTTGGGCTAAATGTTCTGCATATATCAGAGAGTGTGACCACTTTAATGTGTTAAAATGGCTGTAATGGCAGTATTCTTCTAATATATGCTGATCATTCACACATTCTGAAGTACATTCCTCAAACCTATACGTGATTCATTAAAGGAAGGCTGTAAAACAAACAACAAAATAAACTGTGTTTGTGGTGTTTTTTTGTATATATGTGGACTCTGTGGTGTGTGTGTGTGTGTGTGTGTGTGCATTGGTGTAAACAGGTTTCCAACAACCCCACAGCACACAGATACTTTTTACTCTTGTTACCAGGTTACAGAGCTTCAGGATGATGTCATTTCCTCTTTGTTAGTGCTAACGAAGGGGAGGCTGTGGATCCCGAGGATCCGGGGTCAGAATTAAATGGGATGTTTCTTTATCGAACCTGCAGCCTGAGCAGAAAACGAGTTAAATTTGAACTGGTTTAAATATTTGATTAAATGAAGCTCCGGAGAGTCACATGATCAGGCATTAATCTCCGATCTTGGCTCTAATTAAGACCAAATTCAGCTTTAAGTCAACTCAAACAGTGGAGGAGCTTTAATTTGGAAAGTATTTCAGAGACGGTACTTTCTTTCTTTTACACTCAGGACTGGCAGCTTCACATTGAACGATAATTCTGTTACGGTGTATGTACATGGCACACAATGTTGCATATAATATTTGACACTGAATCCACTGGAAATAATAATAATAATAATAATAATAAAAAGAAGCTGTTATCTTGTTGTTTTGGGCTGATTTGCAAGCATCGCACAGACACGAGCGCTGTGTATTAATCTGCAGTTGATTAGGATTCCAGTTCACCTACATTGCAACATCCACTGGACCATGTAATTAACACATTGTAAAAGCCTCATCTTATGCAGTGCTCATATGATTTCAATGGCTCTCCGGCTTGTCAGACAGAAAGAAAGAAAGAACTACTCTGTATTTGTGTGTGTTTGTGTGTGTGCACATCCTGAACAGCTTTCACCACCCAGATCACTTGTAACGACTCTGATAGTTTTGTAATTTATATTTTCTTTTTCTTTTTTTTGTGGAATAAACGCAACATAATGACAAAAATATTCCGATACCTTTATAATCCCATGTGACTTTACATAAAATAAAAACGTGTTAACACCCAGTAAATGAGCCCGGTAAAGAGAGATTAACTTATTAATGTGTGGGTGAAAACGTTAAAATTTAATTTATTTATTTGTTTTAAAATGTGGACACAGGTGTGCTCGTATTCTGGTGCTAATTTAAGTGACCTGGAACCCGCTCATTCGCCCGTGACGTCATTTGTTCTGGTTGTTCCCCCCAACCTCACCACTGCCACCACCCCCCTCCTCCCGTCTACACGTACATGGGCGAGGACACAAAGCTCTCGCCGCGGGACATGTTGGCTCCCGGCGTCTCGCGGCTGGATGAATCCAAACCGTTGCCGTGGTGACCGCCGGCCCCGTGGCCCTTGAGCTCGTTGTCGTACGTGGCCGAGGTGCTCAGGACCGGAGGGGCCCCGCCGTTCGGGGCTCCGGAGGTCTCATCATCCAGGTTCTGCAAGGAGTCAAGAGGATTGTGGGTCATGCTCCACTCTCCGTTCAGTCGATTCAGAAAGACCCTGAATACTTTTCGCACATTTCACTGTGTTGTAGTTTTAACTTCATCATCAGTCATCAATCATATTTTAACCCTCTGGAGTCAACGGTGCGTCCAAATCACATGACCAATTTAAGATGAGGTAGCAGCAAGACCCATCACACGAGAGACCTACACAATACTAGGAAGGTGGTCATAATGTTATGCCTGATCGGTACATACATTAAGTATTCAGACCTTAAAAATTCAGTATGCAGTAACAAGAGGCCTTTGACAGCCACTACAGCTCTGAGTCTTCTCGGATAAGCCTGTATACACACCTAGATTTACACCTGGATTTAACCAGGCAGCCGCGGAGGAATCCGCTAAAGCTCCGTTAGATTTGCGAAAACCGTGTGAGAATCATATTCAGGTGATGACTGGGGATGTGGTTTTCGGGTTTAAGTCTCGTCTTTGGTGACAGTGATAGACTAGAACCAAACTGTCATGGCTGAAATGGGGGCCCCTGTGTATTGATAGCGTGATGCTGCCACCGCCGTGCTTCCCCATGCTTACAGCTCGGCCTTGAGAGCTCACGCAGCCCTTTAAATGCCGCATATAAACTTCAAGCAGGGCTGTCGTGTCTTTTACTACTTTTCTGCCATAAAGTCCTGATTGATGCAGAGCTGCTGTTATCACCGTCCTTCCAGCAGTTCACAGTAATTGAGGCCACAAGCAGTTTTTTTTTTTTTTTTATTATTTTTTAACACTTACGCTGATCTATGCCTTGTCACAACTTAACTATGGAAACAGTTTCATGGACTTTATGTCTCACTCTCAACTCTGTTATCTTACTCCGATCAGGCACAACATTATGACCAACTTCCTAATACTGTGTAAGGGTCTCCCTTGTGTTTTTATTTTTTTTAGTTGTTCCTAAAGTGTTTTGTGTGTATGTGTGTCAGGCTGCATGAATTATATGTTATTTTATTATCTTTTTTGGTTTTCTATTTCCTGGATATTGAGTTTATGCTGGAAACATGATATGACATGGAATATTATTTTTCTATTAATGCTGTATTGAAATAAGTGAAATTAATTCTATAAACCCCAACAGGTTTTCTGATCTCACCTGCACAATCTGCCTCTTTTGCATATTTTCTTTATAATTTTAATGGTTTGTTTCATAAAAATTTAATTTAAATGTTATTAACTTGTCTGGTCATAAGGTTATAGCTGATTGGCGTATATGCATGTTTTTGCTTTAACACTGAGCAATTACATCCATGGTGAATTTACAATGCAATAAAATACGACAGTCAACGAGGAGGTTTGTACGTTTGTATCAGATGACGTGAAGAATGAAGACGTTCTTTTAACAAGAAATGATCAAAACTCATTCACGCACAAAAAAACGACTGCACGGCTGAATGGGAATGGGATAATATAAACAAAGTTGTGACTCCATCATTTGCACATACTTTTCATTTGACTCCAGTTTAGTAATTACTGTATACACAGCTTAATAATAATGACGTTTGATTGATGGGTAGAAAGTAAAAAACCCCACGTCGTCCCTGCAGCTGTCCAAACAGATACGAGGCTCCACCGAGGCTGAGTGTGGCTCGTGTGTGAACGCAGCTAATCATCATTTATATATCTTGTGTGCGAGCTCGTGTGCATGTGCATATTTGTATGTGTGTGTGTTACTAACTGTGACGGGCTCTCCTCCTGTGGTCTCGTAGTAAACCTCTCCCGGGCTGAGAGGCACCGTCTCTGTGGCCGTGGGAGGCTCCGATGATTTGTTCAGCTTTGTGAACGGACGCGGAGAAAAGAGCAGAACAGAAAACAGAACAATGAGACGGAGAGAGAGATTAACAACAAAGAGCATGTAACCTTTGAAGGATTAACACAGTTGCCTCCACGTAACGACAAAAGTTATTCCCTTCCAGATTTAAGAGATTTTGATTTACACTGCAACAGCATTTTCTTTTTAAGATCCTTAACATATTTTTTTTTCGCTTTCCCTCTTGAGACAATCAAAGCAATCAAGTTATTTTTATTTCTTTTAATGAGGCTACACCCCTCAACTATAGTATGACTCTGTTTTTTGAGAAAACTACACCACTTCCCTCAAGTTTAGAAGTTCTGGTTGTTTCCACACATGTGCAGTTGCCTTAACATCAGACCACTCTAGAGTGCTTTTAGACCAGGGTTGTCAAACATAAGGTGCGTGGACCATAACCGGCCCACCAGAGGGTCCAATCTGGCCCGCAGGATGAGTTTGAAAGATGGAAAAAAATTTGCAGAAATTTATGAAAACTGCTCTTCCTACTTTGACCACTAGGGGTCACACTATTTTAGTAAGGACATAATGCAACACTTAGACCAGGACGTGAACAGCAGATGGCAGTAATGTGCTGCAGATGCACTTAACAGTTTGTCCACAAAGCGAAGGGTTAGTGGTTCGATCCCCGAAAAAAGGCCAAAGTGTGCCGGTGTGAGTGATTGTGTAGATGTGTTACTGTGTTAAAATGCTTGTTATCGACACATCCACTATAACTATAACTATTCTGTGATTGGTCAGAAACTGGAAGTGGTTATTGCTGAAAAGCAGAAATGCTAGCAGCCACTCACAAGGTGAGTTTTACCTCTCATCCCTCCTGGGTAGAGATCAACATACTGTGTGAGAATAAGTATGTAACAAGCTTCATGGTACGTTCCATTTATACTCAGAAGCTGGAATTTCCGAGTTCCCCTAAGTTGAGTTTCCAAGATGGCCGCCCCGTGTGTAAACACTAATCAGAAGCTCCTGTAATATTCCGTTTATTAGCACTTCTGATTAGTTTTTGTTACATTAAATCAGTCGTACAGACAGGATTTTTAGACGTGCACATGTTGAAATGCTGTTGGAGTGAGAATTAAGTTTTTCATGTATTATATGGGAACAATTTACATTTAGAAGTTGTTTAACTTGTTTAATTTAGTTTGACTTTATAGCAATAATATCAAGAACCCTGCACTAAAAAAAAAAAAAAAAAAAAAAAAAAAATGTAATTACTGAATACACCAAGTTATATTTGGACAAGTTAAGTGTTTTCATGGACACGGTCATCTAGTTTTCCGACTTCTGTGACTGGAACGTACCATTAGCACCAACAGGTAGAAAACACCTACATAAAATAGTGATTTATAGTGAGTTCGATACAACTGAATTCCTTTCTGATCTGATACTGAGTAAAATCCAGGCTGGTATCGGCGATACCAATCCCGATAGCGATACTTTGTGTAAATACAGCCTAAAGTATCGAAAGAATTGATATTTTGATTTGAGAATCGATTTCAGAACATAAATACCTGGTATCAGAAGTATCGATATTTCAGCATCGATCTGCACACCAGTAATATAAAAACAAGAACATGTACCACTTTTTCTTAAGAAATTTAAGACCAAATTGAGACCAAATTGAGACCAAATTGAGTTGTATGTGGCCCCTGAATTAAAATGAGTTTGAAGCCTCTTATGCAGATGAACGTGATGAACATGAGCCCATTAGACGGAAGCAGCCGTTTGTGATTCCTGACATCATCCTGTAGCTTTTACTTTTACTTACTAACTCTGGTCTTAGCCTTAGGAGAGAATGTGGCTTATTACAACCGTGTTGGTCTTATATCACAACGTTATCACTCAGTTATAACGACTAGAATGAGTTATAGTTACTGCACTTCTAAAGAAACACATGCAATCACAAAATGAGTTAGTTGGAAAATTATTATCCAAACTACTGAGAATCTATCATCACAGTTTATTTATAGCAAAACTTCCTGGTTCAACTTCCTGGTGCATCCACTGTTTTCCTGCGTAACATAACAGGTGCTCTTTTCTTTTTTAGTCTTTTTTTAATCTTACAAATGAACTAGTCTATCTGCCAATCTGGTGAAACTTTAACCTTGTTACTTGCATATTCCCAGCTACCTTATTTCAGGATTTCAGTTAATGCACTTTGATGCAGAATGCAATTCCAAACTATGAAATTTTAATTAGTAGTAAGCTTTAATCTTCATTTTAAAAGATAACAGAGATGTAGACTTGGATTAACTTGAGACGCGACTCCCTCAAACGTCGCGTCTGCCTGATCATACGGACTTTATATTCAATTACGAGCCTTCAGCATCCAAAGAACACTATCTCCGACGCGGATGGGGAAAAAACAAACTGATAACAACTTTAAAAAGCGAAATGTTCGAGCTCGCCTCGCGGACTCGTGACTTGACCCAGACTCGGCCTCAAAGACGCCAGACTCCATTTGAACATAAAAATAGCGCCGCAGCGATAATGCAGCGTCGGGGTCACGCTCCGCGGATAGTGCTTTGTAGGAAACCCTGTAAATGCCTAATAAACTTTCACTGCTGAACCCCGTGAACCTCCCTTTTCATCTGAGGCATTCATGGCCATTTAGATATCTTTTATGCATCTAATCAACATAAAATTACAGAGTTTTAGCCACATTACATAACGCGGATCGACCGCGGCGAAATGTGTCTGAATGACGGACTCAAGCACCGGACACAGAACGGAGAGGAGTGCTCTAATGGAGCTCTTTACAAACCGAGCTAATTATTTTGGCACACATAAGCCAACTCAGATCTCCAATCAATAGCCATTAGCCCCATTATGACGGCCCAAATGGACTCTATCTGTGTGTGTGTGTGTGTGTGTGAGAGTACAATATAACAGTGGTGACAATAAGGATTGATTTGAAGCCACGCCGACCACTCACCATCTCCGTTGAGCTGCTCGCCTTCAGAGGAGGAGGAGGCTTGTGCTTGGGGGGGCCCCTGATTGGACAAAAAGACAAAAACGTAATTCACCAATTGATCTTCATTAGGACGTCACATCTCTTTTGTATTTTCTAACACAAAGACGTCTCGGGATGCTCGTGTTCGAGTATCCAGGACGCCCCGTTATGCTGTAATTCAGTCCAGATTCCGTTCGTGCAGGATTCAGTGACAATTACGAGAAAAAGAGATAAAAAGAAATATCTGAGTGTGGTTTAAACATCTGTGCCACTGGAAAACTATGTCCAATATCATCACTCTGCACAGTGTCACGATAACTCATTAACTTCCATTTTGTCATGAGAAGGCAGTGAACAGTGTTTAATATATCACAGAATGCGACATTGCTTCCATGGAAATTCTCATTAGGTTTCTATTCATATAAAAAAAAAAAAATCTGCAATAATCGTGAGAAAAATAAACTTTTTACACCAGAAGACAGAAGCTGCGTCTGTGTCTGCATGCACCCAGGACAACAGAGAGTGTCCCGGTCAAAATACACAGCTCAGGAGTACACGAATCAGCCATAACATTATGACCAGTGACAGCTTCCTGGAGACACGGAAGAGGGAAATCCTGAGGGAGGGCTTTTGAAAAGTGAGTTTCCTTCGGTCCTTTTTGCGCTTTCTTCCTCACTATATGTCAACTTTCCAACGCCTCAACCATGCATTAAAGATTTATTGCTTTTCCACTCTCATGTTTTATGCACATGTCGTGGCATAACATTATGACCACTGACAGGAGAAGCGAATACGATTTAAACCATCTTGTGACAATCCAGTGTTCTGCTGGGAAACTTTTGGACCTGGTTTTCATTCACGTGGACGTTACCTAAATCAGACCATATGACCAAGGTGGTCATAATGTTACGCCCGATCTACCGCTCTGTGTGCTCTCTATACGTTTAGCTTTCTAGCTAGCTGCTAACTTCACCATTCGTTGCTTAATCGGAGTCAGAGATTATGACAGTTACCATCAAAATACTTGATTCAGATTCAAGATTCCATTCAAGGCGAAATCCAGCGGTGACCGTGAGACAAGGAAACATTTTCATGCGGTTGAAAGGCTCGACACTGTAAAAAAAACGCTGTGTGTGCACGCGCTGGGAAGCACAAAGGAGGCACCACTCAAACTAGACAGCTCATGAATAGACGCTTTGTTTCATATTTCATTGTGAGAGTCTTGAGAACAAGAGTGGGATTTTTTTTTTATTTTATTATTTTTTTTTTTACTTTAAAAGCAGGAAAAATCTGGACCAAAGCTTCCACAACTTAGAGTGTGGACTGAACAACAGTTAATAACTATGTAATGCGGCAGATATAAAGAAACAACAGCATTTTCTGGCTTCTCAGTGAATGTAAGTCCAATATTTACCCTTGGTTAAAGCATTGGTTCGCTTTCCACCGACCTGTGAAGAAGAATTTCCCCAAGGTTCACAATATAACCTGAAATCTAAAGACCCCATTTAGAGGCTAAGACCTTTGGTTTTCTACATGAGCTGGTTGCTAGTATTTAAACAGAGTTTAATACATCGGAAATGGGGGCACTATGATATTTGAATTAGACGATAACTGTAGGAAAAAGGGACATTTTAATGGTTTTAACTTTAAAAATTCCAAAAAACATCCTCCAATTTGGTTTTATGTTGTAAGTGGGGGGGTCTTTGGTTCCTGGTCTGGTCTAGGTGGGGGCTACATGTCTAAGTAACATCCACATGAATGAATGCCTGGTCCAAACGTTTCCCAGCAGAACACTGAATTGTCACAAGATGGTTTAAACGTTATTAACTTCTCCTGTCAGTGGTTTTAATATTATGGCTGATATCCATAAGATGCCAATTACCAGAGAAAATGTAGCAAACTGTGTTTAATAAATGTGGCATTTTATTACCGTAATGATGATGTAACAGTTAGCATGAACCCTGGCGAGAACACATAAAGTGTCCGTCACCTTTTATTGTTTTTATCGCTGGTGTTTCACGGCTCTGAAATACAAACGCGAGTAACTGGAGTCATCATGTCCCACTGTAAATATTTCTCCGTCGACACTTCTGCTCTGTTCTCATGCTATAATGTATGTATAAGCTTTATGTCCTTAATGAGAACCACATGGAGCAGCAGTGCTGGAAATAAATCAGGTTTTGCGGCTGTTAGAAATAAAGGACATAAATCAGACTTAAATGATCCCTCACAGGTCATTAATATACAGCAGATATAGTGTATAAACTACGATTGTAAACTTTGCGATCATTAATTATGGTTAATAATTTATGTTTAGTAATCATCACGGATTCCATCTCGGTCCGTGATTGCATCACTCCCAGCAACACGTCCGCAGCTGAACCGAATTCATCTCTGACTCAGCAAGCCGGCAGGAAACAAACTGCATATTTGTTAATTTACTGCATGCCTCGATGTTCTACAAGGAGCCTCCGTTTGCAAAATCACTTTGTCAAACTAGAATTAAAGCGGCAGAGGTTTTAATAAATCCCCATTTACGGCCGCGGCCCAGGGGAGGAGCTGCCAGCAGCTGAATGAGGAGCTTACATCGGAGCATTTTGGGAGTTAAATCTCTCAGCGGCCTCACGCTGTAAACTTCAGGTCGGGATTTGTCACCGAGCTTCCACTGGTGGGTTCCCCCCCCGTGACATGTAATAAGTTTTAATGAGCCTCAGTCCCCGAGAGGGAGATTCATTTATTTTTTTTTTTTTTGCTCTGGAGGTTAAATAAACGATGGAGCAGATACAGGACTGCTAATGATGACTTACTCCCCGTTCTCCTGCCACTTGCGGATGAAGAAGATGACGCTGACGATGGCGGCGATGAAGAGGAGCGCCCCCACGACGCCTCCTATTACAGGACCTGTTGGCGGGTCTTGAACGAGTTTACGTTCCTCTTCTTGCAGGGCCACAGGGAAACGGGGGGGAAAAGAGAGAAGGGGAGACAAGAAAGAGAAAAGGGTTATTATTAGTCGATCCGTTTCAATTTCACGTGGCACTTTAATGGCGCTCATTTGCAACGTTTGAGAAAATTATCTGCAGTGTTTCATAAAGCTGCAGCTGAGCAAGGCACGCGACAGTCTGCTCTCAATAACGTACGAGTCGGATGAACCATGTACAGGCAGCGAAGAGGAAATGAAACATGGATTTAGGTGTTCAACAAGGGGTCCGCACCCCTTAGCTAGTCCACAGAGACATTTTTTATATATGTACATATATATATTTTGTAATTTTCACCCACAAATTAACATGAATCAAACATATTTTAGTAAAGGGAAAAACGGAGGCAGAACCCATTATCTTCCAGCACTTATTTACTCACTTAGCGTCAAGCTAGCTGCGACCTGTCAATCTAAGCCTTCTGTACACAGTAGGCCCCGCCCCTATCGTTGCTGAGCCAATCACAAGGCCGCACATATTATACACTGACTCTGTGAGGTTCCCTGTTATTGGCCGAGACGCTGCTCAGTCCCCAGGTGGAATCCAGAAGCACGTTGCAGTGCTTGCAGAAGAGATGCTAACAGTGCAGCTAGCTCCCATTAACATCCATTCACCCGAGGTTAAATGAGTTGTGTGCTTCCAATCAGGTATCAGCTATGTTTAAAGTTGAAACTCGAATCTGTCGATTTATTTATCTGTCAGTTATGCACACACACGCCGACTGTTGCACTGTTGCAAGAAAAAAAAAAAGAATATTTGAACCTGTGTATTATTTAAATGGCTTAATAGTGAATGCAACATGATAATTATAATGTATATGTATAAATAGCACTAGTTTAATATCGAACACTGTTCTAAATTCAACTGTTTCAGCATGTTTTTGCATGTTGACACTGAAACGCAGTCACACAAACACAAAGAAAAATCACACGAGCTGCGGCATTAAAGCAGCCTTCGTGCATACGGCAGCTCTCACGCAGGCATTCCACCGAGTCTCACGCTGACCTCGACATTTCCCTTCAATTAAGAGCCTGTTTATGATTTCCAGTGGGTGGCGAGGCTTCTGAATTGACTGTAAAAGCCTCTCATTACAGTGTGCTCTTAAGAAATAAAAAAAAAAAAAGAAGAGAGAGTGAAAGGAGAGAGCAGCGAGCTGACAGCAGCTGCGCGCAGCCTCCACCGCCGCAGATTGTTCAGCGCGATGATCGACTATCACAGGGAGCTTTGGCAGAACAACAACAAAAGGGAGGGCAGGGTGGTTTTCACAGGTTGTTTGGAAACGGATGTAATCACTACCACCGGAGTAAACACACACTTCAGAGCCTGATGCGGAGATGATAAAAGGATAATTACCACCGTGATTTCCACTCGTTTAGCAGATGTTAAAGTATTTGGCTTAAAAAGATTACAGCAACTTTTGGTGCCCTGGTTAAAAAAAAATAAAAAATGTTTGAGTCTAAACTTATGCTGCTGTTTTTATTTGGGAAACGCTTTGAAATGTAATTGCGGACATTTAAAACGCATTTGGATCAATCAAAAACAAAATAAAAAGCCATTTCCATTAACTATTAGCTCTAAACTGTTTAGAAGAAGAAACATCTGGATGCGAAATGGCACAACATTAAAAGTTTAGTCCATCCAGATTGCACCTTTCTCTTAAAAGCTGACATAGGTGGGAAATCAATATTAAGGACAAAAATATGTGTTTTTAAGGCCATTATTTAACACTAGCAGGAGAGTGGGCTCAGAAATTACACCTGCAATTACCTCCCTGACCAGCAGGTGGCATTCTATCACAATCTAGATAGATAGATAGATAGATAGATAGATAGATAGATAGATAGATAGATAGATAGATAGATAGATAGATAGATAGATAGATGGGGTTGTGAGTTAGAGAAGAAGATGGTGGGAGAAGAAGGCTGCCAGATGGCAGGAGGAGGGAGAGACGCATGTTGTTGTTGTTGCTGATATCAAAGTTTATCCTGGTCTGAACCAAACTGCCTTTTTCAATGAGTCCCGGTGCTGCATGAGAAACAGCATCACAGGACCGTGGGATACGGGTGGAGCGCTCAGGACGTGCAGCGCAGAAAAGGAGGTGGACGGCAGGACAACACAAAATCTCCCGGGGAAAATCCGCGCCTCTATCGCTCATTACGTTCCCCAGCAAACACAAAGCATCAGCATCATTATCCTCATCCAAAGCACCTGTCGTTCTCACCGCAAACAATACCTCCACACACCTGTTCTTACGAGCAGTTTGAAAAGGAGCAGAACCAACAGAAAAACTGAAAGTCAAATAAAAAGCCGAACATCAGTCAAAAAAAGTATTTTTTTATATATATATATATATATATATCTCTAACTGTGGGAAAAGTTTCATGCATTTTTCATACATTTCAACAAATAATGACCCCAGCACTGATTTCTAACATTTTTTTTCTTTCAATTCCGACAACCACCCACTTCTCACATGAATCCGTCCTGGCAGAGAGGCCCCGGATATAAAGAATTAAGAGGGCAGAAAATGTCAGGTAGTATGTGTGCACACAGGAAGGACGTTCGAATCAGTAAGTATGGAAGACTATAACTGAAAGAGCACCAAAAAAACAAAAAAAAAAGCAAACAAAAAAACATACCGAGCTGTTACCGGCCGCCGAGCCAAGATTATCACTGGCCAGGGTCAGAATCTGAACTACGAGAGCGCAGATTTTTTGTGGATGTTTGATTTTGCAATCTGCTTTTGGGATTTTGTCTGACTGTTTGGTTTGATGGAAGGCAAATGAAAAGGTGAGGGCCAGTGCCAGCTGGTTTTTAAAAGCACTTTGCCTCATGGGACCCTCAGGTAAATGGAAAGAAAATAAATAAATAAGTAAGTAAGTAGAAAGCTAAAGGGAGGGATGCTTGATGGAACTTAAAAGGGACGGCTTTAACAGGATGAAGGTTCACTTTCAACTCCACTCCAATGGAGTTTACTCTGTTCTTAGCTGGAGTTTGCATGCGAGGGGGGGGGGGGAGGGTGGGGGGGGGGGGGGGGGTAATACAAACTCTGCTGGATGGTTTGTTCTCTGAGAAAACAGAAAACAAATTAAGGCAAGTTTCTCTGAAAAACACTGAGGGTGCCCACTCTAAAAAAAAACAAAAAAACTTTATTCTACGCAGAGTTTGTTGCTCTTTGTAAATAGCTTGACCCTTCGTCCACGGCTCAACAGAACAAGTGTTGGCGAGAACAAAGAATGTATTTAAGAAATAAAAGAGAGAGACAGACTAAGGTGGGAGTGGGACCTTGATGCTACTTGTCACTGTTTTCTAATTGAAATCCGACATGAAACACTTACTTTTAGGGGAAATTCTGGTCAGTATAACATATCAGTGTTTATATCAGTCACAAGGTGTTATTTACTGTCAGTGGTCATAATGTTGTGGCTGATCGGTTTTATTCCTGAGTTGTCCACTTAGACCAGGACGTCCTCTCTGTTGGCCTTGACACATGCAGACACAGCTTCTGTTTATCAGAGTAAAAGTCTTTAAGCCTCACAATTTTTGCAGATTTTTTTGTGAATGACTTTTCGGGAATTCTTGAACTTGACAAAAGTCACATTAGTGAGATATTTTGACACTTTGGAGAGTGACCAAGACCAAACCAGAGGTGAAACAACACTGAATATTGAACTTACACCACCAGTTTAAAAGTTTTAGACTAGCATCAGTATCCTCTGGTATAGTTGGTCAGAGCTTCATCCTACAGCAAGATAATGACCCAAAACTTTAGTCCAAGCTAAACCAGATCTACCTCAGGATAAAAAACAAGATGGAAAGCTTGAAAACATGGAGTGGACTATGTCCCAATCTCTAAACTTTAAGACCATGGAGCTGGTTTGTGATGCAAAGCAAAGCACCACCCGATGAGTGACGCACATTTCTGGGAAATTCTGCAACAAAACTGTGAAGAAACTCTCTGAAAAATATCAGATTTCCATTTCAGAAAGAAAGAATCTCACTTTGATGAGTCCAAAGTTTAGAATATATTTTGAGTTATGATTATTATTATTAACTTCAGTCGTTTGTTTGGTCTACGCTTCAATTTCAGAGTAAAATGGGATTTCAATAAAAAAAAGAAAGAAAGAAATATTGGAGTGTTCTAAAACTTTTGACCCGTAGTGTATATTGCCCCTCCCTCAGTGGTCTTAATGTTGTGGCTGATCTTTTTTTAAAGCCATGTACTTATTATGAGCTTCATGTTCGTTTGCTGCAGCCTTTCAAATTTGTTGCATGCATGTGTCACTTGTGCTGCAGTGACTCAGCCTCGGTCCTGGGCTAAACGCACCTCCACCTATTAGATTCCATGTTTACCGAACACACTTGTCAGCGAGTCAGCGTTTGTTCTCGGCTCCGTGGTAGGAATATTTGTCACAATTACCCAACATTTATGGAGCCGAATCAATAGTCTAGGTTTCATACCGCAGGAATAGTTTTTAGATGTAAAAGCGAGTGGGAGGGAAATCGCTGCCGCACGCAGGCAGGAGACCTTCACTCCTGTTCAGCTTGGTCTGTTTCTGATTGTTTCTCCCTCCGCCGCCTGGCAGAGAAGGACCCCCAAATCTGCAGATATAATGCTATTATCTAAGTGACACTCAAGTGGTGAGAAATTGCTACTGTATCACATGCAATTTAAATGAAAGTGAAACAACAATCCCCGTCTAAAGTGCTCCATTGCTCTTCCATATGAAACGCTCCAGTGTGTGGGCTGCATAAGCCATCAGAGAAAAACATTGTGCCCAAGGCCTGCACTTAACTATCTCTCCCTGATACATGGCACGGATAAAAAAAAAAAAACACCAAAAAACCCCACATTTATTCAAAAAAAAAAAAAAAAATTGAAACAACGCTCACTGTCTCACAAAAACTCAGAGTCACGCTCCACAGAAAAACAAGAACTTCACTGTTTATGATGCTCATTGTATTATTCCCGTGGAAGTCATTATTAATTTACATGTCAGAGACTGAAAAACCTCGGAGGATTCGCCGAACAGACGACGCATGAGATGTGAAAGGGGAGGAGGAAAAAAAAGATAAAATAACATAAATTTGATGATTTTTTTTTTTTTTAAAAAATTCTAAAATTAGCCTTTGAGAATGTTCTCATTGGGAGGGTTAACGAATTCAACTCAATATTATTCAATGTTCAGTGTAGATGCTTTACAGTGGCAAGTAAAAAGCTTCCTTTTAACAGAAGGAAATGTTGAACAGCTCATAAGGCATTTTTCAGTATCACGTCTATAGACTGTATATAAATATGGACACCACGTTGCCACTTCCTTACATTGGCTACACTGATTTCGGAGCCAGATGACGCCAAGCCCACATTTCCTCCAGACCCACTCACATTTTCATTTAATTAACAGAGCACTCTGCTCTGCCTCCATCAGTTACAAGGAAACTTAATATTAGAGATCGTCCGATATGGATTTTTTAGGGCTGCTACCAATACCGATGTTTTTACATCAGCATTGGCCGATGGTCAATACGTGCTGCTGATTGGTCTGAGACGATACTTGGAGCCGATACTGCTTTTTCTCCCTCCATTTACATGATAAAAATGAAACAACGGTAACAAATGTTACAAGTTTCAATTTGACCAAAAACACAAAAATGTAAACTTCTATTGAACTTAAAGAATTCTATGGTCAGCTAGCAAACTCCTAACTTGACAACAACAACAGTAAAAGTTGGGGCTGTTGCTAATGACTGATAGATCTTGGTTTGGTAAACAAAAATAAAAATAACCACAAGAAAAACACTTTTTTCCAACTCTTGTTTTTAAGGGAACTCAACACGTTTCTGTGTACGAGCATTATCCAGCGTTTACCAGTGGGGGAGGGGGAAGGTATGGGCTGCACAGGTCCGCAGCTTCTCAAACATCACAGGGCTGCCTGTGGATGTGCCTGTCTGTAAATGTAAATCTTGCCAGGAAAAAATAATATATATGTGTGTGTATACCAATACCGATCTATACCAGTAAAAACGTAAATTACAGTTGATCTCCATTTTAGATTATGCACTGTACTTATTTTTTCCAACTCTCATGGTCCTAAGGGCCCATTCATGGAGCAGCTGGCTCATCCTGATGTCACATCCTGCTTCTATAGCGTCAAATTACTAGCTAAAACAAAACGTATCAAATAAAATGACACTCAAACATGCATCAACACGTCATATATTTTAGTGGAGGTGGAGCCTATGACCCATACTTCAGTCAGACACCAGGGGGAGCTCTACTTCCTTTGGTTTCACCTTTGAGGAGCTGTTCCGCCTCCATCTTTGATTAGAGTTTATGATAACACCCTGATGTAAGTTGGATACTAAAAACAATGTAAAACAATGTAGTTCGACGAAGATAGTTTTACTTTAACCGAATGAACAAGATGGTTGGTTTCAGAGCACCACCAGGCAGGAAGACGTCTCTGGAAAACTGTTTGGAGGGAACTAGAATTTGTAAGAAAATAATACTATACTAAATGATAATAAGGTGACTGGCTGAACCATGTCTGATGTGTGAGTTTTACCTCTGTCTAGTCCATCATTTTAACACAATTCTCATTCAATGTAATTTCCATCAATAGCTCAAACATCAGGATGATTGTAAAGTCTGAACGCTGTCTCGCAAAGGTAACCTCCACTTACCACTTTGAGGAGCCATTACTCCAACAGGATGAGTGTAGAAAAAAAAGCACATGAATCAGACCAACCACCACCAAGACATCTACATCAAAATAAAATTCCACATTAACACTCGCGGGGCTGATTCAGTCCGGCCACTCCAGACACATGAGAGAAATTGGGGCCATCAAAATTCAGTGACTTCAAAGCCAACACTTGAAACGTGAAAGAAACACCTGAAATGAAATGGTCGCCGCATTATATTCCGTGTTGTTAGTTACAGTTTGAACCCCAGCTTTTCTATTGTGAAAACGGTCCGTTCAAATCTCAGTTTACCTCTACACCTGCTGATTTGCGCCTCACTCCAAATGAATCTGATGGACTTTTTCTACCGAGACCGAAAATATTTGCTCTGGTCTTGTCTTTATGAGTTTTGCATGAATAAATCTTTGTCTGGTAGAACTCACAGAGATCTGGAGACATCAAAGCTCGGCCAGCCCTGCAGAAAACCTAGTCATGAGAACGACAATAACCAGTCTGAGCCGAAGACTTGCTCAGTTGCTCACCCATCCATAAAATGCCATTTCAAGAAGAGGGCGGCCTTAAACTCAGACTGAACGGACGCCTCAGACTTTTTTAAGGTTGCGCGTTAATCGAAAGTATCGACGAAAGACGTCGGAGAACATAAAGAGGAGGCGCGTCGCCTACAAAGCGACCGGGCCTGAGACGTGCCGTGACGGGATGCGATGCGACAGGACACGAAGGAGCCGTCAGATTCGGTGACTGAAATCAAGAAACAATTCACACACTCCCCTCACGTACAGTTAGTCAGTTTATAAATAGCAATTTCTGGAGGGAGGAAAGAATAGGAGGATCTGAGAGGAGGAGGTGGTGGTGGTGGTGGTGTGAGCTGTAACACGAGGAGAGAGGAGGCGAGGGGGGAGAAATTTAAGGAGCGGAGGAAGGAAGGAAAACAGAGATGAGTGAAGGTGAAGAAGCGAGAGAAAAGTGAGTAGTGCTGGGGCTCAGGGAGGAAGGAGGTGGAGGGATGGAGGGATGAGGAGGAGGGGGTGATAGGAGTGTTAGAAGCCTGCAGAAAAGAGGAGATTTTAAAGGTCTAAACACTCCCGAGGGAGGTCATGAGTGACACTGGAACAACAACTGCTGCTCTTTCTCCAAGTTTCTCACAATCCTTCTCCCACATCCTCCTTTTTTTTTCCTCTTCTCTGTTATTTTCCTGAGTCGACTCCTCCAATAGTTTTGATACTTTTCCAGCATCATCGTACGTGACTTGTACAGAAAATTATTTATTTGCATTTCACACTCTCGTTATCATCTTTGAGCCTCTCGTTAAGCTGTTAAGGAGCCAATTAAGGCGCACTCTTACACCGATCAGCCATAACATTAAACCACTGATAGGTTCAGTAAATAACATTACACTGATTATTACTTAGACATGTACCCCCCATCTAAACCAGACCAGACACGCCCACCCCATAGCAATGACATTGCTTGATGGCAGCCTGACGCAGACACACACAAAAATGCTTTAGGAACTAAAAAAAACAAACAAAAAACATGAAGAACAGTACCTGGCCTCCAAATTCACTAGATTCCAAACTGATCAAGTATCTCTGGGATAGTTCGGTTCGGGTCTGTGGGTGACTCTTACCGCTACCACCTGGGGTTTATTCGCCATCCATTTTAACTGTTTTTACCGCTGACTTCTCTCTACTTCTCTCCGTCACTGTTTCCACACACTCAACTGCAGGCGGGGCTTCCTCCACTGACGGAATCACGTGTTGTAAAGACGCTTTACGACAGGTCGAGGGAGGAGTCAGCGGCAGTGAAAAAAATCCGGGAAGAAATGGGAGCATTTGTTTGTGATGCCGCTCGTGAAATAAAATGCTTAAGAATCGTTGTGTTTCGAAATGAGATCACGTGTATGCGTGAATCGAGATCGTGATTTTTTTTTTAACGATTTATCGTGCAGCTCTATTGAGACGTCTGCCGTCAGGTTCTGTCATGTTAGCATTTGTCTTCAGACTATTGTCTACTGATAATGGTAAACGGTCTTGCTTTTATATAGCGCTTTTCTACCTACCTGGTACACAAAGCACTTTACAGTCACAGATGTTCAGTGTCTTGGTCGAGGACACTTCAGCATGTGGCACATTCCAGGCATCGAACCACTAACCTCTCTATCTACTGAGCCACAGTCACCTCTATTGTCTCTCATAAGCACCACATCATCACCACAGTCATGTTCAGCCTGAATCACCTCTACCAATCAACCAATATTGCAGTTACATCCAATCGGTAATTAAAGAATACTTATTTTTACACCTATTTTTAATTGTATTTGAATACAAAAACAAATACTGGATGGTTTGCACACTCTCAATCCTCAGAGGCCCCTCCCCTCAACCCATAGGACGCAACATTGACAACATTGTATTACCAGACAGCACAGGACACCCTCAGGAGACCCATGTCCCATGTTCTCTGATGAGTCACAACTATTTGGGAGTCACAAGGGAGACCTAAACAATATTAAGAAGGTGGTCATAATGTTATGCCTGATCGCAGGCTTCTCTCTTGCTCTCTGCTGTGCCGACGTAAAAAAATGCCTGAGTCACTTTGTCCTTCCTTTACAAAAACACCTATTTCACCCAAGGCCCCCTGTCACCACCAGCTCTGACTCACAAAAAGACAAACCAACTCAAATAAATCCCTAAATACAGAATGATGCAACACACAGCCGCCGAGCACTAAAGCGACCACTACTTTTATGAGTGCACAAAAATGACTGCAATCAGTGCTCAATTATGATGAATAAAGAAAAAAAAGCGAATGATTATAATCTCAGAGGCTAAAAGCAGCCTTATTTCTTTCAGCAAGGACCTTCATGAAAAAAGAGAAAAAGAAGAGAGGGAGAGAAAAGAAAAGGCGAGGTGGGAGGAAAACCAGTTCGCTCCACAAAGATCAGCATAATTGAACAGTGTGTTGCACATTAAAGCTGATTTTATGTATAACTGCAGCTGCTTTATATTGCAAAAAAAAAAGAAAAGAAAAGAAAAGAAAATCTCCTGTAGTTGAGATCTTTAGTTTCCAAGGTTAAAAACATATTTAAAACGACTGTTAAACAGCCCGAGCTGCACATAAAAACAAGAGTGGTTTGGGGTGTTTTTGTTCCTTTTTAGTTCAGGGAAGTCCAGAATGATTTCAAGGAGGCCGGACTGGTAACACAACAGAATAATAACCTAGAAATAAAAACGTTTTTCCCTTCGTCTCAGTGGGAAGACGAACATTATGAGATTGTTTTTTTATATTTAATAAACCATCCCATTAAAAAACATTTGATGAACAACCTGAAATTTTTTCTCCTCCTTCCACATCTACTTCTTCTCCTCCTCCTCGCGCTTTAATCCACACCGTGTTTCAGACGTGTTCCTTGTTCATGCCTCAGGGTGTGTGGGTTTTCCGGCACAGTCATAAAAAAACATAAATGAGGACGAAATGTAATTTCCCATGCTCCTGGTGCTGGCAGTTTGGACAGTTTGCAAATCTAACAGAGGAAGAGCACATCCGAGCTCAGCCTTGGTCAATGATTAGCGTTGAGTGGAGCTGCTTTTATGACAAAAAATGTTGCAGAGGAGGACGGTTTCCTCTGGACCAAGTGCTCATTAAAAGCATTTCAAGTGGACGTGGATGTTCTCCTTCCATAATGTACGAGTGAAGTACCTCGTATTTACCAGTAAACAGATCGTATCATAAGGTCAGGAACAGTAAGCAACATCATCTCAGCGTTGATGTGGAGAGAACATGTTGCTGCTACATAGAAATTATTTGTTAGTTATGTTCTTGAGCAAAAAGGTCTCTTCCCTGACTTGCTTTATATTTTTATACAGCATCTTCACAATGTAAACATGTATCTCTTACACTTACATATCTTATATATACACATCGGCCACTTTATTAGGTACACCTTGCTAATAAAAGGTTGGACCCCCTTTTGCCTTCAGAACTGCCTTAATTCTTCATGGCAAAAATTCAACAACATGTTGGAAACATTCCTCGGAGATTTTGGTCCATATTGACATGATGACATCACAGAGTTGCTGCAGACCTGTTGGCTGCACATCCATGATGAGAATCTCCCGTTCCACCACATCCCAAAGGTTCCTCTAGTGGATTGAGATCTGGTGACTTGAGTACAGTGAACTCATTGTCACGTTCAAGGAACCAGTTTCAGATGATTTGAGCTTTGTGACATGGTGCATTATCCTGCTGGAAGTAGCCGTCAGAAGATGGTCCACTGTGGTCATAAAGGGATGGACATGGTCAGCAACAATACTCAGGTAGGCTGTGGCATTTAAACCATGCTCAGTTTGTACTAAGGAGCCAAGAAAATATCCCCCCCACCATTACACCAACAAGAGCCTGAACCATTGATACAAGGCAGGATGGATCCATGCTTTCATGTTATTTACGCCAAATTCGGACCCTGAAATCAAGACTCATCAGACCAGACAACGTTTCTCCAATCTTCTATTGTCCAGTGTTGGTGAGCCTGTGTGAACTCTCAGTTTCCTGTTATTAGCTGACAGAAGTGGCCCCTGGTGTGGTCTTCTGCTGCTGTAGCCCATCTTCTTCAAGGTTGGACGTGTTGTGCGTTCAGAGATGGTTTTCTGCATTCCTTGGTTGTAACCAGTGGTTATTTGAGTTACTGTTGCCTTTCTATCATCTCCAACCAGTCTGCCCATTCTCCTCTAACCTCTCACATCAACAAGGCATTTTCACTGGGTATTTTCTCTTTTTCGGACCATTCTCTGTAAACCCTAGAGATGGTTTCTTCCTCATTCTGATGCTCAGTTTGAACTTCAGCAAGTTGTCTTGATCACCTCTACATGAATAAATGTATTGAACTGCAGCCATGTGATTAGCTGATTAGCTATTTGTGTGAACAAGCAATTGAACAAGTGTACCTAATAAAGTGGCAAGTGTATAGTGTGTATAACTTTTGTATAGGTCACCTTTCAAACGAATGATTATTAGTGGAGCCCTAGTGCCACAGAGTCTTAGATACCAGTAATAATTGCACATCTCTAACAAACACTCCAGGAAACTGGATGTTCGGAAAGTTGGTGCGGCTGAAGTCAAGGGGCGTAATAAAACAGAATTTGTATTTTAAATAAAAGTGTAAAGATTAATGTCTTTTGTATCAGATTTAACTGAACAGAAACACTTCAGTAACGCAGCAAGGTCATCACAGCTGTCGTCTTTTATCCTGCTTTTTATTCAACAAATTCTCCAGGAGACTCTTAGATTTATGCTTTAAATTAATTACTTAAAGACCTGCAGTTTCTTTATACAAATGCTCCGATCTGGTTTCTACCTTATTTGAAGATATTTGCACTAATTGCTGTCGCCACCCAACAAGGCCGCTAAGTTAATTAATTTATTTTTTTACAAAAATAACTCTAGAAAGCTGAACATAAGACAAATTACAGTTGTTGTCAAGATATTTTCTGGCTGCAACAATGAACATCATCCTTCTTTATTCTTTTAAGTGGGACTTCGCAGCTTGGCAAATTCAGCTCAGGTCCCATTCATGACATCGTTTCAAAAGAAGAATATTGTAAAAGAAAAGCCACTCGTGAGACGGAGGAAAAAACAAGGGGGCCGAGAAAGTTGCATCGAGCGGCGCTACGGCACACGGGAGCTTCATAACAGAAATCGCTTTAATGATCTGAAACGTCAATGCTAAATGTCAGGGTTTGGGGTCAGTCCCCTCCCTAAGCTACAGTGGAATTGATCAGAAAAACTCTTCTGCGGCTAAGTATGTGAAAGAGAATTTTATATATATAATTTTTTTTGTCTTTTGCTCTTTTAATGTCTGAAGAGCAGTTTTAAAACAAAAGAAAACGAGGCCAAAAAGAAAGGATCAGAAATGATTTACCAACCGAGGACACATCGGATGATGATGCCTGACGAGAGCAAGTGGGACACCGGAAGAATCATAAATAATTTCAAGGAAGCTCCATCACCGCTCGCTCAGTGTAATTAGCCTTCGGAGACCAGACAAGAGCCTTCCAAGCCTTGGCTTTTCTCTGACAGGACACGCAGCTGCAGTAGAAACCAAACACACGGGCGCACCTAACACTAGCAGCAAAAGCAGGTCTGATGGGATCTTTAAAATATCGCCCCGGTGTGTGCAGCGACACACACACACACACAACCACACACACGCCTGCACTCACATAAGCTCAATCACAGCTTGACCTTTTTGAATAAATCTGCCCATCAGTGCTCTGTGTTTGTGTGACAGATATCTTTGGATATGCAACACTTCACAACCTTATCTGAAGCCAGAGATCCTCTTTCATTTTCTGACAACTCTGTGTGTGAGCTTTTTCTGTCCTTTCTCCCCATATGTCTCTACCCACTTAACAGATTAAAGCGCACACACACACACACTCGCACTTACACATGCAGACACATTCTGTGCCTTGCTTCCCCAAATAACATCCAGGGTACAGAGGGTTGGTGGGTTGGTGGGTGGTTGAAGGGGAGGGGGTTGAAATGGCATTGCTCTCTAAATGATCCAGAGCAAATGAGTTTATCTCAGAGACAGACAGCCCCAAACCATCCACGATCAAACTAGGTCACACTCAGATAGACAGAGAGGGAGAAACAGACTGGGGGGTGAGGGGGGGAAGAAAAGTGGGAGAAATGACGAGGGAGAAAACAGCGACATGAAGAGGGGGAGAAAAGGAGAGCGAGGACCCGACTGAATTCATCTCCTTTGTGACCCTGCCTCCTTCTACCCTCCATGTGCAAACACGTCGGAGCTGACATTTGAAATTGTCCCCTCTCCTCTAAAAGAGCTGTCACTTACATAGTCAAATTACATCAAGTCACTAAGAGGAGGGGGGAAATGGAGGTGAGGGGAGGAGAGGGGAGACGGGCAAGGTGCACCAAAGGAGATATATATATATATATATATATTTTTTTTTTTCAGCAGGACGGAGAACTGAGGATGAGCTCGGTGTGGAGTGGAATGAACTGTTTCTCTGTGGAGGTACTTCAGACATATAATAGGATTAGGCCACAGTGTGAATACAGTGCAGCATCAGAACTCTGTAGTAGGAACAAGGTAGGGATAAACACGGAAAAATAAAAATGGCATCTTTACATTTAGCTGCAGAGAATTCTGATTCATGTATTACAGCGACCGCTAGCGTCACCGTGTGTTAGTTATCTGGTATTGATAAATTAAAGAAATGCAAACTTATTTGGGAATAATCAGCATCTTTAAAGGACCAGTGTGAGGGATGCACTGCCATCTAGTGGTGGGATTACACATCGCAACCAAGCGATGAAGCCCATGCGGAAGTGCAAAAATCTGCAGTTCATCAAGTGGCACCTTGAGGCTCCGAAGGGAGTAAATCCTCATAGACTCCCATGTTAAAAAGACCAACTTTACAGCATTATTAAACATGTTTACAGCCTGGTACAAAAAATGGTTTTGATCTCAATGGTTTATTTCACTATTCGTGACAACTGTACAGCGAGTGAATTTCTTTCTAACTTTATTAAGTTTACTAAGTTTATTTTTTATTAACGTTTATAATTCTGCATAATTAAGGGCGTTCCCACTTTGAGTGGTAGCTTGGGCTAACTGGTAGCGGAGAGTTGGGTGGGTCTCAGTGTCTGAAATGTTGTGCGATTGACTGTACCTACAGATCTGAAAAGTAGTCGGAGATATATTTTTACAGACTCCTGAAAGCCTGAATTAAACGGATCGCTGCATAACAACAAAACAATGATATATGATATTTGATCACTCCTTGTCATCCTTTTAACGTCTGGTCAGATGCTACGGTATTATATGACTACTGTCACTTCTCGGTAAAGCTCCTAGCATTAGCATCTTTTACTTAGCTACATTTATCATAACTTAAATGACCAAAAACTAAGGTAAACTAACAGAAACTGAGGCTAATACACTTTTCCAAATCCATACTAGTTCGTATGGATAACAGTGATGGTTGGTTAAGTTTTTATAACATTTTGCCTACAGATCTTAATCTGATGAAATTTTCTGAATTTGATCAAACGTTTTGTTGCTGAAATTTGAGCTACTTTTATCAACATATGATAAAGAAAAGCATTGGTTCTGACAAGCTGGGACCCAGACACATATTTCTGCTTTAAATGCAGTTATCAAAATAGTTGTTGATCATTCAGTCCGAGCCTTTAATAATGCATATTTCCAAAGACATTAACATTTTCCCAGACCGTTATGAAGCCCATTGACATCCACTCTTTCATAATGTGTGTAATAGTTGGGTTCAGATATCATTCTTAATTTGCAGAAACTGTTCCAATTTCAACATCAAAGAGTTTGGTATTTATACTAAAGTTCACGAGAAGTTTGAGCAAACATGAAAAAACATGATCAAGAAAAAAAAAATCCTATTAACTAGATTTTTGTGTTTTGATAAAATGCCCTCCTTTCATTTCAAAGGAGCTCATGAACTCACTGAACTATTTTTTTTCTGGCTTCTAACATGTCTTTTCTCCTTGTGTTGAATCTCACACTTTAAACTTTAAACTGTTTGAGCTTCTTCTTTAAACCAAGTATGACATCTGATGTAATGAATCTAACCTTTGACCTGCAGTCATTTACCACAAACTCTATTCTGTCACCTCTTTTAACAAACACAATTCGTTTCAGTGTGACATCAAAGATTCAAAAGACGACCGCTTCCCGTCCAAGGCGCATTCTTTTCAGGTTATCTCTGTATCTTGTTTTGCTTCTAACTTAAATTTTAAATTACTTTAAAGCCGCGGAGAGAGTGAGGAGCAGCTTATGCCCATCTTTCAAACATTATACAAGTTTTAAAAGATTTCAGGAGAGAGTTGGAGATTATCGAAGAAAGACGAGAGCGAATGTAGAAAATGTTCTCAGCTCCGTGTGTTTTAAGAAACGCGAATTACAGATATTGATTTTCAATTTCAGCTGTTGAAAAGATGCATTGCTATTATTATTAGCCGGCCCGCTCGGGCATTGAGGGATTCATCCATAGCAGAGGGTTTAAACATGTTAGAGGCTTATTAACTTCACTTTTGAATGAAGACTGGTGTGTATATATATATTGTGTGTCTCCGTGAGCTGTGTATTGTGTGCTGGTATTCTGTTCATTCTAAAGAACACGTCTCACCTGTTGTGCCCGAGGCTGTTAGAGAGGATGAAATCAGACTTTTCTCGACCAACATTCTTTACATGTTTTTCCTCTTGTGTTCCAAGGACATTTTTCTTTGTTTTCTTTTAGAGCTGGATTTGATTGTTCTTATGACCTTTTAAAAAAAATCTCGTATTGAGTGGTAAGTCATATAAATATAATAAAATGAGGACCAAATTGAACCATTTATTGTTTATTTACCTAATTTCCTTCTAAAGTCTCCCTTCTTGCTACGAGTTATTACCATAAAACGTCGTCCAGCGGCTGGAAGTCAAACAGCTTTTGGGTTTATGGACATTTTTTTCTATTTCAAAATCTGCAACACGTGAAAAACAAAGTGGTATAAATATGTTCTATGACTCCTCCGAGCCTAGCAGCTCTTCTGGTTTTGAAAATCATAATTTGACTAAGTGTTGCTTCCTTTCATGCATGTACAATTCCCAGCTGACTGTTGACTTTAATGTCTGTGATACACCGATCAGGCATAACATTATGACCACCTTCCTAATATTGTGTAAATGTCCCTATTTTCTGATTGGACAAAACAGCTGTGACTCATCATAGAATGGACACGGGCCTTATGAGGGAGGGTGTCCTGTGGTGTCCTGGCAACAGGATGTTGTTAATTGGGGGCTTTTGGGTCCATATAGATTGAGGGGAGGGGCGGATTCTTGATCAGTTTGGGATCTAGTGAATTTAGAGGTCAGGTCAACACCCTGTGCTGTTCTTCGTCGTGTTTTTTGAGTTGTTCCTAAAACTCTTTGAGTTAGTTTTGTGTGTGTCCGTGTCAGGCTGCATCTTGCTGGGGAGTGTCATTGCTGTGGGGTGGGGGCGTGTGGTCTGCTCTGGGTGGGTGCTACACGTCTAAGTAAGTACATGTCAGGTCCAAATGTTCCCCACCGGAACACAGAAAATGGTTTAAATGTTATTTACTCGACGGGTGGACGCACTCCGTTGGCATTTACATCCTTCCCTCAGCGGACAACGACAAGGAGACATTGACGAGAAACATCATGCGATGATCGATCCCAGCAGTTGTTGCTACGCAACTGACCAAACAACCATATCGGACACTGTTTTCCCAACTATTTTTGTATATCTTTTCATGATTCTGTAAATTTTTGGATCACACTTTTTATTTTACTTTAATCTAATCTTATTTTATTTTATCTTTCTTATGTCTACTTTTAAGTTTGCATGTTCTCCCTGTTTTCGAAGTGGGTTCTCTCTGGGTACTCCGGCTTCCTCCCACCTCCAAAAAAATACTCGTTAGGCTAATTGGTGACTCTAAATTGACCCTAGGTGTGCATGTGATAAGGAAGATGAGATGAGATGTTTACTTTTATGTGCAACAAAACTATGGTGACAAATTTCCCTTGTGGATCATTAAAGTTTGTGTAAGTCTAAGTGGTCATAATGTTGTGGCTGATCACTGTACTTTCAAGTGCAACTTTTGGACGTTAATGTCGTTTTGATGTGGCCATACCTTAAGGGTGCTTTAATATCTATTTAGTTTGGTTCAGTTGAGCTCAGATTCGACTCTGAAGATGTGAGCGTTTCAAGAGAAGAGAACTGCTGTGGTTTGTTTTTGTGATGCAAAAGGCTGCACAGGATTTCACGAGAAACCTCTTTTATTGTCTGTTAATTATCGATAGAGTTGTGACGCACTATCTCGGCGTAGCAGCGCTGATACTGCCGATAGCTACTCAAACTTAAGTTTGAGCTGCTGTGTTTTCACAGGCCCTGACCAAATCATTTCTTCTCCACTGAACTGATGATGATGATGATGAGGAGGTCAGACCTGAGTTCTGCTGTATCTGACTCTGCGTTTGCCAGCTGCACTTCCATCCACTCCTCTTTGACTCTTTCACTCTTTCCACGAGTGCGAAAGAACTCAGAGTCAATTTAGCACTCAATAGCAGCTGGCTGAGCGGCGCAGTTGAGAGGTTAAGCTACTGGGGTAATACCTGCGCACAAAAAAAAAAAAAAAAAATGGGTGAATGCGAAAGTGGGTTGTAATATTTGAAGGACTTGGGGTGCGCTCAATTTCAGCCGTGCCAGAAACTTGTTGAGAAGAGATCATATCAAGCGCTCCCTGGGTTATTTCAAGCGTTTGGAATATATTCAAGTGCTATTTTGCCCAGGTCTGGAGCCGAGGGAGCTCTTTTAATATTCAACCTACTTTACCGTTCAGTTCAGTCACTCCTGCACACGCACACAGCACATGTCACTTCAAGCTACTTCAAACACACTTCATGCTACAACTTTAAGTCCCACAGGCCCAAATCGGGGTCATGCCACGACAGCCAATCACGAGTGTGTGTGTGTGTGGTGTTTGCCTTTTTATCACCGGGGCTCAGGCCATGTTTATTTGGATGCGTGTGTGTGTGTGTGTGTCGGAGGAGAGGGCGGAATAACAGAGCCAATCATCGACACCCAATCATCCGCCTTTCAGACAGCAACAGATTTGGACACCTGGGCGCCTGAGCAACGCCATGGCAACAGCAGTCGCCTGTTACCAGGTAACCGCGAATAAGCAACGAGGTCCGGGGCGCAGGTGAGAACACAGAGGCATTGTGGGAGACGCACAGGTCAAGAGAGGCGCACTCGCACACAGGAGAGGGTGGGAGGTCAAACACGCAGGCAGGTGGCACGGGGAGGCATCGGGATGCAAATGTGTGTGTGTGTGTGTGTGTGTGTGTGTGTGTGTGTGTGTGTGTGTGTGTGTGTGTGTGTGCACAGCAGACACGAAAACACACACTTAAAAAAGTACAAAGATGCACATAATAGGAAGCACAAACATGCAGACATCAACTTAAAAAGCCTACACATGCAGACATACACACACACACACACACACACATCGATGCAGAGGCCCAGAGCAAAAACACACACACACTTTTAAAAAATGACATCAAGGAAATGAAAAACACATAAAGAAAAAAACAACCATAAAACATGCAGACACACACACAACTGAGCACTCACACTTAATATATTGCACAACCATATGGCATATATACTGTGACACACACACACACACACACACATGCATACACACACACACACACACACACACACACACACTCACTCTGACTAATCTTCTAACCCTTTTAGATGGTCTGTCACATTTAAACTGCCTGGGGACCGGGGTATTACACTAATGGATGCAATATAGCCTGTGTGCATATATGTGTGTGTGTGTGTGTGTGTGTGTGTGTGTATGTAAAGGAGAAAAACTATAAAGAGAGAAACGCTCTGATGTGCTTTAGAGTTGTTTAAAAGCAAAACATTGGTGAACCTCAGAAGGTTTTTGGTTTGAATCTGCAGAGGGCCTTTCTGTGTTACATGCACCTGCGTGTATTTATTTAAGGTAAGATAAGATAATTCTTTTATTTATCCCACAGTGGGGGGAAATTTGCTCTGGCTCCCTCACTCACTCCAAAAAGATGCATTTTAAGTTAGGTGGACCCTGTTCAAGATAAGCAGGATAGAGATCTGCGCCGCCTTAGAGCCTTTTCTGACAACAGCGACACAGCCTGATACTATAGAGCATCGGTCTTCAACAGGGGGTCCGCGACCCCTAGGATTAGACATTTTTATATACATGTTTTAAAGTAAAGGGATAAGCACTCATTCAGTGATACAGGAACTGTCTCAACAGTGCACTGTTTCACACAGAGTGCCGCAGTAGCCGAGACCTGTCAACCTAAGCCGCATGTACACAATAGGCTCCGTCCCTGGTTCCACGCAGCCGGCTGAGAGTCTATTCAGTCCCCAGGTGAAATCCCAGAGATATGCTGCAATATTATCAGAAGAGAAGAGAACAGCTACTAACATTAGGTTTACACTAGCTGCCCCCCTACTGTTGCACCTTTGAAAAAAATGTGCATCTGTGTATTATTTGCACAGCTTAATATTCAGTGCAAAATGGTGATGATACTAATAATAATAATAATGTAAATTCATAAATACAGGGTCTCTGCAGGTTTCAACAAGTCAAATTTAATACCATAATCAACCCAATTTAAGACCCATTTCACATCCGTACTGGCAGAAAGGAGGAATTACTTGCAAAATATATGAATTTATTCACAGTTCTTTAACATTGGAAAACAAAATGCTTAACCTACCTTAAAAACAAAAGCAGCTTCTCTATTGTGAACTAGTATTTGTCCAGAACGGTGCTGCTAGTAACCACAGCTTCAAATATATAACTAATGTTGAGGATAATATTCAGCTCACAGTCTGAGCCGTTAGCCTGTTAGCTCGTTAGTAACTTACTCGTTAGTAAGTGTTGTATTAGCACAACTCGGCCAAAGAAAACTCAAGTGATGCTGTACGTTTCCGTCAACTTTTCTCCGTTGCTAAGCTACGCTCTAACACACTGCGGCACGCCCACAGCATGCTAGCTACTAGCTAGCTGGTTGTGCTCCATAAATTGTGACCGGGCTGCACAGGTACCCTAGTTCGGGTTTGTAGTTACGTTATAGCGTAATCTAAACATTTAAAAGCCAGACTGAAGTTTACAGTCTATTTGTTTTAAATAAAAGTCAATACATTTTTAAGAGATTTCAAAATCGGATTTAAGACATTTTATGAGATTTTAAGAGAATTTTAAGGCCTTAAATTCAAATTTTTGGATTTTAGACCCTTTAAGACCCCGTGGATACGCTGTAGATAGGTTTAGTTTAATATAGGACACATATAGTAGTTAGGGGGTCCCTACTTAATCTCTCCATCAGTTTGGGGTCCTTGGCCTGGGAAACGTTGGAGACCTCTGCTATAGAGTGTTGTTTTATTCCAACTGACTTGCAGTTTTTAAGAAATAGCTCATTTATCCACTAGCTTCTTGGGCCCTGCTGTTTTCCGGTTATCTGTCATCTGGGTTTCCTTCCTCCTCACACATTCCACCAACATGCATGTTAGCTCACCTCAGATACCGATAACAAGGTTTCTCCATGCGCCAGATTAAACATCAGGTCCAGAATGGGAGCAGAACCTTGATAGCAGCACTCATTAGTCAAATCCATCGCACCGCTCGGATTAAATATTTATACATAAAGGGTCGTTAAAAGTATACAGTCCATTTGATTGGAGAAGATCCCGTGGGTGGAACGTTCTTCAGCCGCCGCCTTGAACAGCAACATCATAACATTCATACACTTTGCATCACTTCACTCACACGTCTAGAGACTAACAAGCAGCAGTCGCTACAAGGTTGAGTGATGTTAATTTGCCTAAACGCAAAATGCAGCATTAAAGGACGTATAGACGACTACAGAGGGGTTGAGAGCAGCAGCTGCTTCAAGTCAATGCCAAGCTTTTTAAAAAGTCCTCTTTGAAATCAGAGCTCGTTAAACAATGCATTTCTGAAGGATGTGTTGACGGCGTGTGTTCGTTTCCCCTCTTCCTGTGCTAAATGAGCGTTAATATTTGTGTGAAAAAGGAAGGTCTTATTTGTTTGTTAAGGAAGGTGTTTGTCTCGTGTGCACGGGGCTGTGCCTCCTTGTAAATTAGTTCGTTTGAATGACGGATCACACCTCCGTCTATGTGTTTGTTGTGCACGTTTTTTTGGGGCTTTCTGTCTCCGCGAGTAAAGTTTGTGTGTCAGCGTTTTGGTGGACGCGTGTGTTTTGTTAGCTCCAACTCCCCGTGACACTGTTCTCCGCTGGCAGGGAACCGTATGCTTCCTGTCATCCGCTGCCACGCCGAATCACTCGCACAAAAACACAACACACAGAAAGACACACACACACAGACCCCGGGGCCTCTGTGGCCTCCCTGTCCTTGGAACCCTATCGGTCATCTGTCCCCTCGCAGCCGACCTGCACAAACACACAAACACACACACAACAAATCCACGCAGGCAAACAGCAACGAGCTGAATTAACTCGCAACTGCAGCCCCAGTGGTGCATCCTAATATCATGCACAGACGCACACGCGGACACGGCAAAGAGACAACCAACGGAAACTAAATATACACAACACACGGGAGGAGGCGTCCAGATTTAAGCCCTGGAGTACGAGCTTTAACAAACAGAAACACAAGCTGACACGGTGAAATGTAGCAGTAAATACAGCGAGACCGGGAAAAATGTGGATTATCAGATCAAATTAAGTACAATTAGCCCCAGTTTCAGTTGGTTTCCATTAGTTTTAGGTCATTTCAGTTATTATAAATGTAGCTAAATAAGAGATGCTACGTTAAGAGCTTTACTGATACAATACTGTAGCGTTAAAAAGATGATGATAAGTGATCGCAAATATCCATTCATTGTTTTATTGTTATTTATTGTTATTAAAGGTATAACTTCATCAAAAATCATCAAAACCTGACACTAAATGTGAATCACAACACCAGGTTTCTGTGTCTGGATTCCAGTTGTTTCTTTTAATGCGGCGATCCATTTACTTCTCTGTTCTTTGGCAGATATCTGTAAAAATATATCTCTGACTGCTTTTCAAATCTGTTGGTTCAGTCAAACGCCCAACAGCTCTTCACATTTTTAATTAATTTTACAATTCAGACGCTATTAAAGTCTATGATTCAAACTAATGCTGCTAATCTCCATGATCAACGGTCACTTTTTGTGACGTCACATACATACACGTACAAACCCTCTACTGTTTATAGAACAAAGGACTGTTATCGTGAGCTTGATGTGTTCAGAGTCAGGGTTAGTGTAACGTCCTGCACCACTGGAATTAACGAAACCCGTGTCAGCAGCTTTACGGATGATTCAGCATGTTGAATTAGACTTCAGAAGTCGTTTGTCCATCAGTAATTACAACCTATCCTGGTCCATATGCAGTATATACAGTATTTAGTGCTGTGCTATGAAAACAGAGTAGAGTAATAATGTGGAAACATATTCTGGGAATTTCTGAGTCCAAAAAATGATATCTCTCCTCAGTCTGTCTCCCTGAGATATGGACATGACCTCTATGAATAAATTAGCTCCTCTAAAGTAAACAGATTTCAGCCCGAAATTATCGTAAATATTGACCCGACCGAGCCGTTAATGTGAATGTCTTCGTAGTCACCAGTCCTCTGCATCGCCCTCCTCTTCCTCTTCCTCTCTCAGCTCAACACTACCCCTGTCTCCGTCCCCATTAAATGGTCTTCAGTTGTATCCTCTGGGGCGTTAGCCTTGTCTGCTGCCCTCCTCCCTCACCCCTCTCTCCCCTAGTGTGTATGTGTGTGTGTGTGTACACAATCACTCTGCCCTTGTCCTTCTCCCTCTAGGTTTGTGTAGATGTGTGTTTTGTGTCATGTTTTGCCTCCATCCCGGGGCTTTGGGCTCTTAACCCTCCAAACACTATCGCTCATTACAGTACACAACAGGAGCTTAAGAGCTCTCAGGGAAGAGCTCATCTCCCTCTGGCCTCCTCTTTTCTTTTTTTCACCCCCCTTTTCTTCATGCTCACTTGTGTTTTTTTTTTATTATTTATCTATTTTCTATTTCTCTCTTCTCGTTCTCCCTTCACAGCTCACACTTAATACTTCTCTTTCTTTCAAGTCCTGAGGAGCAGAGTAAGGTTTTCCCTTCCTCTGTCTTGTCTCTTGATCCCCTTCAGTAATCTCACGTACTTTTTTTTTTTTTTTTACCTCTCCTAGTTTTTCTTCTACCCCTCCTCCTTATCTTCCTCCTCGGTGGAATTAGCGTTTTCTTTCAGAAGGGAATGGACAGTTTTGGCACGTTTCCATCCAGATAACAAGCCCGAGCGTGAGCGAAGCATGAATTAAAAGAGTCGCTTCCACCTGAAACGCTTTCAAGATGATTAGTTGCATTCGTGTTGTTATTGTTCCTTAATGTCAGCTAATGTCGGCCATATTTCATGCTTTTATCAGGCAAACAAATGAACGCGCCCGGCAATAAAACTAGAAAGCGTCATAAAAGCGCATTAGATGCAAGGGGAAGGCAGCACGTAGAGGCATTTTCTGAAAGCTAGTGGTGGACAGATATTTCACTGATGATATTTTATAACTTCCAAAAGCCTATTTTCACCTGACACCGGCCTATTCATCAGGTATACACGATTGTTTGTCTGAGAAATGGGCCTCCACCCCTGTTTAATACATAATTTATTCATCAACGATACAAATATGCCCGAGTGGAAGGTGCACGGGGAAGGGAGGAAATGGAGGGGGAGCTGGATGGCAAGGTGTAAAAACAAAGACTGCATTAAAAAGGTGGAGTTGTAGAGCTGGGGGGAGTTTGGGGGGGGACCCGAGGAGGGAATGATGTGAGGAAGAGTGAAAGAGAAGAGAAAGACTTCAGATGAGGAGTGTTTCACAGAGGTGCGAGGTGATGGATGACTCCGCAGGAAGTGTACGCAATGAGAAAATGGTCGGTCTGGTGCCAAAAGCCAGAGAAGAAAAATCAGCTGTTAGCCCTGTAGTGTGTGTGTGTGTGTGTGTGTGTGTGTGTGTGTGTGTGTGTGTGTGTGTGTGTCTGTAGATGTGTGCGTGCCTTCACCCAGGAGCATTGAGTCAAGGGAGGATATTGTCTCAGGTCAAAAAGTTCATTTTTAGCTGCTGGGGCTGCAACAAATCACTTCCAGACAAACACACACACACACACACACACACACACACACACACACACACACACACACACACACACACACACACACACACACACACACACACACACACACACACACACACACACACACCACACACACACACCAAGGCCATCTACCGTGAAAGGAACAGTGAGACTTTAGGATACAAATACCTGCACGCACGTGTTGTACAAACCAGCTGTGGGATGTAAAACAAAATACAGATGTACGTATGGTTTCGCTGCAGCGCTCGATCACACACGTGTGATGTTGTTGAACTGTATGCGCTGTCGGTAAATGGCACGCTCCTTCCACATCACACCATGATTACCGCTATTTTTAAATCCTCTTTCACACAAGTAACAAAACACAATTAAATACGTTTGATTCTCACCAAGAGGCAGCCTCATTATTTTTTCACAAGCCTCGTGGTGGTTACGTAAATAACCCGAGCGCTGTGAGGTAGCAGCCTCGCGAGGGAATATGTCTTTGGATGCAATTTCATGCAGGTGAATTAATTAAGTGCCTGTTTATGGTTTATGGTATAAAAACAAAAAAAAAATCCTCCTAACCTGCATTTAGAGGGTACGTACGTGATGTCACACCAAGCTGAGCGGCAAAAAGTGACAGTTGAACATGGAGATTAGCAGCACTAGTTTGAAACATAGGCTTTGGGGAAAAGCTGTACCAGATTGTGTTGTGGTTCATATTTAGTGTCAGGTAACATTAATTTATGCTGTATTTTTTTTATGAAATCATACCTTAAGTTACTTCTTAAGTCACGTCCTGGAGGGCTGACAGATAAGTTTGTGGATGTTGTTGTTTTGTCGTAGTTACGGCCGACAGCAACTATTCCAACAATAAATAGCTGTTAGCATTAGCATCTTTTATTCAGCTACATTTATCATAACTGAAATGACCTAAAACTAACTTAAACTAACTGAAACTGAGGCTAATCCACTTTTCCAAACCCATGTTAGTTCATATGGATCATTGTTGAGTCCAGTTGTCCTTAATTTGATCTGATAATCCACAATTTCCTCTTTCTCTCTGTATTTACTGCTACATTTCACCGTGTTTTTGCCACTCGGCAGCAGTGACATCAATGCATACACCATCTATACAGTGCACAAAACAGTTTACTTCAATTAAGTGGGATTTGCCTCATGACCAGGTGCACTGTGTATTAGTAACGACATCTTTCTACTGAACAGCATTTAGCTTCTCCTAGGACCGGCTTCTCTGAACCTTTACTGAGCCAGATAAATGTTTTGATGTGACAGCCTTTTAAGGTCCAGACACAACGAACCGACATCAAACAACAACGGCAACAAAGGCTGATTGTGACGTCTGGACCCGTAGCCAGCTGTACGACGATCAGCAGTTACCAGAAATGTCTGCAGTTGCAGAGGTTCACTACTAATATTAATAATAGTAATAATACTTTTATAACATTTTCCGATTAAAGGTACAATATTTCTGCTTTATTTTGTCTATTCCCAGGTCTTGTGTGAAAATCATCCATGTTTTGAGTTGTTTTTAGTTGTTTAATGTAGAAAAGTCAGAAAAAAACAAGCATTTAAGCTGTAGTGTTTTTTTTTTGTTTTTTCTTAGGTAAAACATAATTAACACACGTTTTGTTATTTTGACCTCGAAATGTAGTTTTGAAAAATCTTAAGGAGTAAAACTATAAAAAGCAAACAGAATGAAGAAAGAAAGTAAAGAACTTAGATTCAAAACTGCCAAAAAATCCAACAGAAGAAGAACAAGAAAATAAAAATAAATAAATAAATAAAGGAGCATAAATAGATGACGAATTGAATCACCTCATCGAAGGTCGACTGAGTCTGGATGGATGCAACAGAGACGCAAAACATACGCAATAATACAAGCTTTATACAACCTGAAAAATGTCCCTTTAAGATGCAGATAGAAACAAAAGCAGATAGAAAGTGCACATGAACATGTTATGAAAATAAATAATTACCGATGGGCCGAGTTTATGTAGTTGGTGGTAGAACTGAGAGCAGAGAAACTTTTAATTCATCATTAAAAATGACAGAAAACAGCCTCATGAAACATGTTGAAATCCACATTCAATGAACAGGAAAAATAAAAAAATAAAAACAGAGCAGGAAATTGATTTCAGGGAATTGTTCATTCCCGCTCGGTGAGCACACTGGGGGCGTGTTTATGACCAGAATGAAAAACACACTGATGCAAATCCAAAATCAATCCCCAGACTGAGAGCAGAAAAAGCCCAGCGATGAAGATCTGTTTAAGAACCAACGCGGCCGATCGGGAGGGTGAAACAAATAAAATAATAAGTAAAGTAATAAAACAGCTCACTGCCGGTTTGTGATTCTCCTTCCATCTCTGAGGCCACTTTGAAGTCACGTCAAGTGTTTAACGCGCGGCGGCGGTGGAGCTTATCTGCAAAAGCCCATCTTGTTTTTGAGCCAAAAGATTCAGCAAATTACACCAGCGCCTTTAATGGCATGAAACAACGTGTAATTGTTTACCTGCGACGCCGGTGGAATACTAACAGCCTGATTGTGTGGAAGGGGGCGGAGGCGTTGAGCTCACATTTTCCATTAGCTTCGACTTTAAGGAAATAGATGAGAGAACATAAACCAAGCAAAGAGCCCCATGAAATGTAGTAAAACACAGAAGTACAAGAAGAAGTAGGAGAGGAGAGAATGAGATCAACAGCAGGTTTCATGTTTGCTCGTAGTAGGAATTTAAGTTGGCGTTTCCCTCCCTGTAGGATCCCGCTCTGCTGAAATCAACATAAAATTACACAATGGTGGAGCTTTCAAACTCAGAAGAGGATTAATAGCAGTAATAAATACTTAACTGTCAGTCTAGGGATAATAAAAATGACAAATATGCTGCCCCAGAGCAATTAAATTAAGGAATAAAACATAACAAAATTTTTTTTTGGTTTGTTTTTATGCTTTTTATGTGTTTTAGCTTTTATCGACTTCTCATTTTACCGCAGTTCAAGTCATGTTCGCTCAGTAACACAACAGCTGTAGCTACATATATCAGTCCCGCGTTGAAATGCTGCTTATTGCAGTCGCTAAACCTCTCACAGCAGCAGGTGGTAGCAGTAAAGACCCTCTTATTTTGGAGGTACAGCAGACCACAGCTCAAGAGCAGCTTTTTTTCCATTTCTTATTTTATGTCAGCCAGCACTTGTAACACTTGATTCAGATGCATCTGACAAATCAGACGTCTGATGTCTAACAGAGCCTAAGCGGCGAGGCACGCCACGCGGACATCAAAGCGCGGCGGCCGAGGCCAGCTGTGACATTGCCTCAGCTCACCTGTGTCTGCATATAAGTTGGAAAATATTCTTATTTATCTCACAGTGCCCGGGCAACTTCTCAGTGCTCTGCCTGAAAAATGGGCAATATTTGTTCCTCGTGCTTCAGATCCACGGACACACACTGAGACAAAGAAACACACACAAAGGCCAGGATGTGACAATGCCTGAACTCGCATGTTTCTGGAGCAAAACGTAGCCCTTGAACGCATCACAAACACTAACAGCTAATGGGAACAGACGGCATAACATTATGCCCATTATCCCCTTGTGCCTCCAAAACAGTTGTGAGTCAACCATTGGGTTTTCATTTCCACACACAGAGTCCACACAACACAAAACGTGACAAAAAAAGAAAATCATACATGTAGTACATATAGTACAGGACCTAGTTCTAGTTAGACATTGATTAATTGTACCCGTGTGTGAGGGGAGGGGCCTCTATGGTGGATCATCCCACAGATACTTGATCAGTTTGGGATCTAGTGGATTTGAAGACCAGGTCAACACCTTGCGTTGTTCTTCTTGGTTTTGCTTTGTGTGTCTGTGTTGGGCTATGAAGGTGTCTGGTCTGGTCTGGTCTAGGTGGGTGCTACATGTCTAAGAAACATCCACATGAATGAATGAATATCAGGTACAGATGTTTCCCAGCAGAACGTTAAATTGTCACAAGATGGTTTAAATGTTATTTACTCCTCCTGTCAGTGGTTTTAATGTTGTGGCTGATCGGTGCATATTCTACACCTGCTTGCGATGAAATAACTGCTTTTTACCAGAAGGTGGCAGTAGTTTAGGAAACGGGTAACAGGAGGAGATATCATTAGCATTTATTCATTCTGGACGATGAGTAAATATTTATGTAATGACCGGACGAAGATGATAAATGAGAACAGCCGACGCTGTGGCCTTTGAACCTAGAGAACCGGCGCGTGAGGAAGCGATGGAATTAAACCGAGCAGAGAATAAATTGATGATATAAATGAATGATTAATTATTCACAGACTCCCTGCAGTCATTTAAGGCCTCGGCGGCTGGTGGTGCAGTTCAGCCGGATTCATTCATTCATCCAGCCTTTTTGGTCAAAGTGAAGCTGGTGGAGCAGTGGAGGTAATGCGGCCACTTTTATGTTACCAACGGCAACGCTCAATCCAATCCAGGCAAAAAAAAAACACGCCTACGGTGCTGTTCACATGCGGTCTACACACATGAACTGCACAGCACACACAATAGTTGCCTTTAAAATAGAAACTCAACAAAAGCTAGTTACACTAATCACCTCCCTTGGGGAAAACCATAAAGGACTGAACGTGCATCTCTCTCCCTCTCACACACAGCGTCCTATACTACAGAGTATTCTACAGTATCGACGCCACCCAAGCACAGCCCCGGTCCCCGGATAATCAACACGTTTTTCTGTGGAGGGATACAACAGGAACCGCTAATGAATACCCAAAGAAAAATACATTTAACGGTTGGCAGGGTACGGCGTTAAAACCAAACAAATAACCACATGAATAAATAAAAACGTTGGAGACGCTGGAAAAAAAAAATAAAAAGAACTTTTGTGTAATTGAGATTAAAAAAAAAAAAAATGCTCCATTTTCCAAATTGATGACCATGTAATTATCACATTACGACGTATTAGCGATGGCTTGGTTTGGTCACGGAACATTTCATCCACACGGGAAATAATTTCTATTGTTAATTACAGTGAAAAGGGGACAAAGTGGAGAGAGCTGGAGCCGTGAATACATAAAGAAATGCTCTCCGGCGTTTCCCCGTGTGCCGAGGCTCGTAGCCCTACCTGACCTTTTCTTTTAATATCCCATTCTTTGAGAGCCATTTCAACCAAAGGTTACATCCATGATTTGGTGCATTGCAGCCGGTTTAAATAGTAGATTATATGTATAAAACGCGTCCGTTTACAGGCCATTTATTTTCCAAAACAACCGTTCGTCCGCCTCGCTGCCGAGGCTTCGGATGCCGCCCGAGTTTTCTCCGCTCCCACTGACACCAGAGATGAGATCTATTAAAGCAATTTCCACAGCAAAAGCAGATTGTTGCTCTTTGTCACAAACCGAATGAAGAATCCCACCACAAACACAATTACCTTTGCTGCTAATTGGAGCACTATTTTAGTCCCCTATTCAGTATTCACTGAATACTTGTTAATTAAAGGGCGAGAACGGCTTGAATGTAGAACACATTCTCTTGGTGAGGCGGTGGTGAACAAAGCACGGATCCGCTTTTAATTTAGAAACTGGTAGAAATCATCACTTTGAGTTAATGAAACATTTTACTGGCATAGTGGCTGAGGGAGAAACATCTGGAGATTCATATCTATGAAGAACAAGGATCTTCTGTTATTGCCTCATATAGCACAGTCACAAATAAGCCGTGTTTACTTTGCATGGTACTGATTAAAGATGGCCCAAAGTAAAGAGAAACTATTATGATTTCTTTATCTTAGTCTTATAACATCAGATTTTAATCCTAAACTAGGCCAACAATTGTAACATGCTGCATGTAAAAGCAATATAAAGACTATTTTAGGTTTTTAAAGGCAAAAAACAATGCACCTGTTGACGTAGTATAGGCTCCAGAATTCAATCATCACACTACACAATAAGCAGCTAATGAGTGCGATATGTACAGATGTTCTGCAGCAGGTTTTGGTGATTTTCTGCAGATGTTTGTCTTCTATTATCTGCTGCATTGGATTCAGACTCGTACTGTTCCCTCACACGCTCCCATCAGGTCGCAGGTTGTGTTGTCCAGGTTGCAGGACACAAAGGAGGAGAGTCACCTTTGTCCCCCACATCGGTCCAACTCCTGAACTCTGACCCCCTCCCTGCTCCGGCTTCATACTGATACTCGGCTGACACCTTTCCTCTCCCTAACTTGATTGCATGCAGCATCGTTTCAGTCAGCAACAGTCATGGTGGACAATATCTGTCGGGTCAGTCTGTAATTTGCACATGTTGTGTTTTTGCATCCTGTGTGTTAAGTGCTTTTTCTGTGCCTTTCAGCTGCCCATTAGGGACATGTAATGTGTTTTTTGAATTTGAATTTGCTTCTATTTCGCTTTTGGGGAGGTATGACACGGAGTCAGAGGAAGGCTGTTTGCCGGAGTCAGCAGTTGGAGAGCGACCCTAGTTTTTTGGGGATGTGTCTTTGCACCGTTGGCACTAGTTGGACCCCTTGACGGCGGCTTTTCAGTCGATTCAGCTTGTTTAAACCGGGGGGGGGGGGGGTGTGAAGCTTGTCAGGGTGCGTTCAAGTGCAAGGTTTTTTTTTTTGTCCAGACACAGGCCATGTGACGCAACATGACTGTTGGTCTTCGTAGCTAGAAGTTCTGGATATTTAAAGAGACAGAAACCAATATTTTCAAATAGAGAAGCCATGGACTGAAGAAATAAGAATATTTTATAACTTTCTGTGAATCTTACACAGCTCTGCTAGTGGATTATGCAGATTATACACAGCTGGAACAGATCCCTGCTCTCACCAACACCATGTATCACTGATGTTTAAAGGTTAAATAAACCTCGTTCACTCAACAAAAGTTTTGCAAAGTCATGAATCTCGCATTGCTTACATTCAAGTTCATGAGCCTGCGTCGTTGTCTTTCTTTCGCTCTGCATTCATAGAGCATTACACTGTAGATCACTGTGAAACTCTATAGGCAGGACAGTGTATCATGTCACCTGGTGCTTGTGCACATTTATCAGCAGGCCAAAATAGTCCACGGGGCATTGTTAAGAAAAGATCAGATTGATGATACCGGGAAATTGGCACTTCCTGGAAAGCAGTAATGAGATCCTAGGCCGCATAACATCCAACATCCAGTCAGTGCAGGGTTCCTACCGTCTTTCTGTCCATTCAGTCAAATCAACCTGCTTTCCTCCCCATAAGTAATAGCCCCAGTGGTCGACATTTAATAATGAGCATGCACCTAGCCCAGCGCTCTACTCCAAGGCAGTAATATAATTTAATGGAACCTTTAAAAGAAAGCAGACCTGGTGTTGGTGTAGCCGACAGGATGTGGACCTTCGTGCATTATACACTCATCCATCAGCTCCATCACCCCCCGCTCCCAACGAGAGGACTTACTGCAGAAAAATGCCAAGCGTCTTCCTGCTTTGCTGCTCAATATAAATACTGTAAAACGTGGCAAGGAGGAAGTTAGAGGATACCTTTAAAGGTTCTTTTAGAGTACTGCAGGACATAGACGCCGTAACTCACGCGTGCAGCCTTCTCCGGTGAGAGTCATTTATACTTGTGTGCTCATTAGTCTGACTCGCTCTATATCACCACCACCCAAACACTAGCCAGTGCTGTGTCTTTTTTGCCAGCTGGGTTCATCTTTTGTTTTTACTTCCCTCTTCACTTTCAACAATGGCGACTGAAACTTTCGTCGAAGACGGGCTGTACAAATGTTTGTATCTCCTCACCTCCCTAGTTAACCTCACCTCGATGTGTTCCATATTTATTGATCCAAAACAATCAATTTTAAAATTGTAGAGATGGAGAAGCAGGTGGAAATGCTAAAGAGGAAAACAAAACGCTACTACCAAGTGGACCGATCACAGCTCTTGCCGTCTGTGTCGCTATTGAGCATGGGATTGATTTAAACTGGGGACTGAGGAGGTTGTCTGATAAAATTAATCGACATTTCAAGACTTTTGTTTGATTTGATGCTTTTTTTCTGCCTCTTGTCTGTTAAGAATTATGTAAGCATGTGCTATAATTCAAAGTTTGGACAGATGTTAGGATGCTGATGCAGATGCTGAACTATTCACCTGTTTAGATGGAAGAAATCATTAAATCAAACATTAATGTGTTCATCCGCAAAGGTGGCGTTGATTTAAATACTACCAGGTTGTTGGTAATCTATTCCCCTAGATAAATAGTATCAAAAATATATTTCTATCATCCATTATAATTTGCAAAGTGATTAAAACTGTCTCTGACAAGCAGTGGGGTGAGATGGAAAGTAGCAGAGCCATAAGTTTGTTTATCCTGAGTGTGAATGCGCCTCATGAAACACAGACGTAGGGTGTTAAGTCTGAATCACAGGTCGTCCTCAGGTAAAAATAAATCCCGTGAGAATGGAGCTATAAGCCCTATTCGCACAGGAGTAGTTTTACCTGGGGACCTCTGGTAATTTCCAATAAACATGGAGCTCTTCTGTGATCTTAATCCCATGCGAATCATCCATGTCCGTGATTTGTAAAGTAAGAACTACGCTGCAAATTACCTACCATAATTCTCACGATTTAAGTACTACCAGGTCGTTGGTAATCTATTCCCTGGGATAAAGAGTATCACACATGTATTTTTATCATCCATTGTAATTTGCAAAAGTAATTAAAACCATCTCTGATGCAGTGGAGTGAGATGGAAAGTAGCAGAGCCATAACAACTGAACGTGAATTTGAGTAAAACACAGTTTGTTTATCCCGTGTGAAACACAGATGTAGGGTTTTATGTCTGAATCACAGGACATAATCAGATAAAACCAAATCCTGTGCGAATAGATAGATACAGTTACATTTCTGGGTAGGTACAAGTCAGGCTTTAGGGTCTGTGCTGTCACCGCAGCCTCCTGTTAGAATAAATTGAGAAGATGGGTTGTTGTGGGCTATTTGAACAATCTCACAGAATACAAGAAGCGCATTTCCACACAAGTTCTCCTTCGAGTTCTTGTCCGCTCACTTTCTATCTCAGCATCTCAGTCCTATTACCCTTTATCTTCTCTCTGCCCCCATCCTCCCTCCCTCCCTCCATCCTCCCTCTGTCTCCCTCTGCAATCCACTGTTTATCATGCAGCGAGCGCAAGCAGAGTTGCTCGGTAATATCTGCATCCCTCTACCTCTATTTTTCATATCTATTACTTCCTCTTACGCCTTTAGTCTTGGCTACTGAGACTCCAGAAGTGGTTTTTCGCTAATGTCTGGAAATGAGAGACAGAGCAACAGGTTCCATTACACTGCATCCGAATGAAAATCTGCACAGTGGTGGCAAAGAACGCCTCCGACAGGCGCGCACACACAAACACACACACACCATGTACAACTATGTCGCACATAGGGAGGGACGTTCCTCATCTCACGCACACACACTGAGAGCGTTGGAGAGTAAACAGCAGCAGTCCATAGTCGTGCTCAGAGCACATTAGAAGGAATATTGTAATGATTTGGGAAGCACCAAACGTATAGAGATGACAGAATGGAGACATGGAATATATTAAGAAGCATTTAGTATTCAGCCACAGACCGTATGGGATATGAAGTAAAGACATGATAAGTACATTTACATATCTCTGAAAAATAAACTACATACAGCAGCACTCAGGGCTGAGGTTTGAGTATAACTCGGCTGTTAGAGAAGATGACCTACTACCACATAAGAACTTCGACAGAGCCACTAATTACTTTAATAAGCACAAACACAGCCCGATACAAACTCTACCAATTTGTATCAAATGTGAATGAGCTTTCCCCCTTTAACTCCTGCAGCCAATCAGAGGCCTCGGGGGTCAAAACCTGGATTCTGGTTGGAATACGAGACCCAGTAAAGATTGGTTTCTGTTTGTAGATCAATGTGCTACATCTACAGAATCCATTAAAATAAATATCTGTGTTAAGGATGGTGAAACTATTGAGTATTGAGAGTCAGGCTTTTTATTTGAAATAGTACCTTACCCTGTGTCTTTCAGTTAGTTATACTCTCTTATACTCTCTGTCTTCATTGACATTCATTCATGCTTCATTTGCTTTGACACCGATCAGCCACAACATTATGACCACTCACGGGAGAAGTGAATAACACTGACCATCTTGTGATTCAAGATTCATCAGAACTTGTTGTTCTGCAGGGAAACGTTTGGACCTGGCATTCATTCATGTGGATAGACATGTAGCACCCACCTAGACCAGACCAGGCACCCCCTCCCCATAGTAATGACACTCATTGATGGCAGTATAGTAGCTCTTCCTAGCTTACTAGTTAATCGTAGCATTTCCTAGCCTCCCAGCTAATAGTCCTCCCTAGCTAATAGTAGCAGGATGCAGCCTGATACAGACACAATCTTTAGGAACGACTTAAAAAACAAGGCCTCCAAATTCACTAGATCCCAAACTGATCAAATATCTGTAGGATGATCCACAGAGAACCCATAGGATCCAAAGGAGTAATAAGTTCTTCATCATCATATAAATCATATAATTCTTTTAGTCTTTTATACTTCCTTTGGTTTAATTTATGTGGACAGAAGCATCCAGAGCTGTTGTTAAAGTGCTGTTAAATAAAAAAGCCTTCCTAAATGTGATGCCAATCACAGTGCTCCTTAAAACCTCTTTTTAATGTGATCAGTTGTTTGTACTGTGGGAGCAGATGGTCTGGATATCTGTCTTTAAATAGTTCTGGTGGGAGTGTTTCTCTCCTCGTCTTCGTGCGACGTTTGAAATAAAGACGTCGGGAAGGCCGTCGCCTCTTTCCCGTGCAGTTTAAACGGCGCAGCCTGAGACACTGTAGCTTTGTAAAATACATGAGTCAGTGGCTGCAAGTGGCTCACCGCTGCTGTGTGCGCGGATTTAAAATCACACTGAAGACGACAACATACCCCGCGGCTACGGTTTGGCATCAGCGAGAGGTGTTCCCGCTGCTACGATGAGCAACTTCACAAATCTCTAATAAATACAGAAATGTAACAAGTCCCAAATCACTCTGGAATATAAAATGAGCTAAAGCTGGACGCGAAAGGGCACAAAGTGGGAGCGCCGGTAAATAACGGGAAATTTGCACACGGAGCACAGCGGCGCGTTCCGCACAACCCGCAGCTCCACATTACGACACAATGCAAGTGGAACCGCGGGGAAGGCAAGACAAATGAAGAACTGGACGCTCTCCCAACGCGCGGTGCCAACGTTCCTCTAAAGCGTTTTAACACCCGTGAGAAGCTCCTTTTTACTTGCTCGGGAAACATCACACACAGGAGGAGGAGGAGGAGGAGGAGGTTTGGCCAAAACAGAAGAGGAGCAGGTCCTGCCTCGAGCCCTTGGCAGCTCACATCTCATGTTGCGGGAGACAGACAGTAATTAGCTCTTCAACTTCAGAAGACAAACACTTAGCCAACCCAGAAAGCCTCAGCTTGCTTAAAGGAGCGGAAAAAGAGAGGACGTATTCAGACGACACACACACACACACACACACACACACACACACACACACACACACCGACATATGCATGCACAAAATAGACAAGGGTACTAATGGAGATATACAAAGTAGAGATCCAGCTCTGTGCTTGTGTCATTGTGTCATTGTGTGTGTGTGCAAGAAGCTTGTTTGATGTTTCCTTGACCATTCGTCCAACGTTGTTATTAATGACAGACTTGATGAGCTCTTATCAGCTCATGGCCACAGTGTGAGCCTGCGTGTATCATCAAGGCCCGTATCATGTTAATGGGGGGTAATGATACGGACTGTAATTGTTATGGTGGCTAACCTAGCATGAAGGGAGGCATCTCCACTGAAATATATGCCCTCCACACACACACACACAGTGAAGAATCCCTCAAGCAGCATCACAAAGCCGACGAAACGACCGTGTCCAGTGGATTTAAGTTGTTCCATTCCTGCCCCATGTTCAACCTCCTGAGACCCGAGCTTTTATTCGGTATGCATTTTTAATTTCCTCGAGGTACTTGGGATTAGTACGACCTAATAAGTATAAAAACTAAGCATCATCTTTGAACAGGAAGTAGTAGTTTTTGAAAAACAATATCCTCATATGTGGACACTGGAATTAATTCATAATTTCTGAATATATGTTTGTTTTAACATCGGAACATGGCAGTACAATGACAGAATTGCAAATGATGAGATCCCAACGTCCTCAAATGAGTACTTGCTAATTAGCAAAAAATGCTAATTTGTTAACTTTGTGCGTCATATCAAAGTAAACTTTTTCTACCACTAGATGACAGACTAAAACGTCCACTAATGAGGACAATGGGATTGAACAAAGCAGAATAAGCTGCAATGAAACCTAAAACTTAATGTCCCCATATGAGGACGCAGGGTCTCAGGAGGTTAAGAAGCGTCACAGGCCTCTGAACATAAAGCACAAGTAGAAATAAATATTGCATATTATGTGCTCTGGAAATAAACTCATACAGGAGTAATTATTTATTTACACTCATAATGTTAAAATAGAAAGAAATGAACTTGAGCGTAATTAGGTGATATTCAGTATTGGTGTCAAAGGTAAATCACGCGCAAGCAGATAATTGTTTAAAAGTATCTATAATATTTACTGGTTGGATTTAAACATTTTGTGAACTTCTGTTAAATCTCTTTCACGCTGTTTTTAAAGGAGCCAGAACAGTGTCAGTCAGTTCTAATTCAACGCGGTGCCAAACCCGTGTACTTGTGAAGGTGTAACCTTAGGGGACGTCACACAACGAGTCAAACGTACAGCAGCGGCACATTTTAAAGTTACAAACATCAGCGCAAATAAATTACCTTTAAATCTACTCAGACTTAATATAAATGAATAGTTTATTCTAAAGATCTCCTGAAGGTCTGCTCTTTTAAACTTTTACTTTTTAAAGTTTTAAATTGATGTCGCATGTTTCCTTTTTAATCTGAATGCGCAGTTGTGTGTAATGTTTTGTTTTGTATGTCCTTTAAGCTGTTGTCATGCCCTCGTAAAATTGCCCCGTGGGGACAAATATAGTGAAATGAATTAAACTGAATTGAATTAAGTAAATAAATATACAGTGTGCTGCTTTCAAATGGGGCCGTGTTTACAAGAGGATGCGATATGAAGGGGCCCCTCTTGACATACTCACAACCTCATGAGTGGATATTTTCAGATTTGAGTTGATGATGTGTTTTTTTCTGACATTTTCGGAAAAGGTTTAGGTGAATAATAATAGAAATAAAAAAGTTAGTTCAGGGTGTTTTTTCCCTCTAACTTTTTTTTAAAAATTTTTTTGTGAGTTTGTATTTCCAACTTTCAGCTCGCTTCTAGACACCGAGCCGCCGTCTGGGTGGTTTAAGGACTTCCATCTGCAGCCACGCTGCATGTGTCTTTGGATGGTGCATGGGCTTAGTTGTCTGAAAGAGACACTCCTGAAGAAGGTGTGCACAGAAGGGCATGCTGGGAGAAGTCACCACTTCTCCAACAACGAAGCTCAGCGTGGTCTCACTTTGAACTTTTCTTTTTTTCTTATATAGACAAAAGGCAAACACACGCAGCGCACTAAGACCATGCTGAGCTTCAGCATCGACCATTCAGCCGATGCACCATCCAAAGACACTTGCAGAGTCGAACAGAACCTAAACCAGTTGAGACATGTGGAATCACGCCCACAAAACGCTCTGTGTCTGGAACTGTGCCGACAGGATAACTTAACGCAGGAAATGCATGACTTCCTGAAGGACTCTCCAGAGATGCCTTGTACTGACAACATCTCAGTTGGGACCATTGAGTCCGTGGAACATCCACAGACCCTTGGGTGGAAGGTCAATTAGTGCAGACTGGCGTAACAAAAAACCAAAGAGAAGAACAAATTTCTTGGTTTAAATTCAAATTTCCACACCTGCATGTATGCTTGGCCACCAACACATCTAAAAGTATGTGTGAATGCACACAATTGCAACTAATACTCACTCGAATGGATTGGTAAGTTGTTATCTGAACATGCTTGACATTTACGTTTGAAGTGATTACCCACCGGGGACTTACAGCGGCGGCGCGGCCTTAATGCCGCAGCTCCAACCAGCCCTTATTAAACCAGGCGGAGTGGCTAAGTGTACCGTTTCATCATCAATAAATCTTTAGCGCGTTCATCGAGACATTAGTGTTATTACGATATACAAACGAGCCCATCGGCTGACAAGATCGGCGGCCTCATTGACTCCCAGCCAGACGGCGTCGGAGGAGGAGGAGGGGGTTTATGGGAGAGGTGGTACAGGTTCTGTAATCCGAAGGCCAATTTTCTCTGCCGGGGTCTCCTTTGTTTACGATAATTACAACGAGATATCACAGCTAATTTGACGATGATGCATCGGCATTTCCGACGCGGCGTTTAGCGACTTTAATGTGAAATGAACTGCAGCTGGGAGCGAGTCGAATGAACTTAAACCTGCTGATATCTGTCCTCGCGTTACCTGCGGCACAGAGATGACAGCTGATGAGCCTGTTTACAAACCGGAGCATACGCTTTGCAGAAGGTATACGGGCTCTGAGTGGAAATGTGGAGGTGGACGTGATAAACCAGGGGCAGCAGCAGCATATATGAATCACACACACCCTTACACACTAACCTGTGCGTGCTAATCAGTTGCTTCATTAACATAATAAGTAGGGTGTGGTGTCAATTGGTTTAATGTATGCCAACTTATCCTCTGGTCACCTTGTCACCTTGCTGACAGAAAGCCTTCATGGAGGTTAAGAATTTGTGTGTGTGTGAAAAGAGAAGAATTAGACTAAACAGACATCTGTTCCTCTCTGTCACTGTGTTTACATGCACAGCTTAATGGAGCTATGCTTGTATTTCAACTTTCTGAATGCGGTCCTTGTCCCAGTTCCATGGAGACAATCGAATAACTGACAGGAACATGTCCTCGTCCTCCTCCACACTAGGTGGCGATATATGTCTAGTCAGCTGGTTAATACGCCCCCCTTTCCGGTTGACCTACTACATCTTATAATAAACATGCGTCAGACCGGCATTTCAAATAACAACCAGGTGGGTAATATTTCAGCTTTTTTAATCTCGTACGTAATGTACCGCTACTTATGGTGCAGATAAGATGGCACTATCCCTCAGACGGTTCTTCTACCAGCTCTGTTTACTTTCTTCTTCTACGACCAGTTTTCTTGGATGTTTTTGTTACAGGGTCTTACGCCAGCACAGCGGGCTGTGAAACATGCGGGGGTTAATTTGAGCCGGATCCCGTCGGAACAAAATCCGGCTCCTCTTAATTTTGGCCTCACTATGTTCCTGTACTTATTTGGGCAGATCCGGTACCTCTCATAAAAAATCTTACAAAATGAGCACTGTGCACGCGCGTTGTCCAGTTAAAGTCCCATTAGGACGTATACATGCCGGAGAAAACTGATTTCCAATCTCATTATCGGGGTGTCTCAATCGGATAAGGAGAACGCGTTTACATGCACTGAAGTTGTCCAGTTAAAGTCGGACTAAGGCAATAATTTGTATTTTTTGTTACGTGCATGTAAACGTACTGAGTTTGAAAAACAAAAGTGATGTACAACTCTGCACTCAGGTGTTTGTTTGTTTTTCTCCCAATAAATCCTGTGGCATTTTCTCCTCAGCTGGTGTTTGCATGCAGTTGCCGGGGCAGATGCGCTTGTGTGTGTTTGTGTAAGTCAGTTTGCAGGTGTACAGGCTCAAGTCCGCCCCCCCCCCCCACCAACACCACCACCACTACACTGCCCTCAGGGTGTAAGCTGTTCAAACTGCCAGCTTGTATAGGCTGTAATCACACAAACTCTCAACCTGTGTGAGAATATATAGCTTCAAAACACACACACATATATGCACGGGGGCAGAGATGACCGTGGAGTCACTTAAAACTGACGCACACAGACTGAGAGGCAGCAACGTGCACGCACACAGAGGCACACAGTGCACGCACACAACGTGTAGGCTAGTTATTCACACGTTATTGTGAAGGCATTCAAGGCCTCGGCGAGCCCCCGACAGTTGGCTGTTTTCTGAAGAGCCTGTCAAGCTGTCTTCACCTGTGGTCTCTGCAGAGGAAGCGATAACACAAAATGACACACACGAGAGAACAGGAGGAGACGAGCACAGGCCAAGGCACAAATTTCACAGAAAAATGTTGAAAACTGTGCAGGTGCACGCTTGTTGGCAAATGGGCAAAGTTGCTTCATGGGAAGCTCGCAGTGCAGCACAAACCTCACAGACACACATCCTTCATTAACTCGGATCCTGAAGCTGACCACACACTCGCAGAGAGACAGATGGAGACCTCAGGCTTCACAGGCAGCAGCTGCATTTCAAGCAGGTACTGCTGCCGGTGGCCATCGTGAAAGAAAACCGGAGGGTGTATGGGGGGCGGGGGGGGGGGGGTGGACGAAATAAAAACACGAGTTAAAAGTGTCGCACACCGGCGCCAACCATCAGTCTCCCCCCTCTTTCCCTCGGCGTAATGTTTTCTTCACTCACCAGACCGTGCGGCCCCTCAGGTGCACCACACTCCAGGCGCACAAACAAACGTACGGTATGCAGATATAAACCGGGGTATGCAGACGCACTCGCTGTTACATCAGTTACACAAACACGACCATCTGTCATATTTATCCTCCTGTCGACGACATTAAAAAAAAAAAAAAAGGAAAAAGAAAAAGCAGTTCGGTTTTTCCTGGTGGCAAAATGTTTGATAGATGAGAGGAGATGTTTCAGATAAACCTGCTACTTGCTGCATTTTGACATCAACAAATCTGTGTAATTACTGTAGAACAACTATACAGGCACCGAGAGGATCAGCTGCTTCTATCGGCCTACGCAGCTGAAGTTTCTGTTTTTTGCTAAAAACTAAAAAGAAAAAAAAAGTAAATTTACTCCAATTTCTATTCTTTACTGTGATTTGAACACTCACCCTCTTTTATTGACACTCAGCGAAAGGCTCAAGAGAGAGGTGCTGGGACAGTATCCAGTTTGTGATAAGAGAGCAGGTGGCATGATGGGAAATGTAGTGTTCACTTTGTAAAACAGAAAATGTTTAACCTCTTGATACCTGAGCTTTTATATGCTATGCATTTTTAATTTCTCCAAGGCATCTGGGATCAGTATGCATCTTCTTTCAACAGGAAGTACTAGTAGAACAAACAAAAAACAAAGTCCTCATATGTGGACACTGGGATTATTTCACTATCTATATCATAATAAAGTCACCAAATATGTGACAAAATATAAAACCTATTATTTATTATTATTTATTTTAAAACCTGAACATGGCTGAGCAAAACCAGAATTGTGAACAATGAAGTCCCAACGTCCTCAAACGAGTACTTGATAATTAGCGAGGTAGCTTGTTGCTATTGATCAAATTTGTTAAATTTGGTCATGTCAAACTAGAAACGTTAATAAGCTTAAGTTAATAAGTTTTAAACACAGAATTTGATGGGGTTTTGTTCCTCGTCCACTTTTGTCATGAATCTGTCGCTATCGTGTTTTTACCGACTAGTGTATTTACCCTTCGCTACCACTAGATGGCAGACTTAAGTTTCCACTAACAAGGAGAGCGGGTTTAAATGAACCAGAATAAGCTGCAATAAAAAAATAATTATCAGATTTTCTGCTATAAAAATACTTTACATAGGGAAGGTTTCACATATTTTTTACATGTTTGTGTTTCACTTGGACATCAGTGGAACTAGAGAAGAAAACAGAAAATGTGCTGCAAATGATTGTTTTGTTTTTTGTCTTGTCAGCATGAGGACACAACATTTTTCTCGAGGCAACACAAACCTGAGCAGAAATAAATGTATCCCTTTTTGCTGCATTTACATCAGACATTACAAGAGACAATATATTTTTATCGAGTATATATGCCTATAAGAGTAGTAAGAAGAAACTCTTCTTAGAAACTCTTTTTTTTTCTTGAATTGAAAAGTAATTAATTTGTTTAATGGCATTGGGAAAATAACTGCAAACACTGATGTTCATGTGCTAAAAGGCAGAAAAATAGATCACTCTTCTGTTTGTATGCTAAATATGGAGCTACAGGTAACAGCTAATTAGCTTAGAATAAAGGCCAGAAAACGGGGGGAAATCCACCTTCCAGCTTTTCTTAAGATATTAAAGACGCTGATGGCTGTTATTTCACAGACATGCACATGTGTCAATCTTCTTATCCAACAGTCTGTCAAAAAACAACAACAAAGCAAACGGGTTCATTTCACTCAATCATAACATCTCCCCCGTCATAATGAGTCTGTTACGCTTGACCCGAGCTGCGCCTCATCGATTTGCTTCCTTCCATCGCTCACTCAGAGGTTCACAGAGGAGCGCGCAGCAATCACAAGGCGAGGGGGGAATATTCTGGAAAGGTTGTCAGTCAATCAGGGAACATTCGGCACTTGATTTCCGATCTAATAACAAATAAAATCTGTCAGGCGAGGTTTATCCGAAGTGAGCGGCACCTGCGACTGACAGCGCTGTGATTTCTCTGAAGGTAACTGGAAACGGCGCTTACCGCCATGCAGTGCCGCACATTTAAATTCAGCATGAGCTTCCTGCCACGACAGATGGTGGGTGTGTTGTGTGTGCAGCACATGAACTGTTGATTGCAACATTTGCATGAATTATTTGACTTCCCGTTCTGCCTGAAAATTTTATCTTTTACTTTTTCCAAGACGCAATCTGCTGCACAAAAAAATCCTCCTGGCAGTCCACACAATAAAAACGCAATATCCGAAAAGGCCGTACCTACACTAATACAGCTCAAAGAGAGAAGAGCTGTTTATCCTCTCACTCAACGGTTACGTCCGACATCATTTCTCCCGGTTCATTGTGACAGGCCACCGGATATCAGAGCTTTCAGAAAGATGAAAAGCGCCGCGTGCCTCATGTGTGCATATTTACAGGCGCGCTTCCTGTGCCGTAAATATGTTGTGTGTAGGTTTGTTCGTGGCCGTTCCTTTTGATTTGCGCACGCTTTTGTGGGTGTATATCTGCAGCACGGAGTCAAAGATAAGTAATAAAGAGGGAAGAGATCGAGTGGGAGGCGCGTGTGTGCGCGCTGACACGGCCTACGAGCATAAAGCTGTTGCAGAAGGAGGGACGGAAGCTGAGGTGGGGTAGGTGAAAGCAACAACATCAAACAGAGAGGATTTCTGCCTCCCTGCCTCCTGAGCGGCCAGCTACAGCAGAAATTCAATGCTATGTTCCGTTTAGCTACTGAGCTGAGAGGCACCCAGAGGTCCCCCTACATTTGTGTGTGTGCGTTTGTGTGCCGGTACATCTCTAACCGAGTGCAAGCAGGTGGAAGTTGAGAAGCAGAAAATGCCGGTCTGAAGTCGTTCTGAAGCTGCATGCAGCACAACATACTCGGGTTTTGGTTTCCCAGCAGGGGAGGCTGGTAGGAGAGCGGAGGCTGCTTTAGAAGAGAGGAGAGGAAGAAAAAAGAAAAAAAAAGGAGATAGAGGGAAGAAGGGAAGAGAAATGCAAAAGGAAGGAAGATTATGAAATTAAAGCATATGAGAGGATGAAGAGAAGGAGGCAGATGAAAGAAGGGGAAAAGAGAAGGAGGTGAAAGGACGGGGAGAGGAGGGAGTTGAAAGAGGAGGAGAGGTGATGAACTAAGAGCTGATGAGAGGAGCGCACATGAAAGGAGAGAGTTGAAATAAAAACACAGAGGAAGAGAGGAGAGGAGGAGATGAAATGAATAATAATTGGGGCTTTAGCTCTGCCAAGGTTAGGCCATTCCGTCTCTGGCTGTCCATACTAACAACGCTCCCCGTCCTGATAAAGAGGAGAAATCCCTCCACTAAACGAGGTGCACAAGTGTAAAGACACACAGCAAAGAGCCCCAGCTCCTCCCGACCCGCGTCGTGTTCGTCTCTGTCGTATTATGCAGATGAAAAGACGCGGTGCTGTGACCGCGGGCTGCTGTGACATCTTTGTGGATGACAGATGCCCTCTCCTGCAGCTTCCTTTCTAGGCCAACGTCTTTCAACCAGCCCAGATCCTGCTGTTTCGCAGTTTCTCTCCGAACTCAATTTTTCCCCCATTTTTCATCCCCCTTGCGCCAACATCTGTCTCCGCAAGCGGGAGTGACCAGCACAAATGATTCGGAAGGCTGGCATTTAATTATCTCCGATGGAGGTAAAGAGGCGCCTCTGTCGGGCTGGATTTATGCCTCTGCAGTGGATCCGCGGCGCGGGTACGGGCCGGCTCCACGTCCTGCAGCGTAGCCCCACGTGCACCTGTCCAGAAATATAACCACAGGTCGCGGGTGACGCAGACCGCAACAGCTGGGGCCGGCCCTAAATGAATTTCCTCGCCTTCCAGCAGCTGGAACAAACACAGAAGGCCCCCCCCCCCCCGCGCCGCGCCGCAGCGATTTCAGCGAAAGTAACTGTTGTTCAACATTTATTAGTTTCATCTGCGACATGAGCTCCAGTCTGAGAGAAGCTCAACGCACGACTGACGTTTTAAGGCTTAATTACATAATGACGCTAGCGCCTCAGTAAAAATAGTTTAGGTGCCGTCGTAGACTCTGTGTATAAATCTAGCTTCAGACTTATTGTATAACATAATTAAATCAGACTGATATGAAAGTGAAAATGAATAATATGTGCCTCAATAAACTGTACCAAGATAAGGGACAAGTATTAAGTTTCCTTACGAGGAGGCTGGGTTCTTGCTAAACTATTGTGAACTTGTGATTGAGCTATTGTAGCTGAACCACAATAGTTCAATCAGTGTCCAGTCAGGAAATACTGGCAGCTACAGGAGTGTTTTAGTGGACGCTGGGAAGTGACCATTTGTGTTGGTCACTGTTAACGACTAAAATGTTCCTTTAAACACTGAATATCTCACGTTCAGGACACATCTCTTCACACCAAGTGGCAGCCAACCAAAACTAGCCAGCTGTAGCAAGCGGGCGAACCCTGTGTAAGAATCAGCACTTAAAGGCCCTGATATTCACGCAGCCTCCGTCACGTTAAATAAGATAAGTGTGAAGTTAAATTAGTCTCATCTAAGTGCTTTTACAAGCTGCTGTTTTACACTACATGAAGTTATTGCCTTCTGACCTTTTAACTGACACACATTTAAACAGAGTACATTAGAGTGATTAATGGATTAGCATTTACCAAACTAAAATTGTCCATAAATGTTCAAAGACACGTTCGTTAGGTTCACTGGTGATTCTAAATTGGCCGTAGGTGTCGGCGTGAATGGTAAACTGGGGACCTGTCGGGGGTGGACCCCACCTCTCGACCAATGAAAACTGGGATAGACTCCTGTGACTGAATGAATGTTAAAATGGACTCAGCTTAGGACCACAGAGTCACTGGTTCAAAGACCGGCTGAAGCCTCGACCACCTCCCTGGACCTTCTCCCTGGGTACCACACATAGTGCTGCCTGGTACCGATAGCTACACTGTTTGCTTGCTAGCTTTCAAAGGTGCTCAGACTGCAGCCAACTGTCCCTAGTCCGTTAATAGTGACTTTATTTATCACCAAGGGACAATTCAGTTTAGCAGCTGTTACCCAGACTGAGTCTGCCAAGGACAGTAGATAATAATAAATAGATAAATAAATAAATACAAATTCAACAAGTGGCCCTGAAAGACGGCAGCCTGAGGCCATTAAGGTGAAACTGGACAGGATGTGGTCTGGTCGGGAAACTGCCTTTTTTTCACCACCTGCTTCTAACACGAGCTTCCAGATACGAGATGTCAGAGCTGGTTTTTACATTTTGTTCAACAGCTATTGACCAAAAAACTACCAAGATAATGCAAAGATCAATCTTTCTTTTACCTTTTATTGTTTACTTGACGATAGCAGCGCACGTTAATGAACAATCGGTCAAACACACGACGTCATGTAAATGTGCCGGATTTAGCTCTTATCTTAAACCTGAGAATCTTAGTTTGGGGAATTGTGATTTGGAAACTGTCAAATCAAAGCAGCTTTGCTTTATCATAAATAGCATATATAAATAAAATGTAATTCCCTTTAACTGGTCGCAGCTCTACCCTCAAACTAAGTTAGCATTCCTGCAGTGATCCGCTGTCTTGAATTCTCAGTACAGACGTGCTCTTTACACTGACTTTGCATTTTCGATTCATACATACATTTTCACTCCACAGAAGCGCTGCTCAGCGGCTGCTGCCTCCCCAACTGCCTTGTTTCCTCCCCGTGTATCATATATGCACATCAGGAGGAGCTTAATAAATGAATGATGAAGCCAACTGCAGCCAGATTTGTGTTGAGTGAGGGGAGCTGTTAAGCTCTGAGATCAGATCTCCATGAGCCGTATAGGGCCGTCCCTTTGATCTCCCTGCCTCTCCATCCATAATCTTTACGACCCGGGGTTTCACTGATGTCCCGGAAAGTAAAGTGGGAGAATAAACCGTCACCTTCTGCACACTCAGATGTCACAAAGAGCTGACCTGCCTTTGTACTCCCACCATCTTTATTCATTCATCTGTCGTCCTCTCTCTCCTTCCCCTTTGCCACGTTTTCACCATCTGCCATACATGCGCCGTAACGCACGCGTGTTTACGTCCCTCCCGGTTGTTATTCAGGTTGGCATGAAGCACACAATATGAACATGGATTTTGCCGCGCTTGTGCCTTTAGGCTCTTGCGTGCGTGTCACAGGACCTCAAACGAAGTTGGTGTTTTTGCCCCAATTCTGTCAATTTCGCTTCCCATCTCATACATACACATTAGTTTAAATATACAGTCGGCAGCACACGGCGTGGTCCTCGCTGGGCTGAAATGTTAATTACAGCCACAGTCGACTAACACACGCGTGTGTGTTGCTTCGCGGAACAACAACACACCTTTTCCTCGCACACACAGAGGCATAACTCTGCATCCTGATTACGGCGGGGGAGATGGAGGGAGGGGGATACGTGAAAACTCCCCCTAACTTTTTGTTATTTCATAGGCAGCCCGGGGTGAATGGATTATTCATGGTTGGGGAAAGGGGGAAAAGAGCTGAGAGATATGGAAAGCAAGAAGTAACGGAGTAAGTGAGAAAGAAAGGAAGAAAATGAAAGAAACAAAAGAAGAAGAAGAAAAAAGAAAAGGACTGTTGTGAGGAATTGACAGTTTTGAGAAGCTGTAATCATTACACCCCTGATGATTTTTGCCGAGCCCCGAGTCAATCACACACACGCACGCACCGAAACACAAACCTGAATAAACATGATTTACTTAGCATCGCACTGATCCAACAAATCCACACACGCACACACACACACACACACACACACACACACACACAGGTGCATCAATGCAGCTAAAACACTTTGTGCGTTCGCCGGCGTACACCGAAGCACACAGATACATTTCACTTGATTTAACTCCCATCAACACTCATGTGTATTCAGCAGATTACTTGGATGCTGAGTTGTAGCTGAGAGCTGAGTTTTTCGTTTTTTTTCTTTTCTCTCCATGTGCTGAGTACACTGTCGCGGTTGAAGTGTGCGTTGTGTACACACCAATGGATGCTACAGTGCTGATAAGGAGCGCTTTACACCCACATCCGCACTCAGCTCCACGCGGGGTGGGCACTTTTGCTCCGCGACTGTCGTTCAAGCGTGATGCGGAATACGCCACACTACACGGGAGCACGCTCATCACTAAGTAAACGCGCTCGCAGACGAGGAGAGTCGAGCAGCGAAGCGAAAACACACAAGCGGTGACAAAAACATAAAACGGCTTTCATAATACATAAGAGTATACAGCAATATCCCATCCCAAAAAAAAAAAAAATCCTTTTCCCCAACTCCAGATCTAAACACGCGCAGACACACCAGATTGAAATAAATAACAGAGGGGCGGCAGCGGTACGAAAGCCAATGACCTAAAGGTAAAGCTGTAGACAAGATAGATGCTGACAGAGACACACACACACACACACATATATTTAAATACCGTACATCCTTGAACGTTCACACATTTGATACATGCACAAGACACAAGGACACGTTCGCGCAGACATGGAACCAAACAGGAAGAAAGACGTAAACACATAAACAATCTCCCTCACACACATCAATGCAAAAAGGTCAGTGGTGTAATTCTTTGCAGACAGAGTCGGTGCAACTGTTTTCCTCACTGTCGAGCAGACAGAGGCGAGCTGACCACTTGTAATTTGTAGTGACCTTTGCAGTGTCGGCTAACCCGATGAAGAGCCCGTAGGCTGGCATCTGCTCTCGCTAATATGTCTGTGTGTGTGTGTGTGTGTGTGCGCTGAACGTATGAGGTCTCGACAGTCTGTGAGCTGGTGGCAAGAAACAATAATAATGATAAAAAAAAAAAAAAAAGAATGATTTAAGAAAGTTGCAGAAAGTTCCAGAAAGGAAAAAATCGAGCCACATCAACTGACGGCGGTTCATTTCCTGGTGCAGATCGATTAAAAGGAGCGAGGCTCCGGTGCCGCCTGGGTCAGAGGTTTCATCTCCACTAAGGTCAGCCATGATTGAAAATGTGTTCACAGGTGACCCTGCGGGGCAGAGCCGGGGCTGAAGGTCTTCACTTCAGATGCTATTTATGTTCCCTCTCTTTGGGCGACTGGTCGGATCTATTTCTGAATGTAACCCGTGTCGGTGGAAGCTATGATTTCAGGAAAGGCAGAGGAATTGATCCTTCACTCTCGTCCTGTTTGACCAGTTTCCCACATGCTGGCTTTGGTGAGCACCTTCACCCTCTGACAGGCAAGGGTGATTACAGGCTTGATGATGTGAAAGCTGCAGAGTGGCTTAAGTGCGGTTCATACCTCTCCAGGACAAAGGCAGTGTAACCTAGGCATGTAGCCTATTAGCAAGCAATTTATACTTTTACCCTTGTCACTCACATAAAAAAAAAACACAGTAGAAAGTAATGCTTCTTGACCTGAACACATATTGTAACGTCTCACACAAAAGAAGCCGCGAAGGCTTTTCTGCAAAGTAATTGAAGCTTGAACACAAACTACTGTCGGCCATCGCCCACGGCAACACCATAAACACCGTCACTCTGACACTTCTAATATGCAATAACTTCCAATCCGTCGCACGGTGCATTCACTGACATCAAGGACAAAAAACATACTCTATAACCACACCAACAACATCAACTAATAGAACACAACAGAACTGAACATAAACACATGAGCTGCAGATGTGTTTAGCTAAAATAAATCATTACCGTCGTTAATATGACTTCACAGCGTGTCGTATGACAGGATAATGCAGCCAGGATAAGAAAAAAAATAAAAAGTAGTAAATCTCCAAATCCTTCTTCATGTACTACACCTCCTTCTCTCTGTTACTGCAGGATGTTTGGTGAAGTTGTTGCTGCTGCTGCTGAGAGGATTTGAACTGTTGCTCTGCTAGTGTTAGCGGATGGCTTTAAAGATGAGTGAGCATTACAGTAGTAATTATATATTTCAGGACACGGTAGTAAGAGCTTCATCTTTACTGAAGTAAAGTGAAAACTTGATGAGCGCTGCTAGTTTGTCCCACCAGGCTCCTTACTTGTCTTTACAGATGCGCCTGTATTGTTACTGTCCCATGATGAGGGACAAGTCGACTTCCTGTTTTCCATTTTTATTGGACCAAAACAACCAATTTGAAAAGTGCATAGAACGTGCTACTACCAAGCTGACCAATCACAGCCCTTGGTCTGCATCATTCACAGCGTTTACAAGCACAGTTTAATCAATCTATGCTCAAAATTCGACTTTCTGAATGTGGTCCTTGTCCCAATTTACATGCAATGGAGAAAATCGAATAACTGACGGTAACATGTCCTCCTCCTCCACACTAGGTGGTGATATGTGTCTTGTTAGCGGGTTAATACCATGTTAATATGACCTAGTACGTCATATAATAAACAAGAGACATTCATGCAGCAGACCAGCGTTTCAAACAACAACCAGATCAATAATAGTTCCGTTTTTTTAATCTCAGTACAGATTCTCCTGTCACTGGTTTTCTTGGATGTTTTTGCTCCAGTTTCATACGCTCACATGTTGTCCAGTTAAAGTCCAATTAAGCGTATACATGCAGGAGAAAATCGATTTCCAGTTGCATTATCTGGGTGTCTTAATCAGATAAGGAGAACTCTGATTTGTCCAGTTAAAGTCAGATTAAGGCAATAATCTTTTTTTTTTTTCCACGTGCATGTAAACGTACTGATTGTGACCTGTAGTTACATTTCTGGGGAGGTGCCGTAGACATGAAAGTTGCTGTTTAAGTCCCTTTGGGAGTCTATGTCTTTATAGTTGACTTAAGTAAGACTTTAAGCCCATTTATACAATAATTCATTAAAATATGTTGCCTTTAAACCATTTCTCATGACCATTTCTTGCCATTCTCACAGGATTTCACAAGGTCAAAAAATGAGCTTGTGTGTTTGTGCCTTCAAGTCTTAAATGAGGTCTATATTACATCCAGTCTCAGGGTAATCGGGGCCGTATCGTGGCTTTATATCATGGACTTCAGTCTGGCTTCGGCTTAATGTCTTCAAATAGAGAAAGTAGGCATTTAGAGGATGAGCTGGTGTTTGACCAAATTGTTCCTCTGGCACAGACAAAGGAGGCTAAAGTGCAGCAAAAGTTTGCCAAGCCCCACCAGGCGCACAAAACACACAATGCACAGAGAAATAAATGGCGATATTGTATTCTGAGCCTCACTAGAACACATGAGATCAGGATGAATATACACTGTACTGAAGTTAAATCACATCATCGGGTGCAGTTTTTTAGTTCTTACTGTTGTTTATACAACTATGAAGCATATTTTTCTTCTTTTATGTATTTGTTTGCTTTCTTACTTGCGCACACAGACCCAGATTTCTGTGGACATTGTAGCTCGTGTCCTTAAATTGCGTCTCACAAAAGCATCTGTGCATATATTATTAATTATTTACCTACCTACTAAGGGGAACATTTTACAAGTGAATTGACTGTAAAAAAGGAAAGAAAGAAAAGATGAAGACATCTTGTGCTACATCGTCAGGTGCTTTGAGTGTTTTAGCTGCTCTCATCACAAACAGTCAGAGGTAACACTCTTACCAGCTGCAAAAAAAAAAAAAGATTCTGGTGCTGAAAGCTCATTAGAGAAATGAAACATGTCTGATAGACTAAGTGCCAGTTTGAAAATGAACATGCAAATTGAGCATCTCCTCTCATCACAAAAACATCTGATTGGGCTCCAGGTCATTGGTCAAGTGCTTTTAACTGCTTCTGTGAGACTTTTTCATGCGAGGACTTAATTTGTAACCGGGCATGAATTCTTTATGTGTTTTTTTTTTTCTTGCTACAACGTCATAGCTACGTCTACTTTTGGAGAATGGTGCAATCAGAAACTCAATATTTGAAGAAAAAAAAACCCATATGATTATAGCCTAAGTTATAAGCGTTTAGTTGCTCAGAGGTTCCTCCCAAAAATCCTTAAAAGCAGCAGCATGATTCATATTCATACTGTCAATCGCTTTTTAAATGGGGTCAGCTCCTCTCAAAAGCTCTGTGGCACTCCTTAATAAAAAGGTCTTCGCACGACTCACGCCTTTAAAAACATAACCCACTGAGTGTATCTCCCTCCGCTGCCAATAACCATCTAATAGCAGAAGACAAACTCTTTTCTAAATTGAAGATCTCTCGCTGGAGTTTAAAATTAAGAGTCGGCGCGTTTCGCCGCCACTGGAGTGGAAAACACACGCCCAGACAAAACATAACACTGCAGACAGAAACCAATCCTTGCTCTTACAAAATATGTTCTTGCAACTGCAATGGTTATTTATTGGATTTGAGAGAAAAATGTTTGGAAGGAAAAACAGACTGATTTGACGGATTGGGTTTGTTTCCTCTCTGGTCCCTAACGGTTTTGTTGTGTTAACTTCCAAAAATGTTATATTTAAATTCAAGATAAAATGTGTTAGGTATAAGGTGCAGCTCATTGGGAAGTCGGACAGAGTTATCGCCTCTAAAGACGTTTTTGTGTATTTAACCTCATTGGTTTAGTTTTGGTGGCAAATTTCAGTGAGAAGCTCTGATTTGTGTCCACTGCCTGCAATCTGTGCTTGTCCTCCTGTGGTGTTTGGTAACACAGCGTTGTCTTTGAGGGGAGGGGCCTCTATGGTGGATCATCCCACAGACACGTGATCAGTTTGGGATCTAGTGAATTTGGAGGCCAGGTCAACACCTTGTGCTGTTATTTGTGTTTTCTTCTAGCGCTAGGAAGCTAGGAAGAGCTACTATTAGCTGGAAGGCTTGGAAACACTACTGTTAGCTAGGAAGCTAAGGAATGCTACTATTAGCTAGGAAGAACCTCGCTAGGAGGCTAGGAAACGATACTACAATTAGCTGGGAGGCTAAGGAGCTTGGAAGAGCTACTATTAGCTGACAGGCTTAGCTGGGTGGGGGTGTCTGGTCTGGTCTAGGCGGGTGCTACATGTCTAAGCAACATCCACATGAATGAATGCCAGGTCCAAACGTTTCTCAGCAGAACACTGAATTATCATAAGGTGGTTAAATGTTACTTATTTCTCCTGTCAGTGGTGTTAATCTTTGTGATAAGAGCTGCGGAGAATCCATCCATGAACTTGTTTATAAAGCTGATTCTGTTTAACCTTGTATCACTCTCACCCTTAAATAAACTCAATAACTCAATAATAAACCGTTATCCTCTTCGCTCCATCTAACGCCGCTGTTCATCAAACAAACGTGGCTGATATTATCTTACATATTAAACACCTGTTGACCCGTCTTCTCTTGTCAACAGACCATTTCCCTGCAAACAACACAGAGATATAGCTCGTCTCATTGTAGGGGGGCGGAGGAGGGAGGGAGGGGGGTCGGGGGGGGGGCAATTGGTGGTAATGCAATTTAGCTGAACATGAACAGAATGATTAGGAGACTGGTTGACAGAAACATAAAGAACTCCTCCACAGAGTCCAGGGAGAACTTTGTGTACACACATACAGCTCGGATTTAGTTTTTTTTTTTTTTTTGTGTGTGTGTGTGTGTGTGTGTCTGTATGTGTTTAAATGTGTCTCCAATCTCTACACACAGGTGATTTCCCCACAGTCTGCTCCTGATTGGATTTAGTTTAATTCAAATAAACTGAAACCTTGATTTAAATGGAAAGCACTATGGCCTATTATGCGGCACAGTGGAGGACAGTCTCACTATATCAACTCGGAATTGCATTAAAGCTCCCCCCTCCGCCTCCCTCCCCTCCCTCCCTCCCTCCCTCCCTCTCTCCCCCTCCCTCCCTCTCTCAAGGTCGCTGCCTGACTGACAGGCTCGCATTAACTACACCGAGACATTTTCCCTAACATAAATCTGAGCATTAGAACGCGAGCCATCAAGCCATCGGCGCGATGAAAAGTCACCAAACTTGCAGCCGAGAAGGAACCGGGGTCGTGACGAGCTGTGATGACTCTGGTACCAGCGTTCACCACCGAGGCCGGAAGGGCGACACAGTTTTATTGCAAGGTGGGGGCGTATGCATTGTGTATGTGTGTGTGTGTGTGTAATAGAGATCCAACAGGTGGGTAATTGTCCTGACGAGACAGAAAGTCCCATTAGCCCTCTGTCAAAAAGAAAAGTAGCTCCCTCCACGCTGGTTGCTGATATAGATCTGTGTGTGTGTGTGCGAGAGTGAGGTAACAGTAACAGAGATCAGTGTGTGTGTGTTGGGGGGGGGGGGGGGGTTATAAAGTCCACAGAGAGGAGCAAAGTCAGAGTGAACAAACAGGACATGAAAGTCAGCTGTTTGATCATCCAAAACTAGGATCACATTACTGTAGCGCCTAATGGACCACACACGGACATTTCTTTAAATAAACACACAGTGATACAAGCTTCTTCTTTTTAATGAAAATGGACTCCAGTGAATACTATATATATATATGTCTATACAGTATATGTATGTATAGACAAAACCATTCACACACACATAGACGCGCACATTTTCGTCTTATTCCCTAATGGAACCGGATCCTCTCTCAAACGCACATCTCTCTGGAAACAAACAAACACACACACCATCACACACACACTGAGCCCATTTCTCTTCTCTCTAATGGAGCCGGACCCCTGAGAATGACAACCAGGCCGCTACGCATCAGTGGCCATTACCCAGAAGGCAATGCGTCAGGGCCGTGGGGCCGCCCGTCCGCCCACTCTCTCCGCCTTTCACCCCACATCCGTCAAAAACAGGTACACGCTGCTCCCTGTTTCTCTCTTCTCTCTTTATACGTATATATACGTATGTATCTATATCCATTGTGTCTCTTTCTCCTCTATGTCTGTTTCTGCAGGGAAGAAAGTCGAATTTAAGAATTGTTTTTTTTAAAAAACAAACCTTGTTAAAGCCACCCAGCCAGGTAAAACAGTACATCTTCTTCCTGAAGACATTCAGTCAGATTTTTAAAAGGAATCCATTCTCCTCGAGGCTGATTTTTTATTGACCTATGAATATATCGGTTTGTGTACTGGCAAGTAAACAGTCTATTTGCAGTCGGCCTCTGACATTTGTCTCATTTTTTAAATCACTGTACACCGCGACATAAACAGAGATATGCTCCTTCGCTGCGGGCTGCGCACAAACACACACACAAAAACACAAACACACACACACACACACACACACACACACACACACACACACACACGACTCAGAAGCCATTTCATTCTCACACTGGGAAGGAACTTCTGGTCGTAAGTTCATCATGAATCATCTACGGTGGCCCACAGGGGACAATGGACGCATTCAGGAGAAAAGGGCAGAATACAAAAAAGAAAAAAAAAAGTATCGCTTACATTTCTCTTCCTCTTGTTCTCGGCCTCAAAGGCTACGTGTTAAATTTCAAATGAGCTCTTTTTTTTTTTTTTTTTTTTTTTTTTGCCGCGAGCCTCGTTAACCTCTGACCCCCGAGTGAATTGAATACTAATCTTGAACGGCTAAATAATAAAATAAAGCGACGGAATGATTAGAGGATTCAAAGCAGCTTGTTATCGTCTCAACGCGGCTGATTAAAGTCATGAAACTTAATATGGGCTGTCAAAGAAAACAAACAGCAAATTAATTGTTGAGGGACGTCAAGTCCAAACGTGTTCCATGGAGGGAGTTAAGTGAAATTAAGGGAAAAAAAAAAGATTTTATGTAAGAAAAAATATCAGGAATAACAGAACAGTATGATAAAATCTAGGGAAATTTTAATATGATAAGAAACTCTTTGTTAGAATAAAAATAATGGCAATAATTACCAGTAGAGATAAAGGGATCCAGTGAGTAGGATACGTATGTCACAAAGCAGTTGTGTTAAAAAAAATTACTGCAATGACTTCTATAATGTGAAGCAGGTAGATCTGACAACAGACAACAGCCACACATATAAAGCAGTTTGCTGGTCATCAGGTGGTTGCCAGTGGATGTTCTAGGCTCTGGTTGCCTAGGCAACCCTATTCCCATCCCAAAATGTTCCCAAATATTATACGACAATGACAATCCAGCCTCTTTTATTTACTTGGCAGGTCACTATTCACATGTTAGGAATCGTCAAGAGCTCTCTGTCTGAAAATAAAAAAATGATCCCACCGATTAATCTGGCTCCACCCACCAGCATGGTGAACTTTAAATAAATAAGGTCCCTTCATTTATGTAGCAGCAGAGTCTGGGCACAGAGGGAACAGCAGAGCATCGTCTGTGATGTCGTCTTTCATCTAATCTGGAAGCCAAATCAAACTTTCACACCCTCAAACAGGTTTGTGGTGAAAAGTTGCTCCGTTTGTAACCGATTATGCGGTAAACGTATTTCTTTTTCATCGTTAATAACTACAGAACTGTAATGTCCTTTCAGTCTGAACCATAGGCCGTAGAAAAGACAAAATTCATGATGATGAACACAAATAGCAAGGAGCCACTAAGACTCAAGTCTTTTACCTACTTGGGCAGCATCAACAACAAAGAAGGAGGGACAGATGCAGATGTCAAAGCCAAAACAGGAAAGGCTTCCTACAACTCAAGAATAAGTGGTGCTCAGAAGAGGTACGACAACAAGCTCAAATCTAAAATCAGTCCTGTTCTATGGAGCCGAGATCTGGGGAACAACGAATTCCACAACCTGTGTGACCTGGAATGTAAATTAGACAAATAATAAATACTGAACGCTGGGTCGACTCAAGGAGCGAGGGAAGGCTAATGTCCAAGGTAAACACAAATATTAATTTACACAAACAACAAAAAATTAAATCTATTCGGATTCAAAATCCCCTGAATAAACAACAACAACAACAACAAAAAAGTTTTCTGGACGTCCCCTGTCGACGGCCTACATCCCCCCAAGGGGTGTCAGGCATAAGAAGAGGATAGACCGTATAAACAACTCCTCAAGTGAAGCCAAAGCAAGCAGAGCTCCCCCCGGTGGCCGGCTGCAGAATAAGCTATAAGCTCCGCCTCCTCCATGTTAATGGATGGGCCAAATTTAAACACTAAAACTCACATCAAATTAATATTTTTCATAGATGGTTTCTGTCATTTTAGTTAATATAATGCTGATGGATACTCAAGTGTCAATTTTCACGATTTGTTTCGCTTTAGTTGACAACTAAAAGTTGCCATGCCAACCACACAACCGACTCTGGCTTCGAAGTTGCAAGATGGCGACGCCCGTACCCCCCGGGAAAATAACCTCAGTTTGGCCAACGCAAGGAAATGGGAACGTATCGTCCATATTTACATACAGTCTACGGTCTGAATGCACACTGAGAGGTTTGCAGTGTAACACCACCTTTACAGATGAGCCTCAAACTTCTTTACAACAAACAAACACTCCTGTTTTTTGAGGCTGAATAATGCCTTTATATTATAAAGCTTTTCTATTTTAGCTCAACTTTAATCAGTTAAACCTTTGTCTTCATTTTATAGTTTCAAATTTTGATCATGTTTTTTTTCATCTGTGCCTTTGTTCCCGGCTCCTATTCTGCCTTTTTTTTTTTTTTTTTTCAGTTAATCACCTTCTCTTTTGTCTCCTCTTTCTCTTCCTCACATCATTTTCAATCATTTCCCCCCTAATATCCACCCTGCCTCTCTCTCTCTCTCTTCTTCTGCGATGGGTCTTTTTTTTTGTCCTCCTCTCCACGCTGCTTCCTCTCCTCGTCATTTCCACTTGTCAGGCTAAAGGGAGCAGACAAATGGATGGACAGATGAATACCCAGATCTGCAGAGGGGCAAAGAGAATGATGGAGTGATGAAATAAAGGAGTGACAGTGCGTGACATCCCTCAGCTGAGCCCAGGAGCGGAGGAGTAAAAGGAGAGGAAGGAAACGCAGACAAAAGGGAGAAAACCGAAGAAGAAGTGGAGGAGGACGGATGGATGGATTCTGAGGAAACGTCTGCTGTTCTGTATTTAGTAGTAACGGTTTCTAATTCATGAAACAATGAGGTATATGGGCGTTTTTTTTTTTTTTTTATATACATTCTTCTCTGCCACTTCATAAAACACAATAAATTCCCCCTTTTGTCTTGAAAGCGCTTATGTGTTCTGCTCTAAACACCCACTAAGCTGGAGTTTCACAAGAAGCAATTTGTTCAACGTTTCTGTGACCCTGCAAGAGACAAAAATAAATAAATTAAAAACGCAACCGCACAATTGATCGTTTGTTAAACCTGTCAAGCACTCAGCCCTCGCACAGCACATATTTAGCACTTTACGGTGAGAATAGCGAGAATAGCGGCGGTGGGTGATCAGTGGGTCCTGAATGTCAAACAAAGGTAGACAAAAGCAGCTTTTCATTTCTGGCTGGCGTCCGTGAATTTTTACTAAAGTCGCTGCTGTTGCTGTCAGATGTTATCAGGAAACAAAAATGCGGTTTATTAGTTCTGTGATTTTTTTTTTTAATCCAGATATCATGTCTGGTTGTGAGTAGTAAATTAAAATTAGGCGTTAAAATTGAACACATTAAGGGTTCAATTTTAAACTGAACTTTACTTATTTATTTTTTTTAATAAGGAATAACAAACAAATTTACTCCTGGAAATGTAATTATTCTTATTCATTAAGACCTGAACATAGTAGCATGATGTGTTTTCCTTCCTGACGGTGTGAGGAGGTCATACACCGATCAGCCACAACATTATGACCATTGATGGGAGAAGTACAACAAAGAACAGAAAGAATAACTTAACAAACAAGCCTGGCATCCATCTGTGGGGATGTTGCTTAGACATGTAGCAACCGTCTAGACCACACCAGACACACCCACCCCATAGCAATGACACTCCTTGATGGCAGCAGCCATCCCCAATAGGACGCAGCCTGACACACGCTTTAGGAACAATTAAAAAAAAAACAAAAGAAAACATGAAGAACAGCACAAGGTGTTGACCTGGCCTCCAAGTTCACTAGATACTAAACTGATCAAGTATCTGTGGGATGATCCGCAGAGGCCCCTCCCCTCAACCCATAGGACCCAGCTTATAGCTTATATTCTTTTAACTATTTATTATCAAAGCTACACTTTGTTTATTTGAAAGGCTGGAAACGCATCTCTTAGTGTTCGGTCTTCAGCCTATCGTGCACCACATGGAGGAATGTAGCCAGTGATTCAGGAGAGTGATCCGGTCGGTGAATGAACTACTGATTCGCGCCGCGTCACTGACTCGTGAACTGCAGTGAAGTGGTTCACTCAGCGAGTCAGTCAGTGATCCGTTCACTGAGGGGGCGGAGCTAAAGTAGCCTGGACATTGAGACCCGCCCACCCAACTCTCTGCTACATGTCAGCTCAGGCTAACACCTGTCACTCAAAGCGGGAAATGCCCTGAATTATGCAGAAACCTTAAGAAAAAATAAACGAGTTAGAAAAACCTAAAATTTGCGAAACTGGTTACGTCAGTAACAACTGATGACAATTTTTACCTGCTACCATTTTAAAATCGTTATCTTGAAGTGACATCTTGCAGAAAAGATCCAAACTCTTCAAATGCACAAAGCATTGAAATAGTAAATAACAGTAAAACACTTTTTTTTTTTCTCATCATGCACCGCTGCCGTTTGTAAAACGATTCTTCATCCTGATCTGCATGCTATCGTAATCCCACAATTACTGGATTTAGGTACAAAGGCTCTAAAAGCAACACTCCATATGGCTCCATTTCCTTTTCTCATTTATACGGGAACAAAAGTTGTCGTAGTCTCATGAGATGTAGGCGACACGACACGAGGAATTTCCTGAAAAACAAGCGCATTCCTAATGTAACATGTCAGGCACAATGAAAAAATCACAGTAATCCCAGGAGGATGCTTTTTCTCTGGGATCACAGGTTGACGACTGACACCTAAATGCACGTAGTTGCAATAACAAACATCCTTCAGGGGATTATATAACTGTGTTTGTGAACTGTTCTCAAACAAAACAAAACAACAACAACAAAAAAACAAAAAAAAATCACAAGAACAAAGGACAGACTGAAACCAGACGGTAACTGCGAGACTACAGTGCAGGCTTTTTGCAAATAATAGCAAGGTTCAAGTCAGGTGAAAAATGTAGTATTTGCTAATGCAGAAGTGTTTCTTCTAGTTCTGATCTGCTTTAAAATTAATTAAATTTAGTCAGTAAGCGTGCTTGCACTGCAAAAACTGAAAGTGGGTCTTGGGGTCTGCTACCTTAGAGTAGGAACTCTCTCAGCATAAGTTTAACCACCATAAATATAACAACAAACATATAAACCTTGACAAACTGCTTGCCTGCAACCAACAAACCTTAACATTGGCCTTAACAATGGAACAAAACGCAGACATATGGATTTTATTAGGTTTATGTGATCTGAGTTACGCTCCACTACCAACTGCCAGGCTACTTCACATTACTTCACTGTTGCTGCAGATGCAAACAGAAAAAGGCCTTGAGTGTACGCGCAGTTCTCAGCGGAGCTCCGCAGCGTTAACGGTCCGAATATATATTGACAACAGGGAAAATAATGAGCTCTGAAATCTGAACCGCGCCAACGTTATCAATGGAAGAGTCTCATTTAAAGGGAAACGACGGAAAACTACCTCTCCTGAAATAAGGTGGATCCCTGATTAAAAAGGGAAAGTGGAAAAGTAAGGCAGTCATACAGTTTCACTCAATAACATATTTTAATTCTCCACTGTCGTGCTGAGATGAAGTGAATGTAAAGCCTCCTCCTAATTGGGTCCTGTGTGTTGAGGGGAAGGTCTGCTGTGGATCAACACACAGATACTTGATTTAGAGAATTGTTTGAGATGTTCCTGAAGTGTTTTTGTGTGTGTGTGTGTGTCTGTGTCAAGAAATGCTACTATTAGCTAGGAAGCTAGGCAATGCTAGCATTAGCTGGGAGACTAGGAAATGCTACTAGAGGCTAGGAAATGCTACTAATAGCTAGGAAGCACAGCTTTTAGTTAGGAGGCTAAGAAGCTAGGAAAAGCTAGTTTTAGCTGGAAGGCTAGGAAACGTTACAATTAACTAGGAAGCTAGGAAGACCTATTCTGCCATGAAGGAGTGTCATTGCTATGGGGTGGGGGTGTCTAGTCTGGTCTAGGTGGATGATACATGTCTTAGCAACATCCACATGAATGAATACCAGGTCCAAAAGTTTCCCAGTAGAACAATGAATTATCACAAGATGGTTTAAATGTTATTTATTTCTCCTGACAGTGGTCATAATGTTATGGCTGATTGGCATATAATTATGATTCATTAATTCAACACCTTGTGCTGTTGCTCATGTTCTTTTTTTAGTTATTCCTGAAGTGTTTTTGTGTCTGTGACTGTGCCTAAGAAATGCTACTGTTAGCTAGGAAGCTAGGCTAGGAAACGCTAGGAAAAGCCACTATCACTATTAGGCTAGGAAGTGAAACTATTAGCTGGGAGGCGATTAATGAGGAAGGTCCAAATATATATTGAGCTCTGAAATCTGAACCATGAAAGCGCTATAACTGGAAGAGTCTCATTTAAAAGGGAAACGATGTGAAAATATTTTACACGGTTTTTGCTTGCATGTACTAATCCGTGACGTATCCTGTCTCTCTGTCTCTATTATGATCTAATAGTTAGTTTATTCAGTCCGGGCTCGGCAAAGCTGTAGCAGTAGAGTACTACTGTGTGGATCTGTCGCATCCTTTCAGCTGATATGCACAGCTGTTTGCTATCACACCACCTGATTAACTTTATTTTTTGTATCTTTGGATTTGTTGAGCTTAATGCAAAGGACTGAGGAGAGCAGAGTTCAAACATCCAATAGACATGTTGCAATGAGAACCAAGCATTACATCTACAACAAATGAGATTCAGCACATTAACCCTCAAAGCCACGTCCTCAGTTCAACTCCAAGTGGCAGAAAATCAGTGATGAGCAAACACATCACCACCTGAACAATGTTCTCACAGTCTGCACTACGCTGCATAATGCTAATCAGTTTGCACTGTCAGAGGTTCCCAGTGAAAGGCAGTCTAGTGTGGAGGAAAAAAAAACAAAAAAAAAAAAAAACGCTGTGAATCACTGTTCATTAAAATTCATGCGGGGTCTCAGTGAACTACACTGAGACGGTGCTAACTGGTGTAAATCACCCGGCCTGTGAGGAGCTGGACTCCTGCTACTACACACTGTCTTATAGTCTCAGAAGAAAAATGGAGATAAATTTGTTTTTACCACCTTTTAACTCGTCTTTGAAGTAGCTCTGAAAGTGTTTGACCTTAACCCACTGTGCAGGTTTATAAAAATATAAAATTATAAAGTTTATGTGTATATTTGTGCTGCTACTACGACCGCTAACACAACTGGCAAATGCAAGCATTAGAGAAGAGTTTGACACTTTGCTCTGTGTCATTGTGAAATATTGTACAGCATAAAGATCTGGTGATATGATGTAATTCTTTTCATTCTGCCTTTATGTAGCTAATATTCTACAACACTCTGCTCCACCATGAAATATTCCTTCATCACCATAAACATGGGCTGTTGTTTATCTCAAATCAATAATACTTATTTTTCAGTTTTTATTTTTCTTTATATTAGTTGTGACTTTGTTTTTTTAGTTGAGTTTAATTGTAGTAGTGAATTTATAGAGCAGCGTCTGAAGCATCCTTTCACATCGGACACTCATCCATCTCTCAGAAGACATCCAACAAATGAAAAAGTGTGAAGAGTGACGGAAATCTTATAAATCTTTCACTGCCAAGTCCACAACTGACTTCTCAACTTAATCTACACCGATCAGTCATAACATTATGACCACCTTCCTAATATCGTGCAGGTCTCCCTTGTGCCTCAGAAACAGTTGTGACTCATCAGAGAATAGTGTTTTTGTGTGTGTGTCTGTGTCAGGAAATGCTACTGTTAGCTAGGAAGCTAGGAAATGCTACCATTAGCTGGGAAATGCCACTAGAGGTTAGGAAATGCTACTAATAAGTAGGAAGCGCAAATATTAGCTGGGAGGCTAAGAAGCTAGGGAGAGCTACTATTACCTGGGAAGCTAGGAAATGCTACTAGAGGCTAGGAAATGCTACTAATAGTTAGCAAGTGCAACGATAAGTTGGGAGGTTAAGAAGCTGGGAAGAGCTACTATTAGCTGGAAGAATAAGAAGTGCAACTATTAGCTGGGAGGCTAGGAAGTGCAATTAGTTAGGAAATGCTACCATGAGCTTGAAAGCTAGGAAATGCTACTATTAGCTGGGAGTCCAAGAAGCTATGAAGAGCTACTATTAGCTGGAAGGCTAGGAAATACTACTAATAGCTAGGAACAACTATTAGCTAGGAGGCTAGAAAGAGCGACTAATAGCTAGAAGACTAGGAAATACTACTAATAGCTAGGAAGAACTATTAGCTAGGAAGAGCTACTAATAGCTGGAAGGCTGGGAAGTGGCACTATTAGCTGGGAGGCTAGAAAATGCTACGCTTAACTTGGAAGCTAGCAAGTGCTACTATGCTGCCATCAAGGAGTGTCATTGCTATGGAGTGAAGGTGTCAGGTCCAAATGTTTACCAGTACAACACTGAATTGTCACAAGATGGTTTAAATGTTGTTTACTTCTCCTGTCAGTGGTCATAATGTTGTGGCTGATCTCTACATAATAGTGATTGATTCGTTTTGGAAAACGAAACCATATGTTTGCGATTTGTGTCTTCGCCAGGAGCAGCTAGGTGTGACGAGAATTCAGTAAACCGACCAAGACGCTGCTGCTTTTGATCCTTTCATGGGACACGTTGACGCTCGGAAAATTGAACAACACCAGCTTCGCCCTTGAAGATGTTGCAGTTTCTCACGGCGACAAATTCCAAATAGCTCCCGCCTCTTTTAATCATGTTCGCCTGTAAGGAAACAAGCCGGAGAGCGAGGAAAGAAAAAAAAAACAAAGATGAAAAAGCCAACAGCAGACAAAGGAGAAGCCACGTTTACCGACGAGAGGAGAACATCGGTACAGCAAAATCATAACAGAGGTCAGAGCTATTTACCGTAACTGAAATACAACAAAGCCTCTATTGTGTTAAGAAGGTCAAACATCAACAAGAGATCAAGTGTTCAGAAAATTTCTTCATAAATCAATGTTTTCTCATTATGCACTTAAACTGTCATCTAAGCAACAAAGCAGGGGAACTTGGCGTGTTGAGGTTCTTGAAGACGTTTTCATCCTACACTGAGTTTTATTCAGAAAACCTATGGGTGGTGCATACGTGAAACTGAGCAAAATAAATAAATAAATGAGAGTAGATGTGAACAGAGGCAGCAGTTTTTGTGGAGGGATCATCATCATCATCTGAAGGCTTTTCCAGATTCTCATATAAACTATGTATTTCTTTAATCCTCCGTCTGTCTTCTCGCCTACACACTCCCAACTCCCCACCAGTCATTTAGAACTGAAAAAGCTACTTGGATGATGGTGAAAACATTAGTTTTTGGATATAACACGATTGGAATGATTGAGAACCTCCACAGGCACAGTCTTCCACGTTTATTGGATGATTTTACGGGGATGTTGTTGAGTGATCTTTCCATTAGTGATATGTGGATCGATACTGAAATATTGATACTTCCGATACCAGGTCTTTATGCTTTAGAATCGATTCTCAAATCAAAATATCGATACTTCAGATACTTCAGTCATTCTTCAGAACACGTTTTGCATTCAATAATAGGCTGTCCCTTATCCCTTCACTAAAATATGTTGGAATCATGTTAATGTGTATTTAAAGAATTTTAAATTTGTGGGTGAAAATAAAAAAAATGTATGAAAAATGTCTAATCAACCAAACCAGCACTTCTGCAAACCCTTTGAAGATGCAGCATTGGATTGGAAAGGAAACTGGTGGTATCGAACATCTCTTCTTTGCATTAACGTGGTTGTTTGTGAATCCGTGCAACAATGAGTCCGGTAAAATAAAGTGAGGTCCCCGGGTGAAATGAAAGAAAAAAAAAAAACACACAGTACATCGTCTTCTGCGCGCGGAGACGGGCCGACGGAGGACGGATGCAGGTGTGAGTGGACCGATGGGTGGAAGGATGGATGGAGAGGAAATGAAACTTATAACCTCTGTGAAGACGTCTCCGGGTCTGACAAGAGCAGATATATAATCGAGCGTCGGGGGGGGAGACGGATGAGCGGAGACGGAGAGCCCGAGACAGAGGACGGCATAAAGGAAGACATGAGTGCGTCCCTGGGGGGGGGGGCAGGCAGTTTTTAAAATGAAAAAGTGTGCATTCTTGTCAGATGGAGGAGGAGGAGGTATGAGGAGGAGGAGGGGAGCACAGATGCTTTTCAGTGGGGGGGGGGTACACGGTAAAATGTCAGATGTTTGAGTGTGTGACGTCCAGACGTCCAGGTTAAAGAGACAGATGGAGACTGATGAGAGGAAGATAATGTACAGAGCAAGAGGTGGAGAGAGGAGGCGAGAGTGATGAGGCAGATGTCACCGAGGAGAAGATGCACTCTCTCCATCCCTCTCTTTCTCCTCCCTCGTCATTAATAAAGCCGATGAAGGGCCCTGGTAAACAAACCAGAGGGCTTTCAGCTGCTTGGAAGCAATTTTAAATATCACACACGTGTCGAAGATGGATATTGATTTCTGAGCAAACGCAAACAGACCCATGTGGTTTATTTATTTATTTATTTATTTTTTTAAATCCTGGTGCTCAGCGAACGAGGAGCAGAAATAATTAAAAAAAGGCCCCGCGTCCAATAAAGTTGCAAAAACATGTATAGGCACAGGCAAACATTTTAATTAACTATTGACAGATGGAGTGTTTGCCGTCTTCTAGAGTATCTGTTGCATAGACACGAAAAAGAAATGACTTTCGACCACTAAAAAATATAGAATAGAAAAAAGGACTTTGGTGAGATTTTATAATAAACCACGTGACATATTAGTGACAAATCAGTATATAATTTATTCATCATTGATTTGCATCTCTGTAACATGTTTATCACTTTACTAACGATCTGTTTATCAGTTCCACATTCATTAATTAATTAATATATGTTTGCAGAGATTTAGTTTGATTTTTCCGCAGGTGTGTTTTCGGGAAGCTCACAGAAAACGTTATTCTGTGAGATCACAGATGTTTCTTTCTTCATTTTACATCAAGCATACTATTGGAATAAATATTTCTGTTTGGTGTTGTGTTTGTCTCGTTTTTCTGTTGAGAGAACATCAGAGTCTTTAAACCTTTATATTTATATATCTATATTTACACTGACGTCACTGCCCACTGAGTGGCCACGCCCACTGAGTGGCCACGCCCACTGAGTGGCAAAAACATGGTGAAATGTTGCAGTAAATACAGAGAGACCGGGAAAAATGTTGATTATCAGATCAAATTAAGGACAATTGGACTCAACAATGATCCATATGAACTAGTTTGGATTTAGAAAAGTGGATTAGCCTCAGTTTTAGTTAGTTTTAGTGCATTTCAGTTATGACAAATGTAGCCAAATAAAAGATGCTAACGCTAAGAGTTTGACTGAGAAGTAACGTTAAGCCATACAATACTGTGGCGTTCAAATATTTCATTTATTGTTTTATTATTATTTATTTATTGTTGGAACTGAAATAGTTACTGTCGGCCATAATTACACCAAAACAACAACATCCACAAACTTATCTGACAGCCCTCCAGAACGTGACTTAAGGTACGACTTAATCAAACAATACAGCATAAATTAATATTACCTGACACTAACTGTGAACCACAACTGTGACTGGATAATTTTAGACACTATTAAACCCTATGATCCAAACTAATGCTGCTAATCTCCATGTTCACCTGTCATTTTTTTGCCGCTCAGTGGCCGTAACCATGGAGACTCCCACTTGCTGTGATGTCACGTACATACCCTCAAAAGGACACTGTATTTTCATTTTTTATTTTCATGTAGAGAATCAAATGTAAACATGTATTTAGAACAATATAAGTTCTGATTCAGGCACATGTCAACATTATCACATCAGACAACGTCAGGTCATTTCTTCTTCTTCATGGTACCTAATAAATCAGTTCTGCTCAGAGTTCATGTAGAAGTGGACCTTGTAAGACCACATTTGACCGTGATCTGACCCGAGAATGTTTCCTTGATCTTTTTTTTATTACTATTATCGGCTGAATGAAAACTACATGCTTCTAAACTTCAGTGACAGGTTCAGGGACATGTGTCATGAAAGGGTTGAGTCTCCTTTACAAAGGAGGCAACTTGATATAAGCTCATAGAAATAGTTAACTGAAAACTACTAAATGGTTTCTAACTGGCTGAAGTAATCACAGATTACAGTAATAATACACATTTATAAAACATTTATTGATACATGTTGATGTATAACTGTACATTTAAATAGTTCATTAACGTAGACTTTCTAAATGATCTTACAAACCACTGATAACAGATTTGTAAATATTAATATTTAAATTAGAATGAACGTAGAATGACTGAAGCATTTATGGCTGCATATATATTTACATTAAAGCAGGAGTGATGTCTTATAAATGATGAATTAATGCTTTAACAATGCTTCATAGTGCGTATTATTATAAATGACAGTAGATAATACAGTGCCGCTGTCTGTTCTTTTAAATGAACATTATAAGGGAATTATAATAAAGAAGTATTTGTTTCCCCTCCAACATCCAGGCCCAACTGGATCACAGTTATCATTTTAATGGATTTACAGAGGTATTTAATAACTGCATGAAAATGCAGTGCTGCTTTCTAAAGTATTTTCATCACGTTGATCTTTTCCTCCAGTGAATCACACCACTGTTCAGACCTTGAAGACAAATCTTGTGATTTTTCGAACATATAAATAAAAGCGACTTGACAAAAATACCCAACGAACTCGCCGGCGAGTCGGAGCTGAAGACGAGGGTGCGTTTTCAATATTTCACCGAGCCCATGTTCATTCTGCTTCAGTGCCCTCAAAGGGAATCCATCCTGTTTCCATCCTGTCTCAATCGTCTCTGGAGGGTTTTTGACATCTGCCACTCTCGCATCACGCTTCCATCCGCACACAACTTTTTCCTTTTTTTTTTTTTTTTTTTCCTCCAACCTTCTCACGTCTATTTATTTCCATCTATTTATTTCCCTGCAGCGCGCTCGGTGAATCACAATCTCCACAGGCGGCCACGCAAATCCCTTAAATCTCCCACCAATAAGTTCACCACTAACTTTTTTTTCGCTCTGATCAATCAAGGCGCTAGGCTCTCGGAGAGATTCTCAGGTTTGATTATGTCGGTGCACTATAAAACTCCGATGGGTCAAAATCAGCTCACCTGCTTTCTTCCTAATCATTTTAGTTTGCATCAACTTTTAAGCTATTTACCCAATGAACAGATCGATAGTTTTGACGTTATTTTGGAAATTAGTAAAAAGTTTTGAGGAAGCTGAAAAGCCTCTGTGTTCGCCTGGATAGATGGAACAGAGCTAAAGGAGACACTTGACACTTTTGGTTGATGCCTAAATTACGTGTTCTGTCACACCGCCTATCGACCCTGGCCCCACTGCAACGCGAGTTAATCACATTTTTCCACAGAAAACTCAATATTTTTATCCAGTTGACTCAAAGAAAAATCGACAGCGTACGTCTTGAAATAAAAGGGCTTTGACACATTGGTCTGCAGAGCGCGGGGAGCACTCCTCGGGTCCTTTCACGACTCTTTGGTCGCATCGTGTAGTGGTATCCTGGAGTGGCAGACAAAAAAAAAAAAAGGCTCAGGGATGGGGGGACTGGGCTGCCCTCTTGAGAACCTTTGGAGGAGGTGGGTGATCACAGGATGATGGCAAAGCTGTCAGCCCTGATGGAAAACCAGTCCCACCCTCTTGAAGGTGCTATAACAGCAACGTCTTCTGTGTGAAGGAGCGTTGACCTCAGGCCCTTCCCTCCTCCCTCCATACGTAGAATTTCTACTGGGTTTGATTTTATTTTGTATTTAGTTTTTTACATGCACGTGCACGGCCCTTTAGGCTGCGTGCTGCTGCAACGCTGCACATTTCCCAGTTATTATCAACACTGTCATCCACATTCACCACACTGAACAGTGTCCTCGTGTGTTTGTGCCACTCATTCATATCTTCTTCTCTACAATTACTGTTTACGTTCCCATGATTTCAAAGTGTTAAACGTTGTGGAAAACTTTCAAATTAAAGGAACTAATCACCCTCGGATCTTTGAGAACCCACATGAAAGACCTTGGAGCAGCTACATTTCGTGTTTCAATGTAAATTCCGAGTCTTAGTCTTGTTTATCTTTTACCTTCCATGTATTTTTAGTGCGTTCTTAATTGTCGCAGCTTTCCCCGGCCGCTGTCTTGACCAGGCTTCCCTTGGAAAAGAGGTCTTTGTATCTCAACGGGATCGACCTGGTTAAATAAAGGCTAATAAATAAATAATACTAAATAATTCGCCCAAGACAACGTCCAGCTATAAACAGCCCTTCAGTGACCATCCTGGCCTCCACTTGAGGAGGACTGGAGCGACTGACACTGCTTTGAATTTCAACCAAGCAAGTGAAATGAAGCTGACGCAGAAGAAGTGCCAAAAGGTTTCTTGGTTGTCCACTAGATGCCGGCTCAGAAAGCGGTTAAATCCCCACAAGCTGGGTTCACATGGAGCCAAATATTCCAATGTTTAGGCGCCCGAACCGAATGAAAATGCTCCATATAAACACCTCAGTGGGAATAAACACAACAACATTCACAGGGGCAGAATATTCCTTTTCCCAAACCGATCTAAAGTCATGTACACCAGACAGAAATGCACAGTGACAGTACCTCAACATAACAGCTCGGTTTTAATAACAACTCTAAAAGAACTAGACATTATCGCAGGCTTAGACGGCAGAAAAAACATACAAAAAGTCCATTTAAAATGAATTGAAGCCAGGATCGACCGAAGTGTGGAACACATTCAGAACCGCTGGGAAACCTTGAAGACTGACTTCTATAAGGCTGAGCTACACAAGAGGGAAAGTGGATGTGACCCCAAGCTGCTGCTTTAATAATAAAACTGTAAAAACAACAGAAGCTACTGCTGATCAGATGAGAGACCTCCATCTTTGATCAGTCACATGATGTAAAACAGCTGTTCAGATTAAAAGTAGAGGTTCATGTAAACGTCAGATTGGAATAGATAACCTCAAACAGTTGACCTGAAACCTTCAATCAGAATGAGAAAAAAAAGTCTCCATGTGAACCTGGCTGCAGATTTCCATCTTTTATCATCAACAACTTTACAGCAGAAATTAACATGTTTACAGCTCAGTAAAAAAAAAACAGTTTGCTCCCTAAAGCGAATTTACTCACTCGTAAACGGTGACAGTCTGTCGAGGCGTCTCCTGCAGACCTTTGCTCCACCACTTGTGTGGCTTCAAACGATTCTAAGATGGCGATAAGGATGAGGCGCCACTCTGGTCTTGATTTCAAACTGTGTGAAATAGACTGTGAGCGTTCTTCAGCAGTAAAACACGAGTCGCTGATGGTTCTTTGACCTCCTGATGGCCACTGGATGTTTTATCGCCCGCAATAAAAACCGTCGACCAGTCAGTTAGACAACAAGACAGATGGAGGGACACTGGAGAGGAGTGGCAGTGGTGTCTGGTTTGAGAAAAAACTCCAAGCTGGACTCAAACCCAGGTCCCTGTACATTTACACCGATCCGCCACAACATTATGACCACAATCAGGAGGAGTAAATAACATTTAAACCATCTTCTGACAATTTAATGTTCTACTGGGAAACTTTTGGACCCGACGTTCATTCATGTGGATGTTACTTCGACATGTAGCATCCACCGAGACCAGACCAGACCCCCCCCCCCCCACCCCACAGCAAAGACACCCACCCTAAACACACACACAAAAACTCTTTAGGAACAACTCAAAAAAACATGAAGAACAGCACAAGGTGTTTACCTGGCCTCCAAATTCACTAGATCCCAAACTGATTAGGTATCTGTGGGATGATCCACCATGGAGGCCCCTCCTCTCAACCCACAGGACCCAAAGCCCCCCCCCCCACCCCACCAACAACATCCTGTTACCAGACACCCTCAAAAAACCCAAGTCCATTCTCAGCTGTTTTGGAGGCACAAGGTCGACCTACACGATACTAAGAAGGTGGTCATAATGTTATGCCTGATTGGTGAATATATATATATATATATATAAAAAATGTTCAGAACTACTGTTACTGTAGTTCCAATCGTGTTTCGTGGACACACAGGGTTCACGCAGACACTATACAACGACAACAAATCCGCCAGCACATCTGAGCAAGAACAACAAATCCACTCGGCTGCAATAAAGTTCAATTTCAACTCCAACTCCGCCGCACAGAGATACGTATACAATACCCAACAAAAACAAGAGAACACACACAAATACACCCACACACACACACAGACACACACACACACACAAAACCGTCCTCCAGTCCGCCCACTCTCTCCCCAGATCACACTATTCATTTCATCTTTGATTCCCTTTGCGGAGATGATGAGTTGGAAACATGAAAGGCATCCAGTGAACTGAGGAGAGACTCATTCTATCGCTCCATCTCCCTCCCTGTCCTTCTGTCTCTCTGTTCCCTCCATTTTTTCTCGTTGCTTTTTCCTCTAACTGAATCTGTCTTGTTTCTCCTCTCCGTCTTGTTCTTCATGTTTCAGTGATTATATAGTTTTCCACCTCCCCGTATCTCTTTCATTCTCTCGCTTCTCCTCACACCTCGCGCGTAATCTCTCCTTCTCTACTGTTTGTTTGTTTCTTTGCCTGCCTTTCTTTCTTTCTTTCTTTCTTTCTTTCTCCTCTCCTGCTTCTTTCTCCTCTCGTTCCTTCTCATTTTCTCCACCCTTTCCCTTGGGGATCTGGCAGATAGTGGATGTTGCCACTTGGGAGCGACGAGGGCGGCGAAGCGGTGGATTAAACACTGAACGATCCACGGAGCGCCTTGAGTCAAAGCACTTTCCCTGCAACACACATGGTCGCGTCACGGCTGCTTCGGTCTCTAGGATCTATTCTTAGAAGCAAGAATATTTTCCCTTCCTACTTTCCTTCCTTCCCACACGAACACAGAATAAAAAAAAAAAAAAAAAAAAAAAGCCAATATCTCAACCCATAAACTCCTGTCAACATCTGACCCATCCCGCTTTCCCATCTTCACCTCCTTTTTTATTCCCTGCATCATCAATCTCCTCGTGTCAGATGGTTTCATTAAGGAGCTCCAATTAAGGAGAGGCCAGATTGGCGGTTGCCGTGGCGACCACGCCGCCATATATGATGGCCCGGTTCAGGAGAGGCGAGAAAAAACAAAAAAAAACAAAACACAGGACTGATCTTATTATTATTATGAGTGCTTTCCATTATTTTCTTCTAAGGAACTGTACAGAAATTATTGGAAGGGAAGAGGAGGTCAGAAGAAGTGAAAGGATGAATATATATTTGCTCTTTTTTTTTTTTGCTGGAGGGGAAAGTAGTCGCAGACTATTTCGGAAGAGCTAAGATGGATCTTTTTATTTTTTAAACACCACACATTTATATTTCAGATTTAGCTCGCGGGATTAATAATAATAATAAAGAAAGAAAAAAAGGAGGAGGAGGAGGGGGAGAGTCATATAATTGCAAACGATGGCTTTATTGTGCACTGTGACTCTTGAAGGTGATTCTTCTTACATGGGGAGAATAAATCTGTTTCAGGTTTTTTTTTCCCCACATCAACCAAACACCTTACCCTATTTTTTCTTTCTTGCATGATAACTATGAACTGATTTAGATTTTATTTATTTATTTATTAAGTGTGTCATTAATTGATATCAATGAACTACTCTGCACAGGGATCAGCTAAATTATATGTCTTCAACGGGGGGTGCACGGCAGTACTGCAGTCAGGGTGGCAAAATCTTTGGTTGATTAGACATTTTTTATATATATATTATTTTTTCCCCCCACATATTTAAATTTCTTTAAATACACATGAACATTAATTCAACTTATTTTATTAAAGGGCTAAATGGAGGCAGAAGACGTTCATTCGAACCGTTTCACACACCTGTCAATCTAAGCCTCCAGGACACAATAGGCCCCGCCCCTTCCGCTGCTGAACCAATCACGAGGCAGCATGTTACACGCTGACTCTGTCAGTTTTCCCGCAATTGGCCAAGAGCCTCGGGTGAACTTCAAAAGAGAAGCTAACGGTGCAGCTAACACCCATCAGCCAACTACTGAGGCTAAAGTGGCTATTTTTAATTTCATATATACACAGTTATATGTACGTATAAGTCGGGTATGTTTATGTTTATAGGCGTCCATACTTTTGCACATTTAAAAAAAAAAAAATGAATATTTGAACCTGTGTATTATTTGAATGAATAATGCATATTTATAAATTGCACTAGGCTAAATTTAATACAGAACACCTACAGTAGGTGGGGGGTCACTACTTAATCTCTCCTCTGTTTGAGGATCTTTGACCTGAGAAACTTTGAAGACCCCTGAGCTAAATGGAAAGCAGCCATCGTTTTTTCAATGTCTCACAAAATGTGAGCTTAACCGTCTATTCATGAGTTGGTTTTATCGAATTTTAAGACAGCAGGATGTATTTCTTTCCCCTCTAAGTCAGTATCTTAGATTCATCCCTCCCCAAATGCAGTTTTACATGTTTTAAATCCTCTAAACCAGCTGCATTTCCATGCATAGAGTCCTCGGATTCATTTCCGAGCTGCTTTATTCCACATTTTCTCATGCATCCTGATTCCTCTTTTCTAGATTATTTATCAAGGCTCAAGACAAACCATAAAAATGTATCATGCTCCATGCATTCCTATTTCATTCCACATTACTGCTTGTATGAGATGCGGCTGTTTGCGCCGGAGACTCTGTATCTGTAAACCAATAACCCCGCAGATCAGCGCTATCCAGCAATCATCCGTGCTCTTACCTTCCTCGTGCATCATCTGTATTTATTTCACATCTCCTCTCCATCTGAGGCAGGCTGAGCGTGGCACTCAGGCCCCGGGGAAGCGGAGCTGGAAGCAGCAGGAGAGATAACTAAAATAGCCTCCGTAAAGCAGTGAGAGCTAATTTAGGCCTGAGCAACGGTGCCTGAACAAATGGAGACTATCGCAAAAAAGGGGAGAGAATGAATTTAAAAAGAGGCATAATTTTGAAGAGGACGTGTAATGACTTTAAGGATCATGGGGTTTTTAAAAAAAAGATGGAAACAGTATCGATTAATATGAAAGTGAATGGATTTTTATGGCTGATAAATGAATGACTGGATTAAAACGTGATTGATCTGATGAACCCAGAGGCCGCGTTTGATTAACGCCGGTTTAATTGGGCCGGTTATCGTCCGACGCTCGAAACTCAATGAGTTTTATCGTTGGGACTCGACACTGAAGTGGCCTGTGAGCCGGTGGATGAACAGCGCAGACGTTTTTTCCGCTGTGCTGCCTGGAGCTGCCGCCCCTGGGATGGTGTCGAGGGCTCAGGCTGTTTTGAACTCGAGCTGCCGCTTTCACAACGAGTCCTCACTCAAACCCAGAACAACATGTGACGTCTATACTGCCGATTATGAGACTATTTGAAATAGTTTGGAGCACGCAAAGAAACAAAAAAACACTAAACTAGGCCAGCGTTTTCAATCATTAAATGAAGATGATTGCATCCTAAAGCATAGGTCTACGATGGGGGGTCTGAGGAGGTGCTGCAGGAGGGTCGTGAAATCTTTGGTTGATTATACACTTTTTGTATAGATTTTTTTTCATTTCCCACACAAATCTAAATTTCTTTAAATACACATTAACATGAATCCAACATATTTTAGTAAAGGGACAAGGGATAGCTTAATATTAAAATGATAATAATAATGTATATTTATAAATAGCACTAGTTTAATATAAAACACATATAGTAGGTGGGGGGTCCCTACTTAATCTGTCCATCGGTTCGTGGGTTGTTGGCCTGAAAAACGTTGAAGACTGCTGCTTTATGGCATAGGTCTTTAACAGGGGGAGGTACCACAGGGGGGCCGCAAAATCTTTGGTTGATTAGACATTTTTTTATATTTTTAAACATTTTCCCCCACAATTTTGAGGCATGACCACTGTTGCATGTTTGAAATAAAAAAAAAATTAGACCTGTGTATTATGTGAACAGCTTAATACTGAATGCAAAATGCTAATAGTTATAATTGCATATTTATAAATAGCATTAGGCCGATTTCGAAGACTGTGTCTGTGGGTGGTGCATGGGCTCGGGTTGGGTTCTTGAAACCCAGATTAGGTTTAATGAAATTCTTGCTTCATACGGTATTAAATTATGTGTTCATAAATATATATATATATAAAGCGCTGGCGTGTGGGTCTGGATGTGGTGCACAGCTTGACTTTCCACCTTGTTATAGCAGGAGCACATTACTACCTGCACTGTGAAGTGTCCGTCTTCATTACAAAGTCTGTTTGAAAGCAATATTTTAATTGGAGGAGTTTATTATAGTCAGACTTATGAAATGACTCCTGTATGTTGGAGATATTCCTGTTTTAAAGGGTAGAAATCAAAGTGTTCTAATGCAAAAGAACAGCAGAAAAGGTGGAATGATCAGCTTTTCATTAATCCTCACTGAGTGAATATTAATAGTTAATAACATTACATCACTAGTCCTCTCACATAGGTATGCAGCCTCTGTGTCAGGTTTTCAGAAGGAACCCGAGATCCGCACGCAGGAATGTTGACATTCGTGATAGATGTTTAGATTTGGATCCGTGTTGACCTGACAACAGGACGGATATTCGCACGAGCCGAGGGTATTTGTGTTCCCCCTCGAGGCTTGTTTGTCCAGCTTTGCTCTGTCGTCGCGTGCGGCGAACGTTTCTGAGCCGTGCACGGAGAGTCCTGCAGGAAACAAATCAAACGCAGCTCTGCGAAAGGTTAAAATACTTCAAATGAGTTATCTGACGCGGGGAATGTTGATGCCTTTTCTGTAGCTGTGAGTCCCAGTGACAAGCATTCAAACAGGTGGAAGTCTACCCGCCGGTTGCCACCGCTTTCATCTTCACAGATCTAAAGTCGTGGCTGAAATGCGCCTCCTCTTTGATAGATTCCATGACAAGCTGACGCCTCGAATGCGCTGAAGATCTTTGACTGATGCCCGAGGATGTTTTCTCCTCTTTTAAACTAAACGATTTCATGTTGCAGTCATGCCCCAATCAAGCTATTTTTTATTTATTTATTTTTTGATTTTTTGATTTTTTGCCAAGACCAGGCTCTTCCTTCTTGCCTCGAGCAGCGCGGTATCAGAGCTGTGTGGAAACTTGCTCAGCTAATCCAGTAGCAGCTAAACGGTGGCTCAATCTGCCGTCCTGCTGCGCCCTGCAATTTATTTGCCTGTATCTGTATTGAGGAGAGATGAATCATGGGGAAAAGGGTACAATCCCACTCTCCACTCAGCACTATTCCACACAGACGCACACACTCAGTGCAGTGCTGAGGGAGTGGATATGTTTTAGTTTTTACTTTCAATTCTGCAAATAATATAAATATGATCGGACTTGCATATTAAACAGCTTCATTTGCAGCCTTATTTAACAATTTGGTTCGTTTTCAATTGTGAATCATGCCTTCAGGTCTTATTTTTACCAGTGCATATGCATTATAAATAATTACTGTCATCTCGTCACCATTATCCACATGCATATCCAAAGGATTAAAAAGTAGAACAACTCGGGGGCAGATTAAGTCCTAATAATTATATAAAAGCGATGTCCTGCCTCTTCTGGAGGACCGACACGGGACCACGTATCTGAAAATATATTTACAGTCGTCACTGGTGATAGAAATAACTTCAGTTTAACAGACAACGATGACGAACGTTGGAGTTTGTGCAAAATAATGAATCATTAGAAACACACGCAAAAGAAACGTCATAAGAAGTTTGAATAGAGTAGAACATGTCACACCTTCGAAAATTTTTGAAGAACAAGCTAAAATAAGCTACTGTGATGGGAATGAGATGCACATAGGAGATAAGGTAATACTGAAATAGAACAGACATGTAGTTACTGAGGGGTTTTACACAAAGCTTAATAGTAATCTTGGTATTTTTGAGATGATTTGACTTGTATCTTGTTGTCCTGTGTATTTACATTTTATAAATACAGGATTCTCCTCCTTTACTCTTTATTAGGATCCTAAACAAAACAGATATAATAATTAAACAAATAAGTGAAGTCATTCTGAAGGTAAATAAACCAATATAGTCTCAAAAATACAGCGCATAAATGATGAATCTATACAGTTACTTTCCATGTTCTTATCTATAAGAACTATAGGGAAAATGTTTAAGAAACTTTTTATAATAAAATCTACGACTGATGTGTCTAACATTATAATCCAAGCCAAAGAAGCTCTATAATGTGCAGACTGCACATTATATCATGCATTTTTTTTGTCTGTTTGTTTTTGTTTTGAGTGTTATGTCTTTTTTTGATAGAACCTGAAAATTCTATCAAAAAAAAAAAAAAAGACAATATTCCAGTTTATCCTCTACATTTATCAATGATAACAGTTTATGTATCTCGCTTACATTGGCACAGATCAGGCTGCTTTGGTCGGTGCAGTTTGAAGTTTATTTAGATGTTTCTGAGCTGCACTTGACCAAATAAGAGGCCGATTCTCCCAAACGTGACACGATTAAACCATCGCCGATGAACTTTCGCCAAAAGCTTCAACCTTTCAGGACTTTTTTGGTCTTGACTCAAATCTGCCCCGTGGCAGAAAACAAGCTGTCTGCTGACACACACACACACACACACACACACACACACACACACACACACAGCATCAGCGTGGAAGATAATTAGCAGCCACTTAACGCTGTTTTAACCGCACACCACAAACCTGCACCGGTCCCACCTGCGTTCACCGCCGAAAACAAACGCGCCAACATTTCCACACAAACATCCCGCCGCACTCAGACTCCAACTCAAGCACAAATTGCCATCCCCTGACTGTAATCCAGTATAGCTTAGCAGTGAGTTATAGCCCATTATTCCCCCGCTATACAACGGGCTTCAGACTATGGAGGTGGGAGATAGGGCTCCTCAGGCGCTTAGCACTCACACAGAGCTTATTCTGCCTTGTGTATGAGAGGCAGCCAGGGAGCACCTGGGCTGCTTATCACTATATATACTGGGCCACAAATAGAGGAGAGTTATATGTGTGTGTGTGTGTGTGTTCGTGAGAGAGCATCCATCCCCGAGGTGTCAGAGTTATCTCCTGAGGCCAGAAAGAAAGAACGAGAGACAAGTAACTCACAAGACAGAGATGGATGGAGGGAGGGAGGGAGAAAGAGAGGAAGGAGAGAGGAGGGAGAGACACACAGAGAGAGAAGTGAAAGAGAGAGAGAGAGAAAGAGAGGGTAAGTGCTGTCAGCGATGTGCAGGGAGGCGTGTAAGACATGGTCAGTGTGTCAGGAGCTAGACGTCTCTCACACTTATATAAGCGGAGCTGGACCAACAGCGTCCGCGCGGACGCGACTGAGACACCAGCTGATGCTCGGCGTCACACGACATCTTCACAATCTAATCTCCGACGCCTCGGTCCGACTCGTGTGACAAGCTACAGGGAAAAAAAAAGTGACCACGGGACGGATTAAAGTTCAGCTTTTGGTAGATGTTTACCTCCGGTGTTTAAAGAACTGCAGCTCCTCAAATGGCCAAAAAAAATCAATTCAAACAGCAGAAATACGCGTCTACCAAGACGACCAATCACATGTCTTGTGGTAGGAGCTCAGGAGGTGGAGCGGTCGTCCAATAACTGAACGGCTGGTGGTTCGATTCTGCCCTTTTCCCAGACTGTCTAGTCTGTCTGTTGGTGCAATGAACTCCACTGGTGTATGATTGAGAGGGAGTGATGTTTGTTTGTTGGTGGTTGGAGAGGACGTAAGCACAGATTGGCACTGTTATGCATCTTCAAGTGTGCAGGATGAAGTGCTATATAAAACCGATGCGTTATTAGTTACATTTCGGGCTACGGTGTTGGAGTGTACGTAGTTGAAGTCTAAACCACTTATTATTAATAAGGATGTGGCCATGTTGAGGTACAGATGAGTGGCCTTCACAGGTTGCCAACCATCAGTCCAGATGCAGGACCACACATTAAGTAATACAACATAAAGAGGTGAGGAAAAGACCGGAGGAAGAGGTGAAGACGTTGAGGTTTTTCTCTGGGTGCGACTAGTGTGGACAGGACCAGGAATGAGTAGATTAGAAAAAACAGCTGAGATAAAGCCGGAGCAGCCAGGTTGAGATGGTTTGGACGTGTTCAGTGGAGGGAGAGAGAATAAAACGAGGTTAGAGGAAGGCGGTTTGGGGCTGCAGTGCAGGAGGAGGGCATGAAAGTGTGAGAGAAGAGGACACGGAGGATAGAAGATGATTCGCCGTGGCAACCCCTGAAGGGAAGAGCCGAGAGGAAAAGAAAAAGAAGAAGTCTGTTCCAGATATAATCAGTTTAAACACTGAACAGCGTTACGTGACCGTTTCTCCACCTTATTAAATCAATCAGTGGAAGAAAACGACCAAGACAGAGTCACATTTCATTTATGCATCAATCCAACACTTATCCATCGTTCCAACTGAAACAACTGGTTCTTTTACTGCCTCCATGTTTCTTTTCCCTCTTCGAAACTCATCGCGTCACACGTGGATTTATTCCAACCAGAGAAATACGATAAACTTCTAATAACATGGCTTTTAGGAGCTAATATTTTCCTATTAAACGGTTTATTCAAGGTTTACACCTTCCCTCTCGATCTGATTTAAGCATATGTAAATGCAAATAAGCAAACTAATAATGTAGCAACATCTCACATGTATCCAGCTGCAGGAAAAAAAAAAAAAACACTTTAACAAGGATCCTTTCAGAAGTCACAATCAGGTGGATGGAAGAAGCACCGTTTCCCCTGCAAGCTCCGTTATCTGGCAAAAAATAAATAAATAAATAAATAAAAACATGCCTTCTGGTCTTAGCATCAATGGTCAGAGGCGGCTGAATATTTCACTGCACACATCAGGATAAACACAAACACGGTCGCACATGGCGCCGGGGCAGCAGACCCGAGCAGACACCTGCTCCCTTGTCTGGACTTGTTGTGAACAGGTGAGGAAAAAGCTCAACTGCTGTGACAAGATAAACACAACAACAATAACAACAACAAAAACAACAACAACAGCAGCAGCAACAGCAACACTCCTCTGGGGAGGCGGAAAGAAAGACGGAGACGGAGAGAGAGGGGGATGGAAGAGAGAGAGAGATGCCAGCTGGGATGCAGGTGGGTGCAGACTCGGTGCATTCTGCCTGATAATGACGGTGCAAGGAAGGAGACGATGGAGGAGGATAGGAAAGCAAGGAAGGAGGGGGAAAGAGTGACTGACAGGGAGGGAAAATTCGCTGGAGAGAAAAACCAGACAGGAGAGGTTAGAAGTCAGCAGGTAAATCCAGGAGGGAATAAAGAGATTGACACGGAGCTGAGTCCATGTGTGTCAGTCTCTGCAGCCTGAGCTGGACGACCTCATGACAGACTGAGTCCTCTTCCTGATTACTGAGAGACCGACTGAGGCTGCTCAGACCACTGGCTACATGACTACCTGATACGGGACAAAGAATTAGATTAGATACGGCCGAAAGTGTGTGGGCACGACGCACGCTTGGCTCCTCAGTTCCAGCTAATGGGCCACATTTTTTAATATTGTGGCTCCAAAACAGTTGTGACTCACTGGAAACTGTCTGGGAACAGAATGGGCTTCTATGATAGATCAGTTCAGATCGGGTGAATTTGGATGTTTTTTTGTAGTTGGAGTGTCATTGCTATGAGGTAGGGGCGGGGTTGTCTGGTCTAGGTGGTGCTACATGTCCAAGTCCACATAAATGAATTCCAGGTCCTAAAGTTTCCCAGCAGAACAGTGAACTGTCAGAAGATGGTCGATGTTACTTCTTTCTCCTGTCAGTGGTTTTAATGTTGTGGCTAATTGGTGCATAAACAGCACAGCATGCGGTCGTGTTGTTCCTAAAATGACAGATTTTATGTGTATTAGGGAAACACCGACTACAATTATTTAGATCAGTGAACAGGAGGAAACTGAGATATCAATAACCTTTAATGGAAGTCGCTCATGGTTACCACATGGTAAGTCATGCAAGCATTACCCGGAGAATACTTTATGGGTTATGAGCTGTGAAGAAGGATATTTCAGCCATGGATGCAGAGCGGAATAGACACAGTGACCAAGTCCACTTCTCTAACCACTAACCACTGGTGCTAACAGGTTAGCAAGTTAACAATTGAGTGTAAAGGTAAGAAAAATGCATGGGAATGCACAAGAACATTTTTGCTCCAGTTCTGCTTAATTACAATCCATTAATTTACCACCTCTTGCCTGCAGCTCGTGAACTTATTGAAACTCTGCACTTACAAGGTTGTGAATACAGGAAAAAACAAACTGATTTTAAAACTGCATTGGTTAGGAAATAAAGCAGGTATTAAAATAATAGGAAACAGGTGTGAATTGGACTGTTTAGCATCCGAACTACATCTGGAGGGTTTCTGCTGATCGTCTCAGCTTCACGGACGCAGCTGTTTATTTGTATTATTAGTCTGCTGACGCACTAACGGGGAAGTCCCAGTACAGTGTGTCCTGAAACTCGGTGTCAGCTGTGATGTTCCATGTAATGCATCACCGCCCAATTAAACGGAGTCAGCTTCCATTCGGACCTGTTTGAGTTGGCGCGTTGACACCGTGCTGATCTGAAGTGTCTTTTTGATAGAGCGACGCTGTTTGTATCTAGCCTCTCCACTCGTGCTCAGGACCACCTGCTTCACTGGTTGGTGGATGCACAAACTCCCATCTCTGAATTATTCCTGCATTTACTTTCCAAACGTGGGTTATATAAACCCTAACTACGCACGCATGTCCCCGTAAATGTTTAATGTAAAATCAGAGCTGGGAAGATCTGCTGGTGTCTTCGACTAGGGATCGGCATCGATAACCAGTTCTTTTTAAGGAACTGGTTCCAACTGCTTCAATTCATCGATATCATTAGCTTTCATGCTTATTGATTCCCCACATCAGTACTTTTCATGCCGAAAAAAATCTGTACCCGGCTTAGATGGTGGTGGTAATTCACCTTAAAGTTGTTTGCCAACCACCATAAAAGGAAAGAAGAACGACAACAAGGAAGACACAACAGCGGAGAGACACGCACGTGAAAAAAAACAACAAATTATTGCCTTAATCCAACTTTAACTGGGCAACTGAAGTGCATGTAAACGCGATACTCTGACTAAAATCAGCATGTTAGCGTCTTAATCGGACTTTAACTGGACAATGCGTGTGTGCATGCTCCATAACCGCTGTGCTGGCATATGAGCAAAAACATCCAAGAAAGCTGGTTGCAGAAGAAGAAGGTAAACAGAGTCAGTAGAAGAACCACCTGAGGGATTGTGCCATCTTATCTACTTATCTATTCAGCTACTATCCATGTGGTTGTTGTTTGAAATGCTGGTCTGTTACATTCGACTCCAGTTGTTTATTATATGACGTACTAGCTCAATTGGAAAGGGGGCCGTATTAACATGGAATTAACCCACTGAAAAGACACATATAGCCTCCTAGTGTGGAGGAGGAGGACATGCTTCCACCAGTTATTCTATTTTTAGATTAAATACCGAGTTATAGTTAAGAATCAGCAAAGCAGAGCTAGTGAGGATCCAGTGAACAACTTCTTATTTGTTTTTGAGCTTACACAAGCTGTTACCTCTTGTTTAGAAACTGAATAAAATTGCTGTAGCTTTTTATGCACAACCACAGACTTTTTCTATACCAGAAAATCACAGGAGGAATTGATAAAGAATCGGATCCATAAGCAGAATCGATGACGGCATCGGTCTTGGCAAAAGCCTATATTTAAAATGTATGTTCAGAAACAGATTTTGACACTGACGAGTGGACACGCCAGCAGCAAAGCAAATAAAAAGATGTTCCGCGATGACCTTTACATGCAATTCTTTATGTTCCCCCCATGGACTTACACAGCCGTCTTACAAAAAGGTCAAAAGGCCACTTTAACTCAAGTTATCTTGGCCTTTGCAGATTCCATTGTGTCAAAAACTGAAGCATGTCCCTTTAGGTATCAGAGTCCAGTTCTCTCCGCATATTTCCCAGCATCGTTACAAACCGTCCCTGCAGTCTGTTAAGTTGTGCATTCTAATTACGTCAAGTAATCTTAAGGTGAGAAGAAGCGGCTGCTTTAACGGCAGCAGCAAGGGACGAATCTTTACATATTCACACACCTCAAAAATACAAAAAAAAACAACAACTCCTTCCCCTTTCACATCTGCCGGTGTCTTAGCTTCGTCAACTTCCCTGAGCTGCAGCAGTAATTGCCACCACGCCGCAACGAATGTGCAAAACTTTCCACGCCCAAACTCCCCAACTTCTAAACAAGCACGTTTTCTTCATGTATTAGTTTTTAGGCCATTTTCACCTCATGCAAAAACAGCGAGCACGTCCCTGTGAGGTTTGTTATTTAAGAAGGATGTTTCATTAACTATTAACAGCTAATTGCATGTGTTAACAAGGTGGGGCGCGAGGAACTTGTTTGTAAAATTACAGCCTGATTGAAAATGACAAGCGTAAATCGGTGTGAAGTGGCGTAAAGTTTATAAAGCCACTACCGAGTTTACTGAGGAACAAATCTACGTTTTTGCACATACCTGGCTGCAGCACATTCCTTCTGTGGCAGGTGAAGTGACTAATGCTGCGGCTAATGTCTGTGACTAGCACGCCGAGGGGATATTTGGGAGCAGACGAGGTGGGTGAATGGAGGCGGAACACACACACATACATAGAGGAAGCCTGGGGTCCATTAAATGTAACTATCGGGGAAAATGTCAATAAGATTAAAGGCTTGATCAGAGAGATCCCTCACATCACATCACTACAACAGACACCGAGTGGCGCATTGATGCACTGTCTCCTGCTGTCACATCAGAAAAATTATACAAGACAGGCATGTAAATAGATACGTCTGATGCCCATTAGTCAGTTTACCTCTTCTGCAGAAAAAAGTTTGCAAATGTAAAAGCTACCTTCATATTCCGTGCAAGGATTTCCTGACAGCATTAGCTATGTAAAGTGGTCTGAAGATGTTAAAAGCTTTGAGGGGAGGAGGAGGAGGAGGAGGAGGAGGAGAGGGGATACCTGTGTAGCCAAAAGACAGCCGAAGTGCTTTTTACACGACATAAGCTTTTTACATGACAGTTTAAATGAAAAACTCCCCTCCAGGGCGAGACGCCGGCCGTCTTTTAAAACGACGTTAAAAGTTGCTCGATGTGGCCTGGGTGTCTGAGACGCCTGTGCCAGAAGAAGAAGAAGAAGAAGGAAAAAAAAAAACAAATTGCTGCCATTGCGGCGGGTTGATGAGGAGGGGGTGTTGGGGGCTGCAGTTATCGCACCTTTTCATTACTCAACGTTTCTGACAGCTTATCTGCCCTGCGTTTAAAAAAAAAATCCCCTCCCTTCAAAAGGCTTGAGAGGCTGAGTCAGGCGGCTTCACGGAGACACGGGGGGGTGGGTGGGACGGGGGCTATGGCACAGGAGGAGACAGAGAAAGGACTCATTATGAGTCGCTGTCGTCTCAGATACAAAGTCTTTACTCTTCAGTAAATTAAACACAACTCATAAATTCACACAAGCTGAAAAAAAAAAACAGAAAAAAAAACAGACTCAAATTACAGACGGCTTGCTGCATTTATCCTCTACAAGAAGGTCTTGCACTGAGCACGTTAATATGCAGGCTTTTCAAAATACTATCAGCAGGGGTCCCAGAGTGGAGATGTCTGGAATAAATAATAAATTAATTAAAAGTTTTAGCCAATCAAACGTTTGCTGGTTTGCACAATGCTAACACTATGGCACACCTGGGTCTAATTTACTATTTATTTATTTTTTATCAATTTACAAAATGCATCCCGTGTAATCGTCTTCTCTTCCGAGGTCCGACACATTTCAACAATGGCAAGTATCGATCTCATCACGCCAGCATCGATCCAATATCGATACTGGCTTTGGTATTGATACTTTAAATAGATTGGACTGTTTAATATATATTTATTGTCTGATACTTTATTTAATCTTAAATACATTTTCCCATTGAATGCCACGTCTCAACAGCATTTTTATTTAGTATTAATGAAATGATGACTGATACAGGACTTATAATAATATTCCAGGTAACACACAAAAGAAAAGAAAAGAAAAAAAAAACAACAAAATGTCAGGGTCTCATGAAATGTTGTGGGAAACATCACTGGTGATTACTTTGTAATGAGAGAATAGATAGAATAGAAGAAAATGGCCTTTATTGTCATCATGCAGTGTACAACCAGATTGGAGCAATTCATTACAGGACGGGCAGATTGATTCTTAAAGTATCGACGCGACCGAGATCAAGTCCTGTTTTGAGTGTCAATACGAACGCCAGGAAGACGAATGTCTGGTGTCTCAGATCATTAACAGCGCCTTAGGTGCCGCCGCTGCCGCTGTGGGCGTAACTGAAACTTCTTCATTAAAGTGTTATTATGGCAGCACATTCTCTTTCAGTTCAAACATCTATTACTCTCTGCAGTGTGACGCGGGAACATCGTGCCCGGCACAGTGTTATTTCTGGTCCTGCTAACAGAGCTCCTAAAAAGTCATCCGTGCAGACTGCAGGTGCATCTACTGTAAGCGAGATAAAAATGTAAACATGTGGAGCGGATACAGATACATTTAGACTGCAAGACAGATAACACGCTTCCAGGGCTATGTCTATCCGATGTGGATAAGGAAAAGTAATCTCACTGCGAAAGTAGCCAGTACACACTGCCATCCAGAAAAAAAAAAGAAAGAAAAGCTGATCAGAGCTGCCAGACTAGTCCCCTGTAGGTGATCACACCTCAGCAGGTCAGCTGGGTTACACACAGGGTGTTCACGTTTTGTGGGAAAATTTCTCCGGGGGTGAGGAACCATCAGCGGCGCCGATAAAAACCGTCATCACCAAGTCATCGCCTTCACCGCTAAGTAGAGACACGGAGATGACAAGGACTCCAGAGGTGCAGGCAAAGTCAGTCCAGGCTGTACGACAGCAGCACCTGACAAGTTTATAAACCGTGTCCAGGAGATTTATTTACCACTGCTGCAGGTTCAGGCCTTTATCTGAGAAGCTGGGACCACATAGAGAGCTGCAGCCCTTTCTACGAGACTCATTCTTAGTTCATAACAGTTAAAAACAACTCTTCCCTCCAATATACCTTAATCAATTCCCCTCGACAATGTCTAATGTCTCGCCTTCACATAAAGCAGTAAATATACAATTATATATATATATGTATATATTCATAAATACACAGGATAAGATGTTACAATCCCTTGTGCCGTGATCTAAGGCAAAACACATTTAGAAGCCGAGTTCAACTGAAAAGCCAACCAGCAGGCTAGCAGTTAGCTACCAACTAGCAACCAACAAGAAGACACCAGCTAACTAGCCCAGCCAACAGCAGCAGGTAAGAAATGATGGGACATGCGACTACACTTCAACCAAGACTTCCCCCCTCTGCATAAGAATGAAAGTAAAACGCTAAAAGACACCAGCTAACTAGCCCAGCCAACAGCAGCAGGTAAGAAGTGATGGGACATGTGACTACACTTCAACCAAGACTTCCTCCCTCTGCCAAAGAACGAAAGTAAAACACTAAAAGACACGAGCTAACTAGCCTAGTCAACAGCAGAAGTGATAGTTCATGCGACTGCACTTTAACCAACACTTCCACCTTCTGCCTAAGCACAGAAGTAAACACTAAAAGCCACCAGCTAACTAGCCTAGCCAACAGCAGGTAAGAAGTGATCTGACGTGCGACTACACTTCAACCTACACTTCTCCCCTCTGCATAAGAACAAATGTAAAATGTTAAAAGACACCAGCTAACTAGCCTAGCCAACAGCAGGTAAGAAGTGATGGGACATGCGACTACACTTCAACAAAGACTTCGCCCCTCCGTCAAAAAAACGAAAGTAAAACACTAAAAGACACCAGCTAACTAGCCTAGCCAACTGCAGGTCAACCAACACTTCTCCCCCTCTGCCTAAGCACAGAAGTAAACACTAAAAGCTACCAGCTAACTAGCCTAGCCAACAGCAGAAGTGATGGTTCATGCGACTGCACTTCAACCAACACTTCCACCTTCTGCCTAAGCACAGAAGTAAACTCTCAAAGCCACCAGCTAACTCGCCTAGCCAACAGCAGGTAAGAAGTGATCTGACGTGCGACTACACTTCAACCTACACTTCTCCCCTCTGCATAAGAACAAATGTAAAATGTTAAAAGACACCAGCTAACTAGCCTAGCCAACAGCAGGTAAGAAGTGATGGGACATGCGACTACACTTCAACAAAGACTTCACCCCTCCGTCGAAAAAACGAAAGTAAAACACTAAAAGACACCAGCTAACTAGCCTAGCCAACTGCAGGTCAACCAACACTTCTCCCCCTCTGCCTAAGCACAGAAGTAAACACTAAAAGCTACCAGCTAACTAGCCTAGCCAACAGCAGAAGTGATAGTTCATGCGACTGCACTTCAACCAACACTTCTACCTTCTGCCTAAGCACAGAAGTAAACACTAAAAGCCACCAGCTAACTAGCCTAGCCAACAGCAGCGGGTAAGAAGTGATGGTTCATGCGATTACACTTCAACCAATAAGATGTACTGACAAAAAGTCAAATAAATTTTAATTTTGTTATTTCACGTGATGATGTTATTTCCACGCCATATGAGGGAACGGAACAGATGGGAAAGGAGTTAATGATCTGCATGTCACCAGATGAGCCAGGATCCCCACGTGAAAGTTAAAAATACTCCCGACAACATAACATCGCACCTAGATATGGATTAATTACACTGAATGAGACTGACTTTCAACCCCCGTCTGTAAGATAAAGGCCGACGACTAACAATCAGAAACCTGCAATTATGAAAACAACCTATTCACAGCGCGCCCTCAGCCTCTTCCGTCTTTTGATCCTCTGCTCCTCATTCTGTTAATTTCTGGAAACACGTAATAAATTTGATCCTCTCCCCTGCTGCCCCCCCCCCCCCGGAAGCTGCCTACCGTGAAGCATCTAGAGGTAGCGTTGATTGTTTTCATCAGCAGCAGCAGCAGAACAACAAGGAACAAGTAAATTTAAACGAAAAAAAAACATTGACTGAATTAAAAAAATAAATAAATAAAAGGCACTGACGTCAATAATAAACAAATAATAAACAAAATTGGAATGAAGAAGTAATTGCTGTTCAGGAGTATAGTACGAGGTGCGATTTTCCCCCACAGACCCCCGGACTTCATTATTTCAATTAACAGGCGTCACTTAACCAGCTCAATCAGAACAGAATGACTTTTCTATCACATTCATGGGTGTGGCCGACAGTAACTATTTCAGATCCAACATCACTCCTCGCCATCCTTTTAACTTCTACAGTATTGTGTGGCTAACGTTACTTCCCAGTAAAGCTCTTAGCGTTAGCACCTTTTATTTAGCTACATTTATCATAACTGAAATGAACTAAAAGTAACTGAAACTGAGGCTAATCCACTTTTCCAAATCCATACTAGCTCGTATGTATCGCTGTCGAGTCAAGTTAATTTAATTTGATCTGATAATCCACCTTTTTTCCGGTCTCTCTGTATTTACTGATACGTTTCACCATGTTTTCGCCATTCAGGAGGAACTGATGAAGAGGAACAGACCAACAGAGGAGTCCAGGCTTTTTTGAAGCATGTGACGTCGTCGGCATATGAACAAGCTGTTGCATCACGTCAGTGCTCCTATTGGATGAGCGCCCGAGGGAATTAGATCAAAACGACTAAGGAGAAGGGAAAAGGTGGCAGGGTGGTCTCATCCCATGAAATCAAACCCACAGCTTTGATTCTACCCACGACTTAGAAGCATTTTCTCATGAAAGACACTGAACGCCTACTTGCTTCCCCTCTCTTTGTAATCTCTACATCTGTGAAATGTACGTGCATATGCGTGAGTTGGGGGCACACACAAACACGTAAAGAGTGCACTCATAGAAAATCCTCACGGTGGATTAGGCAGTTCACCCCGAAGGCATAGCTGCATGGCAGGGAACTCCACACTCTTTTCTTTCCACAGCGGTGAGTGGGAACAGAGGAAAAAATATATATATATGAATCCTATTTTTTTTTCCTCTCGACCTTCATGAACCTCTTCATTCATTCAGCAGCGTCTTCATCATTTACGCAGCAAGAAGAAATACCACATTAAGTTTATTTACAGAACTCTACGTGCACAGGGCCGCCTATTCTGAAGACTTGTGCGAAGTCGTCTATTGTCACAGTTGACTTTCAAGATCTCCGCGAGAAGCGGCGAACAAGGACGCGGCGGAGTAAAATGAGCAGAAACATTAAATTTACCCTTCAGTGAAACGCTCGGAGTCAGGCCGTGTGAAAAAGCTCTCGTGGGCTTTGTCGCCTCTCATGCGGATTCTTCCTTTGTTTGTTTTTCTTCCATGTCTGTAATTGGCCTTTTATGGTGCGAGCTGGACTAAAACGAAGCCCGACAGTGACGCAGTGTTGCAGTGGGGGCCGGACCTGTGGCTGTGCCTTCATTCATCCCTGTTAACCTTAAAGCGAAGTTTGTTTTGTTTCATGCGTTGTTTTTCAAATGGCAGAAACGAGACGATGGCTCTTAATGAGGTTACGAAATGGAACTAAATACATTAATGTACAGTGTTGGTGGAGAAGTGATCATTAGCAGTAAATTACAAGTGACGCTACTTGATTGGAGGCACTTAAGACACAGATTGGATCATAATGACTGACGGGGGGAAATTATATTAATTAATTTGGCTTCAATTGGTGTCCCCTTTGTTTTACTGAGTAAATGTAATGTTAAGTTTGAAAAAAAAATGTATATACGTCGATCTGCCACAACATTATGATCAGTGACAGCAGAAGTACATAACATTTAAACCATCTTGTGACAATTCAGTGCTCTGATGGGAAACTTTTGGACCTGGCATTCATTCATGTGGATGTTACTTAGACGTGTAGCACCCACCTAGACCAGACCAGACTCCCCCCCACCCCCATAGCAATGATGCTTCTTAATGTCACAGACACATACACAAAACACTTGTGAACAAGTAAAAAAAAAATGAGAACAGCACAAGGTGTCCAAATGCACTTGAAACTGATCGAGTATTTGTGGGATGATCGACAGAGGCCCCTCCCCTAAACCCATAGGACCCCCTCCCCCACTAACAACATTGTGTTACCCGACACCACAGGACACCCTCAGTAGGTCCATGTCCATTCACTGATGAGTCACAACTGTTTTGGAGGCACAATATCAGGAAGGTGGTCATAATGTTATGCCTGATCAGTGTACATTCAACCCAAATCAGAAATCTTTTCATACAGATTTGTATAGAATGACACGATACCTGCAGGAGCTATAGTTCACATTAGATTTTATGACACAATGTTTCCTGTTGGAGCATCAACAACCAGCTTCGACATCAGTCAAGTGGTCATAATGTTATGCCCGATCAGTGTATTAATCAAGTTATTTTGAGCAAACGGAAGTGTCAGGCTTAATAATTCATGCTGCCGTTGAAGCTAGAACATATTAATCTTACTTTCTTTTAGCCGTAAATGATGTAAACAGTCAGTGATGCCGAACATTTCCAGTCACTTCAAACTTTAAAGTTGTTTGGAATCAAACCTTGACCAAAGAAAATCTTTGCAAATGCAGAAGTCAAAATTGAGACTAAACATTTGCGCAGTTTGAAGGAACAACTTTGATGAAACAGAGGTAATTTAAAATGCACGTAACTCCCTCCATGAACCTTTCTTTGTCTGTTTTTATTCTGAGGAACAACAACAGACCTCTGGACAGATTCATACAACAGCAGCAGCAGCAAAAGTCATTTTATTTACCTGTTCACCTGCAACTTCGACTCAATAAACAACATCCACCCTCAGTCTCCACGACGCGATCCAGACCAAGAAAAACAAACCGTGATTATTCTGTCGTTAGAAATAAATATTACATGATTACATTACTCTCATTAAGATAATTATTAAACTCTGTTTATTCTATCGGAGTCCGAGAGGAGATTATTAGCGTGCATGCTAATGTTCTCATTAACTTTATAAGGGTGTTCGTCAATATGAATGTGTAACCTGCTGCGTTAATGTCTGTACGGACGCGAGAGGTTTTTGTTTCTGCAGAGTTTTGATGAAATCCAGCCACCAGTGCGTTGTCATGGTGACGAAGTCACACTAAATTTGTATCGCAGCAGTTGAATAATAAAGCAAACAACTGTTCCAGCCGTTAATTAGCAGGCGTTCCAACGCTCACTGCATCGAAGCTAACCACCCGTGTAACCTTCCTCCCCTACGTTCCCATAAAGACACAATGAGGACTAAATAATGTGTTTTGCTGATATTAGAGCGAATTCAGTGGAAACCTCCCCAAATCCAGTGAAGACTGGGGTGAAGATGCTAACGTTAGCCTAAATAAAGACCCAGTAATGTCACATCCTCATAGTTTGGGTCTTTAATTTCTATAACTTGACAAATATTGATGAGGGAATTCTTACAGTTTGCCTGTAAACACAGGGTCAAAGCTCACATGAATCAACTAAGTTCCTGGAAATCCCTGTTTGCTCTGATTGGTCAGAGCTGGCCCCGCCCCCAAGTGCAGGATGAGTCATCAACATTTTCTTATCATTTCCTATGATGGGCTTTAAAATACGGCGAATAATACACACTAAGCACACTACACACTTTTTGTGATTGGTGGCCAATAACTGGAGAATACACCGATCAGGCAGAACATTATGACCACCTTCCTCGTGCATTCAAAACAGTTGTGACTCATCAGACAAATGGACATGGAAACGGATACTTGATCAACATCTTGTGCTGTTCTTTAATGATTTTTGAGTTATTCCTGAACCATCATCCTGCTGTGGATGACTGCTGCCATCAAGGAGTGTCATTGCCATAGGGTGGGGGGGGGGGGCTTGTCTGGTCTAGGTGGGTGCTACATGTCTAAGTAACATCCACATGAACAAAATGTTGTTTCCAGGAGAACATTGTATTGTCACTTACTTACTTCTCCCGTCAGTAGTGGGCATAATGTTGTGGCTGATCGGCGTAGGTGACACACAGAAGACACATCACATAAAAATGTCTCCTGTCCACTTCAATGCCTATTTAAAAGTCGTGGCTAACGAGCTGACTGGGAAGTCGTTGCGCAGCGAAAGGTCAATTTGTTCTGGATCGCGGACGAAGCCGAACCACTTTGTTTCGTGTCTCTCAACGAGATTCTCACCACATGACAAAAGCGTTTTGTTAAGCCCGGCCCGAGAGAATAGCACGAACGCGTGACAGTTATGAGTCCCAATAAACAAGACGACGGAGACACATGTGCATTTTGTTTACAAGTCTTTGCAAGCTACTCGCTGCGAAGCTACATACAAACTGTGGTTCCTACCGCAGGAAGGGAAAAATAAATAAATAAATAAATAAATAAATAAATAAAAAACGAAATGATTTACCCAGAACACCGCAAGCCTCCTCACTCTGTGAGAATAAATAACAGCTGCTTTCCAACCACAGCGACAGCATTATTAAACACAGAGCTCCGCTGTGATGGACTGAAATTAATCTTCGGTATTAAATTGTGCGCTTTCTCAGGAACAATGTGTTAAAGAATGACCTATCTAAAGAAAGATAATATTTGTGCTAATGTCGTCTCTTGATAGATTTCTTCATGAGGACGATTATGCAGAAGACGCAGCCGCACGTCAGTCGTCTTTACATCCGCCTACGCACACCGAGATTCCACACTCATTACGCCCGTTGTTGTTGTGTATGCACCATTTATGCACTATGTACATTCCCTTTAATCCTCCACGTTTACCCCACATTTCAAGGCCGCCTTATCGGAGTTTTCATTTTTATGCGACACTGACGCTTCATGGGAATTTAATGCAAAAGTGTTGCGGTTGTCACGCGTGGCAGTCACCATAAATATCAGCAAAGGGAAGCTTAAGAGCTCTGACAGACCGATGAATGGGAAAACGGAAACAGTCACCCTGTGAAAAGCCGCCTGTAATGCTTCGCAAATAACGTGCATGCATTACAAGTTAATGCATATAATCAGAGGCGCAAACAGAAGGTGAAGCGAAGTGGCACCTGCAAGGACAGCTATTAACTCCGCGTCAGGGAGAAAGGAAGACAGGTCCTTAAGAAGTTCTCCGCTTCAAGATGACGGCAGACTGAAGGCGCGTTCGGGAGCAAACAAACACGTGCACAACAAAACGTGTCGCGGTGACAATGGCGGGATTAAAACTGAAGTGGAAGCTGCGTTGAAATAATTTTCTAAACTGTAAGCAGCACTGAGGATTTCATCGTAGCCTCTGGTGTTTGTCAAGTGTGTATATGTTTGGGAAGAAGGCCCAGCAGCTTTCATATGCCAAAGCCACAGATGCATCAAAATCACAGCGGCGACAACACGAACAGGATTGATGAGACGCTGAAAGGAAAAAAAATAAGTAAATAAATAAAAAAAAAAAAAAAAAAAAAAACCTCCACAGCTCTGAAGCGAAATTGAGTAAGAAGGGAAGATCATAGGAAATATTTGGCTGCAGTAGCAGCGAGGAACTGAAGAGATTAGAGGATTATACCTTCCTGGATGTTACTGATGCATCAAAGATGTGTATACAGAAAAAGGTAAGCTTTTCAGAAATAAAGAGCGTCTATTACGCACATGTATTCAGTTTTAATGAGATTTCAGAGGCTTTCTGTGGCCAAAGGGTCACAAATCAGACTCAAGAAAACCTGCAGTTCCTGCTCCGTATCCCTGGCAATTTAATTGACAGGTATTATTCAAAGGTCAACAGGTTCTTCCAACCATATATAGATATATATATGTATATATATGTATACATACACATATGTAGCTGGTGCAGTACATAGTGAGATGAGAGGAGACACATGAAGACACAGGACCAAGTACAACACAAGGGATTGAGGACGAGTCTATTATTATTATACTTTCAGATTAAGATTACATGTGAATAATCTGATAATAAATGCATTGTGCAAAATTAAACTTGTAGTTAAACAAACATTTTCGACTGAGCACATCATCAAAAAGGAGAAGAGTCAAAAGTCTATAATTAGTTCCACCAATCTATACCTCGCCAAGAGCTAATACCTCTTTAAAAAATGCATTAAATATGCATTCGTGCAGAAGAACTTTGACTTTTCCTCCTCAAACACCGGCACGATTTCCACAAACTGCCTGTGTGCAGACTGTTTTAATTTAGATTAAAGTTTGAATGCAGGACTAAACTTTCTGATTTTTTTTTCTTTTACCCAAATAGCAATAATAAAAAAAATCTAACAACTTGTTCCATCACTGAACAGGCATATTAGAAGATAAGATGCTGAGTAATACTTCACTTAAGATGTCGCTTTACTTAATTATATTAGCTATTAAAGCACAGGGGATGGGGTGGACGACAAGTACAGGTGTGTGTAAATATATTTACATATATATTAAAGCAGTTAATTCTAATGACGAAGCAAAGAGCTATAGAAAATACATCTAGAACATTTCCACTAAATAGAATATATAGATTCTAGGGGGGGAGAATTTACTTCAAAGGTGATTTTTCCAGGGAATGAAAGGAGAAACTGGAGCTTAAAGGCCATGAGATGAGTAAGGGAACAAATGGAGAAGTTAGACTCCCTGAATGCACACTTCATATCTGCCTCCGCTGCCATCAGTCAGATTTAAATATGTCATTTAGTCTCTGAAGTCACTCTACTCTTTCCACCGTGCATCAAATCCCCTGATGTCTTCTTGCAAAACCCAATTTCCTATTGTTTACCAGCGCATCAGTGCCACTCACGCCATCAAAGTCCACACCGTAAACTCGGAGCCAATTTCTTTTTTAAATCCGCCACCACTTTAATAATGCTTCAATTTGAAACGTAATGCGGCTGGGGCAAAGTGGAAAGATGTGAAATGAGAGGGGGGGAAAAAAGCAGAAGAAGATAAAAGGAGACAGTGAAATCTCTCTCTGCTGTGCAGAGCGTAACGATTGATAGACACAGAGAGCACTCGTTCGGCTTCGCAGATGACGACGGCGGTGGTGACGGTGACTGAGGTGCATATGGTTGATAAATATACCCCCCATGTTAATATTGAACCGGCTGTAGCTCACAGGAGACGTCATTTCACCATAAACTTTTGTCGTTTAACCATCAAACTCAACGCCGAGACACTGAGCTGTTGCGCTGACGTGATTATTGAGAGCAGCAACAGCTACAGCGTGACTCATTCGGAGCTGCCAGATTCACCTGTAGTGATATAAAACATAAACAGATTAAAAGTTTGAGGTCTGCCGGCGACCTTTCTATAAATGTGTTTCTGTGGCATCTGTGGGGATATAGATTTGGGCCACAGGGGTGTGTGTTTGCACCCCGATCCCCTTAGCAGAAAAGATTTAAGACGTCAGATCGGGGGGAGGGGGTATAAAGGGTGACGCAGCTTATAAATGCAACAAGTTGTGGGAAGACAACACAGATTTCACATGTGTGGCTGCGATCCATTTCAAGGTTCATGAAGGTGAAAGTCTGTATTGACTTTTTAGACTTTGTTCGCTTATTTTCAGTTTCCAGCCTCTGTCTGGTGACATTTAGCAAACGTTACCACCTGGTTACTGTGGAGCTGGAAATCTAATAATGGTTAAATACACAAGAAAACCTAAACATTTACTTGGTATATATATATCAGACCTTTTTAAAGGTCCCATATTATAAATTTTTTCAACAATATCACATAGATGTCAGAGGTCCAACATCACTGTTTTCAAAGGGTTTTACTCCAAATTCAGCTTTGGTCCTGAATTTCAGCCAGTGAAAAAGTGGCTCTAGTGAGCTCTACTGAGAACAGGCTGATTCTGTGCCTGTACCTTTAAATGCTAATGAGCTGTATCTGTCCACACCCACTCCACGCCCCTCTATCTGAGGGAGGATGCGGCTTTCTCTGGCGCTACAGTGCGTTCCATGAACCTCGGAGGGCGGAAGTCGGCACTGGGAATGACAGAAGTCGGAAAACTAGATGGCTGTGTCCATGAAAACAGTGGTCTTGTCTGAATATAACTTACATTTTTTGAGCGCGGAGTGAAAGTTTAAAAAAAAAAAATGCTAGTTTGAACATCTAGTTTGAACATCAAACTAAATTTAAGCTATTTAAGCTACACACATTATAAACAGAACGGATAACTTGAACAAAATCATGAGTTTTTTTTTTACTGGAATTAGTGATGGAATCTACAAGACCACACAAGGCAGAAATTTATAAAAAATATTCAAAACTTTTGTTTAAAATAAATGTAGGAAAAAATACGGTATTAATCACAGTTTGCAGCGATGGTGTTTGGCTCTGTTTTAGTTTTACCTGGCTATTGTTTTTAGCTGTTGTTAGCATGACATGGGCTTGTAGTTCCTATATAACACTGTAACAGGTTTTTAACGTATGTATGTGGAAAAATATTGTCTGTACGACCAATTTAATGCAACAAAAACTACAGAAGCTTCTAACTGCTGTTTACACACGGGGCGGCCATCTTGGTAACTCAACTCACTGGTACTGAGGATTCTACGACTTTGGGTAGGAAATCTGACTTCGGGGGCGTTTCAGTTGAAAGTTACAACTCGGAACTCATAAAATCTGACTTCTTAGTACAAATGGAGCGCGCCATTACCATGCGCTAATGTTTACGGTGGATTTATGACTATGGATGGTAGAGATGCTGTCGTTCAAACGTTACCAGTTTGAACCAGTTTGTAGTTGAAATATTGTGTGCCTGAATATGTTATGAATATGCTAACGCTAGCTTCAGCTAACTGTAAGGGTAATTGCTAGGTTCGTTGATGCAACGGCCGTGCTTTGCTCGTACTGTTACCATGTTTGTTTACAACGGTTTGCCCTTAAAAAAAAAAGGCATCCACTCGGTAATTTTAGAAGGCAGCCACATCTATCCGGGAGGGAAAAATCTCAGATCCGCCTGTTTCAGCACACATTCAGTAAAAAGTGGAACAAGCGAGTGAAGGAAGGAAGTGACAGAATGTATTCACTTCTGGGGCCTCGTACTCAGTCTATGGGGACACATTACTGTTAGAAAACCTTTAGAAAGTGACTTTTGCATAATATGGGACCTTTAAAAGTGTATTACAGTAAAAAAAAGTCACTGAGATAAACTGTCACTCAGACACATTATTCATACATTTGACAATTTTTGGCTATTTTTAGTCATCTCACCCCTCAGGCCCTCGAGCAGAAAAACGATAAAAAACCAAATGAGGGAGCGAAACATCTTATAAAAGTCAGTGTTTTCGAACTTTGTCGACTTATTATTGTCAGTTTTCAGTCACTTTCTGGTGATGTTTAGCAAACTATAATCATTTCTGATTTACCACTGTACATATTGAATATGAATCTGAAATCACTAGGCACCTTTTTACTTACCACACATTACATTAGGAGCACATTTTAGATTGTATTTTGTGTATAGTATTTGCGTGTTATGTGCACGTAGTCATATCTGTACGTCCTGTGGGTTTGTGTTGGATGTTGTTTTGTACTTTTAGAAATTAGCTTTCTGCTAAATCTGATGCACACATCTATTTATGTCTTTGATACTGTTTAATGTCTGTGCACATCGTCCATAAACCTAATAAATGAAAAAACAAACAAAAAAAAACTCTAGGACTTCATGTTGTGTGTCATTCAGTGTGTGTTGTGTGTTAATTCAGCCCTATCTGATCTCAAGCGGCCCGGACCAGTAACATAATAGTATAATAACCTATAAATAATGACCCTTTGTTTTAGTGCCAAGACATACAATTACATTATGGAAATTCATTTAATGAGCTATCCTCTTACAAAAACACTTTAGTTTCTTTTTTCTTTTCTTTTTTTTTTTTTAAAAAATGGCAATTTTCTTTCCTTTCTCTTATTACACAGGAGGGTTGGTAATCTGCCTCAAAACTACTCAATGTTTCCATGGGAGGTCAACGGATGACGGGAAGTATTCAATTAAAGATGTGCGTATAGCAACAGTTAGATTGTGTGACCCTTAGCTCGACCTTCCATGCATTAAGTAAACCAGTGTAGCCCCAGAGTTTCCTGCTTGTTACCAGGAAATGGCGCTTTTAGAAACACACTCAGCATTTATTTTTTGACCACATACAGTATATTTTTAGTTAATTAGTCCGTGGTAGGAAACAGTTGGAACGCATGCTGGAGCTCATTAGAATCCAATTCGCAGGCTCTTAATAGTACTCACAGTTCCTGGGATGCAGGATGCTGTTAGATATGGTTTGGCAAAAACCCTCCCTCTGCATCCATCCAAAACCAAAACATTAATCTGAGCATCACTAATTATCTAATCAAACTGTTTGACACCTGTCTGCACTATTTAAAACACAAGGCAGCCCATATACTTCATGAACCTTCCCAAACACCAGCAGTCTTCTATGATTTTCAAAATTTTAAAAGATTGAAAAGGATTAGTGATTATCTGTCAGTGCAGCAAAGGGAAATTGTAAAGTGAAGGATGTTGAATAGTGTGGTTACAGGGAACTGGATCAGAACCTGGTTGGTCATGTTCTGATCCAAAAGGAAATTAATACTAAAAACGAATTTAAACTATAGCTTCTGCAGATATCGTGTCATTCTTTACCAAGCCGTATGAAAAGACCTGGCGTTGACGTGTATATTAGTATAATTCTTCATATATATATAGTCCTTATTTTAGTGATGGAGTGAAGGGACGACTGATGGAAACTAAGAAGAAGAAATAGACTGTTCTGCTCTCCCAGTCTGCTCCAATGGTCTGAGCTGGCCCCGCCCCTATGTGCAGGATGAGTCATCAGCATTATCTCATCATTTCCTTAAGCTGAGCTTAAGGAAAAACTAAAATATGGCAGAATTTGGGTCCTATGAGTTGCGGGGACGGGTCTTTATGGTGGATCATCCCACAGATAGTTCATCAGTTTGAGATTTAGTAAATTTGGAGGTCAGGTCCACACCTTGTGCTGCATCCAGCTACCATCAAGGAGTATCATTTCTATGGGGTGGGGGGTGCGTGGTCTGGTCTAGGTGGGTGCTACATGTCTAAATAACATCCACATGAATGAACACCAGGTCCAAAAGTTTCCCAGCAGAACAGTGAATTGTCACAGGATGGTTTAAATGTTATTTACTTCTCCGGTCAGAGGACATAATGTTTTGCCTGATCAGTAGTATAACCACTATATAAAGTACAGCAGTTGATAGTAATTGTTTTTTAGATGGCTTCTTATCACAAGAACAATCATTTTTATCCAATTTCTGTGTTCCAGTCCTCTTCATAGTTAGTGTCAGACTGAATTAACCTTGAATTACGGGGCAACAACTGAGTAATGTGGCTGAAATGACCAGAGACAGAAAGTGGAAAATCAAAAGCAACCAGAACAATGGGCAGAGCAACAACAGAGTCTGCAATACTACCACATTAGGCCACTGATGTCCAGAACAAATGGACCATGTGATTGGACCACATCATTGAATATCTGTCTGATATATATATGCGTGTGTGTCTGTGTGTGTGAGTGTGTGTGTATATACACAAATGGTTCAGTGATGTGGAACCACTGAGATTTTTATTACGTTACTTTGCTGCATTATGACTTGACGCATTCCCGGTGACAACACAAAATAATTGTGAGACATGTTAGCCATTTTATTTCTGTTCTTGCTACAGATAGCAGCTGTCCAACTGCATCCTTGGAATAATTTCTTCCTTCAACTGTAATCAAAAAGGATGTTTAAACCCCTGCAGACCGAGACCAGAGCCTCTTTCATCTGCAAGAACGACTCGGAGACAGAGGGAAAAACCGAGAGAAGAAGAAAGGCAGAGGGAGATCGCTCCAGAATCTTGTTCTTGTTAACGTGAGAGACGAGGTGTGTTGGGTGGCAACAAGATAACAAGTTTTAGTTTGTTTGATAGGAGAGGAGAGAGACAGAGGGGTATGAAAAGGAGGAATAATGAGGAGGAAGACGAGCGGAGGAGATGCAGGAGAGACATCGTTAATGCAGATTGCGATGCAGAGCTCGGCTTTGAGGTGCAAAGACGAGTGATGATAAGGAGAGTGTCTCACTGCACAGCCTCCTTTAACCTAGAGTGCCCTCGGATAAGAAGTTTAATGCATCCTATACACACAACCAGTCATACCGCGCCTCAAACATTTTAATTGGGTTAAAATTATTCCGCTGTTAGAGAAACTCTATTTACTAGATCCGGAAAATATGAACAGAAATAGAAAAATAAGGCAAACGAGAGGCTAGATAGTTTGTTCAGAAGGTGAATAAGCCTTTTAAATGGAGTCATGTGTTCTCTGTGTGCATAGTAGTGCCTAGGTCTTCAACAGGGGGTTGGATACATTAACATGAATCCAACTTATTAAGCTGCCAGGAGATTACCAAAACAAATCTTTCCCAGATAAGAAATTAGGTATTTTACAGAATAAATGGATGATGATTTGGACCTCCTGGTAATTAGTATTATTATATAACTTATTATATAATTTTAAGAGATAAAGCATCTGCACAGTTATAGTTATTAGTTAGATTAGTTATGAGAGGAATTTGATACCAGTTTTATTTCCAGAGAGAACTGATATGGTGCTACCTGATATTTAAATAAAAAAATTTAAAAAACTCGCTCGTTGAACATTTCCACATGAAGCCTAAGTTCAGGATAATGTGTTCTCCTTTCATGACGGCAAAAAGCATCCCTAATTTATTTTATTTCCCTCAGATGGATGCTCTTAGTTCATGCAGCCTACACCCAACAATAATGACTCAGACCCCGTCTACCAGCTGATTAACTCCCATGGCCATTCAACGTATATCTGCCTTCACTCCCACCTGTATTATTATTATTATTATTTTTAACTGAATATGTTTCACAGGAGGAAGCAGATGGATACAGATCAGCGAGGATCCAGCGGTAATGAGTGCAGGGTCGAAGGCATTTTAAAGGTGTGGAGATTCTAAGTAGCAGAAATATAAACAAAAATAACCTCGCAAGAGAAAAAGGAGAAGGATTGTTTGTCCCTGGCAGATAAGAGAATATCGTGAGTGAGTAGGAGAGCATAACACAAGGTGTTTTTTTTGAGATAAGTTTTGCAAGTTTTAGATACGAGTGACTCAGCTTCTCTGACTGCACTGGAAAAGTCAGAGAGCCGCAGGGAGAGTCAACGCACAACTGGACAGAAGGACTAAAGCTATGAGCACACGGATAAAATAATGTGTGGGTTTCTGCTGCTGGCCTCACCAGGTGTTCTTTAAATGCAAACCTGTAGGACAAGTAAAAGAAAAAGGTGTAACACAATATCCAAAGGGAGTTTAAAAGAAGGCAGCTGGACATGTAGAGTTTCTTGAAGAAGTTTAATCCGAGTAGCTTCTTCAGTTCTAAGAGACTGGTGAGAAATTAGGGTTTAAAACAAACGCCAGAAACTTGGACTCGTTTCTGTAATTTTGCTCTAACAAAGCCATTATTGGCCATAGACTCCAGTCTCAAGGTGTGAATAGGGTTGAAATTTCTTGGGGACAGAAGTTAAGGCTGTATTCCCACCAGTCTCTAAAGACCCGTTCACATCAAACGAAAAACCCGGGTCGATGTGAAAGGTTCGAATGACCCAGCAATCCACCTGGGATTTTATCAGCTCGACTTCGATGTGAACAGAAATGCTGCGTCGACCCCTTAATTTACACGATGACATTGATGTACCTGCCTGTCACATTCTGATTTTATAACTTGACGGCCTGTCAAACTGTTTCACTGTAGAAGCTCCAGGGCTGCGAGCAGCTCAAAAACAGAGCAAAGAGACTGATCTCTGAAGGGCAGAGATTTTTGTCCATTTTTCTCAATCGAACAAATCAAATGTGTTGTTATACTATTGTTAATGGAAGCGCATAGCTGGATTAGCCCATGTGCGGGATTTGTCCAATCAGGAAATGCATGTGCAACTGTGTTTAATGTACAGCTTGCATAGTGATATCCCACACTTTTTTTTTAACGATCAAGGCACTGTGAGATCCATGAGCTGTTCTGCATCCAAGGAAAAGAGGAGATTCGGTGGCAGATATCGGGGTCTGTGCAGGACACAGTGATTTATTTTAATATCAGTAGCCTTTTGAAAGAGCAGGGGTTTGACCGGTCCATTCTTCAGGTCATCAACAAAATGACTGGCGGGTTGACCAGGATATGAAAATCCTGTGTCAATCCAGTATGTTGAATGTGAAAGGGGTATTAGAAGTGATTAGAAGCTGCTTCTGAAAAGAGATTCGCTCAGTGTTCAGTTTCATTATGAGGAAGAAATATTCTTTACCTCGTTTGACTGGAGCAAACCCAGCAGACAGTCCAGACTCTACATAGACACCACTGTCATAGCCTGACGTGCACCTCCTCAGAAATATAACTACTACTGCCTATGTCTGCTTTAGTATTTCCGTCTGCTTCTCCATCTCCGCAATTATCGACTGATTGGTTTGGAAGTTATTAAAGATGGAACACGCCGAGGGGCTGAGGGAGTTCAGAGATACAAACATTTCTATGACTGGGGTGGAGTTTTAACAGTGCGAGCCAGACTGATGAGCCCACAAGTATAAATGACTCACACCAGTGTAGTCTTTTAAATGTCTGCATTACACTGAGGTGCATTAAGTACAGGAATCTGAACATAGAAATTTGAGTATGCATAAAAAAAAAGTCATAAAAGTGAAACGATGCTCTAACACGCTGATAACTAATGAGTGAAGCTCGTGGTTTTGATTAAAGCTAGGCTGATGACCTAGAAATGGCAAAAAAAAAAAAAGATAAAAAAGGACAAGCCCGGGAATTTGTAGTGCTTCATACACTATCGTACTAATACCAAATATAATGCTGGTGTTATTTTATAGAGGCACACATGACAATTATGGTTATCTTTTTTGTTCCCCTTCCAATATCTACCGAGCTACATAAAACTGTAATTGAATTAGCCAGAGCTGCAACATAGACACTCATTACACACTACCACATAAAAATTTTAAGCTACGAATGCAACATAATCTACGTCGACAATTAAACTCATCTGAACTTGAGAGTATTGTGGAATCTCCCCCATGTCTTTTATTGTAGCTACTGTGAAAAGCTCTTTTTGACTCATTTTGAGAAACCTTTTTTCTTTAGGGAGGATGCTTTACAGTGTGCGCCACTTCTGCCAGTGCTGGATTTTAGGGATTTTAGTGTGGTGGTCTTCAACGTTGTCCAGACCAAGGACCCCTAAACTGATGGAGAGTTTAAGCAGGGACCACCTACTTACTATATGTGTTCTATATTAAACTCGGCCTAGCGCTATTTATAAATATACATTATTATTGTCATGCTGCATTCAATATTAAACTATTCAAGTAACACACAGGTTCAAATAACTTCCTTATTACAGACATGTGCAACAGTAGGGTGGCCGTAAACAATTAAACCAAACTCATGTATAGACAGGTAAAGAAAATAATTGACAGATTAAAAAAAAAAATATGTAAAAAAGTCTAGTCAACCAAAGATTTTGCGACATCCCTGCAGTTCCTGGACCCCTTGTTGAACACCTATGTTTTAGACCACTGAACCAGCCACACATTCACATTACTTTGCAAACTAAATTTCGAAAGCTGAGTGAAAGCTTTTTACTTACAAACTTGGAATCAGATATTTGAATAGCCGATGCAGCCCGACTCTTACAAACGTCTGCAGTCATTCACCCGGAGGGAGTTGAGCATTGATTCAAGGCACCAAAACTTTACTGATAGAAAAAATATAAAGAAAGAAAACTGAGTCTCCTCACAGTGTCTGACTGACAATGAATAAACAAGGAATTCTCAGCAGCGAGGATCCTGCAGAAAGATCACATGAAACCAACGCCCTGTGTTCTTTACAAATCTTCTCATGACTATTATTGGAGAGAAGCTCTGGATTTATCTGTGACGGCTTGGCCAGGAGATCCCCAGCTTCATTTCCCTGGAGAAAGTGGATCACGGTAGAAAATTAAAAATTATACGAGATGATGACTTCTGTAATGAACCGAGGGACTAGGTTTTATTGAGGACATTATCCCTCTGAGAACCTTCACCGAGACAAGATTCTGTATATTTATTGTACTTGGTGAACAAAGTGCTTCTGATTCTGATTGTAATTACTCAATCAGCTCTTCAACAGCAGCAGCAATTACACAATATGACATGCTGCTTGAATTCACAAAGACCTCGGCTGCTGTATCCAGAGGGTTCTACTGGAAAGATGATAGCATCACGCAAGTTGCTGCAGATTTGTCGGGTGCACATCCATGATGAGAATCTCCCGTTCCACCACATCCCAAAGGTTCCTCTAGTGGATTGAGATCTGGTGACTTGAGTACAGTGAACTCATCGTCATGTTCAAGGAACCAGTTTGAGATGATATGAGCTTTGTGACATGGTGCATTATCCTGCTGGAAGTAGCCGTCAGAAGATGGTCCACTGTGGTCATAAAGGGATGGACATGGTCAGCAACAATACTCAGGTAGGCTGTGGCATTTAAACCATGCTCAGTTTGTACTAAAGGGCCCAAAGTGTCCCAAGAAAATACCCCCACACCATTATACCACCATAACCAGCCTGAACCATTGATACAAAGCAGGATGGATCCATGCTTTCATGTTGTTTACGCCAAATTCTGACCCTGAAATCGAGACTTGTCAGACCAGACAACGTTTTTCCAATCTTCTATTGTCCAGTGTTGTTGAGCCTGTGTGAACTGTAGTCTCAGTTTCCTGTTGTTAGCTGACAGGAGTGGCCCCCGGTGTGGTCTTCTGCTGCTGTAGCCCATCTTCTTCAAGGTTGGACGTGTTGTGCGTTCAGAGATGGTATTCTACATTCCTTGGTTGTAACCAGTGGTTATTTGAGTTACTGTTGCCTTTCTATCATCTCCAACCAGTCTGCCCATTCTCCTCTAACCTCTCACTTCAACAAGGCATTTTCACTGGATATTCTTATATATCTTTTTCGGACCATTCTCTGTAAACCCTAGAGATGGTTGTGTGTGAAAATCCCAGTAGATCAGCAGTTTCTGAAACACTCAGACCAACAACCAAACCACGTTCAGGACAGGAACAGGATGAGCATTGCCAAAGCCCTACGACATGACTTCCAGCAGGCCACTGGTCAGAAACAGACTTCATGAGGATGACCCCAGGGCTCGATGCCTTCTACTGGGCCCTGACCTAAATCTATTATATGCTTCAGTTCATCTGATGCCACTAGGTTGCACTTCAGACATTGCAGGAGCTCGGTGGTGCCCTAGATTGTGCTGTTCTTCGTGTTTTTTGAGTTGTTCCTGAAACACTGCTGCCATCAAGGAGTGTCATTGCTATGAGGTGGAGGGTGCCTGGTCTGGTCTGGTCTGGTCTGATCTAGGTGGGCGCTACATGTCTAAGTAACATCCACATGAATAAATACCAGATCCAAAAGTTTTTTAAAAAAAGTCCCAAAGTGGTTAATGTTATTTCCTTTTCCTGTCAGTGATTAATATACACAGAGCTGAACCTGATATATGTGCACGAGGTTGACTCCCTCAAAGACAAGACGCTGTTATTATCTCGCTTTAGAAACGATAAAAAGAGCAGAAATGAATAAAGTAAGACAGTGATTCTTTCCCCGAGAAGACTTGATGGAACGTAAAATGGAAGCAGTTACGTTTAATGTAGATAATCTTCTTTTCCTTTTCACTCTTTCTTTCCTTCTCCCACCCCCCCCTGTTATTTCCTCCACTTCTCCTGACAGAGCTGAGCAGAATACAGGAGCGACGCGTAGAGGACGAGACAGCTGGCGGAGAAATGAAAAGTGCAATTTAAAAAAAACAAGAGAGGCATGATGTGTAACCACGAGGCAGCAATGGAGGCCAGGGCTGCAAATCAGAGGAGGAGGGGGCGCGTTTATTAATTGAACATTTTTTTCAATTATCTTTTAGTGCTCGCTTTGTCCTGCTGCAGAGAAACATGGAGACAGAGAGACGTCCTTGGGCTTTTTAGTTTCAGAGCGGTCGATCTGGCTTCATCCCGAGAAATGACTTGCAAATATCTCTAAATATTAAAGTGTTTTATCTTTGTTTGTGTCGCGAGCTACAGCAAATATCAAGACTGACACCATCAGCTTCTCCATTTCTACTTTTAACGCTCTCAAATCTTCTGACATTCCCCAGCTTCTCAGATGTTTTCCTACTGACCGGAAAAATTAGGCTGAGAACTCAAAGTCATCTTTGGATTAAAAAAAAAAGAAAGAAAGACTCTTCTTATCTATACTGTAGCTTCTATGTTAAATATAGTGCCAATACTTGGCGCAATAAAATGAGGCTAAATCCCTGTTTGGCTGGACTTTGTTCCAACAACAGAGGCTCAAATATGAAACTTCATACCCTGGAGGAGCCTCTAAAGAGACGAGAAACAGACACGGATCCATCTCCGTCTGTAATATGTTGCTGTCTGGCTTTATCTGAAGAACTGCAGATACCTTCCACAGGCCAGACGCACACTCGGTCAGATTCTCAGTGGAAGATGCAACCATCCGCTTCCTGCCACCTCCATCCACCGCTCAGGATTCAGCTCCACGTCTCTACGTCCGCATAAACACTCAATCTGCAGGTTTTGTGTGAAGCGGGACCATTTCTCTTCACTCGGGAGAGACGCCACAATGCGAAACTAGAACGTATTTTCCAATCATCGACCAAAGTGCACAACACAATCTTTACTTTGTTGCACGTGGAGGCACAACACAATCTTTACTGTAGAGAAGATTCCTCTTCACTGCGTCGCATGTGGAGTTGATTTCTTTCAAGCTGCTTTACAAAATACATCGACCGCGCGGTGCAGGAGAGCCGCGTACAGCGTAGCGCGAGTCGAACTCAAGCGCCGAGCGAAGCAGCAGAGCGCCCCGACCCGCTCGCATGAAAACATAATGAGGGGATGATGCTCGGAACGAGCCGTGGCGAGATGAAGCTTCAGGGAGCCGGGACTGAACCGCACCGAAGTTGTAGAGCAAGCGTTTTGACAGCTGCTAAAAAATCAGCGCTCGTGTCAACTATTTTTTTTTTTTTTATGATATTTTTATCGTATCATCTGTCGCTTTGAGCTGTTGCAGCATCTTGTAATTGAGATGCCAGTGAACGTGGAGAGCTTACGCGTTTTAAGTTTGTGGAAAAGGGGTAAAATGCAGAATATACAGCGTTCACTCGTCTCATCTTATTTATTTATTTATTATTTTTTCTTTTTTATGATGCAGGGAATCACTGGAGGGCTGCTGAACAGATACAAGCGTGATGTGCACTGCATGCCCGTGTGATGTCATCGCTAACGCTCGGAGGGAAATGCAAACACGTGAAGCGAGGGCGCGTCTGCAGATTACGTCGACAATGAAACAAAGTCAGCTGTCAGGTTTGCTCCTTGAAGGAAAGCAGCCCGCGAGTTTGTGCTCACACACACACACACTCCTACTCGCCTGTCAGCCGGTTTTTACTCTGCAGTAAAGAAGTAGCTTCCTCGTATAAAACACACAGTGATACACACCTAGAGGAACACACACACACACACACACACGCATGGAAGTCTAAAACTATGAGGCACTCGAAAGTGAGCGTCTCTAATCCTGCAGCAGAGAACCTCACCTCTCTAACCGGGCGGCTAATCAACACTTCTGACTTCTCTGTGATTCACTCAATCAAATAACACAAACACACTTCAGACGCACAAAAGACAGAGTGTAATGTAAACCAGTGAGAGCGGAGTGCAGAGACAAAAACCTCTTTGCACGACCTTCCATGACTGATTGCTGTGAAACTGGATCACACAACTTTACTATTATTATATATTTTTTTGTAATCAGCTGAAATCACTGTTTAGAACAAAGGAGCCGTTTGACGTGTTGTAAAAATGTGAGATCAGTCAAATCAGTTTTATTCCCGAGGTTTAAAGGACCAAGCACGAGGCCCTGCCTGTCACCGATACCACAGCGTTTGACTCCATGTAACTCCTGGCTACGGCAAAAAGGCCAAAGAGGAGCTGAGGTGGGATATTGTTTCCCAGGCAACAACAAGCTGAGGCCACGCCCACATGTCAAACAGGAAGCGGCTGTCGTCTTAATTCAGCAGCACAGGGTCAGAAACAGGTGAGTTAGGTAAGGATTCACCCACATACTGATGTAATGAATGGATAAAACTAGAATAACGGCTGGAAACGTTTATTCACGCTGTAAAGAGGTCTATTTTAACTGTATACACCGATCAGGCATAACATTATGACCACCTTGTTGTTAATATTGTGTAGGTCTCCCTTGCAGCTGTGACTCATCAGTGAATGGACATGAACCTTGTGTGTTAGTGATGTGCCGATCGATGCTGAAATATCGATACCAGGTCTTTAAGCTCTAAAATCGATGCTCAAATCAAAATATCGATACTTTCGATACTTCAGTCATCGGAAATAATGTAGGAACGCAGTGGAAAGGAACTAAACTATTGAGTCGTGGCAACACAACAAACCTTGTGAACCTTGTATCGATATCGCCGATACCAGCATGAATTTTACCCAGTATCGGATCGGAAAGGAAATACGTGGTATCAACCTGAGGGTGTCCTGTGGTGTCTTGGTACTTGATCAGTTTGGGATCTAGTGAATCAGCACCTTGTGATTTTCACAAAAAAAGAAAGGCAATGTTTGTGTATGTGTGTGTGTGTCTGCATCAGGCTGCATCCTGCTGCCATCAAGGAGTGTCACTGCTGTGGGGTGGGGGGTGTCTGGTCTGGTCTAGGTGGGTGCTACATGTCTAAATGAATGAATGTCAGGTTCAAAAGTTTCCGAGCAGAACACTGATTTGTCACAAGTTGGTCAATAATAGTCACTTCTCCTGTTGTCATAATGTTGTGGCTGATCAGTGTATATATGATTTTAACACGCAGGTCTGTGGGAATTCACTAATTTTTGGAGGCAGCCCTGAGTGAACATTTGAGTTGACGTCCAGATCTTAATGTATAATATTAATTAAGAATGTGAAGAGTCGTCACACAACAAACTGACACAGATTCAGAGAAGACCATGCTCATGAAAAAAATAAAAATAAAAAAATGAAAAATCCTCGATGACCAGACACATCGAGCTAAAGCAGCTAAAGGCCCAACAGGGTCTTTAAGCCTCACAGCTTATAGACTTACTCAGACTCGCTGTCGCCACACAAGCTGAGCGCACACACTCTGTCCTGGTGTGTTTCCTCCACCTGGATGATCTGGAGTGATCTGCTCATTCAGCAGCTAAACATATAAGCCTGCCCCCTCCCTGCAGGAAAAACACTACAGCAGCAACCAACTATCTGTCCGGTCACCAGCGTTGACGTGACACGACGGTAAAGAGGCAGTAAAGAGGCAGAAAATATGAGTGAATAAATAAATAAATTAAAGAATTTAACGTCAGGTCTCACGTTAAAAGTTTCAGCCCCAGAAACTGAGACATTTATCATCTGACACGAGAAACTTTTTAGAAGCGAAGGTTTTCGTTGAGATGTTTCCGGGTGTGAACACTCCTCTTTCAGGCTCAATACTCTGCATTTTGCATGTTCCAAAGAGAACGCTTCATGCATTTTGAAACAGAGCCCGAAGACCGAAATGCTCTGGAGCTTTTCGGCTTGGGATCGTTTTAGTCCGTCTTCCTGCTTTCTGGGTGTAAAGTTTGGAAACTGGAACGCATAATAATTCCGCCCCTTTATTAAAATATTTCCTTCTGTCTTCTGCCTAATATCAAATCTGTTAAAGAGTGAGCTTTTTTCTTATTTGTCCTGTGGTTTTCGCTCCCAGAAGAAACAGGGAAGCTGGGCTGGCGTCCAGCGCAGCAGGACTTCACGCTAACAAAAAAAAAAACAAAACAACACATCTGTGTTTAGAGGAGTGGTAATCTCCTAGTCGGTCACAACGCCAGGTTTTTACTGGAACGAGAAAGTCTGGCCCGTGGGGGACGTTAACCTCCTCTGTTTTCATGCATTTCTGGTTGTTTAAAGAATTTAAAGTCGAGCTAAAAAAAAGCTGAATGACGTTTAATTATTAAAAACAGAAAAAAAAAACATAGTTTTGTTTAAAAAAATCAATTGTTCTGAATATTTTCCACTCATCTAAGTAAAAAACACAATTTAATGTCTGAGGTTGGGAAGATTAAAAGAGTAAGAAAGAACTTTAAGAATTAAAGTGATCTACGCCGATCAGGCATAACATTATGACCACCTTCCTAATATTGTGCAGGTCTTACATGTGCCTCCAAAACAGTTGGGACTCATTAGAAAATGGACATCTGAGGGCGTCCTGTGGTGTCTGGGTGTCTGGTCTGGTCTATGAGGGTGCTACATGTCTAAGTAACATCCACATGAATGAATGCCAGGTCCAGAAGTTTCCCAGCAGAAAAGTTATTCACTTCTCCTGTCAGTGGTCATAATGTTGTGGCTGATACTGAGTGAATAAGTCAAGATTCTGAGACTCGAGGTCAGATTTATATGACTGAACGTCTGTGGTCAGACATGTTATTTGCTCCACTGTTTACTCCTGTGAAATCCCTTTCAACCTTTTCTTTAGGAAAAAAAATAAACAAATAAAAAAAAAAATCTATTTCTCAAGTTTTCTGTGTTGATCCTTGGGCAGGTCCACGGACAGAGGTCCACAGAGCTGAGACCTTTTCAACAGACCGAGTTTAGATATTTTATTTACTCAAAAGACTCGTTTCTTCCGACCGAGGTCAAGGATCCTCGGGGCCGGTGAAGACGTCGGCCTCGAACGTCCTTTGATTCCACTTTTTTTTTTTTTTTTTTTTTAATGTGATTCGAACCACACGCCTCGTACACGACATCATGATGTCGGAGCTGTTTACTCCTCAAGAACGAAGCAAACACTGAGAGCTGAGTGGGCTCCGTGATAATTCACTTCACACTTATTTAGCTGCGACCACAGTCTGTCTGTATCGATCTGGGAGGTGTGAACCAAGTGTCAAGTTATAGTCAAGTCAAGAAAAATGTGGCATAATAGATTAGTTTAGGGCACAAGAGTCTGTGACAGAGTGCATTTAGACTCATAAGGATACATAATTACATTATTATAATTCTAAGAATCAGTTTTGCAAATGAAGAACATCAAACAGAAAACAATGTTCTTCCAGGAAATAGTTGATTGACATAATTTCAACAGGTTATTTATTTGTGCGTGTTTGAAATTACTGGAAAAAGAGCCTGAATGAAGTTGGTAAACTGTATTTCCGTACAGACGGAGCCACGAGCGGCCGCGACTGCAAACCATAAAATTGAATCCACTAACCTGAACACCATAACGGAACATCTGCAGCCGTCTCACAGCCGGCGACGTTAAACACAAGTGGGTCATAAACTCTTTGATCACCTTGTTCTCGCAGCGTTCGGAAGCAACAACGAGCGACTGGTTTAAAAGTCTGAAAGACGCTTTTCTTAAAAGTTCATTTCACATGATTGTTCGATATCGACGATGTCCTTTCTGATCTGACACTGAGCAAAATTCAGGCTGGTATCGGCGATACCGATCCAATACTTTGAGTAAATGCAGATTAATGTTTCTGGTAAACCTAAAAAATCTCAAATCATAGCTTCATAAAGAATATAGACATCAGAGTAATTTATTTATTTATCTTAAACTCTGAAGTATATTGAGGTAATGGCCTCATTTACTATATAACCAAGCTAATACAAAACGAAACATAAGACCATTAAAATAAATTATTGTTAAGAACTACAATAAAATGAAAACTTCCTCGTATTCTATGTTGTGGTTTAACCTGAGGTGTAACACAAAGTTTGTCATGTTGTCTGAAGTATCCAAAGTATCTATATGTTGGTTTAAGAGTCAACTTTAGAGCTTAAAGACCTGGTATCACAAGTATCAATTCGCACATCACTGATATTAAGCTACACTCGTTTCACAACGAGTTCAAACTCGTGTTACATGAAGTGGGGTCAGACCTGCAGGGATGCTTTTATTTTTTTCTTTTATCTTTTTTTTGGCACCAAATAGAAGAAGAACTGACTCCTGCAGAAGTTTATTATTCAAAGCGAAGAAGAAGAGAGTTGAGGTCGTGTACGCGGGAGGAAATAAAAAGCCTGAATGTCTCTGTCCGACCGAAAAGATGAACGATTAAAAAACCTCTTCACTGGGGAAATGAACCAAACCAGCCTCTTTTGTCTGAACATCAATGCTGAGGTCGCCATCAGAGGATGAAGTCTGGCGTCTCCGGCTGCCGGGACCATGTCAGCTAATACAGCGCCACCCTCGCTCTGAGTGAAGTCAATTGCTCGGCTATCTGGCATCCGGCTATCTGGGTTTCAAGGGTCAGAAGCAGCGGATGAGAAGGGTCGTTCGTTTAAGAAACGCTCCGAGAATCTTAAGTGCTTTTCATTTTTTATTTTTTTTAGGTGGAAGTATGTGAATAGGAGGCGGCTCTACTCTACGGTCTGATGTGAGGAAGCACTGCAGAGCGACACTCGTAGCGAAGACCTCGCTGAAAACAGAATGAACCAAGAAGAAGGAGGAGACACGAGGACAAAGAGCGACGTCAAAGCCGGTTGACAAGTTTCCTTTACGGTTAAAGAAGCAGTGCTGAAATTCAATTTGATAAAAAAAACCCTTCTCTCCCCTCTTGTAATTATCAGACAGAGTCCAGATAAATGAACAATGGTTTGTCTTGCAGGCCACGTCCATCTGCTGAATCTTAAAAGAAACAACACTTTTACCTCTATGGCTTCTTTCACTTCATGGCTTTCACTTTATTTTATTTAAATGAACCAGAGAATGTCAGCAAATAGTGTCTTACCTGCACATTTAGTGGATATTTCTCATGGAGGCTGGTGGTGAATAATAATAATAATATAAAAAAATACTGAATTCACCAGAAGTATGAATCTAAAATGACACTTTTTCATGCATTTATGCACAAACAAGGGTAGGTGCAAAAATCTGAGAAATAGGAGGGAAGAGTTCATCTTCCTGTGCCTGACTATTTATACCTTTACACCATATTTACCGTATATTTTCCTCTAATAGTGCAGGTATCTCTGAATCTGAGTGAATCGGTGTAAAAAACTGCAGTTCATCGAGTGGCCACTTGAGGCTCCAAAAGGGAACAAATCCCCATAGACCCCCATGTTAAAAAGCCTTAAAAACAGCATTAATAAACATGTTTACAGCCGGGTACAAAAAACGATTTTGGTCCCAATAGTTTATTTCACTTTTCATGACAACTGTACGGGGGTGAATGTTTTTTCTGACTCATCATCAATGTATTTTTTATTAAGGCTTAAAATTCTGCATAATTAAGGGCGTTCCCGCTTTGAGTGACAGGTGGTAGCCTGAGCTAACAGGTAGCAGAGAGTTGGGTGGGCGGGTCTCGACGTCCGACACGACCCCCATGTCCATATTTGGAGTATCCGCGTGTGGGCGGAGTAAAGCTCATCCAACATGGCGTCCACAGGCTCCGCCCACTTCAGGCTTCTTAATTGGTTGGACAACAAGAGGGATAAAGAGGTGGAGACTTACTCAGCCGATACCAGAGGTTTCTTAAATCTTTTTGCGCCTAATATATAAAAATGAATGGATTAAACTCGAATTATTTTGACGTTTTATTACTGTATTCTCTATGAGTAATGTGCTCTCATCGTATTTTCAGTGTTTTGTGGAAAATTAAAAAAATATAAATGAAAAAATTCTATCGAGCTTCCTCTTCTAAACATATCGTGAAAAATAAATTAAGCTCATGTTTTCTAACCATGAACCGATCTCACAGCTGAATGGAGCCGAACATATAGTTGACCTGAGCAGATCTGGCACCTACACTGGACTATGTGTTCATGTAAACCAGGGGTCTTCAACGTTTTTCAGGCCAACGACCACAAACTGATGGAGTGAATAAGTAGTGACCCCATACCTACTATATGTGTTAAATATAATAAACTCAGCCTAGTGCTATTTATAAATATACATCATTATCATGTTGAATTCAATATTAAGCTGTTCAGATAATGCACAGGTTCTAATATTTTTTTTTATTTTAAAAATGTACAATAGTAAGGTGACCACCTGCCGTAAACACACACACACACACACACACACACACACACACACACACACACACACACACACACACACACACACACACACACATATATAACATGCCCTGTTAGCTTCTCTTCTGCTAAACTCTCAGCCAATTGCAGGGAATCTGACAGAGTCAGCGTGTAATACGCAGCCTCGTGATTGGCTCAGCAGCAATAGGGGGCGGGGCCTACTGTGTACAGGAAGCTTAGATTGACAGGTCTCGGCTACTGCAGCGCTCTGTGTGGAGACAGCTCCTGTAAATATGTTGGACCCATGTTAAAGTACATCAAAAAATAATAATTAAATTGTGGAGTATTTTTTAAATTTTTTTTTTTTTAAATGTCTGATCAAAGATTTTGCGACCCCCCTGTTGAAGACCAATGGTGTGAATCACGCTGGCAATTAATTAACACTGACCACTGTTAGAGGAAATACAGTATTAAAGAAAGAAAGAAACTAAGCAGACACCCATTTAAAACGAATAGCTACTCGAAAACCAAACCCAGATACACAAAACCTGAACTGACCCGGACTAAAGAAAAAAAATAAAAAATAGGCCGTGACGAATTACCCCCCTAAGTATAGCGCAGAACACTGCAACAGCAGCACAGTGGGAGAGGAGGAAGGTATCCAGAGGAGCAGGGAAAGCAGGACAGCGCTGCGTTAAGTAAATTGGTTCCAGGGTCCAACGAGGAGGCCTCTTCCAGCCGGCGTCGGGAGGAAGGAAACTTCATCCGCACCACATCTGCCGGAGTCTCAGCTGGCCTGGCAGAGGCTCGGCTTTGACTGGATTAACAACAAAAGCCGAGCTCAATAACTAATAGGCCTCTCCTTCCTCCTCTCCTCTCCTCTTTCTCCCGTCTTGCCGTCTTCCTTCTCCTTCAGAGCGAGGAAAGGGAGATAATGCGGAACACTTTTATGCCTCCTGCTGAATTAAACATGCAGAGAACAGCTTGTACTGGGTGCTAAAGCTGAAGCAGGGAGGAGGGAGGATGAAGGGAGGAGGAGGGGGGGTATGAAACAGGAGGATCTATACAATCCCACCCCTGCACACGAGTCTCTGGAGAAACGCTGAACATTTCTTTACAATTAGAAAGATCTGTCGTGGAAAGACGGCGCTCGGGAAAGCTAAACAGGTCGGCCTCTTCGCACTAATTGGCCGCCGGTTTCTGGCGTGGAAGTGGCCATTTGCCGAGTGGAGGGGGGTGGCACGGCACGGCACGGCACGGCACGGCACGGCGCTCGGAGAAGCTCCTCCGAAAGGCTTCCCTCCTGCCCACCTCCAGCTTTCATTGTCAGAGCTGTAAATCCCCATCTTGCCAATCTCCCATTCCTCCTCTCACACACTCTTGTCATCTCCAACCAATCGGGCTCCACAAGTAACACATCTGCCCATCTCTGACTCCGGGCTCGACGGTGAATAATTGACAGTGTTTCAAACGTTCTCCGTCTCAGGTGGTTTGCAAAAAGAAGAAAAAAAAACTGCTGAAGTTTTCTCATCCTCCCTGCAGGGGCTGGGGTTTCACTTTCTGTTCTGCCTCTCTCACACTCTCTGATCTGAGAGGAGAAAGTCTCTCTTTCTCTCTTTCTTTCTTTCTTTCTCCCGGCCTGTTTGGCATTCCCCAGATGTAGCGCCTGAACCACCTCCGTTCCAGCCCCTTTCCCTCCCGACTGGGCCGAGTGACCTGTCACGGCGTCCTCTGCTTAGCATGGGGCGCCGCGGCCCGACCGGGACGGGACTTTACAGGGGGTTCGCGTTCACGGCCGCAACCTCCCGGAGCAGCGGAGCGTGCGGGTATAAAGATCACAGGCGGACACTTGTCGCCGGCGTGACCTCGTTTTTCGTCTCACCGGACGGTCTCCTGGGACCGACTCTCACCGCAGGTCAACACGGTTATCACGCTTTATTTTAATAATGGTCCCAAGCGCCATCTCAATCCATTCATTACCTTCTGGTTCCTGAAAAGAAACTGAAGATGTTTCTCTGCAGTTTAATCTCCTTCAATGAAGCAGTGGCTTTATTAATATTAAGGTCGTTTTTTTTTATAATAATATAATAATTGTCATTTCTTCTTGCTTTTCACACGTCTTTTTTGACGTAAAAGCACAAATGTGATCTCATGTTAGCGCAGCGACGCACAAACGTCTCGCTGTTTGCCACCGGACCTCATGCTGTGTTTCATTAAAGTCGGAGGCTCGAACTTTGTGATTTCAAACTTCAGAGAATTTCCAGATGAGTGACAGCGAATGTTAAGACAAGCTGGTGCTTTTTCTTTTTTTTTTATACCAGTTATTACACAACTAAACAGTCAGTGTGCAGCCTCCTAGCATCCATTTGACACTGAGTATTAGTTTATTTAAACAAATAAACAGATCAGGCATAACATTATGACCGAATATTGTCTACGTTCCAAACCCATTAGAGAGACTAAGTAGGGACCTGATCTAATCTAATCTGTACGTGGAGCTTTGACTTGTGTCGTATCGAAGGACAGAAGTGTTGGTTTGGCAGTGGCAGATCTACTGAAGAGGCTAAACATCCCAGAGCAGGTGCACATCACTACCAGGTGCCGAGGAATGAGAGTCTGGTATTTATAGACTTCATAGACTAAATGGTTTCCTTTTATTGAAAATGGGTTGTGCAAAAACAAAAGTAATGACTGAAGAGAAGGAGTTTTCTGGCTGCGGGTGCATCCATGGTACAAGAACCTGGGACTAATCAGGTGCTGAGAGGGAAAAGGACGCTTCCAAAAAAGCTTTATTTTCAGGGTGAAACCGTTCAAACATACAAAAAAATTAAAATTAAAAAAATCAATTAAGATATCAGAACATAACATGAACTATTGTGGCTGAACTTTTTTGTTCTCCGGAGTTGAAAAGCCTCGGTCTTGGAGCATGCACGCACCCGGCAGAGTAGAAACCATCACACTTTAAACGCTTTAATCCCATTAATCCGCGGTGTTACAGTAAATAACATGTGATACGCGTGAAACCAAAGCGAGAGCACGGCTGCTTCTCAGGTGACTTTGACTTTTTAATTGGCAACTTGTCCGAACACACGATACGAGGCTTCATGAAGTGATACAACGGTCTCATTCACAGAACAACAGACTGCACGGTGCGTAATGTTCAACAAGAATCAACAACCAGAGAGAAAAAACCTTCTTTATGTGGAGGAAGAAGCACTGGAAACAAAATAAGCCAGATCTTTAACCCTCGTTGGGTGATAATAGAATATATTCTTAATCTGAGAGAGAGAACGAGGCCCGTCCCCCCCAACGTTACACATCTCAGTTTCCATCTGTTCAGGTGCCGAGACATTTCTGAAAACTCTCGTTTTTGCATCTGCAGACGTCTTTCTGTTGAAGCACGACGTTTCATTTCTGTGTTTACTCATCGCAGCCCCAACCGCAGAGAACAAAACCCGGCACCGCACACAATCAAACACGTCCACGGTGAGCGGCTGCACGGTTCTGCTGCGACGTGTCGAGCTTGAAAAGCTTGAAAACAGAAAATAAAAAAAAAGGGGGGGGGATGCGCTCAGTTCTGCTCCTCGAGCATGTAGCACCTGTCTACTTTGCTCCTCTCTGGTGCTTTAAACGCGTCCTTGTTCTCTCTTTGTCAGTTTTACAACGTCGCCAGGCGTCTGCAAAGAGGCGTGATCGGGCTGCAGAAGACGCTCCCGAACGTATCCTTCCACCGTCACCGTCACCTCGGAGGCTTTTAATTAAACAGTTTATTGAAAAAAAAAAAAATAATACATTTGGTACTCTGAAAAAAGAAAAGAAAAGAAAAGAAAAAGCTTGGAATCAATAAGGCAAAAGTGTTCCAAAAAACATAAAAAGCTAAATCTTCCCGACGTTTCTTCCAAATCTTTTGCACGTTCAGCAAATTCTCCAAAAAACTGTCACATTGTCTCATTGTTCAGTTCCCACAAACAACCAGTGAAACAAATTCTGCCCCGTCAACAGATGCTTATTTTTTTTTTTTTTAAACAAAAAAAAGTGTTGAAGAAGAAACCAAGGCCAGGGAGTTTCATGGGGAGTTTCATTTCATTTCGAATGACTTCACATCCTTGGACCTGGACCTGACTAATCCAAAGGAAAAACATCCTGCGGGACAGAATTAATACGTGGAAAACAGCCGCCGCCAACAAAGCCGCTGAACATTTTCGCCTCGTCGAACGCGACCCAGATAGGAACACAAATACAAGTTATCCCCTTCTCCGCGAGCGCGCAGATCGGTGGCACTTGTCTAAGCCGCCCATTATGTAAATAAAGAAAGCTCAGAAAGATGAGAGGGGGAGAGGATGAGTGGCGGGAAAACGTACAAAGGAGACGGAACGGGAGGGAGGAAGAGAAAGAAGAGGAACTTAGAAGAGAGAGTTGCAAAACAAAGAAAAGTACATCTTTTTTTTTTTTTTAAACCATTAAATGAGTCATTACCGCCCCAATGTGGAACCGTGTGAAACCCCCCCCCCCCCCCCCGAGGCGAGATCAACACCATTACACAACAGTAACAACGACAACGAGAACGACAACAATCTACAACAGCGAGAACGACAACAACAACTGTGCTATAGTGAGACGGCGCCCGATATATGGATGATGCACACCATTAACACCACAGCCGGCCACACAGCGGCGCACACTGTTCAGTCTGTCACGTCGCTCGGCTTTTAGTGGCCCTCGCTCCGGCGCCACCCGCTGGGAGAACCAGGTGGTGGCGCAGGGCGCAGCTCCGGAGTCAAAGCAGTCGCCGGGATTTCGCAGAAACGACCGGAATCTGCGACAAGTTTTTTTGTTTTTTTTTGAAATGTGAAGTGTTGTTGCGCTGCAGAGCGTCATGTGGCCACGTCCACTGGAGCCTGTGGGACAGTTTAACATGGAGGAAGGCGAAGTTTTGAATCTTTTTTTATTTATTTTTTTTGTTGTTGTTGAATAGTGATTATCGTGCTCCCGGGTTTTTTTTGCAGATTACGTTTTTCTGTTTGAGTATAAAATACAAACTATTTAGTCACTCGGCACATGATCACACACTTTTGCGAAGCTGAAGAAACGAGAACGTAGCGATGAGCAGCGTTGCGTCAGAGTTGCTGTAGTTTCTGCTGTTTGAACTCGGCAGTTATTTGATTTTTTTTTTCCTTTTTCTTTTTCTTTTTTCCCCCGTTCTGTAACATCTGACTGACACCGAATCAAATCCGTCTCCATGTTAACACAGTTAAACACATATTCAGCCACGCGCCTCTATTCCCACCACGTGCTTCCTTTCACCGGCTTCCTGGAACTTCTTTCCGACTTTCTATTTGCTTTTTTTATGATCCTTTAATCCTCTTTTCTGGAATTATAGGAAGTTGAAGATATATCTGATGGCAACTCTTTAATCAGGTTGAATGTTGAGCATGTGGTTGTTCAGCTGATGGAGGTGAAGTTGATTTATCTCGCGGTGAAGTCTGGCTCCTCCTCGCCCCTTTTTCCCTTTCTTCCCCTCCGTCCTCAGACGTAAATGGCAGTCCGGGAGATGACGGAGCCGTCTCTCTGAGACTCCATGTCGTCGTCGAGGTACACGTCCATTTCCTCCTCGGCGCCGTGGCCTCTGTGGACGTGGTACGCCGGGGGCAGCATGTTCCCGCCTGCCCCGACGCCCTCGAACCTGTCGTAGCGCTCCTCCTCCTCCTCCATGCTGTCGTCCAGGTCGAACTTCCTCCTCTCGGCCTCCTCCATGTCGCCGCCGAGGTGGTGGTGGTGGTAGTCGTTGGCCTTTTCCGTCAGGGTCCCGGTTGCGTCGCAGCCCTCCCGGTACGTGTAGATGGGCCCGTTGTTGTTGGCGCCCGTCCCGTTCTTGTTGCCGCCGCCGCCGCCGTTCCCAGAGCCGGCAAAGAGCAGGCACGCTTTGTTGCCGTAGTCTCCGCCGTTGCTGCCGCCGCCGCCACCGCCCCCGCCGCTGCCTTTCGCTATGGAGTCCCCGCTGGTGGTGTAGCCGCGCCGCTGCTGCCGGCGGCTGCGGGTCAGGAGCACGGCAACGAGCGCCACGACCAGCAGCAGGGCCACCAGGGAGCTGACGACGGCGGCCGCCACTACGCCGGCGCTGGACGGGTCCTCCAGGGCTTCTGCAGAAGGGGTGGAGGGGGGTTGGAAAAAAAAAAAAAAATGGGTGGAGGAAAAGAAAGAAGGAAGGAAGTGATGGCTGGTTTTTTTTGGAGGAGGCATTCACAGTTCTTCTCGTATTGTAAGTACAGCTCTTCTACGTGTGTTTCAATCCTCTTATAAGTGTGTGGTAATGTTCTCCTCAGTGTAATCCCTCGCTGAGGGAGCAGTCAGTCATTGCTGGGATCAGGCTGAACGGGACTCATTCACTCTCCCAGAGCTTCGGCGTCACCCTTTCCTCCCCCCCCTCCCGTTTTGCCTTTCGCCGGGGGAAAGCGTTCGTTTCATACTTCATGTTGGTGTGAGCCAAGTTTGCCTCTCCGCTCTCGTTTCAGTTGCAGGTTGAAACAAAAAAAAAAGAGAGATGGGTTTACAGCATCAGCAAAAGAGGGATTAGTTTCGCGCCTCGTGCCGTCTTTGCCACGGGTTAGAGGTTTGAGGCCGGCAGAGCCACACAGACAGACAGGCAGAAAAGAGGGATGGGGGGGTTGGTTACTTGGAGAGGGTGAAATGAGCACACGGTCAGTCGTGCCTGGACAAAAGCCTTTGTTTCCTTCCAACTCTCCTAATTATACCCACTCGTCACACCCTTTCCTCCTCCTCCTCCTCCTCCTCCTCCTCCTCGCCGTCACCACCTCTGCTTACTCTGCTTCCCCCCTCCCTCCCCTCCAGCCTCTCTTATCGGTCAGCTAGCGAAGCCGCGGGGCAGAGCGATCACCTGCTGTCAAACCCGGGACCGAGTCCAGATCGCGCTGATCGGGCGCCGCACAAAAGGTTCACGCCGCGGAGAGAGACTCACACCAGGAAGTTTTAAGAGGATTCTCTGCAGGAGTACGAGAGAGGAAATACATTTTTTTTTTTAAAAAAAAAAAGGGAGAGAGGGGGGGGGTCTGGCTCAGATAGTGTAGGATTTGTATGAGGGGATTCTCGCAAAGCTAAAAAGGTGAGAAAAGAAAAGTCTTAAACAAGGGAAGGGAAAGTGCCTGAGTGGCTACAGTGCAGAAGTGCATGAGGGCAGCTAATGTTTTTTCCTCTCTGTGAATTACATGTTGATTTTTCTTAAGAATGCAGCTGAACGCAGAACAGCAGGGAAATCTGAACCCCTTCCTGTTTTATGCAAATAACAGCACGGTTTCTGCCAGCACTCCTGGCAAACACAGCGGTGGATGCCAATCAAACAATCTGAGGTTGGATGAAATGAGCCTCGCGAAGGTGGTTACGTGCCAGGGCAGCGTCGGCGAGGGAACGACTTTTTCTCTCTTTTTTCTTTCAATGAAAACTCGCTGGATGTGGAATAATGATCTGTGAGGAGCTATGAGTGAGCCCGCGCTGAAAGGCCGCGATTTATCCAGACTGCTCGTTCTGGAGGAGACGAGAGGAGAGGAGCTGAGGAAGGGAGAAAAGGCGACAGGAGAGGTCTCAGGCGCGTTAGGGTTACGCCAGGGTGAGACAGACGGCTGGGGGACAATGAGGCGGGGGCTCTCGGGACAGGATGTGATGTCTAAATTAGGGGACGGTTGTCTGCTAATATCCGACCGAAGCAGCAGAAGGCTTTAAGGATGATGGATCCAACTTTCTCTCCGTCCTGTCCTAGTTTCCTCCCTCCTTTCAAACTTACAGACTGGCACGGAGAAGCAACGCGTGGGCCAAAGTGTTATTTATATTTATTGTGCCATTTATATTTTAAGCATTAGTGGCATTTATCAAGTGCCCGAGTGAGAGACAGCTGAATAATGGCCTTTTGTGGAGGGTCTTTGGTGGCTGTCATCCTTCTGTTAATCAAGTGCTTAAAAATCTATTATTCCGCGGTGCCTATAAAGAACAATGCTCCTGCAAAGGGCCCATTACGGCTGGCATGTTCATTTTTCAATAAATGTGAGGTCACATGCTAGAGCGGTGTGATTTTCTTGCCAATTTTCCCTCCAAGACCAAAGCGGAGAGACGATGGCTGATATTTAAACAGAAGTGTTCTGATGTAAGAGAACGCGGTTGCCTGTGTGACAACTGGAAGGCAGCTGTCTCCTTCCCTTTTGTGTTAATGAACAGCTCTAAAATTGGCTACTGTCAATAAAAAAATCGCGGGGACCGTTTGCGGCTGGGTAACTCGTCTGATAAATGTCTTGTGCGAAACAACTTTTCGCCAAAACTAATTGCTCCACGTCTCACTCCAGAGTCAACGTCGTCGAGGAGGAGAAGAAGAAGGAACCATTAGCTCCAAGGAAACAACAAAGATGTGATTTAGCCTTGAGACTCGCTCGTTCGGAAAAGGTTTAAGCCAACACCTAAATACATCAGAGTTAAAAATCTGGTGCTGACATTTTTATCGCGCCCACAATTAACGGAGACGTCCATTATTCCAGCCACAACATTAAAACCGCTGACAGGAGACGTAAATAACATCGAGCATCTTGTTAGAATTCGATGCTCTGCACATCAGAAACGTGGTCATAATGTTATGGCCTGATTGATGCCCTTCCCACTGCTATGTGGAAATATATCGACCTCTTAAAAGTCATAATGATAACTCAGAGTCTTAACGACATAAAGGTGAGAATGGCTTTAAACTTTTTTTTAAATTATAATGAAAAAGAAAAGGTCTGATCCCCCTTTGAAAACCTCTGGTCCCTGATCCACTACACAAAGCAACACATACATGGGGGTTAAAGTGGACACAGGTCTTCAACAGGGGGTCCACTGTACAAATTTAAAGTTCTTTAAATACACATCAACATGAATCCAGCATATTTTAGTAAAGGGATTCCTTAATATCGAATGCAAAATGATAATAATAATGATGTATAATTATAAAAAGCATTAGGCTGAGGTTATTATAGAACACATATAGTAGTTAGGGGGCCCCTACTTAATCTCTACATCAGTTTTTGGGCCCGTGGGCTAAAAAAAAAAAGAAAAAACGTTGAAGACTCCTGCACTAGGAGATTGTAATCCACGCCTCGGTCACCACTCGGCTGGAACAGATGGAACAGAAAAGCCTTTTAACCAGCGCGCCGAGCACATGTCCCTCATTCTAGCAGCCGATACGTCTTAGGATCCATCTGAAACATATTCATCACTCTGCTTCTCTGAAGGTGTAATTATTTGCCTCTGCTCACGAGACGGGCCTCTCATCCCTAATATGTGATTGGGAAAACAAAGGAATGGAAAGGCAGCACGGTCCACACCACACACACACACTGGAGACATCATTACTGTGCGGTTGCCGGGCGACCCCCGGAGACCAGATATCCCCGGGCTCGTCCACAGGTCACTAGGACACAGTCGGAGGACGTGACGCCCTGTCAAGCTAAAAGTCATCTGCTGTGTTGAGACTAAACAAATAAGGTGATAATAACTGATAACAGGACGTTGATCAAGCGGCTGAAGTTATCGGCGGAGTTCATCTAGGATGTTAAAAGCCACATGCCAATGCTGAAAGTGCACTCCCGTTCTTTTAATCAGCTCCTGGGACATTGTTTACGAGTCTAAAACACTAACGGATCATCAGACGAAAACTGTGCCAAACCCTTGTCAAGATGTTTCAGTAAACACTCTTCTGTGAGCACATTCCACTCCCACTCCCCCCCACACACCCCACAGAAAGTTTAAAAAGGGGTAAAAAAATAAAAAATAAAAAAGAATATGGTGGGTAAGAAAATAGGCCATGCTTGTCATGCTGACTTCTCATCAACAGAGGCAGCCTGCCTGCATTAAGAAGCACGGTGATAAATGTCACGGAGAGAGGCAGAGGGGCTTATATCAGTCTGTGTATTAGTGTCATGTACATGGAGGAGATTAAGGGAGGGGGGGTGTGGAGGGAGAGGGAGCGATGAAAACGATCCATTTCTACACAGTGCCACTCACTGCGGTGAGGATAATCTAAATGAGAAGATTTGGGAATGTGGGGAGCGGAGGTGGGAAGAAGAAGTGCTGAGCAACAGAAACAAACAAAGAAGAAGAAGAAGAAGAAGAAGAAGAAGGAGAGGTGAGCAAACAGTCGAAAGGGGTGTGAAAACAGAGGAGTCTGGATAATCTTTCATGTATCTCCTTTGTTTTTGCTCCTAGAATTGAAATCAAGCCTGAAAACGGCGCTCAAAGTCGGAGGCGGAAGGACCACGGTGGAGACACGGACCCTCTCTAAAAGCAGCCTTGGGGTCAACAATTCGTCATATTAATGACACCTGAGAAGACAAACGCACCAACCATTCTCAATCAATGTGTTTGCATGAACAACTTAATCGAGCTATGCTCAAAATTCAACTTTCCTTGTCCCAGTTTACATGCAACAGAGAAAATCGAATAACTCTCGGGGAACACGTCCTCCTCCTCCACACTAGGGGGCGATATGTGTCTTGTCAGCAGGTTAATATCATGTTAATACGGCCCCCTTTCCCGTTGACCTATTACATCATATAATCAACAAGAATCGTTCATACGTCAGACCAGCATTTCAAACAACAACCAGATGCATAAAAAAGTTCAGCTTTTTTAATCTCGTATGTAATGTGCGCTGCTACTTATGGTGCAGAAAAGATGGCGCTATCCCGAATTGTGGTTCTTCTACCAGCTCTGTTTCACTTCTTCTTCGCCTTCTTCTTCTTCTGTGACCAGCTTTCTTGTTCCAGAGTCATACACCAGCACAGTGGTTGAGGTGCATGCACACACATGTTGTCCAGTTAAAGTCTGATTAAGACGTATACATGCTGGAGAAAATCGGTTACCAATCGCGTTATCTGGGCGTCTCAATCGGATAAGGAGAAATATTAGTCTTATTGCCTATTGAGGCAATAATGTGATGTTTTTATGTGCATAAAACGTACTGACTGACAGAGAGAAACCTACTTAGAAAGAAGAGAGAAAAAGCCTTTTTTTTTATTGCGTTGAATCCCGTTAACGAATCACCTGAGACAGCAGGTTTGTTTTTATGTATTATTCAGCAGCACGTTAATGTGTCTGGATCCCCGTTGGACTGCTCATAAAGTGAGATGCCCAGATAATTCAGCTCTAAGTATACTAGGAAAATATTAAGTGTAATACCTAAACATTAAGCTGCTTAATGGTCTGCGGAACAGTGTGTTTCTATGCAATTCAAGCAACGCCTACACAAAATGAGGTATAACAGGTTCCAAGTAATTGCAGCGTTAAGACAAAGGTCTGCAGAGGTGATACATGGAGCGTCCTATTGAACAGCTTCCTGATGCAGAAGCAAGACGACGTCCAACCAGGAGCACCCTTCAAACGAAAAGACCTCAGCCTGAGGCACAAATAATGGAAATGAGTAAAATAAAACAAACAAAAAAAAAAATCTGTTTTACTTCATGGGGTTAAAACACATGTGAATATCACGCTGCTGCTTAAAATTCAATCAGGTTCTACTAAGTCAATACTACGGCTTGTTAGTCAGGCTTTCACTTTTTACGCCGTTGTAGTTCTTGAGGGTGGCTGCTGACCTTATACAATGAGAAACGCCATGTAAGAGAAAGCAGCGTCTACTCAGTGACAACTGTTTTGTTATCTTGAAGGGAGGGATCACCATCATCTGTATAAAAACGACAAGCATCTGCACACTTTATGCAAATTTTTCATTTTCCAAATTAAAACCAGTGCCAACAGCATCAAGTGAGAATCTTTTTTTTTTTTTTTTTTTTTTTTTTACATAAATCAATGAAAAACTGCTGCGGTTTGTTGCAGATTTTCTGCTTACCTGTGCTTTAAAACACACTTGACCTTTTGTTTTCTCATAAACAATCAATAAACATCAGTTTTAGTCGGAATCATGTCGGAAGGAAACTTTATTAACCGAACCTGCTTGAGCTGCAAAATGAGTTTTAAAGGATGAAGCCATAAACAAACTGTTGCTAAAAATAATTAAAAAAAAAAAAAAAAAAGTTAGATTTCTTCACTCATTAGCAGCCTGGGAGGCACAAGATCAAAATCAAAGCAGACGTAAGCAGGGATGTAGGAGGTGAGGCTGAGGCTAAACGTTACCCTGCTGGGTTAATGGGACCCGGAGGCAACGCAGACAGGAAATCACAGATGTACAGTAGGACAAGGATACGAGAGCAACCTCTTCACCGACACAGCCAGCAGAATCTCAATATTTTACAGCCGACTTTGACAAGGTGCATCTTTGAGGGTTGCTTCTCAGAATCGATTTTAAAAAATTTAAATTGTGCTTCTTTTTTTTTTTCTTAAACAAGCAGGCTGGTAGAAAGAACACACAAAGAGATGCAGACTGTACTTTTACAAGAATTACCTGACTGAGCGTGATTAGCATTTATCCACAGAGGCAAACCAATTGTGCCATTTTCCAAGAACGTGGCTTGCTCCTCCAAATGGGCATATGGCGGAGGATGCCTACTGTGCCCATTAAAGTTGTTTATGTTCTATAAGTGCAAACTTCCCTGAGTGGGTACGCTCAAGAGTAAAAGCCCTTCGAAGTACCTTGGAAGAACATTTCCATGGATAAACATAGCTACAGAATAATAACCACGTACAGATGGTTGTTTTGTTTTTTTTCCCCCTCCATGAATCACAAACACGGCATACTGTACGTACAACACTCTACTAAACATCAAGCACAAACACACTACAACAATTCATGCATTTATTCATTCATTTCCATCCACTCATCCGAAGTCACGATTGCAACAGGTTGAGTAAGGAACTCCAGATGTTTCCTCAGCAACTTATTCCTCCTTTGAGTTCTGGGTCTCTTTCCTGGTAACCATGTCCGGTAAAACCTCCAAAGGGAGCAGCGGTTCTAGTCCCGAGCTGAAACCGCGATGTCATTCTTTCAGTCACTACCCACAGTTCATGACCATATGCAAGGATTGGTAGATTAAAAGCTTTGGCTTACAGCTCAGCTCCCTTTTAACCACCACAGTGTGATACAGCGACCACATTACTCCAGCTGCTGCACCAAACCATCCCAACTTCTCTTGCTCCATTTTACCACAACTTGCGAAGAGCACCTTGAGATACTTGAGCTCCCTCGCTTGGGGCAGGAACTCTTGGTTTTGGACTTGGAGGTGCAAAAAGACCGTCAACCCAACCACTTCACACATGATCTGAACAGAACTACATCATCTGCATAAGGACGCAATTTTGAGGCTTCCATACCGGGCACCCTCCTCACCTCGGCTGCGCCTTGAGATCCTGACCATGAATACTATGAACAGGACCAGGGGACAAGGGACAGCCCCGGTGGTGTCCAGCACCCATTGGAAACGTGCTTGACTTTATGCTGAGGACACGTACTACTACAACAGATTTCTTTAAGTGGACACTTGTTTTCTGTTAGTTACTTCATTTTGCAAATTGCACTTCTTCTACCCTTCACCACATTAAAAACAACATAACATTAAAAGAGTACTTAACTGTGTTGCATTGCACACTGTTTGATTGTTTTCTCCTTGCATTCGGTTTAGTCAGAGATTTGAGTTTCCTGCTCAAAAATGGCCTTGATTCAACCCTCGGAAATAAGGACCATTTACCAGAAAAGTTGGAACTGAGATGTTCTCCGGAATACTTATCGGAAAGTTAGCCAGGTTAGCCGCTTCCCTTGATGTTAAAGCCAAATGCATCCGCAGCTCCGACTCCACAATTAATGCCTTGATATAAGAGCAGTACGGAAACTTCCCAGAATTCAGAACTACTCGTTTATCTTCTATCCCACCGGTATTGAGCTTAAATTGTGTCAGGGATGAATTAGTTTTTAAACGCACGCAGAACAATTTGTATTCCGGAATTAATAGCACCCTCGCGAGCTAATAACTAATACGCACAAGTTTATAATTGCAGCATGATGATTAACAGAACATAACAGTAAAACATTTTAGGTTTAAAAAAAAAAAAAAAAAAACATGGCGGTGATAAGGAAGCTTTGATGAATAAAACTTGTGGTGGAGTGGGGAGGAGGCGTTCATTTACCGTTACACTGACTTCATATTAATCTGAAAACATAGCTTATTTTTACAAACAAGAAAACAAGCTACGTTTACTTAACACCAGCCGGGCTGCGTGCATTGTTTTTACAGTTTGTGATGATCCTTTACTGTCTCACTGGGAAATGCATCACATTAAGGAAGTAATAGCTATATGTGTAATGGGGCTTTAAGTTAGTTTTTTATGTCCCGGTTTGTGCACCAATTATTGCACTATAATGAAAAACATTCAGTATGCAGGTTTTCTTCTAACCTCTGCACACACACACACACACAGATGCATCCGTCACACTTGCATTACACACAGGGAGGGAACACACAGCCTCACGCACACACAAACTATATAAATGATTAATGCTCTTCATTTCTTTCCGTTCACACGCACACACACACACACAAACATCAATAGCACATCTTAGCCACCAGACACTAAAAGCCTTCAGTGTGTATCTGTATCACATCTCTAACGCAGCCACAGTGGTTGTACATCACACACACACACACACACACACACACACACACACACACACACAGCCTAATTACCCTTGATGACACACACACACACACACACACACGGACCAAAAGCCACACTGTCTATTCAATTACCCCCTGATTACCGCTGCTTTTCACTAACACAAACACAGACGCCGTTTGCCCCAAAACCAAACTCTTACGCAGCTCGCCATCCCCGGGGCGTTTCCATGACGATCTCAATCATTTCCTCGTGCAAACCCCAATCGTTTCGCCACAGAGAGGGAGGAAATTTCCTGCCTAAATAACCTTCAGTTCTGTCTCTTCATCATCATCGATTCTCGCCGGCGCTTTTCATCAACGAAAGGAATAATCAGGGCGGTGGTCAAAGGGAAATGAAATAAATAAATAATAAAAAAAAGAAAGAATAAAAGAAAGGGGGGAAATTAATCTGTAAGTTATGCAAAAAGTTAATTTTTTTTTTTTTTGAGGGGAGGGGGACATTTTTTTGAGCCTCTCTATGCTCGCTCCTCTGAGACTCTGAGATTTTAAACGGATGCCTTCTGACACAGAGCAAGCAGATGGGGCGAAAACTAAAAAGCCCAAACAGACAAAAAGCACAAACAGACGGGGAAGGGAAGGGAGGGGGGGGGGGGACGGGAAAACATGTGGTGGCGGTGGATGTGAATGGATACATTCGGCGGATTCATCCTCCCGAGCTCATTACCTCCGTTCACCTTCAAATCTCATCTGTGTTACGTTCGTTTCTACAGCCCCATTCAAATGTAAAAACATTCACGCGCATTCCACCTAATTAAGTTCTTCCCATTCAGTGGCCCCCGTGCTGCGTTATGAACTTTAGGAGGTTTCCCCAAGTACCTCCCCACTTTCCTCCTCCAGCTCCACGCTTATTTAGCATCCAGCTGCTGCAGAAACACTCAATAACCGACTCGCTCACAAACGCGCAAACACATTTTCCCCCACTCGTGGTCCTACTCACCTTAATAAACGCCCTCAGCCTGAAGTGTAAATGCACAAAAATTACACCTTGAGCACACAGATTTCGTGCAACCCCCCTCTCTCTCCCCCTTACCCGAAACACACTACAGAGTTTAAACATACAAAAAGCACCTAAATTCACTTTTGGACAAGCTCTTGGCAAACTCTTATGCGTATCTGCACACAGCCAGATTGCCTCGCTAACAGACACACACACACATCCCACTCTGACACAACACCACAGGAACGTAGGGGAGTGAACGCCAGCCAGCAGTTTTACTGAGCGCAGATTAACTGTACGGCTGTAAAATGCAGTTGTAAAAAACACACTGCGAGGCAACAAAATGGACAGGGTACAGGACTGGGTATCGATTTTAAAGGACGTCCGCTAACAACAGTCGGTTGAGCCGAGAGCACAGACTGCATGATGATGGCGGCGCCTCTAAAGCGAAGCCAAAGCGAGTAGAGCTCCCCCTGGTGGCTGGTTGCACTATAGGTCATAAGCTCCACCCCCTCCATGTTAGCGGATGGTGCATGGGCCAAATTAAGACTATAAAATACACGTCAAATACTTTTATTAGTTAACAGTGAACAATACTGATGTACATTCGAGTGAGAAGTTTCATTTTGAGACTATTGTGAAGACTATAAGTTGCTATGCTAACTGCTCCGTGAAATGGAGTCATCCATATTTATATACAGTCTATAGCTTAGAGCATAATGAACAGATTACCAGGCTTAGCCGTGCAGAGATGGGGTAATAATTTAAAAAAAGACTCTATGACTAGAACATACTACAGCTAACATTAATTGCAGAAGGTCATTTTAAGCTTTTAGTTTTCTCGCTCGAGTTGAAACTCATCATCATTATCTACACATCCACACACACAACGCTTTTAATTTTGCTCGAGACACTTGAAAAGTCTTCATCAGGCATGCGTGCCCTTGCAACAACCCGCCGAGCCCACACATGTAGTTCAAGGTGTGATGGAAACGTCTCCCCAGTCAGCACATCTCACCATTTCTCTGCCGTCTCGTCTCCCGTATCATTAAACCGTGCGAACATCCTCTCGCGGCAGATAATTAGACATGCCTTAGAAAATGTGCGTCTTCTGTAAGATGAGCGCTTTGACCTTAAAAGGGGGTCAAGAGCCTCTGGATCGCTGCGAGTCTTGTAACACTGTCACACTGTAACCGTCTCTACAATTAGCCTTTAAATCTTATTACAGGTAAAAGACTCCAGTGAAGTGGCGTCTGCATTTTGTAAAGCCTGATTTAATCAAAGCCAGATTGCTACTTTCAAAATGAGCACTTACTACCGACAGGGTCAACACAGGGGGGGGAGGCTATGATTACAGATACAGACCTATAATATAAAGATAGTTTATTGTAGAGCTCTGCCTAAGGGTGTGATCACACCTCCAGTTTGTTTTCTTATTCACAAGACTTTCCTTCTTCCTTTTTTTTTTTTATTTTTTATATAAAGTTCTTTTATTTTCTCGCCGCCTGATTACAAGAAAACCACAGCTTGCAAAAGACGGGTCACAAAACTCAACTAGCTTGTTTACTGGATAGTTCTGGGAAGTCGACCGACTGCCAGGTTACACAGAGAATTACTGGAAAAGAAAAGAAAAGAAAAGAAAAGAGAAAAAAAAGGGGGATTTTGGTTCCTGTAATTTTTTTTTTTCTTCTTTCGCCATAATTCTCCCTCTCTGACGGGATTAAGCAACACTCATACTGGACCAGGCTGCAGTTTCTCATGGATTCAATGTGTTAACACTCTAAGTGTCTCGCTATCAAGTATCAACACCAGCAAATAAAACAAACTGAGGACAGAGTCGCACTTCCACGGTCTTTTAATGGCACTGAAAGCAGCTGAGAAATAAAGACTTGCATAGTTTTAGTTTTTTTATTACTGGAGCTGATTATTATACGAATGATCCCACAGTGATGTTTCAGAGTTTTTATCTCCTTTCCCGAAACTTTGAACCAGCAAGGACGATGAATAACAGCCTTTGTCATCCGGCCGCGTCCACATCAAGAAGCATTTAACGCAAACGCGCGGTGATCCATCACAAACCTCCGGTTCGCTTTCACCGCTTGTGCGAGCAAGTTGTTTTCACACGCAGGGAGAGGCTCACGCGGGGCGCTGTCAACTCGAGAAGGGCTCCGTGGTTTAATGATCATTATTGATGGCGAGGCTGCAGCACGGCTTGGTGTAATTAGTGTGATGTCTCACACCTACGTGTCTGTTGCTGCATTAATTCAGTGGCGACTCCGGCTAATGTCCGCGGACGCATGCGCGCTCACATGTACAGTACGAAGCCCCGACGCGCTCGTGTGTCGTAATCCAAAACCCTGGTAAGTGCCTCGGCTTTTACAGCCAGGCTGTGCTGCATTACGCGTCACATTTGCATCGCTGTGTGCATGTGTGCGTGTTTGTGTGTGTGTGTGTGTGTGCAGGCCAGCGCTGTGCTCTGTCAGATATATTTTTAGTCTTACTCTGCTTGGTTGAATGCAGGGAGCTGATTGGATCCAGACCTTGGCTGCTGATACTGATCAACAAAACCAGCTGAGTGAAAAACAGCCATCAGTCTCCCTCACCCCTCCCCCCCACCTCCCTCCCATCCACCCTCACTCAATTCATCACCCACTTTAAGTCACCCTCCGCTCCTCCCGCGCTGCTCCATCCCTCTTAAATGGGCCGATTTGTGGTCGGGTTGAGTCATTTCTAAGCAAATCTGGACCACGGTCAAAGACGAGGGGTTTGGGGGGGGGGGGGGTTAGGGGGGTTAAAGAGGCCCGAGAGAGCAGAAAGAACGAGGGGGAAATAAGAGAGGGAGGGAAATGAATGAATGCGCACGTGTGCATGCCTTTGCTCATTTCAGATAGATCACTACAATCCTTTCAGAACTGTAAAAAAAATAACTAAATAAATAAATTTAAAAATAGGAGGGAAGGGGGGGAGGGTGATGTAGTGGGAGGAACAGAGCAACCCCAGTGTGGACAGGATTAAAACCATTTTCCTAAGCCACTGCTCTTTTTACTCCTTTATCCCCCCCCGCCGACCCCCGCGGCCCCTCCTCTCCTATTCTTGTCCGTGAATGTGATCAGGAGCATGAAAATGAAAAGTAAACACGGAGGCGGCGCCGAGGCCCTTTCACTTCCTCTTATCGCGTGTGTTGTTATGGGAACTGCTGCACGACGACATCGAGGCAAATCCAATCCAGCGATACACAAACGTACATTTAAAAAAAAAAAGTCAACACAACTCTGCAGAAAGTTGCAGACGGGACGTTTCCACTTTCCACAGAATGAACAGAATCCGCGTCAACTTCAGGAACCCCTCAACAAAGACGACACGCTTGTGGCAATTTAGGTGGAACCATGTTCCTTTTGATCCCGTATGACCCCCCCCCTCCCATTTCCTCTTACTCCCCCCTCTTTGTTAAACTCCCACCCCGTCTCCCCTCTCCCTGCATTGATCATCTCGTAGTGGATTCGCTGCAGATTGTGATAACAGCGTGACCTCTCTGGCCCTGGACAAGTCCTGCTGGCTAATTGAGAGACACCACGCTGCTCTGCAGAATTAGAGATGGCCTATTATTACCTCCACACACACACAAACACACACACACAAACACACAAAAACAAACATGCAAACACGGGCGGTTTATCCAGGTTTCTGGATGTGTCACATCAGAAGGAAATATAGCTCCCTGACATGAATCTGAAATGTGACAAAGCCACATTGTGTACGTACGTTTTCCTCTGTGGAGCTCGACACCGCTCGTTGTCAGCGTGCACACGCACTGCATCGAGCTTATGTAAGCATGTGTGCAAAAAGTGTGCATTTGCGACCGTGTGTCTGTACCTGTGTGCGGGAATGAAGTGCATTTAAAAGAAGAAGAAAAAAAAAGAAAAGCCGAGTTGAGGGCAAGGGTCTTAAACATTGAAATGGAAAAGTCGCAGCGGCAACACAGAGGTAATCAGGAAGCGGCGCCTCGCCGAGCTCCAGCCGCAGGTAACACAACCAACACATCCAACACATGACCCTGTGATTCCAGCCGAGAAAAAGAGCCTGTACACGGGTCCAATGCCAAATGTGAACATAACATAACAAATGTGTGCGTGGAAGAAAAGAAACATGACAAACACGTGCGGCGTGAGCATGTAAACTGCAGGGTGGGGGGTGGGGGGAGATTTGTGCATTTTGCACCACATAATAAAAATGCAGATGTGTGTGTACAGAGAGCAGGGGATATATGCGATGTTTGCAATGCAGCAGCGTTAGTAAAGTATTATAAGTAATTCTCCCTGGAGCCGGGCGGCTGAAGGAAGAAGCTGAGACTTGGAAGGTTGATTCAGAAAAAACCACAACTACTGAGAAGAGCGAAGTGATGAAATGGAAAGAAGCCCGGGGGAGGCGGATACGGCGCGGCACCACTGTATGTGTAAGCGTACGCTCGTTTGTTCGTTCAAGGGTCACCCACATGCTGCCTCCCCCTGATTGAAACCAGCAGCAGCAGCAGCAGCAGCAGCAGCAGCAGCAGCAGCAGCAGCAGCAGCAGCAGCAGCAGCAGCAGCGTTGGCTTGGCTTAGCCTTCGCCATGAGCTCACCCTTCTCTTTTTCTTCTCTTTTGACTGTAGCAGCAGTGAAAAGTTTTCAAATCTTGACTGCATCAACCCGCGCGGGCCCCAGACGTAAAATATTTAGGAGAGGTACGTAGAGGAACAAGGACCTCTCTTTAAAATATTTAGGCTATATGTGCTACTCGCGCCCTCCCTCATCACCTCAACTACAAAGTTTTCTGGCTGCCATCAATAATGAATCCTGCTTCATTAGGACAAACACAATAAAGAGGGAGAGATTTGAGGGTCTGGTTGTTGGGAAGTCGATTACAGCGCCACAGATTTATTATAGAGGGGGCTCCTTTAAATGTCAACTCTCAAGTTTTGTCCTTAGTGGTGATTTCAGAGCTGAGGTTCCATCGACGTCTCTGTTCGAGCTTCTAACTTTAATATAACTAAAAGCAAAACCAGCCTTTTTTTTTTTTTGAAAGGTCTTCAGTAATTCTTGGGGCGAAAATATTCCGTCAGCAAATATTTATGTGTCGTGATAGATACGGAAGGATAATCCCCGATTTACAAAAATAAACATTTTGCTTAATCTGAGCGAGACCTTTACTTAATCCCGGCTGGTGGTGGGTTTTGTCTGCCTCCTCTGTTCTCCGGCTTCTTCTACTGACAAACGAACAAAAACACCAGAATAAAAAAAAAAACGAGCTGCATCTCCGGTTTAATTCTTCGTCTCCGGGACTGCTACCATCTTGAAGGACAAAAAAAAAAAAAAAAAAACGCCACTGGCTCAGAGAGCAACACCAACGTTTGGCTTGCTTCCCAGAAAATAATCTAGCAATGAGACTTGATAGGAGTAACCAGACTTCTTTACTCTGTGGACGCCCCCTTTTTTTTTTTCCTCCTGCCGTCACCCCTTGAACTCTATTTCTGTTCATTTTCAGCTGATCAAAGGTCTAATCCCCTTTGTTAATTCTGCTAATTTGTTCCTGTACCACCCAGCCACTCAAACAAATTCACAGCTATTACGCTCTATGGAAGTATTCTGTGTTTTAAGCTAATTATAGGCCTAATCCTAATTAGGTGTCACTTTTGAACGTACCACAAAGGACAGGACAACCCCCAGCCCACCCCTCGACAAATCCACCTATTTTGCTCCATTTCAATTTGCTTTCCTGTTAATTACAGTTTTGGCTAAAAAGACGACGTTCTTTGGACCAGAGACCTACCGTTAATTTTCCCCGCGCCTGTTATAGCGACGCGTACAGAATTAGCAAAGAAGGGCCGTCACGGTACACTGGTATTAACGATAATTGTGGTATTAAAAAAAAAAATGAAATTTCAATATGGTGTAAATGATCCAGTGCCACTTGAACACAGATGCAATCCCTTGTGCCTAGATCTGAGGCAAAAATTAAATAGAAAAATAAAACCTTACCAGCAAGCTAACAGTCAGCTACCAGCTAGCCACCAACAAGGAGGCACCAGCTAACTAGCCTAGCCAACAGCAGCATCATTTGGGTTTTTATACGTTTGACATCTGACTCCTTCAGCATTGACTTCATGCAGTCACTGATGTTACAATTAAACTTCCGACCTTTCAGTTATTCCCGATTAAGATCTAACTAAGATGTCAGTTTTCCTAGTTTTCAGAGCAATGCATATTTCTGTTTTAATTAAAACTATAAAAATATGTTGCACATAAAAGTACTGCACACAGTTCTTCTAAAAAGCAAAAGTTGCCACAGGTTCGCACTGCGGTGAGGGGGTATAAATGCCTCCACGTCACATGTTACTTGAGAACTACAATTGATGGAGCAGATAATTGCCTACTTAAGCGATAAAACTTACCAGGTCTCTCAAAAAGGGTTCCTGTTTATCGGCTATTCAAAAATATAAAAGCGCGCTACGGTTTTGCTGCATTAAAGTCTATTTAGTTGTCCGCTGGAAAAGACAACCTGGTTATTTGGTCGTCTCCTGTGACAGATTTCTGACTCATCCGTGTGATTAGGAAATGTTCAAAAGGAAAGCAGCATCTGTGTTTAGCTGATACAGACTGATGATATGAATAGTGAACGTATCCGCGGTTTATGATGCTGTATAATTATGCTGGTTGAAATATCACAAACAACTCGACATAAGTTTAATGAGTTGCAAGATGGATGTTTTACCCATAAAACAGGGGTGAGTGTTCTGTAGCATCTGTAGCAACAACGTAGACCCTAAAGCTGTGGTCAAGAAATGTAACTACGTGCATGGTGAGCGTGTTTCCGCTTTAGTATTTCCAGCTGTTTCTCCATCTCCAAAAATCAGGATCTCAATTCACACATACACGTGATCTCATTTCGAAACACAACGATTCTTAAGCATTTTATTTCACGAGCGTTCTCACAAACAAAAATGCTCCCATTTTTTTCCGGATTTTTTCCAAGCGCCCCTGAAGGCAGCACTGCTGCTGACTCCTCCCTCGACCTATCGTAAAGCGTCTTTACAACACGTGATTCCAGGTGAGTGTGTGGAAACAGTGACGGAGAGAAGCAGAGAGAAGTCAGCGGTAAAGAGACTTAAACGGATGGCGAAGAAAGTGGCGAGAGTTAAAGTTCCACAGAGTTTAAGTTTATCAGTCCAATGAACATTTTGTAAAAAAACAAAACGTGCCAAAAATCGTGATTCATATGTTTTCTAGAATCGTGACGCCCTAATCTCCACAATCAATAAGTGAACACACTGAGTAAAAGTTCTATATATTTATACTATATACATATTCTATATTAAACTGATCCTTTCCTCTTCTCTGCAGACACTCAGTGCGTTTACATGCACGTGAAAAAAAATAAAAAATGATTGCTTTAATCGGACTATTAACAGGAGAACTTAAGTGCATGTAAACACGTTACTCTGATTAAAATCGGAGTTCTCGTTATCCGATTGAGACGCCCAGATAATGCGATTGAATCGGAGTTTTCATCGGATAATACGTGTGCGCATGCTCTGGCGTGTGACCCTGGAACAAACACGTCCAATAAAGCCAGTCGCAGAAGAAGAAGAAGAGAAACGGAGCCGTCTGAGAGAAAACGCAGATCTTACCTGCACCAGAAGTAGCGCGAACATTATGTACAAGATTAAAAAATGTACTATTATCCGTCTGGTTGTTGTTTAAATGCCGGTCTGCTGCATGAACGACTCTAGTTTATTATATCGTAATAGATCAACCCGGAAATCGGGCTGTATTAACGTGGTATTATCCCGCTGAAAAGATACGTATCGCCACCTAGTGTGGAGGAGGAGAACAGTTATTTGATTTTCTTGCGCTGCATGTAAACTGGGACAAGGTCTGTAGAGAGAAAGTCGAATTTTGATCACAGCTCGATTAAACTCTGCATGTAAACGCACCGACCGACCACTGAAAACCCCACAAACTGGAGAAGAGGCGAGTACTTCACACCGCTGCTCTGTTAATACAAACACCACAGCGAGCGCCTCCTTCTGATTTGCCCCGAGTCAGTGGCAGAATGAGCGCTAATGATAAACAACACAGTGAAAACGCACACATCCTTCCCTCTTTTTCCCTCTGGCTCCACACACCGCGGCGGTGGCGCTGGTAATCTGTTGACTGGAAGGTCATCCAGCTGCGAGACAGATCGAGAAACAGACTAAAGTAACGGCTGCTGGGCACCCGGTGATGCCGAGGTGAGATACGAAACCTCCCCCCACCTCAAATCTCTCCACTCGGAAGGTTTCATGCGTGGCATGTGTGCGCGTGTTTGTGTGCTTGTGTATTCCCTCCAGGTCCGTGTGAGTGATAAGCCGTTAGCCTGGAGGTCCTCTACTCGGCTCTTATCTCCCTGACAGACGTTACCCCCGCATGGCCACGACCCCAGCAGTCACACCGAGGGACCGCGGCGCTAGCGCTTCCTGTGATTTCTGGAAGTTTCTATCAGATTTCCTCAGCTTTGTTTTCAGATTGGGAAATATTTTTTTTTTATACGCAGAAGGAGCCTCCGTTCTCATTTCTTTGAGAGATTGAAATCATCCTTGGAGTTTCTGCCAACGTTCGGATTCAACCGAAGTCGTCTGAACAACACGACCGATAGGAGATCACTAATTATGTGGCCTGTGATAATAAATAATAATAATAATAATAATTAAATCAAAGTGGATTCGTTATCATTCAAGTATTTATTTTATCAATCAATTAAAATCTTAGAAAGAGATCGATGTCTTCAAACTTATAAACCATCCGACCCCCAGCTTCTTCTATCATGTACTTTAAATATGACATGATTAAGAGCATGGTGGCTCATTTACACTGATCAGCCACATCATTATGACCACCATGTGGACAGGAGGAGTAAATAATTTTGAGCATCTTGTTGCAATTCATTGTTCTTCTGGGAAACCTTCAGACCTGGCATTTCTTCATGTGGATGTTTCTTAGGTATGTAGCGCCCACCTAGACCAGACCACCCCCCTCATAGTAATGATACAGGATGCAGCCTGACACAAGAGCTCTTTAGGAACAACTAAAAAAAAAAAAAAAAGAATTCATTAGATCCCAAACTGATCAAGTATCCGTGGGATGATCCACCATAAAAAAAATCCCTCCCTTCGGAAGGTGGTCATAATGTTTTGTCTGATCGGTACTTCACATATAACACCACTGGTTTCTGAATCCTTTTCTATAGGAAGCCTCAACTGTGGAGTTAACACACAGGGGAGATCAGTCACTTTTTAAGCCTTTTCATTGTATCTGTTTCTTCATCTTTTCATTTATTCAAATAAACGTTCGTTCATTCATCTGTCATGTGATCACTGAAACGCCATTTCTTTCCCAGCCATCAGATACTCTATAAATAAATGCAGCAAGACGAGTCAAATGCAGATAAAAAAGTATGACAACAGTCGGAGCAGCCAAATAAAAAGAGTAGTAATAGATGTGATGGGAAAACGTTGACCCGGTTCAGACACATTCTGATGATATTAATATCCCAATAAGCATAAAAGCACATTCACCGAACTTAACATCCACATCTATGTCCACGTTTCTTTCTAAAAAACCAGCTGCTTGTGACTCGTGGTCTGGGACCCAGACCGGAGGAAAGTGAATCAGCTCAATCACGATATGAGATCAGATGAGATCTGACTGGAAGTCTAAACACGCAGACACTTCCTGTCTGTTATTGTAGCAACACATGAGCTTCACTGGAGGCCCCCGAAGAGACGCATAGACGTTAGCTAACGGGTCACGTCTCCAAGTGTGTGTGTGTGTGTGTGTGTGTGTGTGTCTGTGTGTGTCTGTGTGTGACAGGATTTAGACCTTGGGACCGAGTCTGCACTGCGTAACTGTCACAGTGTGGTATTTTTAGCTGTAGTATTCTCCCTTGTTTGTTTCCCGTCGTTTTTATTGAGACGTGTTCTAAAGCGCTGCAGAGGAGTGAAACTCAAAAGTAAAAACAAATTAGCCACATACTTAATTAGTGGACCAGCGTGAATTTAATTTTATTGACCTCGTTGAGTCCTTTCCTTTTTTTTTCTGCTTTTCTTTCCTTGCCATGAACCGAATATGTGGTCGGACAAAACGAGATAAGTCGAAACATTTTACCGGACGCTTAAAATACACGACCCCGCATCAACTATTCCTTAACCTCTTTCTCATCGTGCATAAAGTTTGTTGATTAATCCTGTGCAGAGGTTAGTTGGGGGTTATGAGTCAAACAGCCCCCTCCCCCCCTCCACATGCACAGAGCTGCATGGTTCAGCTCATCTGTGTAAATCACTGTGTGTACATGTGCGTCTACAAAGTGAGACCGTGTCTTTCCAGCGGACAGATATGTCGTCAGCCGCGGGCGGTCCAGGAAACGCTTCTCCACTGGTCCACTCAGATGCAACAGTAACTGTGTGTGTGAATGTGAATAAGGGCGTGAATGTGTGTGTGTGTGTGTGTGAGTGTGTGTCTACTTGAATGGAAACAACAGCCCCCAGCCCAGTGCCAGCTGGACTCCACATGAAAGGACATTTTTTTTTTTTTTTTTTTGTGTATAGGGGAAGTGGGGTTGTGTGATGGACAGAGGGGTAGAGGACAGAGGGGGTCGCAGCCTTCTGCCAGCTCGCTCTTTGAAACTAGACCAGAAGTCGTCACAGTTTTCAGAGCACTTTCCTCTCCTCTCCTGCTGTCACCTCTGTTTATTCCCCTCCATCACTCCTTCGCTCCCTCTCCCCAACACGCACTCGCCTTTATCTCGGATTTCAGCCCTTCTGCAATCTCTCTGTCTTTATTCTGCTGCCCACCGCCCAGCTCATATCCCCTCCCATCCTCCAGTCCAATCATCCTTTATTTATTTATTTATTTGATTTTTTTTTTCCTCCTGCCAGCATCCTATCTGACTCCCTCTGAACGGTGCGCTGGGCAGATCCAGCTGGCGCCGTGGCAACCGAGCGAGCCACACATTATCTGGCATCCGCGTGGACGTGGATGGCGTTGAGGGCGGGGCGGCGGGATGCGCGTGCGTCATACGTGTGTGTCGAGTGTTAGGAGGTTGCCGTACGCGCTTCACACTCGTCAGCGAAAGACTAAAAATCTGCGGCTCTAAGTCGAGCAGCGTTTATTGCTGAGAGCTCAGGACAGATCAGACACTGGGCAGGTGTCTCTCTGGGCGACTATTAGGACTCTCAAAAAGCCGCCAAGTGCCACACATGCTCTTTCTTCGGCTCTTCTTCATCCCCTTTCTCCTCTTCACTTATCCCTCCCTCACTACACTTACTTTTTTTGGGGTGTGTGTTTCAGGCCAAGCACCCCAAACTGATGGAGAGACTAAGTAGGGACCTACCTACTATATGTGTTTTATATTTACCTAGTGCAAATTATAAATATACTTTATTATTTTGCATTTAGTATTAACTTATTCAAATAATACACAGTTCTTTTTTTTTTATTTAAAACATGTGCAACAGTGTTTGCAGTACTATTGTATTATTAACTGATTAGTGACGGTAAAGCAGAAGATTCGTGAATAAGGTGGGAAAGGGGAAGAAAAGTTCCTGTAAATGTCTGGAAACTTTCCATGGAAACTTTTTTTTTTGTGAATTTGTGCAAATTTAAGGCCTAATGGAATTTATGGACATTAACATGATAATTTAAAGAGACATATACGTGTCATATACCAACATAAATATAAACATTTTATTTTGCTAAATAAACAGACTCCTGTTCACCTGGATTGGAGCATATCTGATTTACCAGGAAGATAGCAACAGATTTTGATTTTGCAGGTTTAACTTTAACACCATTAACGTGCAACGTCCTTTGGCTCAAATGTGTGGATTCAACACTGTATCTGTGTTGTGGGCTCAGAAAAGTTGTAGTAGTAGTATGAGGAGAATTCTAGAAATCATTGTGCATGTGATGGAGGAATATACAATGCATGGAAGTGGGTGTGGCCTCAATAGTTCTGCAGGAAGTAGTGTGCTATGTCCTTGCTCTGATGGAAGAATAACATATTATACTCACTATACTGTACTCACATCAAATCTGAGTCCAATATATTGTTCTACCAACTATATTTAAGTTCCTGATCTTCAAATTTAACATTCATTTCCATAAATTCCCATTAATTCCCATGAAAAGTTTCCAACTTTTGCAACCCTGCAACAACCCTGCAACTTCTTGCAACAAAAGATTAATCAGGGTGATCAAGTTAAAATTAAATTCCCAATAAACCAGTGCAAACCACTGCAAACCAAAGCCCCGGTTTTTAATTCATTTCCGCTGCAGCCTCCACAGCAGCAGACGTCTGCACTGACCTTTGCTACTGTCAACATTCTGGGTGGAAGGGTCAATGATAATGATCTTGTTTCTCATCCAGAGCCCTGTCTTGTGCTGAACTAATTGGCTCAACGCATGCTCGGCAGTGAAAGGTGACTCCGCAGAAATCGGGGTTTTTCAAATGTCGCTGTGCTTCAGTACGCGGCGTTTCCTCCGTCGAGCCGCGGGGAGGGTTTCACCGCGGAACGGCGGCCTGGATGAAACGCGATGGTCACTGGCTTTTTCTTTTTTTCTTTTTTTTAATACAGCTTCATAGGAAGTTATGACATTTCCAGGACTATATTTTGTTGGTAGATGATCTGTAAAAATTGGAGGTAGGAAAGGCCACAATGAACTGGTTAGACAGAAAAGAAGAAACACAAATTTATCGAGACGGAAAAAAACCATATCTGAGGACGTTGGTGCTGCGTGGTTATTAAAAAATGCAAACAAAGGGACTCGGATTCTTTCTTTCTTTCTTTCTTTCTTTGCAAATGTAAATTTCTTGCAAACACCAGACAGCAGCGTGCTCCGCTTTGCTCATAACGTGATGAATGAATTCACTGCGTCCAGACGTTTAACCGTTGCCACGCGCATGAATTAGAGTCACGCGTGTTGGCGGCCGAGTCGTTCCACCGTGGAGTTCGTGTAACGATTTTCACACAATGCGCCTCATCTCAGAGTGTTGCATTCCTGTTGTGATTCACCACCAGTGGCAGAGCGGCCATCTGGAGTTTCTCCCTCTGGGCTTCTTTTAGAACGGGGCCAGTGGAAAGAGAAAGAAATCAAAATGGTCATTGGGCAGCGGTGACTGTCCCCGAGGAGCGAGGTGGCTGCCCAGTGTATCATTAAAAAGACACTGGTTATAAATCAGCATTCACAGGCTTCTGTCTATTTTATACATGTTCGTCGCATGTTTTACACACGCTGGTATACACCAATCAGCCACAACATTATGACCACGGACAGGAGAAGTGAATAACATTTAAACCATCTTGTGACGACTCATTGTTCTGCTGGGAAACTGTTGGACCTGGTGTTCATTCATTTATATGGATGTTACTTAGACGTGTAGCACCCACCTAGACTAGACCAGACCAGACCAGACCAGACCAGATCCCCCCCACCACCATAGCAATGATGGCAGCAGGATGCAGCCGGACACAGACACACACACACAAAAACACTTGAAGAACAACTAAAAAAACAGGAAGAGCAGCACAATGTGTTGACCTGGTTTCCAGATTCACTAGAACCCAAACCGATGTCCCAAGGACCAACCGCTCACAAAGGCCCACGTCCACTCTCTGATGAGTCACATCCGCTGTGGAGGCACAAGGGGAGACCCGCACAATGCTAGGAAGGTGGTCATAATGTTACGACTGATCTGTGTCTTAGGCTAAAGCGTATCCCCTCAACGTAAACCTCAACTTCCCACCGCTCCCTTAGAGCTGTAGAAACTATTCGGATGAGTGGTTTGTGTATAAAATGACCTGGATGACTGAGTCTTTACAAACATATATCACACTAATAACTTCAGATTCGATTAGCTGGTCTAATTCAAAACTTTTTTACGATTAAAATTTTTTATTTTCATTCTTTTAACAGAGAGCACCTGTCTACCAATCATTATACTGGTTTGGACGAATATTTTTATCCTGTCAAAACTGAATGATCACCCAAAACAAATAGTCTAGAGTTAAATGGGATTTGTTTTTCTATAATCACAGATTATCATAAATATTGGTCCAGAGTTGTTGGACTTTGTCACAGGGCCATAAAACATGAATTAAATTGCCTCCCTCAGATTTTCAAGGCGAAAATTTTCCCTTTCATTGTTCTAAAACTATTGACTATCATCCTAAATGAGTGACAGTGATTTTAACTGGGAATTTTAACTGTGCCGTACCTGTAAGAAGCTCCAACAGCTGGTGTTTCAGGACCAACGGTGGAGCCTGATGTCCGGGTAAAGACATAAGAGATGTGGACTTCTCGTCGTATGTCCCGTGTCATTATTTATACGCGACGAATAACGTTTAGGGATGACATCTCTTTTGCCTCTTAGGGTTGTCGAGGAAAGGGTTAGCGTTGTCTCTTATGCTCGCCACAACGCAAGTCAAGGCCTTTCAAACATGTAATCAGGCACTTGGCCTGTCGATGGAAACCAGAAAACTGCAGAAAAACCTTGCCCCATTGCCAAAGGTTTCTGCCTATTCCAAAACCAGAAAGCCGCTTACGCCGATTAGCCAAAAGCTAGCGTCTACCGAGCTGATATTTTGTGAACTTATTACATCTGAAACAGCAAAAAACATGCATAAAAAGAAAAGCACAATATAAGGAAAACACCCAGGACACAAACTCACAGCATCGACTCTCGCAGACGTCAAGGTCGCTCTTTACTGTTTAAAAAAAAAAAAGAAAAGAAAAGAAAAGAAAAAAGACGAGCGCTAAAAACGCAACAAAAGTTCAGTCGAGTGCTCAGTCAGCCCACAGCGCGCCTGCTTCATCCTGGCATTTACCTCCCGTCAGTAATTGTTTAAAACGGGGAGATTAAGCCGCTGCTTCGTACGCATGGAGCTGTTTCACATCGAGCCACAGAAACACAAGCAAACGCAGAGGACACATTCAACACAGGGGAGGATGAATCACAGAATCTGGGCTTGATCTCAAGTACTAGAAAGATAAAACATTTGTGTGCGAGAGTCCTTCAAAGTGTTCAAAAGCGCGTGTGTGGACAGCGTGGAGATCGTACATGTGTCTGAAGAGGATTTCAGTGCGTTTTGAGCGTTGCGTTACGGGTGTTATGTGCGTGTGTGTGTGTGTGTTTGTGTGTTTGTGCTCGGAGGGGGGAAAGCATACCCTCCCTGATACTTTGAGTCAGTCACAATGCTACGCTTCCAGCAAGAACAGTAGCAGCTTAGCCACTTCTGAACCTCCCACACTCCCAGCACACCGCCCGGCTACAAAGCATCTTTGTTCTCGGAGGAGACAATCCAAATCTCCAGCTCCGATTTCCCACGGATTTTTCTAAATGTGGCTTTCTCGCCGTCTTTTTTTTTGGCAAAAAGAGCACAACCATTTATTTTATTTAACGTTGTTTTGTTGTAAAGCTCATCACCGCGATTGTTTTATCTAATTCCACAAGAAATAAAATATGACAGAGGAAGGAAGATTTTTTTTTTTTTTTTTTTCGAGCATTCAAGCAGACAGCGCTGAGTGCAACACTCTGCAAACACACACAGTGGCACTAACAGGTTTCTAGGTCTGCCTGCTGATGTGCATTGAGGCGATTCAGGATGAGAACATGTTCCTGGGTCGTTTTTTTTTTTTGAGATATGTGTGTAGGATCAATGTGCGAAAGCGTCAGAGGGCAAAGGAAAAGAAAGAAATCCTTGAGCGACCTGTGGCAACAGCAGCCCAATCACCGGACCGATGAAAGTCGAAAAAACCCAGCAGAAAAGATCGAGGCAGCATGCAGACACAATCATCGCACTCTTACCAGACGGAAGGGCGGATTCAAAATGAAAGAAGAAATAATAAAGCGCTTATATTTAGGAAGTGTTAGTAAAACAAAAAAAAAAAAAAAAAAAAAAAAAGTGGAATAGAAAGGAAAGGGTAAAAAAAAAAAAGAAAAGAAGAAGAAGAAAAAAGAAGAGGAAATCTGGGCAAACTGGCTCACACCAACTTGAACCCTTGGAAGAATTTGGAAATCCTCCAACAATCCCAACATCATCATCATCAAGTCCACTGCAGGGCCAAAAAAACGCCGAGGAGGGCCTCACTCTCACTAACACCACCACGGTTTTTATTTAATTCACATCCAGCAGAGCCGCATCTGCAGCGCGGCTTTTTATAACCCGCAATTTCCAGAGAGTGGTTCGAGTCCAAAAAAATTCTAAACACTGGCCCTTGTCCTGCAATTTGACCCTGCTGTGGGGGGAAAAAGGGCCAATCAAAAGCCTCCACCGCGCCTCGCTGAAAGTCCACCAGCAAGGAGGAAAAACATTCCAGGCGGACATCCCCGCAGCTCCCAGATCAGCCCTGATCCCAGCATGTGTGCATGTGAGAGAGAGAGACTTGTGTGTTTTTTTTGTTTGTTTGTTTCTTCGTTTTTTTGTGCATGCATGTGTGCAAGTGCATCTGCCTGTCGGAGGAGGGAAGCTGAATGTACGTGCATGCAAATGTCTATCTGAGTCTGTGTTAGGGCTGAGCGGTTTACCGGTTCATACCGGATTATACCCTAAAATATTAGCTTTTTACGAATGAGAAGAAAAAAATGTTGCGCATAGTCTACAACTATTACGGTAGCCGGTCGGTCGCGCTGCTATTGACATGAAAAAATTTAGCTGTTTAAATATGAATGTCAAAATAAATTAATCCATTATTGTCTCTGTTTCTTAATGTCATCTTGATAAAATCTAATTTTTTTTTAAATTATTTATCTTATTTATTTTTTTCATCTTCGAGCTGTAAATATTGCTGGATTTCTACATGCAAACCTGTTTATTATTCTACCTGTGATTATTCTACAATATTTACTCATCATCACAGTGAAATAGTCCATCCTTAGTCAGTGTACTGCATTAATTCCTCTCTCAACTTTTGACATTTTCAGTAGAAAATGTTGTGAACACCTGATTATGCACGAAAAATTTTAAAAAAATACCGTAATATACCATCAGAATTGTGAAAAATACCGTGATATACATTTTTGCTCCTACCGCCCAGCCCTAGTGTGTGTGTGCACACGCACCTGCAGGAGATAACATGTGTAACATCCGGGAACTTGCATGACTCACGTTGAGTGAGTGTGTGTGTGCAGGCAGTGTTTGCATGCTGCTTGAAAATCGTCCCTGTTGCGTTTGAGATGTGCCGGTAGGTAAATATAGAAGGAGCTCCCACTTCCACGCGTGCAGAGTGGGTTTCTGTGTGTGTGTTTGCAACGTCTGCTTCTTTGAAACACTCACCACTGACAAAGGTGGTGATCTGGTGTCTGCTGGCCCCGTGCTTGTTCTCGGCCTCGCAGATGAAGGTGGTGTTGACGGCGTCGTCGACCTTCTTCACCGTCAGCTTGTTGCCGTCCACCTTCACCGTCTCCGGCAGAGGACCCGAGGACCTGCGAGGGAAGGGAGGACAGAGGAAAGATAAACGTGAGGACGAATGGAACGTGGTGAGAAGGAAGTAACAGAGGGAAGGGAAAGCGACGGGAGACGTTAGAAAAAAAACGACCATATGTTAAAATATATTGAATAAAATGACACGAAGCAATAGGAAAATCGAAAAGATAAAGTGACGAGAGGAAAAAAAAGAGGGGGAGGAAAATCAAAAAGAAAGAAGAAACGGAGAGAGATACATTAGACGGAGATGAAAAACAGGGAAAAAAGACACAGTTTGTGGCCGCGATATTAAAAGACACGATTAATGTGAGAAAAATCACAGACATGTGAACAGCCGCTATGTCTCCCCGCTCAGTATTCATCAAGACACACACACACACACACACACACACACACACACACACACTCACACACACACACACACACACACACACACACACACACACACACACACAACAAGCCATCTGTCCATCAGGACGAGATGTTAGGAGCGTTTGTGCTTGTCACAAAAAAAAAAAAGGCTCTGAAATTATCACTAAAGCGAAGAAGAAGAAGAAGAAGAAGAAGTTTGTTCGTCACATTTCTGTCGTGATCCAAACTATAAATAGAAAGTTTTTTTTTTCTGGGGGAGGTGGAGGGAGACAAACGAGTGTGGCTCTTACGCAGTCCAGGTGATGTTGACCGGCGCGGGGTTGGCGTTGGCCAGGCAGATCAGCTCAGCGTCGGGGCGGCCGACGTACCAGTTGTTGTCGTAGCCCTCGATGGACACGGAGGGGGAGTCTGAAAAACAACAAGCGGTGACTCGGTTATCTTTAAATATCACCTGCTACCAGTGAAATGGACTAAATGTGATGTTTCATGTCACCTGGCTCGCTCAGATTAATGAGGGTCACCTCACATAGTTGTCTCTGTTAAATCATGAGGAGTTTTGAGGCTAAATTTTTTTCAGAGTGGATCATTTACTTTCCTAAAGCTTATTGTAGAATCTGCGCTTTCTGAGAGGCTTGTTAGAAATAATCCCTGCGTGTCTGATGTACAGTGTTATGCCAGTTGTTACACAGCTGCTCATCCCTTCATCTGATGCTACATGAAGATCACGTCTTTCCAGTTCTGTGGAAATCTCACTTCTTAAATAGTTGAAACGTCACAAGCATTTGGTAGTCGTGAAATGAGCATGCTAACAGGCTAGCACAGCAGCTAGCAGCTAAACAGAGAGTAGAATTAGCTACATTACAAAAAGTGAGAATCCTGTGGGCCGTGGGTTTTCAGGTGGATTTGTGGACGATTGAATTAAATTTCATAAAAATATGGAATTAAAATAAGTATGGATAAGTTTTATTTATAAAAATGTAGTTCTAATGTGAATAAGCCTGTTTTGCTTGCTCGTAATGCTAATGCTAGTAATGCTTGCAAGAAATGGAATGGGACCAAGAGTACATCCCACTTAAATCAATGTTTTCTAACTCCAGCGGCATGAGAATATCAGTTCCCTCCAGCCTCGCGTTAAAATCAAGTCAAACAAAATGTGTGTAGGAAGTTAAACGATGACGAAGGGCTTCGGTGGCTTCCTTTCACTTCATGTTTCCCATGTTAAACACCTACAGACGAGAGCGGTGAGAGCGCGAGTCGGAGGAGAGGACAGTGTGTCGAAGCGGCGAGGGGAAGTGTGATGTGTGTGTGTGTGTGTGTGTGTTCTTCCTAGAGAGTGCTGACCTATAAAAGCTGATGTGCGTTACACAGTAGACAGGAGACACGATCCCTCACACCGTCACTAAACCAACGCACACACACACACACAGCGATGACTCACACTGTGTACGAGTGTGTGTGCCATGTTGTTTCCTCACGTGATCAAGTGTTGGCCTGAATTAGGTTTGGGTTTGCAGAAACACAAACTAGTTTTGTGTATGTATGAATGTCTGCCTGTCCGCAACCCCCTAGGGGTCCACAGAGGTACTGCATCTTTGGTTGATTAGACATTTTTTATATATATTTTCAATTTTCCCCAACAAATTTAAATTTCTTTAAATACACATTAACATGAATCCAACATATTTTAGTAAAGGGATAAATGGTCATCACTTCACTCCTGTCAATCAAATCCTGCTGTACACAGTAGGCCACGCCCCTATCGACGCTGAGCCAATTACCATGATACTGGCAACACTGGCCATTCATAAAAAGCACTGGGTGGAGTCTAATATAGAACACATATAGTAGGTAGGGGGGTCCCTACTTAATCTCTCCAACAGTTTGGGGTCGTTGGTCTGAAAAACGTTGAACAACTCTGCTTTATGGTGCATGTGCACATATATGTCAACACATTCCCACTTTATGCACACACATACAGTACAGATGCTAAGTGGTAGTTGAGAAAGACGAGATATTCATGTCTTTTAAAAAGCCAGTAAAGACAATCTGACAGCTTGATGGGCAGGCGTTTCCTCACATATGTGATTTAGCATACAGCCAGGAGTCTTGTTTTCTCGTATGTATTCCTTGTTATTCCTTCCAACAGCTTGACAGGCAGTTTTTCTGCTGTTCGTGTACGCCAACATTTGTGTGTGTGTGTGTGTGTGTTTGTGTGTGTGCATCTAAAAATTGGAGATTAAAACAGGAGGCTGAACAAAGACAATCTGTTCCATCTTTGCAGTAAACGACAGCAAGGTCACAGTTGAGACGACGCCGTCAGCATCCCTAAATCTCTTTAAAGCCACGCTCAACCGGTGTAATATCTTAATCCCATGTAAATTAGAATGGAATTTAATGGATTAAATGAGAGAGTGTGTGTGTGTGTGTGTGTGTGGTGTTTTTCCCACACTCCTGAGGGCCATCAGTCCTTTTTATTCTTTTAAAAAATAAAAAAATTCTGTCGAGCGTGGGTCATCTTGTGCAACTGACTCCATAAGAGCTGTTTGAGTTTAACAGTGAAGAGTTAGTTCACACACATCGGTTTGATCCGTCATGGAATCTGGACGGACACATTTATCTCAGCCTGATTAGAAATGAACAACTAAAGACAAACAGAGACCCATCCTCTAATCAACAAGAGATTACGAGGCCAAATGTAATATTGTGATTATTATCTGTGTTGTGTGCAGTAAAAGACCATTGCATTAGTTAACATACGAGCAAGTAAGTCTCATTCCCACTGATGATGCACAAATGTTGATGCATCACATCTACAGTGTGTAGATCCACTATATTAACTCATATTGTCTTTACTACATATTATCTGAATCAGGCATAACATTATGACCGCCTTCCTAATATTGTGTAGATCTCCCTTGTGCCTTAAAAATAGTTGTGACTCATCAGTGAATGGACGTGGGCCTTCTGAGGGTGTCCTGTGGTATCTGGTAACATATGTAGTGAATTTGGAGGCCAGGTCAACACCTTGTGCTGTTCTTCCTGTTTTTTTTTTTTTTTTTTGGGTTGTTCCTAAAGTGTTTGTGTGTGTCTGTGTCAGGCTGCATCCTGCTGGGGGTGGCTGCTACCATCAAGGAGTGTCATTGCTATGGGGCGGGGTCGCCTGCTCTGGTGTAGGCGGTTGCTTCATGTCTAAGGTGACATCCAAATCCAAATGATGAATGGTCCAAAAGTTTCCCAGCAGAATCACTGACTTGTCACAAGATGGTCAATGTTATTGCCGATTACTGTTGGCTAAGCTAGTTAGGTGGCGTCTTCTTGTTGGTTGCTAGTTGGTAGCTGGGTACTGCTTTTTCTGGAGGGATTAGCAGGCCTATGCTGTTGCTAGCAGTAGCGTGTTCTTGTGGTGCTATTGTGCTCCAGCTAGCTGTGGTCGAGTTTTTTTTATTCATTTCTTTCTTTCTTTTCAGTTGGACTGGGCTTCCAAATGCGTCTTGCCCCAAATCTTGGCACAAGGTGGAAGTGTTGGTGACTCTACTGGGCGACAGGATCACGTAGTCCTACTGCTGTTGGCTAGGCTAGTTAGCCGGTGTCTCAGTGCTAGCCTGCTGGTCGTGCTTCTAAATGTGTTTTGCCTCGGATCTCGGCTCAAGGGATTGTAACATCTCATCCTGTGAAATGATGAATATTTACATCTGACAGTGGTTTTAATGTTGTGGCTGATTGGTGTATACTCTGTGTGTTTCCTGTGCATTGTGAGCCACCAAATTCCTTATGCGTATCAACAAACACACCCTGATGTGTGAGTTTCTGCAGGTCTGATGTACTTCATGTGCCGACGTTATAGCGACACTTCAAGAAATTGAGAACCTGAACAGCCAAAGCTAAGACCTTCAGCTTCTCTGAAAGACGCTCATCTTTTAGCTATGCACCGTTCATAGTTGTATTCGAGAGGAGAATGTAGTGCACATATATGAATGTACTCGTGTGGGTTCCTTACACTCCACGGACAGCTTGACGGAGTTAACCCAAGGCCGGTCCTGTGTCCTCTGCTCAACCATGCAGGTCACCTCCCTGCCGTTATCTGCCGGCGTGGGGACCAGCCGGTACTCGCTGCGGACCGTCACCGTGCCGTCTGGCCCGTTGGTGGCGCTGGTCGAGTGGTTGCCGCCGACCGACGCCAGCCACTTGATGGTGGCGGCTGGTTTCCCGTCCACCGCTTCGCAACGCGCCACCACCACCGACTTGGTGCCGGCCTGGACGGTCACGACGTTGACCGAGTTCCTGGGCTTGGCTGTGGGGGGACAAAACAGACAAAAGGGAAAGAAGAAGGGAGGGGGGTTAAAGTCAAAGGATGAAAAATAAAGGGCGGTGAAAGGAAACAGACATCAAACGAGAGGTAGGGGAAAAAGCAGAGGAGGAGAGGTTCAATCAGTCTGTTGTGCATATACACTGTGGCCTCCTACTGTGGCTGTAATGAAACTCTGAGAGGAGGGGGGGGCGCTCTGCTGTGACCCTGGACCAGTCAACATCACAGAGACACAATGTACAGACAGTACAGATCCTTAAATGTCTCCACACAACCCGATGCAACGACTTATCCAGCATTATAATGTTTTTGGTAACATACTGTTTAGTTAGTTAATAAAATGCTCATTAGTATGTAATAAAATGACGTTAATGTAGGAGTGATTCTTTATAAATGATGAATAAAGTGTTTACTAATGCTTCGTAGGGTGCACTTACTGTAAAGTATTATCAAAGAGCCTAAATGCTCTTACGGGACAAAGCTCATTTGTTGCCCTTGTGAAAACCGAGGGGCTGGAGCCGCCATCAATCAACCTCTAAATGTCACTGAATCCCATTATTTCGTCATGGCAAGTGTTTTTTTTTCTTTCTTTCTTTTTTCTCTTGTTAGAACTACTCTCCTTAAACATACATCATCTCGTAGTGCAGGATGTGGTTTGGTAAATTACCCCATCATGCCTTTCAGCATGTTTTATATGGCCGTAAGTATGTAGTACAGAGACAGTAATGGACATATTGGACTCGAAGGATTTTATATACGAGCCGAGCACAATGCCGGCTGGTTTATTGAGGACCCTGTCACTACTGTATGTGAATTCCTCTTTAAAAAGACAAATAAGTAAATAAATAAATCCATTATAGTGCCATATTTAACTAAATTTAGCCAGACATTCACGATAACAAGACAAATACACTCCTGACCAACAAAACAAACCTATAACCGTTACCTTATAAGCGTTAAACGTTTTCCATTAAAGCCTTTAAAACACTGCAGTGCATTCATTACATGTCTCATACTTAAAACACCTGTAAATCATAACAGAGAAATCATACCACAGATTTCCTCAGCGGGACAAACTAAATCACTCATGTTTCACATCAGGTTCAGCCCTTGAACTTTGTGTTACGACACCGGTCCGTCTTGACAGCACTGACCTTCAAGAAAACGGAGAGCGGCGGCCCTGGAAACGCAGCACGCTGTCGCGGCTTATTATCTTTTTGGTACCACTTGTATTTAACCTTCTTTGCGGAAGTGTAAACTGCTCCGCCAAAGAGAGTAATGGCTCCTGGACAGCGATGAGACAGGACTCTGCAGCGCAGGCCGGAGCAGGTATTTGGACAGTTACACTGAGCTTCTGCACATTCTCTCTGAGATGAATGAATGGATGCGCTGCAGTAAACTGACATGTCTCAGCTTTAATTTGATAAAGCATACATCACCGCAAAAAGAAAAACAGTGGAAGATGAATCTCTTTGAGCTGTGCCCACATTTAGTGGTTCAGAAGTTGCGGAAAAGAATAGTTAAGGTAATTTTTTTTGGGGGGGACAGGCCTTCAGCACTTGTTTATTCTGACATCTGTCTGCATTTAGTCCATAGGCTGTATATAAACATGGACTACACGTCCACACTTCCTGGCACTGACGCTATTATTCTGGGGATGCAGGAGCAAACATCTTGCTAGGAGTCAGAGTCTTATTAGTTATCTTATTTTTTAATTTCTGTTTTGTTTTAACAACTGACATGGCAACTGGTGGTCGTCATTATGCCAAAAAAATGGTGGATTGAACAAACTTGATCATGTATTGACATTATATTAACCGACTAAAATTACAGAAACCTTTCTAGAAAAAAAAGACAATATTTGTCATGTATTTTAGTGTTTAAGTTAGGCCCTAGTTCCATCCGTTAACATGGATGAGGTGGAGCTTCTGACCTATACCGCAGCCAGTCACCAGGGGGAGCTCTACTTGCTTTGGCTTCACTTTTGATTTAGCTTCCACTATGATTCAGTCTGGTCCTCAGAAAGTGAAATGCATGCTCGGTTGGACTGAGATCATGTGACTGACTGGGCATTGAAGAGTAGTCCACCTCTTCACCCATAAAAAAGCTCTTTGATGGTATGTTTTGGATCGTTGTGCTGCTGAGTGATTAAATGTCATCCAATGCATTTTGATGCGTTTGGCTGAACCTCAGCTCACAGAGCGCTTCTGTTTACTATTCATCCTGTTGCTTCCCTCGGTACCACTGGCAGTCATAAGCTGCTGCTGCTCCGTGCTTTTCCTCCTCCTTTCATTAGCGCAGACAACCTTGTGACAAAACTACATCGGCGTCTTTTTTATGAGTTTCTGAGCTTTAACAGCTGCTTGGATGCAGCGGTGGTGGATCTTGTGTGTTTATGAACACGAAATTCTTCTCTTGACCGTTGACGGGGAAACGCATAGACCCCCCCCCCCACCCACGGGAGCATTCCTGACATGCTATGCTGCGCCGTCACGAGGGGATTTTCCTCCCTGTGTAAACACCAAACACGGGTTCTACTTTCTAATTATCTTGTGCACACCTGCTATTCTGGAACTGGACCAGCTGATTATGGCTTTTTTTTTTTTTTTTTAAAACCTCATTCCTTCTCCAGTTGCTCTGGTCACTTCTTTTTCTCTTCAAACTGAAAGACGAGTCAAGTCTGGAGTGTTTTGTTCTGGCACAGCGGCATTTTATATTCAATTAGATTGGAACCCTTGAATCTTGTTGAATTATAGATACAGCAGAAAGAAGAAATAAGACTCTGGAGTAAAAAAAAAGATTTACAGTAATTGACCTTCGTAGCTACAACTTGTAGAACCACTCATACCTCCGTCTGTGCTTTGAGAGCGTCACTAGTGATACTAGTGTCAGATTGTGGTTAGAGGATGAGATCACTGCCTTGGCGCTGGCTTTGTGTCGACTCCCATGAATCACGTCTTTGATGGCAACATCAAAAATCACATCAGAACACAGATTTCTGTGTTTGGGAATCGCACAACAGAGGCTAGATGAACACGATCCACTTTGTTTTGGTGAACAGTTCCACTTTATCTCGACACGAGAACCTTGTAGCTCCTTTATTTTCCTGTGATTACGTCTTTCTTCCCAGTCAGTCTCCGTCAACGGCGCATGATTGTCTCTGCTTTGTTATTGCTGTTTTTTCGTGCACATGCCGCATTAAAAAAAATCTTCCATATTGTCTTGCGATAGATAAACTACAGGAGGAGAGAGGGATGCAACAAAGAGGAGGAATAATAGAGCTGAAACCAAGTGAGACGAGAGGAGCGAGACATGAAAACGATAAGGCTGGAGGAGACGCAAACACAGAGTAGATGAAATACTCAGAGAGAGAATGATGCAGAAAGGAGGAGAGAGTGAAGCCGAGTGTCAGAAACAGTTTGGATTGATCACAGAGCTTAAATAAGTCAGGAGTGTTCGTCCCTGATGTGTTTCGTGAGGGTGCATCAAATTGAAGCCGTTGCTACTCCTCACATTGGTCTCAAGTATTCAAAGTACATAGTAATTAGCAGCAGGAAGCTTTGCTAACAGAGGTACATAAAACCTGCAACTCCTCAACCCCCCCACTCCCTCCGGGTCACGTCAACAGGCTGAAAGTCAGAGACTGACAGCGAGAAGAAGAAAAACGCATTAAAGTTATGTTTCCAAAGAGGTGTGTCAGGTTTATGAGACACCTAGTAGGCTTCAAAGTTGTCACTTTCACCACATGCTTTAATTTTAAATGTGCAAATTAGATTCTGGTGAGTGTTTGGGAGAGAACTGCAGGAGTTTTGTAGTTATAAACATTTTTCAAAAATTATGGGGATATAATTTACTTTCTAAAATCATTTAAGGCGACAGATAAAACATGTTTTTTTTACCCACTGATCTGTTTTGCTTCATTAACATGTTTTCTATCAAACTAGTTTAAAAAGAAATGGTCAAAAAGAACATTTAGGTGTTCATTTCATTACACGTTGTCTGTGTTGCGCTTCTAATTTACTCCTAAATTCACTAAAAGTCAGATTTCTAAGCCGACATATGAGGTACCGTTGTGAAGCTCATTTTCTCCTGCAGAAGTCTGTCAGCTCCAAATATGGTCATATCCTTTTTATTGGCATCCAATTGTGAAAGCAGAAAGGCTGATCCAAAGCTAAACCTGCACTCTCATTGGTTGGTGTCGATTTCTGTAACAATTTACTCCTAAAAACATGGTGAAATGTTGGACTGTTGACAGTATTTTGTGATTTATAGAGTGATAACAAGATATATCCCAAACCCCCCCTGTAAATAGCTGGAAAACAAATATGTTTACAAAATGAAATGAGAATTTTGAACCTCACTTTAGCCATTATTTAGATTTCTGTTGTGGGAATGCATGCAAATTAGCGCATATTTAAGCAGATAACTCCTCATTTGCATATTTCAATATGAATTCACAGAAAATTTGTAATACAAAAAAAAAATAGAAGATTCAGGGTGATATCTGTTAGTTAAAATTTTAACCCAATTCACCTGTAGTGTCTGGCCTTAAACTTTTAAATATTACATTTCCAGTGGAGGCCAGTAGCTTCGCCTTCCCTGAGACAAGCGTTTATAGTGAAACCGTCCCTGCACTGATAGGGATTCTTCAGCAGCTGCAGATGGTCGACTTAATTTGAACGCGGGACTTATCTAACGCCGTCTTCCTTCTCACCTTGGCAGTAGTTTCAGAACAAGGCCTTTCGAGTGGAAGATTGCCAGTTTGAATCATAAACAAGTTGGGAATATCTGCCAAGAGCAAAGATTTGTAACCGAGCGCGAAGCCGGCTGTTGCTGAATTAAGGTGGCATTCGCATAAGACAGCTGACATCTGTCATAGTGACAGGGTAGGAACCAACCAAGCAACCAGAAAGCAAATTAGCGAAGCCCAGTACTGACCCACATTATCCCTCGTGTTTGGCCGGACACTCCGCAGCGCAAGCAAACTGATGGAGTCCTTGCAATCTGGCAGGAGAACGACATAACCTTGAAACTGTCCAGAACTGGGTAAGACCAGAGCCAGACTATAGGATTTGAAAGAAAAAAAAAAAAAAGCTGAACAAGCTCGAAACCAGATTACAAGTGTACTTAGTGCACGAGGCAAGGATTTGACATGCTGCTTGGATAGAAACAAGCTATTTTGGGAGCACATTAAAGGGATTTTATAGTTAGTTTGAGATAGAGTTGTGTACGACGACTGTCCACACCCGCGGTGTTAGTTAGTACAGCTGGTGGTCGGGGTTTCTGGCGTGGCCTCCAGTTTGGAAGAGGAGACCGGCACGGTGGATGGGGTCAGCGGCGCAACATATCTTAGCCAAATGAAAAGGGCCAGCGGTGCAGAGATTCAAGCGAGTCAAAGGCGTCCAAAGCCGGTGTTGAGGTGAGAGATGGAGGAAGGTGGAGCGCGGTAGGTGGCGGTTCAATAAGCTAAATCGAGAAAACTTTCCATGTTGGCAACGGCAAAGGGAAGGAAAGGCGTCAGCTGATCCGGGAGGATGTGAGAGGTCCTCTGGAGCGCTGGGAATAAGGCGACAGGGGGCTTGGCCAAGATGGTAGATTGAGATGGAGAGGAAGGCGACCCGGGGGGTACAGGAGCTAGGTAGATATCTGGTCACGCACTGGGTCGTCTAGAGGAAAGATTATAATGTTGAAAGAGCTGAAATGCTTAAAGAATTCAGGAACATCACTGAAGATGTGACCAGTAGCATCAACCGATGTACATCAATCAGCCATAACGTTATGGCCACTGACAGGAAACATCTGGAAACTTTTGGACCTGGTATTCATTCATGTGGATGCTACTTAGACATGTAGCATCCACCTAAACCAGACCAGGCACCCCCCACCCATAGCAATGACACTCTTTGATACAGCTAAAAACAACTAAAGGAACAACTAAAAAAACATGAAGAACAGCACAAGGTGTTGACCTGGCCTCCAAATTCACTAGATCCCAAACTGATCAAGTATCTGGTCCACAGAGGCCCCTCCCCTCCACACACAGGACCTAAAGACCCTCACTAACAACACCCCAACAAGACACATGTCCACTCTCTGGTGAGTCACAACTGTTTTGGAGGCACAAAGGAGACCTACACAATATTAGGAAGGTGGTCATAATGTTATGCAGAACATGGGCATTGCTAGTCCACTGCTGTGTCACTTTAACATTCTTTTCTTTAGTTCATTTAGACCAAAACTAATGTGATAACACACAAAAGTCACACAATAACAGAAAGTAACTAACTGATCCAACGAGAGTAGCCGCCCTGCAAGTTAAAAATCGCTGGTTTTGTTAATGGACTCTGGCTTCAGCGAAGATTCCAGCGCATCATCCATGAACACTTAAACTAAAATTGATTTTATTTATTTATTTGTTTTTTTTTTAGACAAGCCTTGTTTTGTCATGCCATTACTTGTTACTGCTCCTCCAGACTGTGGGCGTGTGCTGACCACCAGCTGCCATAGCTAACACACAGACTAAGAATAACTACATTATGCATTGCTACTAAAAAAAGAAAAATAATAGTAAAAAAACAGATCTATCCATTTAACCTTGTCATTGCCATAACTGTCTGATTTATGAGTGTGTCCACATTCCACACGCTGATGAAGTCTAATAGCAGATCACATTTAACCGCAGCAAGAGCCTCCGTGCACGTCAATGTCAAGCCCACGACTTTCTGGGAATCTCGATGCGACTGTAGGAGCAGTAGTTTTATTGGCCTGTACATGTGCAAAATGAAACCAAATACCATATGTCAGCAGTTATGAGCCCGGGTTTTTAATATGCATTAGTGTCACAGAATGATGTGTGCTCACACAGAAACAGAGCTTGCAGAGGAGATTTAGCAGCACTGGCAAATATCAGCTTGTTTCCTCGTCCTCTCCCTCTTTAAACATGGACTCAGTCACTGCTTTGCTCTGATGAGGAGCAGCAAAGTGATGTATTTTGTTTCATCATTCTCTACATTGCTGCATACATTAAAAAGATGAAAAAAAAATCAATAAAGCTTCTGGATCTTGTTAATTTTTTTTTTTGGGGAGGATTCATGTCTCAACGGCTGCCCAGGTTTGTAAACATCTATTCTCGGCTTGACGCGCTGCAGCTGAATATTTCCAGACATTGTTGGAAGGAACATCTGTTTCGCTCTCCACGTCTCCTCAACTATTAACAATACATGAATATTCAAGCAACAAAGGAATAGTTTAAACTGCAATTATGCCATTGTGTGCGCGTGTGATGTTTCGACAACTCATCTTTGGCTCGGAAACGTTGGCAAAATGCATTGTTTTAGGCTTGGGACTAATTTAGCTCGTTTGAGCAAAGTGCCTAAAATGCAGCGGATAAATAAGGCGATGCAGAGCCGCTGTTGTTTTGCTCAAAACTCAAAAGAGGAAACACCTTGACTTCTAACCTCGGCTCACGCTTGCCGCTGCGCGCTTAAATGAAACGCACCTCGAGGCCTCACATTTGAAGACCCTTTGTACTTCTGCATTTAACAGCATTTTGACTGATTCACTGCTTCTACTTGAGGGCAAATGTAAACTCAGAGGCATTTCTCCTGCTTTTTCTATCAGTTAAACACTCAAAAAATAAGTCGAGATTGCGATATTTTGTCACTGTGGCTTTGGTTTGTCTGCTGACTCACGTAATAGTGGATAGAAAGTAGCTGTAGCTCTGCTTGCTTTGTTTAGGTTTATCTTATTCTGCCAGGAAGGAAAGACAAGATATTTTTAATTTAATTAAGAGTTGGGTTTTTGGAAAAACGCCCAATAAACATGCGGAGAAAGTACTGGCTGCGGTGCATCGTCGGTGCAGTGGGACCGGGGAAGGAAAAGAGGGATTACTCCTATAATTTCTGTTTAACCTTTATTCGTCCAGGGAGGATCAGCTTTGCACACTCGATTTCTTCAATGCAAAACCCCATTTCTCACTTTTACTCGTATTTTCACCCGGGAGCCGCCCAGTACAGCCCGACGCCGGTGCCTCTGTTGGCCACTGAGCAGCAGGGGTCATCGTTCTTTACTAAAAAACGCCTGAACAAAAGAAGCTGAAGTCTGACGTTCACATCCTGTAGGAAAACGTTCTCAGATGAAGAACTGTCAGGTGGAAGTCGTCTAATTTAATGAGCTGGAGCTGAGGAAACCCAGGACGAATCCTTTTTTTTTAATCATTTATTAACAATGTTTTTATTTATTGAGGCTATGAACCTCCAGATCACGCAAACCAAGAATTGGGTTTGCTAATTAGGTCACTAAAGAGCTAAAGGTCGACCTGGGAATCCAGCCCGGTGCATCTTTTAGCAAATTATGCTAATTAATATTTATTTTTTTATTCATTTTAATAAAACCTAATGGGCAAACTAAGGACCGACACTGAGTAACATTTGATCGGCCCCAAACTTATTCCACACCGTGACAAAACAGTGAAGACGCGACCATCTTTGATGGGCAGAAGAAGAAGCAGCCCTGCAGCAGATGGTGAAGCCCCCACAGAAACGCGTTCTCAGCATCATCCACACAGACTGGGATTACGCTAAAGAAGCCGAAGCAGTTAAGTGTGTCTGAATCCACAGAAGCCGTGTGGCCAGTTGTTGTTTTAAACACGAGAGTATTGATTTGATTTTTTTTTTTTAAACTCCATTCACAGCACCTCAAGTGAAGTCAGCTCATAAATAAACACTATTCATGGCACCGCATGTGATGGGAAGAAGCTTTAATTGTACTGCAGATAAGATCAGATGTAGATGATATGATGCTGCGGCTTTAGTGGATGAACTGTTCTGGAAAGAATAAGGTAAACAATCAATTCAAAGCTTACTATAAACCCACCGGGCGTGACGACGTGACCATCTTCCGAATATTGCGCAGGTCTCCCTTGTGCCTCCGAACAAGTTCTGACAGTTATTCAATCAGCGGCAATTGTTCATAATGACGAACACCAGTTACTTTTATCTGAAATCAGACAAGACGTCTGAGTGGATGGTGTGAAGGAGGCAAGAAGAAGGGAATCGTCCGTGATTATCAGGCCACTGAGACGAATTTTAGTCCATCACAGCTGTTGAGGTCTGTAGTCAGTTATATTTCTAGGGAGGTGAATGTCAGACGGTGTAATTGTTCTAGAGATCAGATTCAGAGGAAATGAACCTAAGTGAAAAGTGCATATCCAGAGTATCCTGAAAGGATTCTGAACCTCTATTCTTAGGAACTTTTATCATGCAACTAAATGTTTTCTTCAAATCATTGTGCACCATTGTGACACACTATAAATCCACTTCTGAATCGTCTGGTAGGCAGGAATGTTGTCACTCATTTATTCTCCGTCCTGTTGTTGATGGACTTGGACGTCCGCTCCTTTAACGTCCACATTCACGACCTCTCTCTTTAAATTCAAAGCAGCGAGGACATTTTCTTCACTTACGACAGGACACCGATCTTCTCCTCTCCCTCGGCGTAGCGCTATTTCCATACAGCTGGCTACGCTATATCCAATAAGATCAAGAATAATCGGCCACCCCCTCTTTTTTGTGTGTGGTCCCCATCCAAGACAATATGATATCATTCACTGCCAAGTGACTGATTCTTCACTCACAGGACAATAAGTGGTAATAAGATTGGCCGGCTGTGCTGCTGTCTCCAATACGTTATAACGCCGCGGGGCCGTTACGATTATGTATTCACGTTTAAAGAAGTTGTGATGCGATTAGGGCGCTTGTGGTTCTATATCCAATAAAATGTAATGTGATTGGGTGCCAGGAGTTGTGGATTCAATAAGGTCTAATGTGATTGGCTCGTATGGATTCTATATCCAATAAGGTGAATATATAACAGTTTCCCCGCTGAGTTTTGAGGCGGCGTGTTTGCCAAGTGCATTTACACGGACAAGGCCGTGTCCTGCAGAGCTTGGCACAGCTTCAACCTCCAAACAAACGACGAGGCGGTGAAGCTTTCCAGCAGGTATTTCCCAGTCTGCCTCTGCTTTGTGCCAGCAGCAGCAGCAGTTCAGGAAGCTTAGCTCACGTCCAACTTGCAAGGCAGCCAGAATGCGTTTCCATGTTTTCTGTGCATGAAGGCCGAGCTTTGCATGTCCTGTGTTCTCTTTCCTGGGCGAGAGAAGGTTCCAGATTTGACATTTTGTGTGAAGGTTGACTTACAAAACTACGGAGGGAAATAAGATTGGCCCAGCTGGGAGAACACATGAAGGGGATTGTAAAAACCAAGAACTATAATAGCTGCAACAACTGAGGTGCCGTAATTAATGTCTTTACATTTATTTTTGCTTATTGTACTGCTGATTGAGATTATATGCGTAAGATGTTGCAGGTAAGTGACCAACTAAACTATTCAGTGTTCAACCAGTTTAAAATTTGTCCAAAAAATCCAGCCACTCTTTCATTTTTTTCCCCATTTGTTCTAGGACAGAAGGTTCTGAAATTGTACCCAATTTGTGCAAGAAATAAGTTCTCAAACTTCCAGCACACGTCACCCTGAGTGACAAATAATGAATAAAAAGGGCCGGGGAGATGATTGGGGCTGAACTGTTCAGTCAGTAAATGCAGCATTTGCTCCTTCCTCCTCATCTCGCTGTGAGAAACGCTGAAAAGTATGAGGTCTTTGTTGTGTAAGCACTGGTGCTGTAACTATTGTTATTCCACACACACACGAGCATGAAGTCTCCCTGTTGCCATTGACTGTGAGAGCAAGACACCAGTCTAAGATTCCTTTGTTAGTGGAGTGCAAACAAGTGGACATGTGGGTGGATGACTAACAACAGCTGTCTGCGATTACAAACAGGACGTGTCCCCAGATATCAGCGACAACACATCCACCCAATTTCAACAACAAAAAAAAAAAAAAATCAAGACAGTGGGGTTAACTTTAAGCAGCTCTCCAGATGTCACACTCTTAGCTTCAGGTGGTCTGCAGCGAAGCAGAGGATTAAATTAAAGTACACTCAGAATAATAACTAACATGTTCGGATCTCTTGTCATTGCACTATTTATATTTTGGTCAACAGGAACCACTTAATGTACGCTGGGTTATATGTGTCCCTGTTAATAATGTATCAATAGATATCTGAAAAAAGGCTAGAACATAAAATAAAATAAAAACCCAGATCAATTACAAAATAAAAACCACAGACTGGTGAATTGATCTTTTCGTCAGAATAAACGTACTGCTGGGAAACCTTGGCTCCTGGCACGTCTGTCGATGTTCCTAAATATTGATGCCGTACTCTGTGGCTTTCCCCGAGGGGAGCCGCTGCACCACAACCACTGCTCAGGAACGGCTCAAGGAACACAACAAAGAGCCCAGGACGCTGACACCCAACTCCTCAAATTCCAATCCTTCTGCATCTATCCCTGGGACCTTATGAAAACAAAAGCCAGATCCAAAGAGACCTCACACTTTAACCCACGGGGACCAGAGGATCCCTCACTAACATCCTGGTCCCAGACTATGAGGACTCATGCAGACGTCTTGTGTGGATCTTTGAAGAGGTGGAAGGTCTGAACATTCTCAGTCATCCAGGTCATGGACTTGTAGAGTTAATTAACAAAGGACAAAGGACACTCCCTTCAAAACCAAAAAAAGTCCACATTTTTGCCTGAGAAGACTTGTTTGAAAGGGGAGTAAAGGAAGAAATCTATGTCAAACTGAAGACTGAGAGTCTCTGACTGATGATGGATGGTTAAGTTAGCTACAAGCTACATACTCAGCAACAAGTGAGAAATTTGTTCTCAAATCAACACGGCTGTGAGAGCAAGAAAAAAGTTCTGTTCGGGTAATTTATACTTCATGAGAAACTCAAGTGGCCGTCACAGGCCCCTCCCACTGCACCGTACATCTCATACGCTACTTTATGCTCTAAAATCGATTCTCAAATCAAAATATAGATACTTTCCATACTTCAGTCGTCCGAGGTGATGTAGGAACACAGTAGAAAGTAACGTTACAAGGTATTTATGATGAGGTGGACAGAAACTTCATCTTTGTAGTAGTTCTTAATAGTTGAACAGCATTTTTTTATACATTGAGTATGATTGTGTCTCTGTTTGGTTGTTCTGTTGCTAAATGAGGCCAATACCTCAATATACTTCAGAGTTTAGGATAAATAAATAAATTACTCTGACGTCTTGTATTCTTTATGAAGCTATGATTTAAAATACTACTTTATTTAGATTTATCAGACACACTGGAGTGTATTTATACAAAGTATCTGAGCCTGAATTTGAATCAGTATCGGATCGGAAAGGAAATCAGTGGTGTCAAACATCTCTAACGCTAAGCATTGTGGGAGATGTGCGAGATGACATGACATGAAATGTATATAAACGAACGATAAGAGACACTTTTTAGTTTATTAATTAGCAGTCGCATTGCGAATATTAGCATCTAGGAGCTCACAGAGTTGCCACTAGCATTTTAGCTTTTCTGCATTAACCACGCCCACTTAGAATTTCTGACCAATCACAGCATAGTCTCCAGACAGAAAAAAGTTCTGCATGTTTGATGTGTCGAGAACAAGCTGTGAGAACAAGATGACGTAGCAGCGTTTAAACCACCATTCATGGAAGAAACAAGTAGGGGACAAACAGTTCCCCCTAATGACAAGAAAGTATCCCGCCATTAACAGACACTAGTTCATTTAGTTTCTGATGAGTCACACCCACAGATGTTCCTATTTGAACCCCACCAGTCCCTTAGAACTGAAGAAGCTCCTCAACGAGCGGTGAAACATCTTCAAGAAACTCCCAGAGTCCCAGTTGCCATTCTTAAACGTTTTTTAGATACGCTGACGACTCTCTCAATGAGCTGCAAACAACCTCAAGCCAGATGACAATAAGTTTGCCTTCTTTCTGCCCTTTCGGGATTTTTGGGTCATGTCTCACCCTCGGCTTCCTCCTTCAAAAAGGCAACTTGAAAATGTCTTAAGTAGAGATTTACACCCTTATTTGTTTCATTTCGTTCTTTCCTTTCTCATTCTGCTGATATGGCTGATGGCGCGGTTGAAAATATGCAGTGGGAAGCACTTCATTAGTTTGAGTAATGTACTGTAGTTGATGTGATTTGGTTGTAAAATCTCAGTAAATGAGTCACAATTAAAGTCAGAAGCAATGATTTTTTTTTTTTTTTTGTGCCACTCCTATTGGGTACATTTCCACAAGGACAAGAATTTCTGGTACGAATGGCGATGGTGCTATTATGTAAATCATATTCTTCTGATTAACACTATTGTGCCACTCACCAAGTGATTAATTCAGTCTTTTTGCCAAAACAAACCAGATTGAAATTTAACAGAGGTCAAATCAGACGTTGATCCCGTGGATCCGGATAAATCTTTCAATCTGTGAAGGATTTTGCACTTTTTAAAAGTACATTAAAACGTTCAAGTCAACAAAAACAACGAGATGAAAAACTGGCACGACAGCAAACTTTAACACACACAATTAAAGTTCAGTAGTATCAAGCACAAAACGCAACAACAAGACTCGCGTCGCCTGGAATAAACACCTTGAGTTTATCTCATCTCGCCGGCCGCCTACTGATCAAATCACATCAACATATTCATGAAAATCAGCTCTGTTTCCTCACACGACGGTCGATGCTTGAGATGAAGAGGCACATCTGAATCAGAAACTTTCCAGGCAATCTTTCTCGGCTTTCCATTCTACGTCTAACCGGGCTACACCCTGAGAATACTCGTCAAACGCTTTAAATTGCCTCTTCTTAGACTTTGGATCCAGCGGGGACTTCTTTTATAGAAAGCAGTGATAAGCAGATGGCTGGGGAGGCGCTTGTCAAGGCTGATGCAGCAGAGCAGCTTTTGAAAGCCTGTTTCAAGTGCGGCTCTCTTTTGCACAAGTGCTGTTGACCATTTGGTGCTTTAACTATTTACATGTGGGCCGGGAAAAGTTTTCTCCTGCAGCTGAAATGTACAAGCGGCTTCTGTTGGAGCGGGTGAAGGTTTACGTAACGTGTCCAGACTCACCGAGCATGGTCAGGGTGGTCGTCGCCTGCTCGTTTCCGGTCGGGTAGGTGGCGTACTCGCAGGTGTAGCGGCCGGCGTCGGACATTCGTAGCTGAGAGATCCTGATGGACGGGTTCTCCAGGCTGTTGTGAAGGAACACGACCCGGTCCTTGAAGGACAGGTTGGGGAAGCTCTGACCGTAGACCGGGTGGTACACGGCAATGTTGTCCCTCTGTCCATCGCTGGGTTCCCAAATCCAAGACACCTGAGAAGAAGTGTTTAGGCAGCGGTTAGTGTTTTTAGTTTCACATAACTAGAATTCTTTAAAAAAATCCAAGGATTAAATTGTGCACAAGCCTAACTTTGCTTTTGATTAAAGCTCCAAACTAAGAAGGTTCTTGAACATTTAGCAGCTCATTCAAAAAGGATCGTAATAACTGTGTCCCCCACAAAAAAACTAAAGACTGAATAGAGAGGCTGTAACCAGGAAGGTAATAATGACGCCATGATAATTTTTATGATGTGTCCTGCACCTTGACCCACATTTTGGATCTCTTTTTTGTCTTTTTGTTCAAAGAGGGTTGATCAAGAAACTGTTTTCAAATACAGTTCCACAAATTGTGATCCAAAAACAGGTTATATTCTGGTTCGCAGCCAGATCCAGATGTCTATAAGACCCAAAACGATAATCCTGAACATTGGCTTCATTAGAAAACAGACTATAGAAGAAGCCACGCCCTCCAAAGAACTTTAATTTGAATATTTGATTGAGAACCAGAACGGTTCTCGATTGGTCAAAAGGCGGCGTCTGATACCAGTGATCATGACGTTCTGCAGTTACAGGAAGCGCACTGTTTTTTAACTTTTATTTTTCGATCCTGCTCAGAAAACAAATATATTAATAGCAACAGAAATCAGAGATGTTGACCAGTAAATGTGACACCGCGCCTGGACTCGAGCACTTGCTCATACTTGCTCCATAAGCTCGCGTTTGCTCGACTGCATTCACATTGTGTGAAACTAACAGGCGGAGCAGATTAAAGTCCGCCTGGATGCTGCATACGTACTGCTCCGTAAGTCCAGAGTGAATCGATGAACACTCCTTCCCATTAATGGTGGCTCTCTTGGCTACGTAGAAGGTGCAGACAGCAAAAATCTTTGGTTGATTAGATATTTTCTTATATACTTTTTTAATTTTCCGCCACAAATTAAAATTTCTTTAAATACATATTAACATGAATCCAACATATTTTAGTAAAGGGATGAGGGATAGCTTAACATATAATATTAAATGCAAAATGATAAGGTAGGTAGGGGGTCGCTACTTAATCTCTCCATCAGTTTGGGTCCTTGGCCTGAAAAACGTTGAAGGCCGCTGCTTTACAGTGTTCACAATCTCTGCACTGTGCAAGTAAGGAGTAACAGAAGCACATGAGGTCTCAGTCACATACAATCTTGAAATAATTATGTCTGTGTTCAGATTTCTGAAAAAGGCCGAGGAGGAATCTTTTGTAAAAATATTGCACCGGTCTAATTTGTAATAACAGCCTAATTGCCTGCTTGCTGTCAGCGCCGCAGATCCAACTGTTGATCGTGTCGACATTGTAAGTGAGTAAAATCAGAGAGTCAGACTACAACCACTAGCTTTTTATTGTTTCTCTGCCGTGCCCTTTGCTTTACTCCCTTTAATAAACCGATTAATTGTGCAAATTAAACTCTAAATGTATTCACACACCATATAAGTTCTGACATTTCTCTCAATATGAATTCTGACTGCGATCTGCAATACGTTCAACGTGGAATAATTTCACTTGTAGTACTTAAATGTCAAACTCAATTAAAGTCGTCTATATGAAAAAAAAAAAAAAAAAAGACGAGAATCTCTACGATATTAAATGAAAGGATGTGCAAGCGCGCTCTCAAGGACTCCGCTGCTATTTCCAACAATATAATTTGAGAGAGTCACCTCACCGGCTTTTCTTCGTTATGTTTCGGATATGTAAAAGATCCTTATATCTGCTGTGGCTGTACAAGGCTCCGTCGTAAGGGAGAATACTGTGACGTTAAAGCAAATTGATTTTGTTTTTCTCTGCTATTTTCAAAGTGACAGCCCATGCAAACCGCTGGCTACAGTGGTGGAACGGGAAGGAGAGGGAATAAAAGTCATCAATACACGTTTAGTAAACATCTATTAAACGCATGACAGCTACGGGGAAGCGAAGAGGCGGAGAGGGCTCAAGGTTGCAAAGAGGAAGAGGGATTTTTAACCGACACGTCAGCACAAATTAGCGGATGAGACTCTCACTTCAGCTCTTGATTGTCGGGAAAATATCATACGAGGCGATTCGGCCCGTCTGAGATTTCAGTTTTTTTTGCATGTGAACAAATTACCTATTGATTCCATCCGTAACTTATTAAGGGGACAGATCACACCGGATCAAACTGGACTCGCAAACAGCTCAGAGCGCTTTGCTTCGGTCTACGCGGCGTTTGGACGGAAATCAGAAGAGTTCAGACGGTGTCAGATGTCAGATGTTGTCAGGTGGGATTGTGGTAAAAATAAATTGACTTCGGATAGTTAGAAAACGCATTTTTGTGCTGTGTGTACTCAACTCTGCCTCCTTATTAAGATCAGGTTGGAAATGAAATGATCCGTGGGTGAGTCGACCCTCGACAACTTGATAACGCTGCACGGAAAAGATGATTCTCATTGATGGTCAGTGAAACGAAGGTGTTATATTACTGACATTTGGAGAACACTGGTAACAGGATTTAGAAGGAAATGACTTCCCTGAACAAGTACTCTGAGACACTGTATGTTGCTCATTTGCAATTTCACTTCTATGTGCCGAGTGGGCCTCAAGGTTCAAGATGTGCTTCAATTATCTTCAAAGAAAAACCAACAGTAAATCCAAGATTTACTTTACTAGGTGGCCACAGACCACCTTGTGTGTATTAGTCCATATGGCAAAAGAAGAGATAATAATCATGTAATAGATTAGACTGGACCTTATATTAACTCCTTCTGCTCCTCATCTTTGTGTAAAGCATAGACTGTATGTAAATATGGACGATGCGCCGCCACATCCTTGCACCGGCCGAACCGACACTATTTTCCCAGGGATACGACTTTTGAGCCAGTTTGATCGTTCTGCTCTACCTCCTAATACCACCTGGATTTAATTATTAATTTACTTTCCCCAACCCTCACGGTCCTACGGGATCACTCATGCATTGATCATGTCACATCCTGTTTCACTGAATGACTAACCAAAATGAACCTTCTCAGAAAATGGACAATTTAGTATGTTTCAGTATTATATTAACTACCTTAAAAGGACTGAAACCATCCTTGAAAATAAAAATTGTATGTGTTTTAGTTTGGCCCAAGTCCCATCCACTAACATGGAGGAGGCGGAGCTTATACTGCAAACCAGTCACCAGGCGGAGCTCTACTTGCTCTGGCTTCATTTCAGAGTACTTGTTCCATGTCAATCTTTATACAGTCTATAGGCTAAGCTAAGTCCCCAATGAACACACATGAATAGGTGTTTCCTCCCGCTGGTCCTATGACACGTGGCCGACTGAAAGGGTCACATGAAAAAAAGGAGGTGCATTGTCAAACAGTGTCCAACAGTGAAACTTGTAGGACTGTGTCAAGCTGACTCGGAGCATGCAGAGACTGGCCAGGTGTGCGTGGAGGTGAGATGAGAAAGGTGACAGACTTCGAACTTTACTTGTGAGATCGATTTGTTTGTGTTTTCAAACACATCTGCAGCTGTTTCCATCAGATCCTGTACTTGCAAATGGTTCTAGACCCCCCCTTCAGTTTGAGGAAGCCCCTCTGCGCATAGAATAACAGGCTAAACCTACTGACAAAAAAAAACAAGGTTGTCTTTCATCTGCCGACCTGTGTGAGCTTGGTTAGACCTCCTCCGTCGATGAATTGGCAGCGGAGATCAACAGACTCCATGGGATACGCCTCCAGTTCCTCCTCGACTCGCACTTTCTGAGCCAAGATACCTAAAGGCAGGTGGAAAGGAGACAAAGAGAGGAAGAGGTTATGTAATCATCCATAAAACCAATTCTGCCGGAATATTTTAACATATTTTAACATATTTGCTTGGGCTGAAACCAGAGAAGAACTTGAACACGTTGACCAAACAAAGACAAGATGGAGTGGGGGAAAAAAAAAAATAAATTTCCTGCAGTTTTTTCTTTTTCCTCCCACATCTTTTATTTGCTCAAGACAAAACCTTCCCTATTAAAGCCAATTGAAAACAAGGTTACTGAGAACGGTGAAAAAACAAGGAGAAGGACACAAAGCAGCGACAGAAACTCAACAAGTTCATTAAAAGGAAAGAATCTGAATCATCAGTCTCTGATAACAAGCCTCAGGCAGAGTCTGAGCCAGCATCCTTCAGTTAGGCCTTCCTCATTACCGTAAAGCACATCTACCAGGAGGCATCGCTAGGGGGCGAGCCTCTAGGAGCGTTCGGGTTTGCTTTCATGTGTTTTGTAATTCAGTGTGAAACACCTGAAACCTGCTTTGTCTGAGCATGAAAGGTGGTTTTTACACCGGGTCAGCACAGGTTCACCAAAAAACAAGCCGGGAGGAGCTGCCCTCGCCGATCAATCTTAAACAGAGATGAAAGCCGGACGGTCGGAGCGGCGTCTCAACACCGCGCAGCAACCCCGCCGACCTGCAGGCCGCGTCAGACTTCAGGTTTAAATTGGAACGAGAGGAACGAGGTTTCTTCACATTTGTCTCATATTATGGGAGCGTCTGCGTGATGGTGTTTTCGTTCAGCGGAGGCGCAAATCACAAGCCGAGCTCTTTTGAACATACATAAATGTCACTTTTCTGATAAGCAAGATGTTGCTGCAGATCTCTCAGGTCTGGAATAGACCACACGGGAGACTTTGTGGGAATTTTTGCAAATAAAACTGATGTGGTAGAAAATGCATTTGGAGGCTTTCAGCAGTACTCGAGGAAGCAGCGGGAAACCGTGAGCTAGACAAATTCTGCAAAACAACAGGTTTCAGAAAAGCACCCCTGAATCCACTTTGCCCCCGCCTCGTCTTAGCGGCGGCTCTTTCTCATTACATATTGTCAGCAAGCACTTTTCAGCAAGCAAGATAAATTGCTGCGGCGCAATGACCAAAAAATGTATATCACGGTATTTTTCAAAATTCTCACAATATCATGGTATATTTTTTCTTTCTTTCATGCATAATCACGTGTTCACAACATTTTCTACTGGTTGAGAGGAATTAATGCAGTAGATTGACTAAGGATGGACTATTTTACTGTGATGATGAGTGAATATTGTAGAATAATCCCACACTAGTAGTAAAAAAGGTTAGCATGAACACATGCTAGCACTGACTAGTGATGTGGTAATCTGGGGACATTTACAGCTAAATAAATAAATAGATAAACGACAAAAAAAGAACAAAAAACAAGGACAATTACGGTTTGATTCATTCTGACACATTTATTCATATTTAAACATATTTAAACTGCTGTATCTGTAACATCAACAGCAGTGTGACCGGCTACCGTAATAATTGTAGTCTGCGTGCAACATTTTTTTTCTCATTCAGGAAAAGCTAAAATTGGGGACATTTTCGGGGACAGCTTTAGCCGGGGGACATGCCATGCAAAATGGGGACTGTCCCCAGAAATCGGCAATGTCTAGTCGTTCTAAACAAAAAACACAGAACCGACACAAGTCTTCTCATTCTCCTGCTTAATTTTTCGCAATGACACAGTCGCACCATGTGTGTTTAGAAGCGCTACATTGAAAGTGGTCCGGTCTGAAACAATGTCTTGACTTTCCGAACGCCGTGTAATCAAATACGTCAGTGTGACGGTTTATTCAAAATTCATGTCATAACAGAAAGAAATACTGGTATTCGATATGAACCTGTTTACCACGCAGCCCTAATTGCTGCATTTTTTTCCAGTTGGGTTCATTTTTTTTTTTTTTTTAAAGAATAATATGTGCACGGAGCCAACACATCACAGCTGCGATATTATATTTATTAAAATTAACGAACTTTAATGAACTTGTAATCCTCGTAATCACGAGCGGGAAGAAGAAAGAAAAAAAAAAATGTCTCAAACAGAAGAAGAAAGGGAAACAAAAGGAGAAAGGATCAGAGGGAGCGAAACAGAGAACTTGTAATCCTTCCTTAATGCAATCTGGTCCGAGTCCAGCAACGTTCAATGTGTTTGGCAGCGTCCGCAAAACAGTCACGAGGGGCTGGAAGTGACATTTTTAAAAGACTCTTTCAATTTTCACGCCTCGCAATCAAGTCACTTAGCCACAATGAGGCTCCTCCGTCGAACCTCTCGACGCTCAATTTAGCAACGCCGACATGTCGCGGGGTTTGCGCTTTTTTATTTTTCTGCTCACGCCTTTCTCCTCTCGCCGCGCTGCGCCCGCCGCTCACGCAGCGATCCAGACCCCCGCCATCAACCCCCCCGCTGACCCCGGATCAAACCGCGCCGAGGTCGTTTCTCCTCCGCCTCCCATCGCTCTCTGCCCTCTCAGCCAGACTCTGCGCCTGTAAAGATAAAATTCTCGCGGGGAGCCGGCCTCTCGCTCTCTCCACAAGAAAAAAAAAAAGAAAGGGATAAGCACTCGCTAACCGCCAGCTAGCCCCGGGTGGTTCCAATGCTAAAGCCTCTTAGTGTGTGAGAGATTGATTAGGACAATATGTTACATGCCTCAGCAGCATGGAGGTGAATGGGCCGGCTGAGGTTTAGGCTGCAAATCAGCTGTAAAACACAGCCACGCGAACACAAACAAAAAGAGGAGTGTGAAGAGCGCGCGCGCTGGATTGTTTGGGATTTACATCGTGCGTGCGTTCACGTGTCCCCTCATGTGTGCAGGAATTAGTTTAGTATGTGAAGTCATACGTACGCTTCACGGTGTGTGTGTGATTACTGTACATCGCAGTGTGTGCGTAAATCAGGGCATCTCGTCGTGATGCGAGCGCATATGAAAACTGACTCAGTCATTGAACCACAGTCTTTACCCGGAGGGAAACAATGGGCTGTCAAAGTATTTATCCATTACCACTGTAGGTCAGACAGACACACACACAGATGCAAAACACATAAATGCACAACTGGCAACAACAAAAATAGCAGCAGTGAACCGAGGGTTTGTCTGCTTTTGTTTTATTTGCTTCTCTTTCCATCTGATTTTTTCTTCCCCTTTTCTTTTTCTTGCCTCAAACACACAGATTAATTTCGACTAATTAAACGAGCATCAACGAACAGCTCCCACCAGTCAGTCGTAAAGAAGCTGAAACACAAAATAAATTAAATGCAACGGTACACACACACACACACACGGACACACAGACACGGACACACATAATCCAGATGGCCTCAACAAAGCCGAAGCCGTGAACCACGTAAACTTTTGGGTTATTCATAGTGGTGAATGAATTTCATTGTGTGACGCATGGGAGAAAATAATAAAAACAGAGAGGGGAAGGGGGGGAAAAAAAAAGGAAACGGTGGAGGATGGAGGAGAGAAAAAACTGGTGGTTTAAGATTAAAAGAGCTTTGTACTGGAAGAGGAAAAGTCAGGAGGAGTATGAAAAGGAGCTGGAGGAAAGAACTTAGAAACACTAATGGGGAAGGATAAATATGGCAGAATAAAAGAGTGACACAGAAATCCAGGGGAATGATTTATAAAAGTAAAGCGACTAAAGGAATGACTAAAGCCGAGAAGGACTGAAGGCAGCGGAGCGGCAGCAGGGGTGGATGGGGGGGGGGGCGACAAAGAGAACTAGAGAGAGGGTTTGAAAATGGTCAGAAAGAGGCATTTAGAGGAAAAGTGAAACTTTGAAAGAGCAAAAAAGGGAAAAAGGAAAAAAGAGGAGCGGAGGAGATCAGATCAGAAATGATTCCTTTCCTCAGAGGTCGACTCTGAAAAAGCCTCACGGAGGCCGAGCCGAGTGGTTCAGCGACGCGAGGCGAGTCGAGACGAGAGGGGAGGACGTGAGGGTTTTAATTCTCACTGTAAATACAGAGCAGCGCGGTGCACGGTTTAGGCTTCGGTGACAATTTGAAGCCGTAACTACAGCTTAAGCTCAGACTCTAACGCCGCGGCTAACGTACAGAGTCTCCGCCTGCTTCTCCAACTCAGTTTTCAATTTGATAGTTTTGGATCAATAAAGATGGAAGACGTGGAGGAGAGGTTAACTGAGCCAGAATGAAGAGCGAACAAGTGTAAATGGTTCACACCGGTGTAGGCTACATGTGAAGGTTATGTCATCTAAGTCACACAGAGGTATAAACCCGCATTTAACAGATGTGTAATGTCAAGTTTAGCCTCCATGCTCTGCTGTTAAACCTTATAAAGACTGTGCAAATACACAGTGACACATCACACGTCTGGAAATAGTATCTTAACCTCCTGAGACCGGAGCTTTATTTTTCTATGCATTTTTAATTTCTCCCCGGTATCAGGATGAAAAAAAAAATAAGCATCATCCTTCAACAGGAAGTAGTTTAAACAATGTGCACACTGGGATTATTTCATTATTTGTATTATTATAAACTCACAAATGGGTGACAAAGTATAAACTGTTTATTTTAATACCTGTAAATGGCTGTGTAAAACCAGAATCGCGAACAATGAGCGTCCTCATAAGACTACTTGATAATTAGCGAGGTTGTAGCTCGTTGCTTTTGATAAAATGTCTTTAATCAAGCAAGAAAACATTAATTAGCATAAATAAATAAGTTTTAACTGTAGAATTTGATGGGGTTTTGTTCTTCGTCGAAATGCCCGCTATCATGTTTTTACCGATAAGTGTGTTGACCCTTTGCTACCACTAGATGGCAGACTTAAGTGTCCACTACCGAGGACAACGGGTTTAAATAAAGCAGAATAAGCTGCGATAAAACATAAAACTTTACGTCCCCGTATGAGGACGCAGGGTCTCAGGAGGTTAAAGTCATATTTCATTTGAGATTTGGAGATGTACCTCGAAAAATACTTTGTTGCATTCAGAAAACTGTCCACACATGCTCTACAATAGACAAAAGAACACTATAACTCATACAACTTTTAAACAACAACACAGGGAGACCAAAGCAGCTACAGCTCCCACTCAGCATGTTCAAGGCCACCTCCTGTTTGCATTCCCTACATGCAATAACATGAATATTAATGGAAGATTTGGGAGACGGTGCAAAATAACTGCTGATTGTGATCATCCAACCAACCTTGAGCTTTTTTTTTTTTTTTTTAGATTTAAATTTCAGTCATTGTTGAAATTAAAACCTTCTATTATCTTCCATTCTGTAACCACAGCAGATAAATTCATACCTGGATATTTGCACTGACTCTTGATCCACAGTCCGGCCAAGATATGAATTTTTATCTTCTAACAATTATTCGGGACGATTACGTGGGCAAACTTCCTCTCCCATGAAATCACATTTAATTGTTGACAATGGTTATCTTTATTTTCTCTGGGTCCACACTGGTATCAGGGGAATTGGTGTCGATGTGCGACTGTAATCCTTATCTTTTCTATCCTTTCCATTATTTGCTCACAACCCCAATGATCCTGTAATTTGCAGCCGTTGCTCCTGTTGCACTCGACGGAGTCGCGTCGCTCGGAGCGCCGGCTGAACGTAAATGGAAAGTCAAAGAGGGGACGCGGAGAAATGAATGGCCACACTCTGCCTTCCCTCCCTGTGCACCCGTGAGATGAATCACAGTTAATTGACATTTAGAGGCTTGTGGCATTTGCCTGTTTATGTGGCGCTTCCCCGTGTAGGGAGGCGCGCAGAGCGAGCGTGAGGAATATGCTGATGGGGAGCTCGCTCATCCCCATTAACATCCAAATCACATGCTTATAGAAGGCAATGAAGCACAGCTGTTTTGTTTTGGGGTTGTTGTTTGTTTTATTTTTTGTCAGCGTGCCATGATGTCAGTTATGTCAGCTTTTATCTAGGAGATTGGCAACAGCTGTCAGATGATAAAAACGGGAGGAATTAACGCATCGGAGGAGCTAGCTGCTGCTGCACGGAGGACGCCTTCCACATGTCAGGGGCTGAATAATGAACTGGATCCCAGGCAACTGGACTGAGGCTAATCAGCTGTGTTGAGTTTCTCTGTGCTCTTCAATCAGTGGCAATTGTTCACAACGTTGCACAGTAGTTACTTTTACCCCAAAATCACTACAATACAGGGAGGATGTCTGAGTAGATGGTGCGTAGGAGGCAGAGGAAGGGAATCGTCCGTGCTCATCGGGGTCACCGAGAGACATGGATGAGGAATTTGGATCCATTACAACTTTTAAGGCCTGTATTCAGTCATATTTCCAGGGAGTTACGTATCAGGCTATGGCGTCGTTGTGCTAAAGATCAGATCAGAAGCATGAATCTTATTTAAAGCTGGACATCCAAAGTACCCTGAACCTTTATTTCCTAGGTCCGTGTTACAGAACTCTAGGTGGGTTTCCCATGTGGTCTCTAAACCAGTTGCGACTCCTATGGTGTCTGGTAACACAGTGCTATTAATGGAGGCCTTTGGGTCCTATGGGTTGAGGTGAGGATCCTCTGTGGATCATCCCACACTTGATACTTGATCTGTTTGGGATCTAGTGAATTTGGAGGCCTGGTCAAAACCATGTGCTGTTGTTCATGTGTTTTTGTGTGTCTGCGTCACTGCTATGGGGTAGGGAATCCTGGTCTGGTCTGGGTGGGTGCTACATGACTAATTAACATCTACATGAATGCTAGGTGACATTTTAGTTGGCCTCAACTTAATTCAGAACGTGGTTCCTGCAGTACCGCAGTAGAAATCTCCTCCACGGGCTCCTCGTCGCTGGGGGAAAGTTCCCGAGGTGGAACGTAAGCCTCTTAAGGCTTAAATAACGTCAACGGTTTTATAACATTCGCTATAGATTGTTCCTTTAAGGGCAGAGAACCGACTAAACTAATGGAAGCACGCTTCAGTTTTCCTTACTCTTCACTAAAACCAAGTGCTTACACAGATAAAAATGTCACAACAAGGAACCAATTTATGATGAACTCTATTCTTAAGTGACTCATCCATATAGTAGATGTAACAAGGGGCGGGTTTTTTTTATTTCTGTTCATTTCTGTGCTCATCCAGGAGTGAAAGAACATCTGTCTTCGGCAGAACCTCCAGGTAAACGGGGTTAACCGCGCGACCGCTCAATCATATCTCTACATCCTCCAGCTTCTGTCACTCAGGTAGAAACGCGGGGTTGATGTGCGAGACGGCGTCTGGAGGCAGCTGACTGATCAAGCAGGAACTGAGCTTTAAGGCCAGCGACATGACTGAGCTGCTAACGAGGGACGGGAAAAACTGCGACTCGGGAGCGACTGCACGGCTCGTGGCGCCGTTGTAATTTTTATGGGAAGGGCTCCAAATGCATACTGAAGAAAATTGGGAGTAGGAGGGGTAACAGTTGATTTGGCAAATACTCGTGTGTAAAACGCCACAACATTATGACCACAGACGGGAAAAGTGAACACCGTTGATCATCTTGGGAGGATTCAATGTTCTGCTGAGAAACTTTTGGACCTGGCGTTCATTTGTGTGGATGTTACATAGACATGTACCAGACCGGGCAACCCCACCCGACTCCTTGGTGGCTGCCGCCAACCAAAACAGGACGCAGCCTGGCAAAGGCACACACACAAACGGTTTGGGAACACAAAGAACAGCACAAGGTGTTAATTCACTAGATCCCACTGATCATGTATCTGTGGGATGATCCCCTAAATCCATAGGACCTGAAGCCCCCCCACTAACAACACCCTATTACCATTCACCACAGGACACCCTCAGAAAACCCGTGTTCATTCCCTGATGAGTCACAACTGTTTTGGAGGGAAGGTTGAAGGCTGGTGTTGAGTGACTGTCTCATCTACCACACACTGGGAGAAGTGAATTACCGGTAATTGGCATTTGACAGCTCATAATCACGGCATTTTGCGCCGGCTTTTTCAGTAACAGGACACTGATCAACAATGTAGAGGACGGAAAGGAAAGAGGGAGATTAGTTGTCACACGGATGGCTTTCCTTTCACACAAACAGTTACCGTTAGCTGGCAGTCAACAGCTCCTGGCACTGGTGCAAGTGTGAGGATTTTTTTTTTTTTTTTGATTTTTTTTTTTTTTCTCGTTACCAAAAAGATGCTAATACGGCTGAAATTAATTCCAAAATTGGATATTCACCACTCAGCCCCAGTCAACAGAAGCAGAAAATTGCAGAATCCTCCTCTTGTGCTCGAATGACTCGGTTCCAAAAATCTGAAATTGTCAACGTCCGTATTTGTTTTCATGAAATTTTAATTAATTTCCTCTCGGTGGTTAAATTACAGCAGATGGTTTCTTAGTTATGGCTGCTCTTTTTTTTTTATTAAGAGGTTTTGAAAGCAACAAACTTTCAAGTGCAGGAAGGAGCGCGGTCGTATTTAACAGATAAACAACTTAAATAACCAGCAGTGAGATGTGATTAAAGACCAGAGCTGGTTGAGATATTTACTCAAAGATACTGGATAAAAAAAAAAAAAAAAAGATTAATCCTGTTATAAAATGTTCAAATGAAGGCAAATACTCTTTAAGGATGTTTCATGGCTTATCTATATGAACTGCTACTGAACTAAGGAAGACAAATATGAAAGAGATGTGCAGCCGCTAAGATCCAAACAGGCACCAAATCCAGAAAAGTTTGCATAAATAAGTGACCTTAGATCACCTCTGACTGACAGTGAAAGCTCCCGGTCTTGTCTTGGGATTGTTTCAGCAGGAAGACAGCGCAACAAACTCTGCAAATGTTTAACTGCAGCTTTGTTAATGTCTGTGAGATTGGTTTTGTTTTATTCTAGGACACCTGCGGCTTGAGTGAGTGTAGATACGTGGCGCTAAAAAGATAAAAATCATAAATGTGCAAACAAGTGCAATTTGAGCCCTCGCTGATTACGATATTTAGTAAAGTGAAGACTGATTGAGAGGAAGAAAAACATTAATTTTTATTGAATTTTACAAGGTTTTATTTTCTCAGATTAATTTGTTTGGATATGAGTCGGTGAAAGAATTACAGTTTTATGTGAGAACAACGTAGGTTTAAGTTGTTTATAAAGATTTTAATGTGCAGGAAGTAATAATTAACTGATGTTAGACATTATTATTATTAGCGTTCACTGTCAGTCAGGTGTGTGGTGTGATAGACTTGGTCACAAAGGCAAAAAAAATACAGCTTTTTAATTTGGCTCAAGCTTTAATGGGCGGCTGACAGCTCCAATAACTGGCATGTTTACTCTGTGGGTGGCTTTCCAGTTCTTACAGTGTTGTCATTTGACAACCTATTAACTTCAGTTCTGGTGATTTCTTTTAATTATTATTATCTAAAAAAAAAAAAATAAAAAAAAAAAAAAACAGGAATTGACGGGCTGCGTAATCTTCCGTGGGCTGAGGAAATGATACGCGCTGTGGGCTTAAGAAAGCATCTCAAACTGTTTCTGCATTATTTCCAAAACGCACAGTTGACTATCTCTCACCAAGTCTGCTGGCGTTCGTTCCTGAAAAGTTGGCATTTTACAGATGCAAGGAACTCACTCAGCCGTGTGATTACAGCATTAATACAACTCCACAGCTGCAGTATATAAAGAGAGTGTGTGTGTGTGTACGTGTATGTATGTGTGTGTGCGTCTAACAATGAGAGCTGACTCACCAGTAATTGGTGTTTGACACTAGACTACTGTATATAGTCATTTAGTCCTTTGGCTGATAGCAGGGGTTTTCCACTCTCTCTGCCACCTTTGCACCATCGAGAGTCTGATAAGGTTCCTGATACTCCACACAAAGGTAATTGTCACTATTATGAATAGGTGGTAGAGCTGCGGTTTGGCTACGTGATGCAATTTGCAGGGCAACTCAGTGAAGATATAAATTCAACTCCCACCTGTTCAGGTGGGTCATCGATGCAAATCTGATAAAACGTGTCATATTAAAGTTAAAGCAGAGGAATGATTAGAGATGGATGACCAAGTGAAATTACTTCCTGCTCTGTTAAGGGACACGCACACATTAAAAACACACATGAACACCTTCGTAAACTTCTCACAATGATGTGAACAAAGTTCATTATGAGGTGTTTTTTGCAGTTGGATAGACTTGAATAGATATTTTGTTGTAAACAAATTCACCTCCACCGCACTACGTCACCATAACCTAACAGATCTTTGCCAGAGCATCATCAGCTCCCAACAGAGCAACTCCAGGCCAATTTATACACTTATACACAGATGAGGCATAACATTACTAGAATATTATCATGGGCTGAGGGGAGGGGACAGTTTGGGGGGGGCCCACTTGATACTTTGATTTGGGATCTAATGAATTTGGGGGCCAGGTCAACACCTTGTGCTGTTCTTCATGTTTTTTGAGTTGTTCCTGGGGCTTTTTATGTGTGCGTGTCTGTGTTGGGCTGAATCCTGCTGGCTGATGACATCAAGGAGTGTCATTGCGATGGGATTGGGGGTGTCTGGTCTGGTCTGGTCTAGGTGGGTGCTACATGTCTAAGAAACATCCACATGAATCAATAACATGTCCAAATGTTTCCCAGCAGAACACTGAACTGTCACAAGATGGTTGGTGTTGTTTACTTCTCCTGTCAGAGGACATAATGTTGTGGCTGATGGGTGTGTGAGTAAATCTAATTTAAAATAAAATCAACAACTCCACGTAAACTTTGCAATCTTAAATGTATGATGAGGACTGCAAAGCAGGAAGCACATTACCTTGCATTTAGCACCTACGATACTTCATTTAAAAGCTTGTTTCGTTTTCTCCACCCATCAAAAGAAAGAGTAAAGCTTTTTGCAGCTCTGTAAGCATCAACTCTGAAATTCACAAGCAGTAACTCGACGTTTGCACCCCAGAATCTTTGTGCGCGGCGCCTTATTCAGTGGCACAGAAATAGTCGTGAGAAAGCCTGAATAAACCAACAGGAGCTGTCACATTGACTAGTCACGACACACCTTAACAAGACACATGACAATTCCATCACACTTCCCCAGTGTTTCAAAGACGACAGTACAGCAGTGAACTTCTGACTGAAAATTTGCCCGTGTAAGTCCAGGGGCCTTTTCTCGCGAAGCTGGATTCCCGTGCTAACCGGATAACTTTGATGAGTAAAACCCGGAACACCCTTCAAAGCCGGGACGCGGTTTGAAGTAAGAAAAAGGGCTGTCGTGGGTGTTACACGGTACCCAGATAACTCTGTAATCCTGCCTTGTGAAAACGGCCACTGGACAGGCTCAAAATGTCTGGGCAAAGTGAATAAGAGACGTTCTTTCTTTCTCCAACAAATACCGCCGAGGCCTCTTGCTGTGGGTCGTCCTCCCAGACGCTGAAGGTGTGTTGGTGTGTGCAGGACAAGAGAACGTTCAAGTTGAGCAGATCTTTCCAGACAAAAGTTCAGCTGTGTTTGTTTGCGTTGTCTCAGGTGTTCCTTTCAGCATGATGCTCAAGAGACAAAGCCGAGTATATTACCTGCAGACCAGAGCCTCTGCACTGCAGGTTATGTTTACACATTAAATAAGAAGAACACCAACAGTGGTGCAGGGGTAAAGAACACGTGCGTTAATATTTCACGTCCCTGTTTTCAAGAGCCCACCTTTGCTGAGTGAGGTCTGGGCACCTTCTGTGCAGCATACAAACAAACTTGAAAGTCAATGACAAGGCAGAGGCCCAACAACATCTTCAAGAAATAACAAATGCAGAGCTTGCAGAGAGAGTTCAGTTTTTTTTTTTTAAAGTAAACCCCAAGGTTGAAGATGGGTAAAAGCTAAGCGTAACGGCATCTGTATGCCAAGCTGCAACCAAAATTACATATCGACACAAAACAAAGACGCTCCAGCCGCCGTGTCGATCGGCTTTTCTTCTGTACTTCTCCTCAAGAAGAGGCGTTTCTTTTCATGCCTTGTTGATCAAGGCTGTCCGGCTCTTCTTGAAGTTCCACTGAAGAGTTTGCCTTCGCTATCTGATGCGTTTCCACTGCTCAATAGACTCCTCGCTTTCTACTGCAAAGATCAAAAGGCCACAGAAGAATTCATCAAAAGAAATCATGAATGAAAAAAAAAGAAAAAAAGAAGACGACGGAGACGATCGAGATATAAGAGACATAGCCCGGAACAAAATAGATGATTATCCAATACTGGTAGAAAAGACAGGCAAAGGCAAAGGGCACAGTGGGTGTAAAGCTGGGAATGTTCTGGAAATCCCAAAAAGGACTTGGTATAATATATATCTTACTGCATTTGTCACTGTTTGACAAATGAGAGAATATACAGGTGTGATAATATTTAACAGAAAAGTAACCATCACGTAATAATACCACGTTATTGGGGAAGAGTTATAAACATATACGATGCCTTTAAGGTTCCAGCGAACTCTCACATGTTCTCTCTTTCCGTCTTTGTGCCATTCTGAAAATGTCGGGAAACTAGCTGAACGATATAATTTGACAGCAAACATAACGCCTGTCCTTTTAAGGTTGAGACAGACTGACACCAGGAAATCAAAAGTCCAACTAAAAGCCTAAATTGAAAACACCGTCCGTGATTATACGGGCTAATAACACTCATTCAGGTCCTGCTGTGTCCTCGAGGAACTACCTTTTATCCCCACTTATCAAGGAAACCAGAAAGTGTGCAAAGAAAATCATCCAAAGAGAAAACTTGCTCAACTAAACGCCATCAATCACTCTTGTGTTCATTAATCTCACTCTGTGCTGCACAACGCTGCGCAGCGTCGACATGCAATATGAAATATCATCCTCTAAGTCACTAAACGATGCATCACTGGTTTCTAAATAAATGTCTGGAATCTTTATCCCTCGTTTGACTTTGGAACAAAGGACACATGAGTGCAGAAACATTTTTTGTGTAGTCTACACAAGTGCGTGAGAATTCCCAGGCCCCAGCGCGGTATCTGTGTAGACTGTGAACAGAGACACAAGACATACTAGAGTACCAAGTCCCTTTTAAGTGAATGCATTCAATAATTAGAAGAGTATTAACGATGTGAACTACTTATTTGTCAATCAAGCAGGAGAGAGTCTGCAGGTATTGGCATGCAGCCTCGCTCATTTACGATTCGAGTCTCTGCCAGGCTGATGCTGGCGCAGGGACCCCCACACTACCGGCAATCACCAAGATCAATTTTGTGGTCCTCATTTTTTGTTAAGCACCCTCTTTGATCGCCTGCCCAGCACTGAGGACACCGTCCAGGTACACACTGTGCCCCGTTTCACCATATTACGTCCACCAACCCCACAATCAAGTGCGTCTAACGCTCCACTCTTGTTTCTAGACTCATCGTTTGACATCGTTGTCTGGCAAAGGTTTTATTTTTTATAAAAGACTCAATGAAACTGTATTTGTGTGTGTATGTGTGCTCTTGTACAGCTATCTTTCAAGGCTCAGTTTGTAGTTTTGCGCCATCGGAGTGAGGACATTCTTGGTTTTAAGGTAAAGGTTTTAAGTGGATTATGGTTAGGGTTAGTGTAGGAACATAGTAGGGTAAGGGGCTAAGTAATGCATTTTGTCAATTAATGTCCTCCCAAAGACAACTATACAAACATGTCTGTGTGTGTGCTCCTGTACAGATATTTTTATAAGGACCAGTATGAGTTTTTACCATGGGACTGAGGACATTTCACCTGCAATGTGAGGACATGTTGGGTGGTCCTCACTTCTAAACAGGGTCGATTGGAGGTTAAGACTTGGTTTTTAAGGTACATGGTACAATATGGTTGTGGTTGGGAAGGTTAGGGTACATACAGCATTATGTTAATGAATGACCTCACAAAGATGGCTACACAAACACAAGTGTATGTGTGTGTGCGTTCTTGCACAGCTACCTTTCTAGCTTTTAGCTTTACACCATCGGATTGAGAACATTTGTGCAAAGTGAGGACATTTTGGATGGTTCTCACTTCTTGACAAGGATATGTGAGAGTTGAGACTTATATAACCATATCTAACAATACATAACCATAAGATAGCTTACAGTTAGGTCATAGTTAAGATTAGGGTGTGGGTTATGGTGAGGCAATTAGCTGAGATGGTTAGGGTTAGTGTAAGGGTTGAGAGAATTGCCAGTATTTATTCGTCCACATTTCTGAGTTGTTTCCTTTCTTATGTAGACTACTGTGTATTTTCCAGGATGTAATTAAATACATTCTCCGTATCACAACAGCCCATGTGTCAATGTGGCCCCTGTGTACTCTGAAAATGCAAACTTGAAGGAAGTGACTTTAAAAAAAGGGTTTATCTCTCCCTTTCCAGCATGAAAAAACAGCCCAAAATAATGCATGTGACTGCCTATTGACACCATGAATATGTATCATGGTTAGCAGCAAAGGAAAGTTTAATTATCAATTATAGCAGGAAGCCAAGAAGCTTGAAACATTTAACATCTTACAAGCAAAACTAATTTATCACAATGTCTGAACCATATTTTATCACGTTTCGCGGATTAGATTGGTTTTTAATCAAATTCTTCTAAAACAAACAACAACTTGTGACTCATCTCTCCTGGGCCGGCTGAGACTGGGAATCGTTGAAATAGATGGGTGGATTCCAACAAAGAGGGGGGTGGATTTGGTTCATTTCATTTCAAAGTGACACGGGTCCATTTTAACAAGCACTCTTCAGCAAAAACACTAAGAAGAGCGTAATGTGGCCAGCCATGCACTGAGCAATAATTACTGAGGGTTTTCTGCCAGGACGGGAAGCAAGTTACAAAGACGAACACCAATTAATAAGGGGAGATTAAGAAACCAACAACGAATTCTGCTTCTGATAATGATGCAGATCGGACGTGAGGAAGGGATAGTGGGGAGGGGTGTGTGCGTGTCTGTGTTGATGTCCAAAAACCAACCAGCAAATTAAACAGTGAAACTAAAATGGAGCTAAGGATCACTGACAGGGATTCAAGGGAATTCCCAACATTAAGCAACAAGGGTCTATCTGTGTATTCACCTCAAAGGCATCATTTATAAAACATACACCAATAGAAACAAGACATGCAATTTCTAATAACTTGCTATGTCTCTGTTCAGACCTTGTATTAACATTTGGAGGTGGTCACATGTACCCACATTCCTTCAGTAGTGTGAACACGATGTGCCCTACGTCGCATTATAGACCGTCTATATCTTTTAAAATAGTTTGTCCTTACAGCTGTTAACTAACTAAAAATCAAGCCCTAAGTGAGAATTTACAAATGATAGTATTAAATATGAGTACACGAGTGGGATTCTGTTTTAATTATTGATGAAGTGTGTGGTTTAGTCCTTAATCTTTATTCACCTTTATTAACGGAGATTACGGCGCGAACAGAAACTTCCAGGGTTGGTTTAACTATTATCAGGACGGAAAACAGAAAAATAATGTGAAGACAAAGTCATGGTTCACACACATAAAACAACGCTGTTCTGAGATCCATGTCAACGCAACATGTGGACACATGTGCGTAGATGGCCCAGATCAGATCTCAACGCATCGGTGTGAACGGGCCCCGTGAGTCTGTTTGTGAAAGTTTAATTCCTCCCGAACGGTCACGACTTTAAAATGTTTGATTAAAAAATCTTGTCTATGCTGCAGAGGTGATTAAGCGCTTTACGATTTCATTCCAGTTGTGTTTCTGGGCTCGTTAAAATAATGAATGTGCTGCTAAAAAAGCTAAAAGCATTTGTAGCCAAAATTCATGGTTCTGTTGACAACACACTGAGAGGATGGAACGCAGGAAGGAATCCCGTTGGTCTGGAAGGGACCTTAATCACTAATAAAGATCCTGGTGAATGCAGCACATTCATCCTTAGGGCCCTGCCTCAGTCAGTCATCAAAACACTCAAACAAGTCATTCAATTCATGCCTTCACGACTTCCAGAAGAGCCCGACTCCTCTCTTTGAAGTCGAAAGTAAAGCTGTCACACGTCTACTCAGATTCATTACTCTTATAATCATTATCATAGTTTGCTTCCAACCCAGATTGATCATTAAGCTCTGCAACCACCAAACACTGTTCCACTTTAGTGAAGTTTGCTCACCAGAATCCAAAAGTTAAAGTTTGATTTCTTCCTGCACAGTCTTTCAACCGGGTCGTAAACCTGGCTGACATTTTAACATCCAAATATTTCAGCTTTGGAACAGATTACTTTCTCAGCGATGCTTCTTGAGGCCCACGGTGAAGAGGGAGAGCAGTTTTAACATTTTTAATCTCGGAGTAAGTTTGCAGTAAACTCAGACATGAAGGGCACGGAGTCAAGACTGATGCACAACTTCTTAGCAAGTACAAAATATCCGATAACAAGTCTCAGAATTTTGAAAGTAAATCGCTGGATTTTTCTTCTTTATTTCCAGTTAGAGAAGTTAAGATTTGGAGAAGTAATTGGGATAGAGGTTAGGCCAAATGTGAAGTTGGGTCTGAAGAGCTCGATAGCTGCGTTTCCATTATACTTCTATATAATTTTTATAGAATAAAAGCAGAATTGATGAAATTTCAACAAGTACAAATACGCTTTGTGTGTTTTTCCACTGAAAGGGATTCGCGAATGTGCTAAAAGTGCTCAAAGTCTCCTCTTGCGATATCCCATAATTCTCTTTATAACTGGTCACATGACCCACTGCGTCGTCTTAAGTGGCGAGGAATCGCGGGAAAAGTGTTTCCATTGCACTTTTGTTATAAACGGTTACATCGATACGCCTAAAAAACCACCTCATGACAGCGTAGCAATGTTTTAGCTTTAGATATTTAGAGTTTTTTTTTTAAATATAGGTGTTTCCATTACCAGATTTTTAATGCAATATTTGGGTTTTGTGCATTTCTGGGGGTAATGGAAATGCAGCAAATGACCTTAATCAGACCACAGGGCTGGTAAAATCAGGATCATTGTAGTTTAATTTATACTCATGAAGCCATGCAACTGATCAACCAACCAATAAAAAAATAAAAACTGCAAGAAACTATGAATACAGTCCAACAGAAATAACAAGTAGCTCAATCCAGGTTGTGTTTTTTGTCTTCTTGTTAGTGACTGATGAGACTAACTTTCCTTTGGCAACGTTACTGATTATATCCTCTCTCAAACTGGCCACCATTTTTGTGTGTGTACCATTCACTGTTTGTACTATGGACAAACCCATTGTGACGTCACCAGATGGATACTGAACCTCGTAAATGAAACCTGAAGTGGGTGGAGCCTGCGGTCACCATGTTGGATGAGCTTTACTCTTTCCACACGCAGATACTCCAAATATGGATGTGGGGGGGTCGTGTTGGACGTCGCTCAAAGTGGGAACGCCCTTGATTATGCAGAATTTTAAACCTTGATAAAAGATAAACCGATGAGTTAGAAAACCATACAGTTGTCATAATTACTCTTTTTTACCAGGCTGTAAACATGTTTAATAATGCTGTTGGTCTTTTTAACATGGGGGGGGTCTATTGGGATTTTCTCCCTTTTAGAGCCTCTAGTGGCCACTTGATGAAGTGCGTTTTTTTGCACTTGCACATGGGCTTCATCGCTCAAACTGTACCCAGTTTCTCTTCTAGAGTTTAACATGATTTATTTTCAAAAAACAAACCACCCTGACATGTGACTTTGGCATCAAACCCTAAAAAAAACAAGTGAAATAAAAATGAAAATTTTTAATTAGAGATTATTTTTTATCCAGAAAAGCAAATAAAATTTGCGATTTCCTTCAGAAATAACAATATTAACATCGCCGTAGCGGACGTCCCCCCTTTCCCTTGAAGCCTTAAGTGACCTCAAATATCCAGACGCACAGACAGAAACCGCAGCGGGCGGAAGAAAAGCTACAACGCAGAACAAAACGGGAACAGAGTGGGACGACAAAACGGAAAGAGGAGAGAAAAAACAGTACATCTGAAATGCAAACGAGAAAGAGACGCATAGAAATTGAGACGGGAAGGGAAGCATTGGTGCTCTTTGTGTTTTAAAATGAAGAGAAATGAGGAGAAATGGATGCAGGCCTGAAGGGAGGGAGGGAGGAGGCGAAGAACACTGCGTACCGGGACATTATAGTCTGAAATTACACAGGACACAATCTCTCGTCGCTCTCTGCAACAATTCAATTCATAGCCAGGATTCCTATTTGTCTCTCACTCAGCCGGCTACAACTGAATTCATATCCTAGAACCCATTTTCTCCCACTCTCTCTCCCTCTTTCTCTTGGCGCAGTGATGACAGCTCTACCATATTAAGAGTGTGAGAACTGCTGTGACTGGGCATCTGCAGGTGGTATGTGTGTGTGTGTGTGTGTGTGTGTGTGTGTGTGTGTGTGTGTGTGTGTGTGTGTGTGTGAGTGTGTGTGTGTCAGAGTGTGTGACCTCTCTGAATCTATTATCTCTGCAGGTATCGAGAGCACATCCAACAGTCATGCAGGCCGACCAATCACTGCCAACACGGCCTGGTTTCTGTGTGTGTGTGTGTGTGTGTGTGTGTGTGTGTTTGATCTCCGACTGTCCTTGTCGTGCCCCCCATCTCTCTCTTTCTCTCTGGTGTAAACACACACACACACACACACACACCACACACAGGGCGGCCTGTGTTGGCAGTAACACACACAGACACACACAGTGAGAGCCCCCAGCTGTTTCCAGTCTCTCTCCTGTCGAACTGACAGACACTAAGCAGACTGATCTCCTCAACTCGAGCCGTCAGCCTCCTACTCCCTCCCTCCCCTCCTCCCCTCCTGCCCTCTGACTGACTTCCTCCCCCTCGGTCTTTACGTCCCTTCTTTATCTCGCTTTCTTGTCATCCGCTGCCCTTCTGCTCCTGTTTTCCATCTCTTTCTCCCCCCCTCATTTTCACTTCCCCTCCCTTCTCCTTGTTCCCATTTTCTCCCGCCCACCTCCTCCGGGATGTCAGACGTTCTCTCATGTAAAAGAGCATGAAGGCAACGAAAAGACGGAACATGTCGCCGGTCTGTCAGGTGACTCCACTTTGAGGAAGTGAAACATAGATCTTTGAGGAAACAAAATGCTACACAAAGTGGGGATAACATTGACTCTCGTGTTAAGGGTGGGTATTGACAAGGAATTCACTATCAAGATACTTGAGTCACGATACAATACATCATTGCAATATGCTACATAGTTCACTGAGAAATTTTAAGTGCAGCTTAAAATACACGATGTATATATGTACATGAGATGACAGTAATAATTCATTGGACAAACCCAATTTGTTGCACTTGTGCAGAAAAAGTGGTGGTGGAAGTTGTTCACGATTAAAATTGATACTAAGACATTCAAAATTGATATTGTGTCTGAAGATATATCGTGATATATCAATATTTATTCCCACCACTACATGTACGTTGAAGCTGCAGGTCCACCTCCTAAGTCTTTATCCACTCCAGCTACTATGTGAGGTTGCACATAGGAACAAGAAGACTTTAAACAAAGCTCTAATGTCACCAAGCTAACATGCCAACACTGAAGATTTTACAACTTTAGTAGTATCCACAGTGGGTCTTGCCCTGTTTTGCATGTGCTTGCACATGCACCCTTTTTTCTCATTCCCTTTTATTGCGCTTAGACTCAAGTCTTCAGGTAGCTCAATGGACCTGGAGGAAACTGAAATGACGATAAAAACCCTCATTGACTTTTGGGCTGAGGCTAACGGAAAGGCTTTAATTTTGTCAAACTACTTGACACGTTAACAACTTGACTCGGTGGGGCTGGATTTAAAAGTCACAGAGTAACCAAAGTTTTTATAATTCTAGTATAGGCATGAAAGTTTGTTCCATATAATAAAAAAAGAAATAACAGACTTCACTGTAACCTTTCTACCACCGGCTCGTGCATTAAGAAACTCACCTTATACGCTAAGATGAAGCCTTAACCCTCATTCAACATCTTATGGTAAAAGAGACTCAAATAGTGACAAGTGTCTAAGATAATGTATGATTCTTACTTTCACTAATATTTGTGTAGAGGCTATGGGGAATAATCTTTGACCTGTAAATACTTGGGTAGGGCAGAATGTAATATTTCAATGATGAAACACAACTCAATAATACAAACATAGAATATCAAATTTAGGAACTGCATTAAATATACGCACAAGCAAACGCAGTCACTTTTCTTTATGGAAAAAAGAAAACTAAAACAAACTAAAGACCCGGTATTTTTTTCTCAAACTGTCTAAATTTTCAGTGCACCCTCAGTTTAGTTTGTCGGCGCGTTTTAGTTGGAGCTCAGGATGGAAACCTTTTATGACAGTACCTCCCGTGTCGGTGTTTTACAGCAGGACCAGACCGTAGGTGACGAGTCGCGACAGCAACCACTTCCGCACGCGGCAGCTCGTGGCGACGAGGCTCCGTCTCCCCCGGCAACAGCGAATCGTCATAGCGCGGGCTATGTCCGCCCCCGATAACCGTGCCGCTAGCCTAGCTCCTGCTAGCTAACGATGACTGTGCTGCTAGCCCATTGGCTGTATATACTAGCGCTAGCCTAGCTCCTGCTAGCTAACGAAGAGTGTGCTGCTAGCCCATTGGCTGTATATACTAGCACTAGCCTAGCTCCTGCTAGCTAACGATGACTGTGCAGCTAGCCTAGCTCCTGCTAGCCTATTGGCTGTATATACTAGCGCTAGCCTAGCTCCTGCTAGCTAACGAAGACTGTGCTGCTAGCCCATTGGCTGTATATACTAGCACTAGCCTAGCTCCTGCTAGCTAACGATGACCGTGCCACTAACCTAGCTCCTGCTAGCTAACTTAATCAACCCTTAGCTGTGGCGAAGAGTCCGACACACACACACAGTTCACTGCTACCCACTCGGCGCCATTTTCACTTGTTCCCACTTTTTTCTTCCTCTACCCGGAAGTGCGTCAACTCCAAGGTCATGGTCCTGAATTCGTGAACTCAGACATAAAGTAACAAGTACTACTCCTCTTTTTTTTTTCTAAAGGGAACTATTTCAAACACAAATTAATTATGCATTTAAATATCCCATCCTCAATGATAATAATAATAATAATAATAAATGCTGATCAAAATGCTGTTTTCTCATTACAATAACCTACACTTTGTGTATTGCTATTGCTAATTGCTGTACAGAATCTGATATTTTACATTCTTTTAAATTATTTCATATGTACTACTATTCATCTCGATTCTTTATAGATACTTCTGCCACTCATACTGTTACTAGCAGCAGGCCTGAAACTGCACACAATATGCCGCTTTTGTTTGGCAAATAGAGTATATGTCAGAGGACAAGGGAAGAAAAAAACTTTGACCTTCTAGTGGCATGACGGGAAAATACAGACAATCAACAGAGTCATTTGGATTCATCCTGTGAGAGCCACGAATCTAATCAACATTTCTTAACAACCCAATAGTTTGTGGACAGACGCTGTCTCCGACCCCAAGGTTGAGTCTGATAAGATGTCTGTAGCACGTGCTTAATTTCTTTGCAACTGAACCTCATCTTGAGCACAGAGTAGGGCCAAAATGATAATCATGATTATTTTTAATCAATACTGTAATCATGATTATTAATAACGATTATTCATCACGTTAGGGAAAACATAATTTTATTGCACTACCTTTAAACAAACAATATACAAACACTTTTCAGTGCAAAATTAAACTTTAAGTAAGAATAAATGCTTAATAATAAAAATAAAATTTACACAATTGGTTGTCTGGGTTGCTGATGGACACGGACGGATTCGGGGAAGCAGCGTCAGCTTTGGCCTTCATGCATTCCTCATACTTTGGTTTGTGATGTTTTTTTAGATGATTGAACAGATTAGTTGTGTTACCCTGCGGGAAAGACACAACTCTGCTGCACTCTCTGCATACAACTTGTTCTTGTTTCACTTACTCACCCTAAATCCAAAGCAAGTCCTGACAATGAACAAGGATCTCTTTCCTTTCTGGTTATCGATACTCAAATATCGATACTTCCGATACTTTATGCTCTAAAATCGATCTCAAATCAAAATATCGATACTTTCGATACTTCAGTCATTGGAGGTAATGTAGGAACACAGTGAGAAGTAACTAAACTATTGAATTGTGGCAACACAACAACCCTCAAGTTAAACCACAACACAGAATATGAGGCATTTTATGATTGTTATTCAGGCAACTTAATGAAGCCTTAACCATGTGTTCGCCCCCTGGTGGTTTGGCTGACTACTGGTTGAGAAACTGCTTCATTAGATATGCAGCATTTTGAACGTAAACATCTCGAAGTAAACTGCGCAGCCCTAGCGCGGAGGTATATTACCAAGCATTATAGCCACACAATGTTACGTAACGCAAAAAATAAATATCTCCTAAAATCAAGAGATTAAAGGAACCAACAGGTCATCTGTCTCGTACTCCTGCAGATCAAGTCGCCGCATCTTCTATTTACTTTCTCCCATGCATTCCTCTCCCTCACTTGCACAACGCATCGCGCCTCTTATTATCCATCTGCTGGCCTCTTGACTCCCACATATGTCGCCACATTCTGCTTCTGGCTCGACAACCTTATCAGCTTCAGGGAGGACGAGCTGCATGGGAAATGTTGCATTGTGCAAACGTTAGAAAGACCGTTTTGTGCGTCTATTTGGAAGAAAACTACAAAGACATACAAGTAGCTTTTAAGGATATAACCCCGGAGATCTTTCAAAAATGGCAGCAATGTAATAGTGAAGTCTCTGTCTGTTTATATGGCTACAGTTCATAAGATCATTTGTCCTGACCTTCCCTCATTCTCATCCGACTCTCTTGACTCTGCCGTTCCTCCTCTGAAGCCCCGCCCACTCCATTTTTCCTCCTTGTGTGTGTCTCTCTCTTTGCCCACATTTCTCAAGGTCATCATCTTGTTCTCCATTGTCCCGCTGCTGCTCTCTTTTCTCACACTCTCTCCCTTTCATCCCGTAATTTTGGGTGTTCCTCTCCATCTCCTGCCCTCCACACCACTTACTCCTGCTTTCATCTGCTTCTAGCCTTGAGTGGGCCGTCTTCAGATCCGGTGGCCTACTGCATCGCTCCCTTTTTCTCAAAGCCCTGCTCCTTGTATCGCCTCTCCCTCCTTCCTCTCCATTTTTTTTTTTTTTTTTTTAATCTCTCAGAGGAGCAATCGCCCACGTACTCTCATGTCACGGTGAGACGGTGCAATCTTAGTTAGGTCCTTCAGGGAAGTATAAAAATCCCTGAGGGGATCGGAACTAAATCGCCCTGAATGCTGTGAAATGACCGCCATTGTTACTGAAATGCATTGTTTTTCAAAAACACATTTTTCTTCATTTGTAACTTGACTGTCTGCAGATTATCTGTGCCCACCTAGTTTCACCTTTAACTCCTTTTCGCTCAGCAGCCTGTGTCTCCGTTCTGACATCCATTCAGGTGCAGATGGAAGCGGCGTAAAAACACTTCCCGACGCTTTCACAACACAGCTGCAACTGAGTTCTGATTGAAGTAAACACGACGCAAAATACAGATTAAATGCACAAGCTGTTCCGTTTTAGTGAAAGCACTATAACAGTTATAGCCCTTACTTTTAAATATTGCCGTAAAACACTGCAGAAGTTTTTTCAACACATCGTGCAACGTGGATGACAACGAATGTCCTACCAACTACCAACCACTTGCCTCCTGATCAGTATTTGCTCTTGGCGTCTGTTCGTGCCGCATGGAAATTAATACATTTCAAGCTGAAAGCTTTAAATGCTGCAGGTGATCAAAAGCAAAGTCAACGAGAGCCGACTTCATAAAGCGGGCAGCAGACTTCACTGCCTCCTAATGTTAATTGATGGGAAGTTTTATCAGTGGACACACAGCGAAGGGCAGATGCACAGGATCCCTCGAGCTCTTTGGTCATTAATTAAAGCTTCAAGAGCAAGAAAAGAAGTGTTTTAATCCATCACCACCGAAAGCATGTGAGAACACTTGTTCACGATCATGAGCTCTCATTTCACCGGACTCTTTATTTGACGGACGCACATGAAAGGTGTCGGAGAGGGGATCGGATGTGACACGCGACAAACGCAAAACCTCCAGATGTGAAGGGTCAGTGAAGTTCATGGTCAGAGTTTTAACATCTGGGTCATTAACCTGTGGTGCCCCAAAATTACTGACAATTTATATCCCCCCATGGAACCATTAATCCTTCTTGTGCATCAAGAGTAAATGAGGCCACTACCTCAATATCCTTCAAAGTTTTAAAACAAATAAATAAATTACTTGCATTCTTTGTGAAGCTATGATTTGAAATACACTGCTTTTGTTTTTAGGTTCACCATATTAGGGTGTATTTACACAAAGTATCGGAACGGTATCGCCGATACCAGCCTAAATTTTAATCAGTATCGGTGGTATCGAACATCACTACCTTAAACATCCACTACAGATCAGCTGTCAGCTACAAACAGACGATGGTATGTTTTGCCTAAGAAGCATCTCAATCTATCTCACATGATTAAAAGTCAAGACCTTTCACTAGTTCATACCTTTCTCAAAATTGTTCTCCTTGCATTTTACATCAGTGTTAATGCAGTGACCAGGTTGACATTTCTCAAACTGAACGTTGTCCTCAGGGTTTCCCCAGCAGGTTCTAAGTCCTTTTTTTTTCCCTAACATAATGTAGTTGGTCATAATGAAGTGAAACCAGCGGCTCACTGAACAGAGAGTTTCACTCTAAAAACTTTTGGCTTACTTTGGAGAAATGATCAGCGCTAATGTCTGCAAAGCGCCGTGATTTGCAGTTAATGGGCCGGAACATGCAAAAGCATCAACATGGTTTGGTAAGTAATGCCTCATCTCTTATCGTGCTGCTGTCCCTACACAGTTATAAAGACATTTAGACTTTATAATATAGTTGTCTTTGCTCCATCGTTCACAGCTCTTTCACCATGTCACCCCTCCTTTTTTTTTCAGTCTGTCACTGTCACAGATTTTTTGACTATTTCTGTCTTTTATTCATGACTGTCGCCCCCCCAACCCCCCGTTGTCACTCTCTTTCCTGCCAATGCTTTATTTTTATCAGTCGGCCGCTAACTCTCTTTGAATTCCTTCTCCTCACAACTATCACTTTCTTCTCATCTTACCTCCCTCCTTCAATATTTCTACCTTTATGCTACTTTATTCTCATCATTTGTCTCATTTGAGATTCGAGGCAGCATCACTTGTTCATGTGTGTGTGTGTGTGTGTGTGTGTGCTGCATTCATGCGACTGGTTGTGCTCTTAAGCTACATAAAAAGCAGCATACTGAGCAAATTATAAAGAGACTTAACCTTTTTTTTATGTGTATCTGATGGAAAATGAAGTGCATAAAATAATTTTTTTTTTCTGCATTTCTGCAAGGACAGGATATGATGACCAACAGAGGCCGAGAGGGAATACCATCATGCGGGGATTTGATAAGAAGGTAATGTACGACCAATGCAAGAGAGTGTGCGGGCATGCATGCACGGATCAGTGTGACATACATGGATCCTTGCATGTAGGCTAAAGCACATCACAATGTGGGGTCCCACCTCCCTCCTGAAGGCTAAAATCGAGTCCTGGTTATCACATTTTAAGGTTGTGACTTGGTTAGATCACAAACTGCAGTTTTTCATTTTGCATATTTTTTTAAAAAAAGAAAAAAGATCTTTTAAACATCTTTTAAAACATTTCACAGTGAAACAATCTTTCTTCCTCTAAATCCAATTGAAAACTGACCTCTGCCACTGAGGAGTTCAGGCGGATGGAGATTTGAGGATTGGCGCGTTGAGTAGGAATGAACCTGTGAATTTTTCTCTTCTGGAATATGTCCTTCATTTGGGAGTATGTTGTAAGGAAAAACACATATTTGGAAAATGTTAATGTCGTTACATAATTATAATCTGAAGTTTCTGAAATATACCTCAGGAGACTCAGTTTTTTAGCATCTGCCAGAAGCAGCCGGACATGTTCCACCTGTCTACCTAGCTACAAGAATGTTCCTCTCTTCTACAACCACTTCCCACCACCTTTGAACAGGATTTCTGCAGCAAAGCATGCTGGGATAAGTCTGCACAAGTAAGTAAGACAAATTCCACCTCATTTAAGTGCCTTGTATTACACAATCATGCAAGATCTCAAGGGATGGAAGGTATTCACACGTAAATAGGTGTGCATACATGAACATAAAACTAGCTGGTCTTTAACAAAGGTTGGTAAAATTAAGTTAAAATTCGATGCATGGTACAACCCAGTGATCATGTCACACTCTGCTCCTCTTTTGAACAGAAAGACTGAAATAGCAAAACCAAGGAGTTGCATTTGTTTGTAGTTTTTTACATAAAGATTTAGAGAACTAGTGTTGCATTCAAGCAAATCTTGCATCTTTTCACACAGATATCCTATTTTTTCCTTAATTCACTCTGAAGGACAAAAAACACGGCAGTCAATCATGGAGCTCACAGTTCCCACATGACACTTGTTGACTTTGTATCCCATAATATGTGGTTATAATTTCGTGTCTGTCTGGTTGAGGTTTAGTAGACGTCCGGAGCGTACATTCGGTTTTCAGAGCCTCATCTTTCACATATACACGTCGTCACTGTTGATATAAAATATAATATACGCTGCTTTAAAGAGACACTTTACTAAATGCTAAATTCATGGATGCATAAACAAATTGAGAGATTGTTCCCAACTGAAGGACCCAACTGGCTCCTTCTGTCCAGATATTTCAGTGTCTAACAAGGCACTAGGCTATAAGAGCAGCCCATTAACCATTTAGTATCGCCCAGATGTAAACATGCATCCACAAAAAGCATCCAAAAGCAGCCGACTTGAAAGGCTGAAGAGCTTTACGGCGTTTAATTACCAGGGGGGCAATGAAATATAGCTTCTCTGGAGAAAGCCGATGTAATAACAGCACCTGATCTTTAAACCTCACCCGATGATTACAGCAATTCTCAGAGCTTTAACGTAACTGCGAGCACATCAAAGGATGGGGAGCAGGTTGTACAGTCTCGCTGGGCAATTTGTCCACGTTTAACAAGACAAGTGAACCACTGTATTCCTTTCAAGTTCTCCACGAAATATAAAATTTGAATTAATTATCTTTGATGCGTGTGATAAATTATCCGGAAAGTGAGAGGGGGGGGATCTGTGGGAAGGATGCCCACCACCTCCAGCAGTTACCTCCACTTTCAACTTGTCACGTCTCCCAGAGTGCTTAAACATAACGCTAATTAGCTTCCACAACAAAGTCCAGAGACCTCAAAGGAAAAGCTAACAAGCCAACACTTCCCTGCACATGCTGCCGTTTCATCATTCGCCACAATAGTTGTCAGAATGTTGAATTCCATGCGTTTGTTTGCACATCAATTCACCGCCGACACGACCCTTAATCTTCCTTTTAAATGGCTACTCTGCAGGTTTACATTCAGACTAAATGTGACTAAATGTTTATGAAGTTTTAATTTAATACATCGTCAATGAAAGCCTCAAAGGGAAGCTAGTTGTAGAAGCTAACCGTTCGACTCTGGGAGCCTGACTCACTTTGAAAGGTGAGAATCTGAGGAGCCTTTTTCTCCCTCAACCCGAGCCAACGCTCTGCAGCATCTCCATGAAAAGACAGATGCGGCCAATTAAAATTCAGAGCGAGCCGGTTGCCGTGGTCATACAGAATGCGAACGAGAAGCCGGACACAATACTTTGTTGTGTCTGGGAGAGCCGTCAAGCCATGATGCATAACCAATCGGGTGCACCAAACGAAGGGAGGGGAGACCTTGACGTGAGACTTTAGCGAAGGACCCCGGCGTTTATTTGATTCTGATTAGCACTCCGCTTATGCTGCACGCACGTGATTTCCATTCAACATTAACACACAACTGAATGTTCTCTCCTACAATTAAAGGTTTAATCAATAATATATAACATACTTCCACCTGGTCGACTTAGAGCTCTGTCTAACCCACTAAGGCCTCCTGCAGCTCTCCCTGAAAAATGCCGCACCCCTCATTGAGATGTATGTATGTAGTCGCAGGAACTTAAACATGCACACTCCAACGCTTCTGCCACAACAAGCACACACACAACACCGCAAGCAGACACATTTCACTTAGGCTTAGAAGCCTCCTTGCATGTTCCACATTAATTACCAATGCTCCACCTACACTCAAACACAGAGCAAATAAAACCGCGTTACCCTCCGTGTCTCAGCTCCAATGCAACCTGCCTATAGACTCACCTAATAACACACCCGGCTGACCAAACACTAGTAGCTGCATAAACAAATCTGCATGCAACAAGACAAATGAAGCCTGCGTCTCGTTTACCAGGCGGTGCAGACAGGCCCTTATAAAACATGCATAGCATGTGTGCCCCGGCTATCTTCCTACACATACACACTCAAAACAATCTAAACACAGGCTGCAGAAAGTACCGATTTGTGCTTGGCTGGCATGCTCCATCATCCTTTTGACAGGCAATTATTATATCATGCTTCAAACGCAACGGCGCCAACATACACGGGGCGCTAATGTACAGTCACATCTGATGCGAGGAGAGGTGGGCGCGTACGGTTCACGCGGACGCGCAGGTTAATAATTCAAAGCCCTGGTAACGAGGGGAGCGCTCCCTCCTTATTAAATTATTGACAAGCAACATCTAGACTCTCTGCTGCTGACCTGAGGGATGGCCGGTAGGGAGGGAGACAGAGAGGAAGGAGGAGGAGGAGGAGGAGGACTAGAAACATATGCGAGGGAGAGGAGAGCCTGTGAAACTAGGAGAGAGCCGAACGAGCGACAATGAGCTCATGATGTCATAGAGAGCGAACCCTAAATAAATCCTGAAAGCCTTTAAATTGGAATTTAAATGAATGTGAAAGAGACAGAGACATGAGAGATGGAGAGATGCAAAAGCTGCAGCAGCTCTGCTGATATTTCTGCTTTATTTACCAGTTTGCCTGCCTGCCTGCCTGCCTGCCTGCCTGCCTGCCTCTTTGTTGCTAGGGGCTGCAGAGCTGCTGGTTCACACAGTATTCATTTCAGAGCAATTACTCCTTGTTGCTGCCTCACTCCCTTGTCTGGATGTACTGGATGGCAGCCTGTCACTTTACCTGCATATCTATCCACCCCTCACTGAGGAACATGGGCTTGGAAAAAACAAAACAAAACAAAAAAAAAAAAGAAAACACACACACAAGCCAAAATGCAAATTGTGTGCACCATTTTTTTTTTTTTTTTTACCAAGCCGCAGTGCATTGTTTATAATAAATCAATACAAAAACAAAACATTTACATATTTGTTTTATATTCTGCATTTAAGGATTCATGTTGCCTAGCGCACAAATATCTCGAATTTACATTTTATTTTATGTAACCCATCACTATTTGCATACCACAATAAAAAGGAAGAGGTTTTCATTGATGTCTAGATTTTTTTTTATGGAATATGTATGTTGGCATAAGCCCCAGCACGCCTCAAATACAACTTTAACAAGACTTTTGAAATTACAGATTGAGTGGTTCTTTGTTTTGTCTGAGTGTAGCTTACGGAACCAAATTGAATTTCAGGACACAATCAATATGTTTGCCTCTTAAATTATATGCATATACTGTAATTTTCTTGTACAAGAGACCCTCGATGGCATCTTTGTCAGCAGCAGCAGCAGCAGCAGCAGCAGCAGCAGCAGCAGAGTATTAACAGCTCGCAACAAATCAGCAGTTTCATCACACCCGACATACACAATACCGCTCACTCGCTGGCGCTGGATTATTCGCCTACACTTTCCTGGTGCGCCTCTTCCACACAGGCCACACTGCAGTAATTTTGCAGGTTCTGCATTTATATTCTCCCCAAAGACCTTTCACTCGCAGTTTAGCTGCTGTTTACATCAAAGTCAGGGAAAATTCTTAAAAATACATGACTTATGGTAGCCTACTGGAGGCGACGGCTGCTCAAGGACTGGATTTTAATGTTTCCCACCAAACTGCGCTGGAATTATGCATTGCTTTTTCGCTTCTGGCTTCACACAGTCAGACAAATTACCGTTGGAACTATTCAGGACACTTAAAAATGTGATAGCAAGCTGCTTGAGCGCCACGTTGTCAAAGTAACTTTTAAAGAAACACGCTTATCGTTGTGTTTTTTTTGTTTTTTTTATGCAGCCAATGCAAAATTTCAACCCTTTAGCACAAATCTTTTAATGCACAACACTAGAATTGAAGCTAATGATTATCTTCTTTCTTTATATGTAATGGTTTAACAATTCAGGAATTAATGTCATGACAAAAATAAAAAAAAATATATAGTATAAGGACAGTGTTTATGGACCCCTTCATGGTCACTGTGACGTCACGATGTTAGCTGGAGGCAAAACAGAGGGAAGATTGAAACGAACACTGTCAGTGTAAACCGTAAAAATGTCGTCTTGCTGTATTTTTTTGGTGCCAAAACCGAAAAATTAAAAAACCCTAACTTTAAGTTTTATCACATGCCAGCCACTGACAGTCGTTGAAGACTTTGTTGACAAAAGTTAATCAATATTTGGGGGATTCTTGTTACAGGTTAATGCTAATGCTAACCGCTAACACAACATTAGTTGTAAGTTTCAGGGGTTTCCAACCAGAAGTTCCATTTACTATTGATAAAGACAGACCAGACTTCGTCCCCTCTGTGTCCCTACTTTGGTCAAATATGTCCATCCAGTGAGTGAGAGTGTAGGGGTCAGCGAATATAGTCCCATCAGAGTCAACTTTTTTAAAATAACACTCACGGTCTCGGGGAGTGAGTGTATTGGTAAAATATCTAAAATATACGTTTTCCTCGTCCATTCTTCCCAAAACAGTCCATTCAAATATGCTAACCAGCATTTACAGGATATAGTGTTTGTGATGCTTTGCCTCCAGTTAAGCCCCGCCCCTCAAAAATAAAAAAGGCACACTGTTTACAAACAGTGAAGGGCTCTATAGTTTATGAAATTTCAATTTATTTGTTTCCAAAAACTTTAAATAGGCTGAAGATACCCCATTTATTATCGCCACAGGAGAAAATAAAAATTACACATCCAACGAGGTAAAATTACAGACTACATGGCTGTTCCCTTCAAATTCTCACCGGACCATGTTTTCACACCTCCTGCAATAAGTGTAAGAAGGAAAGAGAAGGTCATTGGAGGGAGAGTTAAGTACAGGAAATTATTATGTAGAGATTTGTTGAGTTGCAAAGCTGAATGAGGGAAGAGAGAAAAAAATGGTAGAAAAAGTGGGGGAAAAAGTGAAGCCTATTTTTTTTGTTTTTTTTGTTTTTTTTTATTTCCACATGTCAGCACAACTTGCAGCCACACCACCACAATTACACTCCAACTCCGTGAAACACGAATACGAAGACCATCGCGCAAACATTCCTCCACAGAAACACGTCGGAGCCGCCACTGACAGACACGACAAAACCGAGAGGTGTTGCACAAGTCGTATTTTCATGCAAGAGACGGCAAACGCTGACAAGACAATTTCTACGTTGCACCCCAAACTCTGCTCTCATTGGGATGATTGCTTTATTTTATTCAGCACAGGCGTACATTTGTTTCGAGAGACCGACAAGACTCCCGGAGGACACGCAAAGCGGCTCCTACACGTTTAATGTTAAATGTTAAACCGGTCCGACAAAGCATCCTGACAACCGCGCGTCCTTTTCGGAGACAAAGAGCCTCCGAAGACAAAAAACTAACGGTGCACTGTGATGTGTATCAACTTAATTGCGAGGCCTAGGATTCCCCACTGAGCTGCACACAACACAACCCATAATTACATGGCCGCAGTAAGTCAGATCGCCAAATCCCCACATGGATTTCTGAAACATTTGGGATAGGCATGAAAGCCTGTGTTCCCACTAATCCTATGTTTTTACATCCTCCGTGGGAGGTTTAGAGCGCTGTGTGTGTGTGTAATGTGGACCGCAGACAGTGCGCCACTTCAGAGGACACAAGACGAGCGGTGGCCGGGGCAAGAGGCCAGACTACGCAACGCAATAATAATCCATCCAAAAAACTCATTTTCCCACAGTGCCCCCTGGCAGGATATTATTTTTGTGAATGGCTCGTTTGTGTAGCATGGAGTGAAGCGTGCGTACGTTTCCACTACATGTGTTACTGTTTCATTGCGGCTGCGACACAGCTACGAGAGAGAACGAGAAAATGAGAGAGAAGATTAAAACAAAAATTAAAGAGAGAACAGGTGAGAGAAGAGAAGTAAGACACACACACGCACACAGAGAGAGAAGTAAATCGTATGTGCAGAGGATTAATGTCTTGGTCTTAGCGTCGGCTATTTTCCCTTTTCCTGAATCAGGAGGTTAATCGTATTACCTGTGAAAGAGAGGGGGTAATAGCTCACAACCGTACCTGGGAAGAACAGGACGAGGAGAACCGCTGCGAGGAGGGTGGGTGGTGAGAGCAGACGGAGGAAAAAGGAGACGAACTATTAGTGGCGAGATGTTTTATGGAAAAGAAAATGTTCTGGAAGAGACACTTTTGGGCGCCGGCGGAGGACAAGAAAGGTGAAGAACACGGCGAATTAAATCAACCTGACAAAGGAGAGGAAAGGAAACGAAGTCTGTGGGCTGGCTACACGCCGATCCGGCATAACATTATGACCACCTTCCTAATATTGTGTAGGTCTCCCCTTGTGCCTCCAAAGCAGTTGTGAGTCATCGGAGAACGGACACTGACCTTCTGAGGGTGTCCTGTGATGTCTGGTAACAGAATGGTGTTAGTGGGGGCCTTTGGGTCCTAAGGCTTGAGGGGAGGGGCCTCAGTTTGGGATGTAGTGAATGTGGAGGCCTTGTGCTGTTCTTCCTGTTTTTTTTTAGTTGTTCCTAAACCGTTTTTGTGTCAGGATGCATCCTGCCTGTCATTACTATGGGGGTGGGGGGTTGTCTAGTCTGGTCTAGGTGGGTGCTACATGTCTAAGTAACATCCACATGAATGAATGCCAGGTCCAAAAGCTTTCCACAAGATGTCACAAGATGGTTTAAATAGTATTTACTTCTCGTCAGTGGTCATTATGTTATGGCTGATCTTTGTACATATCAACTTTTAATTATTATATTATAGTTATGTAATATAATATGAGCCAGCCACATGATAGATGACAGAGAAGCAAACAGACACACAGAGGCGAGCTCTGTTCCTGCTCACTGGAGTAACATACGCTCCCTCTTTGATAAAAATGGATTCCAGTATCAAGCTCAGTGTGCAGCTGTGGATGAAAGGTGGTCAGAGCAGAGCAGAATAAGATGCCACGCGGTCAAAGGACGACACAGCAGGGAAGGAGTTCAGTGATATAGTGGAAACTTTTGCCTCTTTCACAGCACTTCTTGTAGCATTCAGTGTATGTGCCGCAACTAATCCTCCAGGAACAATAAATCATTTTACCAGCTCTATCGGGACATGGGCAGCAGGTCCTACATCACAGCCAACTTCTAGGTCACAATGAAAGCTTTTAGGGGATTCTTTAACATGACTTACATCACCGGACAAACGTTTTAGAACAGCACCCAGTATCCTCTGGTATAGTCGGTCAGAGGTTAATCCTACAGCAAGATACTCAAAACTTTAGTCCAAGCTGTAGCAGAACTACCTTAGGATTAAAAACAAGATGGAAACATGGAGCAGACCATGGCCCAGTCTCTAGACTTTAACTCCATGGAGCTGGTTTGTGATGCAAAGCAAAGCACACACACATTTCTGGAAACAAAATTGGGAAGAAAAATATTAGATTTCCATTTTAGAAAGAAAGAATCTCACATTGGTTGGTTACTTTGACAAGTCCAAAGTTAAGAATAATATTTTTTTAAACTTCACTACCCACTACTTCAGAGTAAAATGAGACATTAAACTGCATAGATTTCAATAAAAAAAACTATATAGTGTCCTAAAACGTTTGACCAGTAGTGTATTAACAAGTCTACTGGTTCTCCTAATACAAAAAACTGTAATTTTCCGTGAGAAATAGAATCATTTATAGGTAAATGTTTCTGTGGCTAGAGCTTGCATTTTGTCTGCTCAGCCATGGGAACTGTTGCTACGCCCGCTGTGTTCACAGAACCGGGGTTACAGTTCAAAACCTTAGATTTCTGCTACTGCGGTTAGAAAGTGAAACACAGGATTTCCTGTACACATGAAATTTCTCTCCCTTTCGAAGGAGACACATATCGGATGCTTAAAGCAAAAAAAAAAAATTTTTAAAAATCATAGCAGTGTGATAACAGCTTTAGGGGCCAATGCTGGAACATCCACACCAAGAAATGGTTCTGGTTTTCAAAAGAAGACCAGAAAACATCTCTCTGACAGTCAGACTCAGGAGGAAAGAGTTCACAGAAATTGATACATAGCCCTAAATAATGCACACAAGAAGAAAACAGAAACCTCGCCCACTATTTCACATGCCTTCCAGAGGGCTGAGCGCACACGGGTTTATTCTTGGGAATAAGCCGCTCGCTGCAGCCCAACAACCCGTTCCTGGTAGCACGCCACTACTTCATCTGACACGTTGTTGATACGGTTTGATCAGCGGGAAAAGTCGTCTCTCCGCTCACGCAGCAGCTGAAGATGTTTCAGGTGTGATCAAGCACGTCTCCGTCCACCTTTCCACCGCAGACGTTCAGCGCATACATTCACATACATTCTGTCTTTCTGCTGCCTGATTAAAATTAAAATCCGTCCCGGAAGCACGTTAACGCAACGCGGGTCACCGACAGAAACGGAGATAATAAGAGGCAAAGAGAGACAGAATGACAGGATAACAGGATAAAAGAGTGAGATGTGGAGAAGATAAGAGCAGCATAAGGGAGACACCAATTTCTCTCCCTCAAGCACTTCTTCCTGCTTCCTTCTAATATCTACTTAAAAACAGTTTGGTAAAAGGTGTGGTGCCGGTGCTGTGTCATTATGAGCGTAGTCTGATACTGGTCCTTGGGGTTTCGTGGTGTAATTAGCTAGCGTGGTGGCTCAGACAGTATCGCGGAGGCCGATCTGCATATCAGACACACAGGGGTGGGTTGAAAGGGCCCGAGCTTCCTGCTTCAATTACCTGCTCCGCCGCTGCCTGGAACGCAGTCAGCTGAGAGAAATGACATTATCTGATCCAAAGTAGTATTATTTCATGCCGCTCCTTTGCGTCAGTGTCATCTTTAATCTCTTCGATGCGTGTCTTTTTTTTTTTTTATTTGTAATTATTAGACAGAGGTGAAAGAATGACGGATGACTGGGTGGACGGATAGCAGGAGGCAAGGAGAAGGGTGAGCACAGTGCCAAGAGCACGGATGAGAGAGCACTGGAAATCCATCAGCGCGTCGGGCAGATGGAGGCACAAATACACTCCAGTGTCATCCGGATGTGAATGAACGCCACATCAAACCCCGCTGTGATTTCTGGTCTGTTAATGTCGCCCCGCGGACGCACAAAGTGGCCCTGTGTGCACGTACGGCTGCAACCGGGAGAGTGGGATTTTCAAAGGAAATTATTCCAAAAAGGTGCCACCCTCCCTGCGTTTAGGAATTCATGTGTGGATTCTGCCTTTACATGCACAGCCTCAAAAGTGGGATTTCACAGTATGTTGTTTATTTGGACCACCCATAGTCGTTTCACTGATCTTTCAATAACTACTTCATGGATGTATGGACATACTGGCGCTTTAAGCTTAATCTTTAATATACTCTCAGCAGCTCGGTGTAGAATAATACTGTGCACATTACAGGTCGGATTTTCTTACGCAATGTCTGTCTCTTAGGTCTGGGACGTAAACCAGTTCATACTGGTGTTTTTATTTTTATTTTCGTCACAATATGCGTCACTGCGAGACGTGGTGAAGGTCTGAAAAATGAAGCGGCAGAATTACTTTTGGATGTTGTTTTTAAGGTTGACCAGACGTCCCTGATCTCTGGGGACACTCCCCGTTTGGGATACCCTGTCCCCCGGCTAAATCTGTCCCCGAAAATATCCCCAATTTTATCTTTTTATGATTGAGGAAAAAAATGTTGCACGCAGACTACAGTTAATACGGTAGCTGGTCGTGCTGGTATTGACGTTACAGACACAGCAGTTTAAATATGAATTAATATGTCAAAATAAATGAAACCATAATTGTCCCCGTGTCTTCATTTCATCTTTTTTTTTTTTTTTATCTCTGAGCTGTAAATGTCCCCAGATTTCCACATCCACAATATTCACTCATCATCACAGTAAAATAGTCCATCCTTAGTCAATCTGCTGCATTTATTCATCTCTCAACCAGTAGAAAATGTTGTGAATATGTGATTATGCATGAAAACACAAAAAAGAAATATCGGCGATACCATCATATCATATCAAAATATGACAATATATATTTTTGGTCATACCACCCAGGCCTAAAGCTGAAGACATGGAAACAGAAGTCAAGAGATTAGCCAAAAAAATAAATAAATAAATAAAAATATTCAAACTGAGCCATACCAAAGCCCTTTTTCCAGTCTGCTTAATGAGTTTTTTAATCCAAGTATGACTTATTTATTTTATCACTTGGCATCAGAAACCAGCACAGATATTGTTCTTGTGCTAATCCGCTCGTTCTCATCAGATTCTATAGAAGCTGGAAGAAGGAGACAACACATTTAATTGTGATGACTCCAACTTTCTGGATTTCCATTGCAGCTTTTTTTCAGTGGTGGGGATAGAAATGCTTTTTTTTTTTTTTTTTTGTCTCTAGAGGCAACCAGGCTCCACACTGGACTGAAATTTGAGGGTGGAGATGGGAGGGGGGGTGATTCTCGTCTGATGCTGCAAAATTCTGCAATTTTGCCACCGCAGCCTCCTGCAAAGACAGTTGGTTTCTCCCATTAAAATCTTGCCTGGTGCAGCTTCTAAACTTTTCGCTGTTGAATTCAGCAAAGACAAAATGTCAGCTTGCAAAATTGAATCACTGTGCTCTCTGCCTGCCTCCCTCCAGCAGTATGCAAGAAAGAAACAGAAATGTGCAGGTAGAGGTGAAAAAAAAAATAAATGAAAAATCTACTTTATCAGCTGGCAGTTCAGTTTTGGCTTCGCAACAGATGTGCAAGAAGCAACAGAACAATAATATAATAATATAAAAAGAAGGGCTTGACCGTCGCGCTGACCTCAGACGCAGCAGATGTTTTTCATCACCGCTGCAGATTTGTTGTTGTGAGGCAGTGGAAACGCACTGAGGATTATACGACGCCAGCTTTTCGTCTTCAAAATCACACGGGGCCAAGTTTGTGTACTGTGTCATGTTGGTTGGAGCAACGCCGCGCGTGTTTGTGTGCAACATGTGTGTCTGTGTGTGCATGTGTGTGTGTGTGTGTAGGAGGATGACTCAGACAGCAGGTGAATCACTCCAGGCAGACAAAATCATACACACAACCACTCAGTAGGGTGTAAAGACTAGCCCGCAGAGAAGATGGCACATAACTCCTCCACCCGATTTAGCCCAGTTAACCCTCCACTGATACACAAACACACCCGCCTGTAGACTCGTAACAATGCCAGGTAGCCTTTGTTCGTCCGGGTGGAATAAGAAACACAGTGTGTGTGGACAGAAGAGAGATACATCACTCCACACGGGGGTCACACAGGAAGTTACTTACCGGGGCCTGAGGTATGGAGAACATAGCAAACTTGTATATGGAAGGATGAGTGTGTGTGTGTGTGTGTTTGTGTTTTATGGAGATTATAGGTCAGCCATGTGTCAGCGTCTGTGTGTGTGCCCCCGAGTTTGTTCAAATGCCACAAAAGGTCAGCTGTAGCCCAGGCCCAAGTTTGTGCTCAGACGGCGGAGCGCGGCGTGCATACACTTCAAACACACACTCGCAGACACTCCCGGACAATGAGAGGACGAGAGCGCACGCAGACGGCGAGCGGACCTTTGATTTGCATACCTGTGCGCGCGCAACATCAGCATGCCAGAGGTGTTCGATACCGACGGACGTCACCACTGTCACCTGAGCACCAAGGACACACTGCTCTCTTCTGGCTCTTTTTCAAATGACTTCATTAAGTTTCACTCTGACCCTTCTGTTTTATCCACGTTTAGCAAATTTACATTCGTTGTTTTCGTGAAAGCAGAGTTGGCAAAGGAAACAAGCTCTCTTAGCTGGTTACAAATAATTGTCTCCTTAAGCGTGGTTCATGGCCTCGACTGGACAATAATCTACGTCATGCAAATGTTTGTATCGTCGAACCACCTCAGGTAACGTTTCCTTGATGTGTTCCATCTTTATTGATACAAAACAATCAATTTGAGCCAGAAATACCGAAGCAGACACGCACTACTATCAAGCAGACCAATCAGCTGTGTTACACAAGTCAGGCCACGGCGTTATGGTCTGGACTGACTGCGTCACATTTAGATGCCCAATCCAACTAAAAACCGACCGACAGGCAGGCTAACAGGCCGCTACCTGCTAGCAACCAACAAGAAGACACCAGCTAACTAGTCTGTGAAGGTTCTCAGTCATCCAGGTCATGTTATTCCAAAAAGGCGTTGAATAAGGGCAACTGAACTTGGTGAATTTCTTGGAAGAAATTCAAGCTAACTAGCCTAGCCAACAGCAGTAGGCCCACCTAATCCCGTCCCCTATAATATTTCCACAGGGGGGAAGAATACTTCGGTATCGGTAGAAGTAAATGGATACCAACACATCAACCACACTTCTCCTTTGTGTTACAATCCGAGGAAAAACTGAAGAACCAACACCAGCTAACTAACCTAGCCAACAGGAAGACAGTCTGTGGCAGAAGAATAAACACTGTTTTTAGAGATGGGGCTCGTTCGTCATCACTCTCTTCTACCGTAGGACGCTCTGAGAACATGCAGCAGACGAGTAAGAAGGTACCAGATCTCTCACTGGCTTCACACCTGCTGTTGATTATTCTCGAAGGCGTGTCTGAATAGTGGAAAATTCTTTAGCCCCCTTTGCCAAGTATGTGCCCAGTCGGCAAAAACAAATCTACCACCCTTGGCCTGACAAATGTTTTTTTTGTTTTCTAAATCCATTAAACCACAAATATGATTTAACTGTGCCTGGGAACATTGTGTTACATGTCCTCCAACAGAGCTCCCGCCTTAGAGTCAACTTTTCATTCAAAAACTAGAAATCGATCGAGCTTCAAAAGCAAAGCTTTAAAACTACTATTACAAACCTAAGACATATGTGAAGATGGCACGTTTGTTCCCATCTATTTTTAAACGTATTTCTGAAACAAACAGAGAATTTCAGTTTAAAATATACATGAACACTAAATCTCAAGTTCCCGTGTCGCAGGCATTCAGCCCAGTCAGACCACAGGGGCTCCTTCAATCACTTTTAGAGTGAATAAAATGTCTTCAACCAAATAAATCAGAGCACAGCTGCCAGCGGGGCGACAGTGTTTCAGCAGGCAGGCGCCTTGGTGCGATTCCAGCGTCGACATTTAACTAAGGACCCTGTCTGGAAGAATGATGTAACAGCAGTAAACGAGAGAAAGATGGAGGGACGGACACCGAAGGGAAGGGAAGGGCGTGGTCACAGGAGAGCAGCTCGGAAATGTGACGGGAAGGTGATTTTAAAATCACGCAGAGGGGATTTAAGTGAGAGCGCGAGTGCGTGCCGGGTTGTAAAATATTCACGGCGCGCCTCGTCATCTGCGTTCCCGTTTGTCGTCCGAGGACGAGAACGCGAGGACAGGGACGGGATGCGGGAAGGACAAAGAGGTGACGGTCACACTCAAACTCCGACGTGTGAAGGACTCTTGGCATTGAGCCTCCTTTGAACTGGCTGTGATTGGTCCCCACTCTCAGAGCAGATGAATAATCAGATGGGTCATAATAATAATAACACTCGACATATAATGGAGCTGAATTGCAGTTTCAGAAAAAACAAAACAAAAAAAACAATGTGAATTCTCTGATTTAGCAACAAGGGCTCAATTTGACTGTTATTATTATAGGATAATCTCAATAGTCCAACATCCTCTGCTGTTCTCATCTGAGCTTTCATCAACCCCCAGAAAATAAATAAATAAAATAAAATAAAATAAAATATTTTTTAATCTTCTATATCAGATAATTGCACAGGTCCCATGAACTTATTTAATCTGTAACTTGCCTCTGGAGCGCAGCTTGAGAACAGTGCGCTCGGCTAGGTGTGGGCTTATCCAATTCATTGTTTCCGTAACAACGCTGATTGAAAAGAATCAAATTTAATGCAATCAATCCCCTCGAGAAATCAAAAGGCACAAATCCTGAATTTCAAGTGCAAGCGGGAGAGCCGGGTCTAGGTGCAGCAGAGGATCATTTGGCCGAATGCTGACATTCATAAAGAGCTTTTAACCCAAAAAAAAAAGAAAGAAATAGGTTTATCACAAAGTGCTTTAGAAACTAAAAGTGGACATGAATACATAATTACACACGAAACAACAAGGACAAAAAAAAAAAAAATAATCACAAAAGGAGATGAGAAGAGAGCGCCGCGCTGATGAATGACGCTTATCGCCAAACCGCCTCTCGTTCTTCACTCCGTTACAATGAGCTGCTTCAGACAAAAATCTGACATGCACGCAAAGCGGGAGAGGGGGAGAGGGGGGAGAGGGGGAGAGGGGGGAGAGGGGGAGAGCGAGCCGTGGCGTGAAGAGGCAGCGATGTGCAATGTGGAGGAAACTCTGGGGGGACGCGTTACACACTACAAAATATGCACACGGGCACATCCAGATGTACGTACGAAGTGTGCATGCACACACACAAACACAAAGGGTGGAGGGGGGGGATCAGAGTAGAATCACAGCCAACCGTGGCCCACAGGCTTATCTTCACCATGTGTCGATAAGTCACAGACACACACTCGCACACACTCAGAGATTTGCCGTCTGGTGAAATCAAGCTGGCTTTAAGTCCTGAAAATTAGATAGCTTGCCGCTGCTGCGCCCCATTGAGGGATCACACACACACACACACACACACACACACACACACAGATTATAAAGACACCTAAATCTTTTCTTTCTCTCGTCCCTGGCTGGCGTCGCTCCTGCCGTGTGCTACTGCCGGCGTGATTACATTCATATGGCTGCATGTGTGTGTGTCAGTGGCCTGATCCTGCGGATTTCCAGAATCACCGTTGCAATCTGTTGCACGGATGGATGGATGGATGGATGGAGGGATGGATGGAGTGAAAGAGGAGGGACGGAGAGATGGAAAACATACCACAGGAAAAACTAATTACAGAACAGAAGGTCCTTCGGCGCACACACACACACACACACACACACACACACACACACCGTCTCTGTTTCCACTCGCAGCCACTTGTTAATGCGCTTATGCAGTGAAGAACGGGTCGTCCCCGTCCTCTGCAACCTTCACCTCCGTAAAAGTAACCACCGCATGATTGGACAATCATCCCGATGCAGCCACCTCTACTGTCGCAAAGGTGAAATACAATTGGTCACTTCATAAAAGCCAAGGATTTTCTCTGAAACCTGCACAACAGGGTCATAGATCCAGAATATACTGTATCACACACACACACACACACACACACACTCGTGAATCCGAGATAAAAACTGGAACTCTCCAATAAATCTAACTTGACCTTATCGTTTTACTGCAGAGATGTTTTACGCGGCAAAAACACTTCCCAGAGGCTTTTCCTGCGAGCTGCGTCCAAGGCCCACGATGGTGGGTGGGGGGCGTATAAACAACAAATGAGACGACACTGACAACCCCCCCACTCTCCGAATTAATATCTCAGTATAGGACTCGTCATCAGCCGGACAAGCTCACAGCGGAGCTACAACATCATGAAATAAGACGCCTGTTGTTTTATGTTCGCCGATAAAACGTCACCAGATTTCTACGAGCCTATACATGGATCAACCATAACATTATGACCGAATATTGCGTAGGTCTCCCTTGTAGCCTCTGAAAGAGTTGTGTCTCATCAGAGAATGGACATGGACCTTCTGAGGGTGTCCTCCGTGTTGGGCCTCTATGCTGGATCATCCCACAGATTCTTGATCAGTTTGGGTTCTAGTGAATTTGGAGGCCAGGTCAACACCTTGTGTTGCATCCTGCCGTCATTGTCTGTGAACAGCATTTAAGAAAGCCAACCTGTAGACTTGCAGAATTTCTTGAAGTCATTTTGTTACCCGACAGGTAAGTACCCAGCTGTTAATGGACACTAGTCGCGCCAGTTTCCCGGTTGTTACAAAAGTCAAGCAGCTTTTTTTGAAGGGCTACACCCACATGATCCTATTTAAACTTTAACTTCCCACCAGTCTCAGAGGACTGAAGAAGCTACTCAGATGAGCGGCAGAACATCTTGAAGAAACTCTACAAGTTTCCTTTCTTACATGCTTTTTGGTTAATGAGTGTCATTTCTATGGGGTGGGGTGGGGTGGGGTGGGGTTGGGGGGATGCGGTCTGGTCTAGGTGGGTGCTACATGTCTAAGCAACATCCACATAAATGCCAGTTCCTAAAGTTTTCCAGCAGAACATTGAATTGTCACAAAGTTGTCGATGTTTATCTGTTCTATTCTCTATGTCACTTACTTGCCCTGTCCTCCTTTGGTCGTAATGTTATGGCTGATCAGTGTAGTTAATACTATGATGAGAGCTCTGTTGGTGCTTCACAGCCTACAACAAAGCCCAACGCATTCACCCTCCTAACCCACAAGCTCCGAATAATAATGTAAATAAGTGTAAATATAAATAGTTGATGATGAGTAGGTGGGTTTGTATTAGAACCAAGTAAACCACGTCTGTGCAGCCAAATACATGACGCTCATGAGCGTTAGGGTGCTGAGGGCACTTCCTCCAGACAAAACAACAACGAAATTCAATTGTGAGAAACGCCACAAGTTACAACGGTTAAATCCCACTCCTCTCCGAATGTGTCTGCCAATAAATTCATAGTTTGTTCACATGGAAATTGATTTTATGCACAAGGCGCGAGGGTACGAGGGAGATGCCTCGTAGTTTGTGTGAGTGTGGCAGCGAGAGTGTGTGTGTTCAGACTGAGGCTCATCGGGTCATTAAAGAGCTCGGGTTCAGTGAATTGCCGAGGCTGGCGGTTTCCACTTCGCCTCAGAACATAGTAAAAACAAAAAAAAAAGAACACAATTACAAGCCCCCGCTACCTACCTACAGCCTTTATATTTCTTGTGTTATCCAACAGACAAACCCCAAAAACTATCGACGAAACGATAAAGATATAAAGAAAAGAAACAAACTCTCCAACTCAAGGCTTGAACTGGAGAAAGTTTAATAAATAAATCGCGTAAGTGAGACACGTGAAGATGAAATTTCTCCGTTAATTGAGTGATTTTACAAGTTGGCGCAGTATTATGTTTCCATCTGCAATAAATGAGACAGTCTGACAACCTTTGACATCCTGATTTACATGTTTTTCTTCTGCAAACTCACAGGATGCCTCCAGTCAGGAAAAAAAACATAAGAAATAAGATGAATGTGTTGTTTTATGTTTGTCAAATGTACCGTCATGTACTGTCAAATTTATTAGGCTTCTATTTCTTTTTGTAGACCTTTCTTTTATTGACTCGTGACCTGCACAATAAGAAATAATATGCCTTCTACGTGTTTGGTTCCAATATAGACTGTATATAAATATGGAGAACTCGTCGCCACTTCCTTCCTCGGGGGAAAGGAAATGTTGGATAAGAGACTTAGACTTCCTTCCTTTATTGTCATTCAACAAACACACCATCGGTGCATATATTAAAGTAGACTTCCTTACCTTGGCTCGCAGTGGAGTAGACACATAATTAATCTACAATACACATATCCGCAGAATATAAATGGTGGAAAGACTTACAAAGAAGTTTAAAACTACTCGCAGTATCACAGCGTAATGGTAACAGAATAGTAATAAAAATAATAGATGTCATAGTCGTACAGGCCCATTCATGGAGCAGTTGGCATGGCAACCAGTAGTCATCATGATGTCACGTCCTGTTTCTATAGTGTCAAATAACTAAGACATAGTGTTTCAGAAAAAAATGACGCTTGAACAAATATCAACTTTATATTAACTACCTAAAGTGACAGAAACGGTTATTGAAAAAAAAAAATCTATATATATACATTTGAGGCGTTTTTTAATGTTTTAAGTCCCATCCGCTAATATGTAGGGGGTGGAGCTTATGTCCCATACCGCAGCCTGACACCAGGGGGAGCTCTACTCGCTTTGACTTCACTTTAGAGGAGCAGCTTTGGGTTAACATTATTTTCTGTCTGACTTGAATGCACGCCATTACCTGACTGGTCTAGTCATTATATATAATAACTATCAAAGTGATAATAATAATAATTATCACTTTGCACAAATGTTAGAATTACTCAGATGTGTTTATATAAAAACAGCTGGTGATGAAACTAACACGAATGTCATCACATGTCTATTGTTGATAGAATGACAGAATATAACCAAAGAAATGCAGCCACCAATTAATGTCACAGCGTTTGTCTTAACTGCCCGGAAGCTGCATCAGGTGCGTGCGACTTAACCATCGTTTTTAAAGCTGTGGGCTGTATTTTTAACATCCGTGGATACAGACGGGAACAGATTGGAATCCAATTTCACTTAATACTCCACCTTTAGGACTACTCCAGGGAAATCATTTTTTTTTTTTTTTTTTTTTAATCCCTCGTAGCCGTGTGTGGCTTAGAGACCCGCGAAGTCAAGATCTAATCTGGTGTTGTCTGTCTGTTTGCTGAGCTCACAACAGGTATAACCAGAGCATTTAGTCGCTACGACTCACCTGCGTCCAGCTGTTTAGCCCCGTCAGAGGTGTCCTTCGACCCTACGACATCTCCATTAGCCGTACGCGATGAAAAAGACTGTGATGTACACCAATCAGCCACAACATTATGACCACTGAAAGGAGCAGTGTTCTGCTGGGAAACTTATGAACCTGGCATTCATGTGTGTGGATGTTACTTAGACATGTACCACTGATCAGACTATACCTTTCACCAAATAAACGCAAACATTTTCTGCTTTGATGCATCGTGTTGATTCCATTCAATCCAGCCCTGTTCAGGTGCGTGGATTGTGTAATTTGCTTTGCTGTCTCCTCTGAATACAGGCGTCTCACACACTGGATGATTTGCTGTGCTGCGTGTTTCTCAGCTCTCTGTTCTCTCCCCCCACTGTCGCCCCCATCTCCATCTGCCTCATCCTGGCCTATCTCACACACACACACACACACACACACACACACACACACACACCTCGTAGAGGAATGCGTCACCCCTCCAATCACGACAATATGCACCTAGGCTGCCTGTCGTGTGTGTGATTCTGTGTATATGCAAACATATTTGCTCCCAGGTGCATCATGAGCATAAATGTGGGGGCTGGTATTTCTATTTCCCAGCATTGTGTGCGCTACGTGCCGCATCCTTTGTGTGTGTGTTTGTGTGTGTACTTTGATGCACGTGGGGAGATTGAACACCGTTCGATCACAACATCATTGGGGTGATCTGCAGGGCAGCAGCGTGTCCTTCTGAGGGATTTAACCGAACCAGACAATCGCATACGGCACAGTCACTCTGGCCCAGCCAGACTCCGTTCTCTTCGCTGTGATTGTCTGATTTTTCTCTCTCTTTGGACGCCACTCTGCAAATATAAGACCAGCAGAGGCACAAAAAAAATAAAATAATAACCATGTTAATGAAAGATCTGATTATTCCTCTGTGCTGTTTCCAAAAGAGACAGAAACATGGAGATAGAAATGAGAAACGAGTTGTTCCAACAAAGTCTGAGTCAGTGTTGAAAATCTGAGTCCTTCGTCTCCAACTCGCTCTATGGAAGGAATTTCGCCAAAGTTTTGTCAATAACGTTGTGAAAAAAGCAGATTCACTGCCACTGAGACATGATTAGAAGTACACATCAGAACATCTACCCACTCTCTTGCTCAAGGACCCTTCGGCACGAGGATCCAAGCATTAACCCAATGTGCTCCACCTAACCCACAGTGGCCCCACGGCCAGAGGTGAGGGCTAGGGCTAATTTAACTCTTCAATGTTTACACTTTGCTCTTCACAAGAACCTTCTGACCATGAAAGAAGAGAACTGACAAATACCAACTGCTGATCTGCATGAAACTGTAAACTGTGAAAGTGTTTATATATTCATCTGTGCATACTAAAGCTCGTTACATACTCAGCAAGAAATTAGTCGTGGCTCCTAGGGATGCGAGAACAAGAACCGAGTTCCTTCTGGTTTGGTAATTCATACTTCATGAGAAACTCAAGTGGCGAACTCCAGAGAAGTCCCCCAGCATATGTTGCATGCAGTAACAATTGTGTGAGATACACAGAAGAGAGACACTCCTTTTACTATCATTGGATTGCGCCTTCCATTCAGCATGTACCCACACACAGTAGGCAGATCTCTACCCAGGAGGCATTATCGGCCATGTTCCAAGAGCTACCTTCAATAACCAAGGATCAGACTGCCAAAGCCCCCCCTCCACCCCAATCCACATTGGACCCTTCATGCTGCTCCTGTGGGTGGTGGACCCACAAAGAGCTCCTCTCCACGTCAAGAGGATTCAGTTGAGGGTGGCCATCTGGTAAGGGTGCCTATAGGACACCTGCAGGTCTTCCAGGCACATCACACCGGAAGGAGGCCTCAAGGCCGTCCCAGGACACGATGGAGGGATTACATCTCCTGCATGGCGTGGGAGCACCTGGGGGTTCCTCCGGAGGAGCTGGTGGAAGTGGCCCGGGGAGAAGGCCGTCTGGACTTCCCTGCTGAAGCTGCTGCCCCCACGACACGTACCCGGATAAGACGGTACCAGACAAGACCAGGCTGCAAAAATTAGGATCTGGGGAGCTCATAGCTGCTAGCATCCAATTTCTGACCAATCACAGAATAGTTGTTGGACACCACACAAGAAAAAAGATCTTCCCGCTGTGAGAACTCTCAAAGTAAAGTTGCGAGTATGTAACAGCCTGAAGAAAAGCTGTGCACGCAGCTAAGACGATTAATGAAGTTAAAATAAACTCCGCAGCTGACTGATATCTCTGTTCATGATTCCACAACGTGCATACGATTAACGATGAAAAGATCCTCACACAAAGGTAAAGTAGATTGGGGCTTTAATGCTTCATATCCCGGGCAGCTTGCCACTGTCGTCGTAAAAAAAAAAAAAAAAAAAAGGAATTTGCAATTTCATCGTCACGTCTCACCGTCACTGTGGCCGTCTGCCAGGAGAAACGGTAAAAGCTGAGCGATGGACAATGGCCCCTAATCTTCAAAGTAAATCTCCTAAAATGATCTCAAACAAAGGAAATCCTCTTGGAGCGGCCCAGAAAGAAACCTGATCCAATATTGACTGAGGATGACCCAAAGAGAACGATTCCCACCAGACACCGAGAACATGGCTGAGCCGAAGGCTGGAGGAAGAAACCTCCTCCTGAACACTGACATTACGAAGGTCAGGTGATGTGGCTCGAGGATAATTAATGCTGGAAAAAAACAAAAACCCTGAGCATTTAAAATAAAAGTGTATTTCTGGAGCTCGCTGTGCGGCTCTCGGTCTGTCTGCCAGTTCATCAGCCAGTCGGTAAGTCACTCTGCCTCCCTGCCAGAATGTTCATTACTTCATTTCTCCCTCACGATGCTGCTGCCTCTCCCTCCATCCAACTATAATGCTTCCAATTTCACACTTTCACTGTCAGAACATGCACTTAATTACATCGCCAGCAAGTTTACACCCCCAACACCCACACACACACACACACACACACACACAAAACACACTCAACACGACCAGCATCTATAATTCCAGCACACGCCAATCAAAGTGATTCCCTGAGGAACGAGGACTGACACGGGAGGGGGGGTGGAGAGAGTGATGAGGGGGGGGCGTTAACCCCAACTTCCACAGGGCAGGATTCTCCCCAATGTAAAAGCGTATGTTGCACAGGGTTCCGGTCACCAAGGCAACAACAAGGGTGTCGTGGCAACAAGAGAGGCAGCTGTAGAGCCGAGTAACAGCTGTTCATTTGCAGCCACATCTGGCAACTTCTCTTCTCAGTCCACGCGCAGACAGCGCAGCGGAGAGGGGTCTCGGGAGAGGCGAGCCGCTCGCGTGTGCGCTCGTCCTCGGTTTGTGTGCGTCTGCCCGCACACGAGGAAAAAAAATATCGACCTCGTGTCACATTCACTGTACGTACAGCGAGCACGGCGTTCCAGTTTCATTTTGAGAAATATATAATTTTTTAAATTTTTTTATTGTTTTACCCTCCGCACGCCCCAGATTAAAAGTATAATTACATAAAACATTCATTTGCACACTTGGTTGGCGGTACGCTGCACAGAGCCAGAGGACGATGAGGCGTGTTTGCATTTGGAGAGCAGCAGCTGAGAGATAAGTGTGTCTGAGCAAACCAGCTCTAGTCAAACACCGTGTGCGAGGACCTGCTGCCAGACTTAAGCTCTAGAATCAATAGTCCACAGCTGCAAGGTGCTCTCCAATACAACGTACACTCCACAATACCTGGAGGGTGGGAGGAGCACCCGCCTGCTGCATAGGTTTCTAATGCACTCTGGGTTATTCGTATTGCTTTAGATCGCCTCTGTTTCTCCAGCCATGTTTGCACAAATCTGATTTTTGGGTGGGTTTTACTCTCAGCCCCCTCTAGCCCTCAACGTCTCACAACAACAACATTAATGGTGGTCTACTCTAGTCAATTGACCCTTTTTGGGTGGCTAGGTCCAATACTGTCACCACTACCATGAGCTTAAAAGGATTAGGGTCGTTTTTTTTTTTGCTGAGGTCTCTTGCAGAAACAGCACCACCCATTGGCCTGGGCTATTTACTACAGCCTTTCTACAACTAGATGTAGTTTCGCAATGGATTGACATTTACGGGGAGAAGTACTCGACATGACGCCAAGGAAAATTGGATCGTCTTTGTGCGTGTGGACGTGACCATGGTTAGTTGGTTTCAAGTTTTCTTTCTCCTTTATCCCAGGTATTTTGGTTTAACTTTCTTTTTTCCTCTCTCATCGTTGGAAGTTCTTAGTAATCCACAATTATACGCCTTCTCTCTTTGGTTTTTCTCTTGTCCAAATTCATGAAATGCTCAAAAAATGGAACAAATTAAATGGAGGGCTTTCAGGATAGTTGGTAAAGTAAAAGCAACCAGTTTGTTACAAAAAGCCTGCTTCGTCTGAAAATGCGTCTTTGTATCTGTGGGAGTTTTGATTTCAGCTGTGGGTGCCAACAAACAGGTTACGTGCGGGAAAGTAACGGTGCAACGGCACCGTTTCCCGCTTGTAATCATATTTTATGTAACATAATATGATGGCTTGTGGAGGAGGCACATAACATCAGCTTAAAGTGTCAAACAGCATTATCTAAGCATATGCTTTGCAGCTGACACACACACACACACATACAAGTGGAGAAAACATGGGGGTTTGCACGAATTGGAAAACTTCCAGACCGAACCACAAGGTCAGGCAGCAGCAGTGAACAAATATCAAGCCAATCCACTCACAATGACGCTCTGTGGAGATTTGAAAGGCTCTCGGCGCATTTAAAGGCCTGAAGACGCGAACTATGCACTTGGTTCATCTGATGACATCTGCCCTGCTTCCTATATAACGCTTCATGTCAGCCTCAGAGGAAAAATATTCCATCCACAAGCACTTGTCAAAGTGGATGCAAGGAGGAGGGCGTTTGGGGGGGTGGGATTTGATGATGATTTATTGCACTTCAGTATCAATTTTTCTTCACATGGATAAATTGCAAAAACACCCACATTGTGAAGCAGATCATAAAATCTAATGGCAACTTGTTTTTTATTTTATTTTTTTTGTTTTTTTTTTCCCCACTTATCTTGAACATTGGCGGTAAACATCACTTCTTCTTGGCGTCAGCTCCTCCAAAAGGGATGCGAGCACTCTCCTCTTGTAGGAGCAATCAACAACTACAGAGAGCAGAATCCATCACAGACGAGGCAAAGATAACATTTTCTGCACTAAGAGCAGCCTCAATAGACCAAGCGGGAGCTGTGATACGTTTTAAGTGATGGAAACGGCTTCTTTTTTTTTTTTGCCGTTTGAACTCTCTCTTGCCGTTTGATTCACTCTTGAAAAGACACTGTTATTAAGCTATCTGTACTACTCCGTTCCGGCGTGGTCTCAGCAGTATTTCTGGCAAGTAAAGAGACTTAATAATTAAAGTATACGAGGTCGGCCGAAGCAAAGAAGCTAGGTGTAAATCCCTGTACTTGATCATTACGGTTTTAAGAAACATAAAGAGTATAAACACCTCTCAGGGTGAAATCCTCTACAAACTGTGCATCGTAATGACATCGTAGGTGTCAACTTGGCTGGTGTGCCGTTTTCTGCAGCAAGATTGTGGTTTGTGTCGAGGCAGAAACTGATTAAGATTTTAACGGCCTCCACCTTTTACTGTAGAACTGAATCCGCGGTCGGTCTTTCTGACGCTAAAGCAATGAAGAGGACAACAGGAAGATGGAACCGGTGCTTGCGGTTGACAGCCCAGACCTCAGTCGTGGTTGCTGTGAAATAAGTGGTTTTACTATTAACACTGTTGCAGTGAAAAACAACCTTGTCACTTCAATAAATCTTAGCGAGCGAGTGTATATATGCGTAGTGGTGGTTTCAAAGTGGGGAGGTCAGGACTTCCCAGAGGTATTACGAGAAAAATAAGAAAATTAACAAGATGAGAAAGAAGAAAATGTCTACGACCAAAATATATCTGTGGCTGTAGGTGTAAACCCTTTCACTGGCTTTGTAAAAGACAGAAACAACCTTGATGAAACATCTTAAGCTCAAGGGTATTTACATTAAAAATGTATGCAGCCAAATATATCCATCCACACTGGACATTTCAAGACAGAGAAGATCACGGTTGCATGCCACTGAAATTATGTTTTAGCTGTTAGTCATTTATCTGCTGCACCTCGAGTACAAACAGTAACTTTTTGTTGCAACATGCCATTGGTTTGGCAGCACACATCCACAGACATACACAACAACCCAAGACTACCGACTTAAAGACTACTTCTTAAAGGCACAGCGTTGTTTTTCTAAAGGTGCGTTTAAATATTAGTTGACAAAATGTTTTTCACATTTCTAAAGTACAGTCATGGTCTGATTGTCTCACATACTCAGAGTATAGACCCCTTCAAAGTTTGTAAACAGTGTGACTTTGTTGGGGGGGCGGGGCTTAGCTGGAGGCAAAACATCTCAAACAGTACAGCCTGTAAATGCTGGTTAGCACATTTCAATAGACTGTTTTAGCTGGAATGGACGAGGAAAACGCATATTTTAGAGAATATATTCATACACTCGCTGCCACTCAGACCCTGAGCGTTATTTCAAGAAGTTGACTCTGACTGATGGGAATATATTCACCGACCCCTGCACTCTCACTCACTGGATGGACGATTTGACCAAAGGAGGACACAGAGGGGACAAGTCTGGTCTGTCTTTATCGAGTGAAGCCTCTCCAACAAAGATATTACAAGTAAGCAGAATAACTGTGGAGGGTAATGTAGTAAATGCAACTTCTGCTTGGATACCCCTGAAACATACAACTAATGTTGTGTTAGCGGTTAGCATTAGCATTAACCTCTAACAAAAATCCCCCAAATAATGATTAACTTAACGTAATTTCAGTCACAATGTTATCCAGGCTGAACCTGATGATGCATTACATATTGACATTATCTGATATGAAGTGTGCCTGTTGTTGTTGATTGTCTCACTTCTCACTTTTCTTTTAATCGCTTTCAACCAAACTTGTCTACGACTGGCAGTGGCTGGTATGTGATAAAACTTCAAGTTAGTGTTTTTGATTTTTCGGTTTTAGCACCAAAAAATACAGCAAGAAGACATTTTCATGGTTGACACAGGTGTTCGCTTCAAGCTTTCCTCTGTTTTGCCTCCAGCTAACATTATGACGTAGGTCATGAAGGGTCTATTCAGGAGTGGTCCATTCACAAGTGTGCATGACCAAGTCAACGAGGAATAAATGAAGGAAAGTGTCTGAGACAAACAAGACAGTTAGGTGCTGAATGTGTGTTTTAACCTGGTCTATCTCAGCCAAATTGGCCCTGACCTACATCACGTATAAGGCTCTGACATGGTCCTATGAGTGTGGCACAATTTAAAATCTGCCTCCGCTGAGCCAATCTCTTCCCCTGCCTTTCCCTCTCCGATTCCAGTCACGCCGGCTGAGACGAACTGACCAGCTGTGGCGTGTGATTCAGTAAGGGTGTGTGTTTGTTTAACGCCCCGCATCACCTCCTATCCTGCTGAAACAACTGAGGTCAGTCACGCTGCTTACGACTGTATTTCCCCTTACTCTTTCACACACACTGTCTGATTGCGGCGGATGCAGCAAGAACAAAACATTCACACATTTATCCTCACGAAAGCTGGTGTTATGTTAATGCAAGAATGCAGAACTGATTTCATGAGGGCTAGGACCTTCAACCATAGTTTCAACCAGTCACTTAGACTCCACAGGTCTAGTTTATTAGTCACTATGCCATCTCTTTAGGTATCCAAACAGACAGACTTAACACCTAGTATTTTGTTTGTCTCGAGAACTGTCAGCCTGTTGTATCACCAGGACAATTTGGCGAGACTCTCGTTCATGATCGGAATCTACTAGAGTTGGATTTGGACCGACTGGGCCCACTGAACTCAAATTAGTAGGAAACCAGACTGACATGATGCATTACTGGGCTGAAGGTACCCAATGTAGAAGTTGGTTAAATTGTGTCCATAAAGGGATAAACACTATCAACAGTAATACTCAGATAAGCTATGGAATTGGACTGACGACTGATCGGTATTAGAAGTCTGATCCCGCCATCTGCAGCCTCAGCAGAAATCAACATCAGACCAGGCTACTTTCGTCCAGCCTTCAACAGCCCAGTTTTGGTGGAGCCCCCCCAAAGAAGCCTCAGATTTCTGTTCTTGGCCGACATCTTCTGCCGCCGTAGTCCATCTGCCTCAAGATTTTTCTCTGCTAGTAAAGAGCGATTATCCGAGGAACCGCTGCCCGTTTTTGCTCTTGACTAAACTCAGCCATCAACAATCAGAGCGACATGAACCAGAGCTCCTGTTGTCGCAGTGCTGCCATGATTAGCTGATTAGATAATTGTAATGAACAAGCAGGTGTACAGGTGTTCCTAATGAAGTGCTTGGCGAGAGTATTTGCACATTTGATTTTCAAAAGAGCTCGGTGTCGGTGCTCCAGACTTTCTGAATAACTTGGAGTGATTTCGTTCAAATAGAGGAGTTTAACCCATGTCAAGCTGAGGCTTACCTCTACCCATCGTGTTGCTATATTAAACACGTAAGTCTGTTGGAACACCAGGACCATTTAGTGCCTTGGAGGAAATAATGTCTTGCCAGTAATTCAAATCCTATTTTAGCTTGATTCATATAGGATTCAAAAATGTATTTAAATCCACAACAGATCAACTCCAGAAGCGAGCATTATAGTTTGGAGTGAGTATTGCCCCAGAATCCTTCTGTTTTCCTGCTTTGCTAATCACTAGACTTGTTTCAGTCATATTCAGTTGGTTTTAAACAATACAGAGGTCCACGCAGGCAGTGCACATGTTCTATTTAACAATATGGAAAGTGTTTAGTTCATAGCTGGGTTTCTGCTGTCTAATCTCTAGAGAAGATATGCGAAATATGTTAATTGGTGTGCCAGACGACTATTCATCTAGGTCAGGGGTCAGCAACCCACAGCTCCAAAGCGGAGCCTCAGAATAGTGGCAACTATTTACTCAATAGGGAACGAACAAGAGCTACACAACAACTGAATGACATGAATGCCACACCACTCACACGCATGGTTGTAACATCAACCAAAAACACTGAACTCCCACAGTGCATTAAAGCACATATACTCCTTGCTATCGAGTGCTTAATTCAAATATATTTTATTTTAGTTCGTTAGTTTTTTAAATATAATTCTAAATTTGAATTCATGGCAATCTTGTAACATTAAAATAAAATGTGTTTAATTTTTTGTCGCTCAAAATATACGTCACAACTTCCGATGTACGACACCCGCCGGCAGGTCCACCCCGCTATTTATTGAACTTTTTTATTATTATTTCATGTGCAACAGTAGGGTGCGACTGCTAGGTGTGCATAAGGGGTCCCTACTTAGTCTCTCCATCAGTTTGGGGGTCAGGATCAGTCAGGAGTTCTCTGACACAAATCTCACCTGACTTTGCTTGAAACACCCCCATTAGCACAAATCTGCTGCTTAATCATAACCAAAATCTTAATTGAGCTAAACTACACTGACTGGCCCTACTATATGCTCAGAGATCACATCCTCTCCTAATTACGCTTGTCATGCTTTGGACAGTGTGATTTTCTTTTTCTCTTTTTTTTTTTTTTTACAGTGCATTACATCAATACGAAAATAGCTGCAGGCAGAGTTTCCCCAGAGTTTCCCCCAACATTTTCTGATGCAACGTTCCTTGCAGCCTTTGAGCTCGTACTCCTGTGTTCCTCACACAGTTCACACTTGAGCAGTAGTAGTAGAAGAGTAAGCGCATCCCCTACGATCACACTCTGTGAAGTGTTGAGTTCTGGGTTATACTTCAGCCACACAACACACTCTGCTGCACCGACCTGGGCATGAAACAGTGAAACAGCCCCGGGGCCACATCTGGCCTGAGAGCCTATGCTATGCAGGAAACAAGGTCAAAACTAATCAAAATCAAAATTTCAACAGTGGTGCTCTTTATAGACAGAACACCAAAACAAACTAAAAAAAAAATAAAAATTCTGACATACACACTCACGTTGAAATAAATTACAGCTTCTTTTTTTGTGTGTGGAAGGTTGTGGAGGGTTGTCTGAGTAGGCTGACATTGAATGCTAGACACTTGACAAGAAACTGCCTTTTGCTTTTTTAACAAGAAATGTTTTCAACTTGTCACTGGGCTGCTTATTTTGCCTCAAACATCGGGTGGTTGTTGGCGAAATAGTGGATTTATCATATATATTACAGAAGATTAAATGGCTGAAATGAATCCGAAACAGGAATGTTTTCTCTTTTGTATTATTCATATTCATATGTAATGTGATTTCTTAGAGATGAAAATGAAATAACCCAAGCGGTTGATAATATCAAATTAAATTTTTATTAAGGGAAGACCAGATTGTTGGATTATTGAAATACACTGATCACGCAGACCTGGCACATCACACAGCTACAAACAAACAAAATAAATCAGAATGAATGACTAAATTCAAATACGAGCGGAAAAAGCCATAAGGACCAAAGCATTCGCTGATGAGACGGCACTAACTGAATGTACGCCTCCCCTGAAGGCCTCCATTTGAACTCTTTCTCCGTTGCGCTACTTCCTGCCACTGCCGGAGATAAACATCCACGCTGCCGACGCCGTATGGGAAGTTTCCCCAAGATGAATGGACGATTTTAAAGCCTCAAAATGTAACACGCTCTTGGATCTTATTCCCTTCAGCCCGTGATACGACCAGGCTCCGAGTGATGTGAAACTTGAACTTATTGATTGTCAATCTGATACACTGCCGGCAGAGCGCATTAGATCTGAATCTCTGTTGAAATTCTATTAATATGCTAGAAGCAGTGGAGAGACTTGCTCAGGGAAAGCTAGCTTCCTTTCAGTCGACATACTGTATATAAGAGATGACAGCTCCCGTAGGAAAAAATAAATAAATAAAAAAAATAACTAAAGAGGATGTTTATCAGATAAACATCTGTCATCTGTGCATATGGGCACTTCTGCAATTACATCTGACCTGAACGTACTTGAAGCTTCATTTCTCCTGCAAGTGAAAAAAAAGACCAATCTGTTGACAGCTTGTTGTATCACACAGTTTTTAAATTCATGCATTTTCTCATAAATTATTGATTTATGACACTGATGACTATTTAAAGCTAAGTAACCAAAAACTTAACGATGCTTTTCTATTTACTTGGGAGCTTCAATACTTTATTGCACTCATGCAAGAAAAAAACAAATCACTGTCGCTCCTTATATTAAGTTAAAGTTATAAGTTTTTTTGTGCAGTATTTATACTAAGAACAAGAAACCACCATATTTTAGATTCTTCCACTTTGCTTTGACAGTTCTTTTACTTATTTTACACCTCAAAAACAAAATGAAATCTGGTACGGATATGTCTGAATGTGAGATTTCTCAAGTTGCAACTTGTAGTCATCATGATGTCACATGATGTCAAATAACTAACTAAAACAAAACTTATCAGAAAAATGGATACTTGTACACACATCAGGCTTTTATTAACTACCTAAAATAACATAATCTTTGGGGGGAAAAAATACTTTAGTGTTTTAGTTTGACTAAAGTCCCATCCACTAACATAAGGTTGAGCTGCAGTCAACCACCAGGGGGCGCTCTACTTGCTCCTACTACAGTCTATGCTTTCAACCAATATCAGCAATAATGAAATTTGTTAAAGACATTTATAAGGTCTTCAAATCTAACTAATCTAATCTACTGCTAATTCGAAATGAGAGCACACAAAACTATGAACATGATCAAAATTATGTCTTTTTAGCGTCATCATGCATGGAACTGTAATACTGTGCTACTTTAGAACAGACTTTTATGCTTGAGGCTCTGGAAGGTGCTTAGTGTAGTAAAAAGAAAACATAATTTAAATTTAAGTCAGAATGGAATAAAATTGAATGGAAAGTAATATAAATATAAATATCTAGTATAGGTATTTACACAGAAGCAGAATGGTCACAAGGTGTTAGCTGCTAAACACTGGATGGGTCTACCTCAACAGTTCAGTGTGTGATATTAGACGAGCACAACTCACGGTTTTTCTACTTATTAAACTTTCGCACTACAACTTCCATTTAGCAGCTCTTCAGGAGTTATTGATCGTCATTAATTGTTCTTTCTCAGATGGAGTTTGTTACGGGATTGTAGGCGTTCAAAGATCCATTTCTCCAAACGCCGCGGCCTGTTATTCACGGCGCCTGAATGTAGCCTTGAAACTTGCAGCAACAAAGCGTGAACGGGAGCAAAGCGGTCCAGCGGACTCCTCCGTAGCGCGCGGTGAATTTGTTATTCATCGGTTAATAATTCACAAGTTGAGTTCTTTATTCGTATAAGTTTCCCGATTTTGTTGAAAACACACTTATCGAATCAGCTGAATTGAAAGTGAGTGAAATTAATGCCAGACCGGCGCAGCTCACCGAGGCTGACTTCATCAGAGACCTCCCCGAACAATACAATCACCATATTGTATCTCGATGTTTGGTGCCGATGTACGGCGATTGCCGCACATTTTCAGTTTCAGCTCGATATCACCCGCTTTACTGCACACTCCATTTGATTGTATCAGGACAGTAAAGAGCCGGGGCAAAAATCTCTCAGCACGGAAATCAATTAGGCGTATAAACAAAACAAAACTCATCTTCTGCGGCTCGGGAAATGGCTTCAGACATTAGAAGACACTTTAAGGCAGAGGCCTTTAATGTTATTCAGGCCAAGGAACCCCAAACTGATGGAAAGCAAACATCCGGCCGTATATATATATATACTGTATATATACATATATATTTATACCATGCAGTGTTAGCTTCTCTCCTGCTAAAACTACAGTGTGTGCATCTGGGATTTCACCTGGGAACTGAATAGGATCTTGGCGCCTAATATGGGGCCTCCTGATTGGCTCAGCAGCGATAGGGGAGGAGCCTCTCCCTAAAGGAGGACTAGATTGTGTTGAGGCTGCTTTTTTAGCCCTTTACTAAAATATGTTGGATTCACATTAATGTGCATTTAAAGAAATTTAAACTTGTATATATAGATATATATATAAAAAACGTCTGATCAACCAAATATTTTGCGGAGCCTCTCGGGGTTGAAGACCAATGCTTTAAGGTATTATATTATTACACGGGATCTTGTTTTGAACCGGCGGATTGAGCCATCATCCAAGCTGTGGCAAAGTTAAAGCTCGAAGAATCCATTAACTTGAGGAGGAGTGAGGAGCCGGAGCACAGACGGAATCGGGGGGACAAAAATCAATATAAAAATCTATCAAAGCCCAATCCCTGCATGTGTCAGGGCCCGGTTGGTGATTTCAGGCTGTCATAAAGCGACGCCGCCCGCGACGTGGTCACCGCTCTGCCGGCGCTCGGTACCTGCGGGTACCAGGCTGTGGGGCACAAATGCCGAGGGAGGTAAGAGCAGGCAAGCTGACAGCGTAATGACTACTATTACCAAATGACTGCTGACAAGAAAGTGAAACCTATTAGGCTATATTATCGAAATTGAAGCTATTAACTATCATCAGGATCTTTTGGCTGCAGAAATAGGCCCCCGTTTTTTTAAGGACACACATCCACCTGTACTTGAGAAATATTTAGGGATGAATATAAAAGAACAATTTCGGCAGAAAAATGGAGATTTAATGATGTTGTGGAATGACACAACGTGCTATCTGTCTCTATAAAGGCAGGGAAGCAAAGAGGCAACTAAGGATGTCGTGTATTTCCTTTCTTTCCCGTCTCTATTCATCAGTCAGACCCACTTGTATTAGGCAGAGTAGATCTCCAAAAAATAAAAAACCTACTTCAGCAACTGTATCCTATTTCCCTTCTTCTTGCTTAGTTTTTTCGCTCGAGCCCTTTTCCCCTCTCAGCATCCGTTCAGTGTTCCGTTACCGTCTCGTATTTCCTCCCCGCCCCACATGACACTCATTGTTTCACCCCCCTCGCTCTCCCCCCGTGTCTCCCCCATCTCATTCACGTTTCTTTCTTGCCTCATGCTCTCTCCGGAGTTTCATCACTTTGGCTCATTAAGGAGAGTTGTTGACACCTTCCCCACAACTTTCCTCTCCCCTTTCTTCTCCCCGCCCAGCGAGCCGCCGGCCCCCCCTCGCTCGTTATCGGCATTACCGCTCTGACCTCGCTCTACCTGAGTCCCTTTCTTTATCCCTTCGTTTTTCCCATAATAAGGCGGCGCCATGTGCATCCACTTTGTTTCACACTGTCTTATTCCCCCTAATTTCCTTTTCTCGTTTCTCTCGCTCTCTGAATTTTTCTCTCCCTCCATCCATCCTAGTGACATCCATAAGAAAATGAATGTTTTTACTTCTATGATCTAAAACCGTCACATTTTGAATTTTGAATCAATTTAAATCCACACAGCAAACTGAATTTAACTGTACCCATGGTGTCATATTGACACAAGTATAATAAATTACCCATCTTGGGTGAAATCCATTAAGTGTAAATACGTCACCCAATAGATTCTGAACCTCAAAAAAATAAAGCCTAAAGTGGGCGGAGCCGGCGGTCGCCATGTTGTTCGAGCTTTACTCCACCCTACGGTGGCCTGGAGGCGCAAACAACATTACAAAATGTGCAAATTTACATTTTATGAAACATTTTTACACATCATAAAACAAAATTATATTACCATAACACATTTACAACCCGATACAAATTTACATTTCAGAAAAAAAATTAAACGGTGAAACAAATTCAAACTAACTGCTAACTTTTCATTTTGAAACAGAGCTTTGTTAGCATCCGCTAACCGATAGTGCTACTCACGTTGTACCTAGCGCTATTCACGTAAATTTGTTTTGCTGTTTGTAAAGGTCTTTATTGCGTCTTGTTAATTTGCTTTTCTGAAATATAAATTTGTTTTAAGCTTTATGAAACATTTTGTAATGTCTCCTGCTACCTGTTAGCTCAGGCTACCACCTGTCACTCAAAGCAAAGGGGTAACGCCCTTAATCGTGCAGAATTTTAAACCTTAATAAAAAATAAACAAATGAGTTAGAATTGGGACCAACACACGTTTAATAACGCTGTAAAGTTGGGAGTCTATGCTCCCTTTTGGAGCCTCAAGTGGCCACTCGATGAACTGCAGTTTTTTGCCGCCTGGTGAAATTTAAGCCTTTGTTGAAAAAGACAGCAAGAAAGACAGCGCCAACTAGCGTTTGGTTGGCGTTGTTGCTGAGCGACGATCCCACGAGTAGAAACGACTCTCACCAGCGTACGTACGGTGTCTCTGTCACCTTAAATGAGCCTTTAAATTCTGTTCACATCTAACCTTTTTACACGTACTACGGCGGTAATGAACGGATGAGAAGGAGAGTCAAACACCTAAAAGCAGATTTTGTTTGCCCCACATTAGTAAGTGATTGCCTAATTAGTGTTCACAACCTGTAGCGGCAACTTGAAAAAGAGGCAAGCAGCTAAAAGTGATTCAGCAAAGAAATTCAGGTTCTGGAAACGGTTCAGATTCAAAGTCAGATTTATAAGACTGATGAATGCATTGCAGAGATTCTGACTCTGAGCCAAAAAAAAAAAAAAAGTCCTATTATCAGTTGTTAAACTGCGAAAAACAAAAAACCAAGCCTTTTTTTTCCAAATTGTGTATAGTTATGTTAAAGAAGGGTGTTTCATTCATTTGAATTGTTTGAAAAGCTTTGTCCAGTCAATTTGTTTTTTTTTTTTTGTCTTGAAAATGTCTTAAATCATGTTTTTTTCCAATCCATCTTCCAACTTACAGAGAACAAAGAGAACAAGGTCTATATAAAAATGAAAGATTTTAAACTAACCTTGCACCAGGTACAAATTTAAAGAGACAATCAGAACCAGATCCCTTTGAAGTCGCTCATCTTTTGAGCTGCAGACACCTGAGAGCCACCAGCATGTCACAGAACATATCTTTTTTATTATGATTATTACCCTTTAATTTGCACATTCTGGTTTCCCATTAAAATCGCCAATAAGAATCCGGGGCCGTGATTAAAAATGAAATGATATTTCATTACGAGGGAAGACGATATTAGAGGGCACGTGCTGTTACACAAAGAGCCGGCTAACAAGGTGAAAAGGAGAGTCGTTTTTCATTTCATTGAGACTTCTTCAGACACGCACTCTGCCTCTCCTCCTTCTGTCACTTCGTGTCTCTCTCATTTCGTGTCTGCAGGCGACACAAATTTCCTCGTGCCTCTGTTTCCTACAGTTTCCCAGAATGCCCCTGCACGCTTGTCCACAGTAGCTCGTCATCGGTGAACGCTCCTAAATCTCCTCTTGTTGCCGCTGTAACCTCCACCCCTGTGGATTACCTTCTCCCTTTTCTCACTTGCCTTTTCTTCCCTGACTCTCGCTTGTTTGGATTCCCTCTCCTTTCATTTCCTCCTGACCCGCCTGTTCTGTGGTTGTTTAAAACTCTCTCAGTTCCAGTTCACGTTTTTAAGTTCCACTTTCAGTAAAGTGGTTGCTGTGGCGGCTTGACTGTGACACCTCACTAACACAACAAGTAAGCTCATTTACAGTTCAGACTAAAAGAAATCTCCCAGTGCTACCACTTAAAAGTTCTGTGTTTTTGTTTTAATGTGAGAAAAATGTAACTCAACATCAGACAGAAAAATAAAGCCAACCTGAAAGTACCAAAAACTGCAGCTCCTCAAACGGTTGTAGCCGGGTACAAAAAAGTGACTTCGGTGTCTGTAGCTGGTTTAAAGTTAAATACATTGAAAGTGTGGCCACTTTGTCCGGTTGGTGCAGCTCCATTAACACTACACCCCTTGACGCCACAGTCGGAGGCACCACCCTGAGCTTCTAAACCGCATCTCCCTGTTAAAATTCAATCAAAGTCACTACGGGTTGCACAGTTTTAGCAGGAATTCATGCTTTGCAACAAATAAAACTATACTCTTGACCTGAATCCATATGCTGAGAACAGACAGCTCGCGTGCTTCATACTGTGTATAGCCTGTATGAAAACAGGGTGCAGCTCAGCACCATCAGTCGTGTGTTGTAACATGGGATAGTGTAGCCATGTGTTTCTCTGAAGTCTTCTCTGTGTACAACAGCAGGAGTCTGCAACGTTTTTTCAGGCCTAGGACCCACAAACTGATGGAGACATTAAGTAGGGACCCCCTACCTACTATATGTGTTCTCTATTAAACTCAGCCTAGAGCAAATATGAATACACATTATTATTATCATTCTACAATTAATATTAAGCTATTCAAATAATACACAGGGAGTGAGCTTCTGTTAGCTTCTCTTCTGCTAATATTGCAGCGTGCTTCTGGGATTTTACCTGATTGGCTCAGCAGCGATAGGGAGCGGGGCCTACTGTGGACAGGAGGCTTAGATTGACAGGTCTAGTGTGGCGCTCTGTATGTGAAACGATGCACCTGTATCGCTTTTCACCCTGAAAGAGAACGTCTTCTGCCTCCATTTATCCCTTTACTGAAACATGGTGGATTCATGGTAATGTGTATTTAGAGAAATCTATATTTGTGGGTGGCAGACCCCCTGTTGATGCAGTAGTACTTAAGTTGTATTTCAGGACTGACATGTCACTGTAGTATGAGTTTCATCGTTAGTGAAATATTTCCACACATTTCTGCAACGACCCACTCCTCTCCTCCGCTCCTCACCTGTCTCTTAGGAGGCGGCCATGTTGTTATTGTCATGTGATCAGTCGACATGAAGCTGAAAGCGTCATGACACAGCAGGGAAGTCAACAAAACAACTAGTGGTCATAGTAAAACAACTACTCTACAACTCTACTCTACTTCTACAGCACAAAACAGGATGAATGAAATAATAAATATTAATCATTAAATGAGCAGAAAATTCAATATCAGACGCAGGAAATGATAAATAAATGGACAGTAAGACTAAACCACATCGAAATTCTGCCGCTTCAGACGCGGCCCTGACACCTCAGACAAATGTCCTCTTTGAAGACGGAGTGAGAAATCCATACAGACGAAACGCTGCAGAGGTGATGCTTTTTTTATATTTCCTAGTTTAGCTTGCATTTTACGTCTGTGTCAGTCAGACTCATCGGTGTTGTCTGCACTGGGCTCAGAATAAAGCAGCGAGGGTAAGGCTCACATTTAGCAGCTGCCCACATCTCCACCCATTTAATCCCGCCATCTCTGAACGCTCACTGACCAGCACGTCTTTTAAGTCACTTTAAATTTAAAAGCCTCCCAGCAGGAACTTTAATTTCAGACTTTGTTCTTACTTTGTAACTCTAAATAATGCTGCAGAAGTTCCTGTTTACACCCTTCACTTATCTCTAATTACAGCCTAACCGGCTTACCTGAGCTTCATTTAACCCATTAAATTGATACTTTGAACTGGTTTCGCTCGGATTATTTTGAGGTTAAAAACTAACCTGTACATGACCCAGAATCAAACTTTAACTAAGTGTTATGTGCAGAGACTTTGGAGCATCTCCTAGCAACCGCATCTGTAAGGTAGTTTAATTCAGGCTCCACCTCAGGTTATTTTCTTTCCTCACCATACGTTGATTTAATTTTGTCGGATAAAAAAAAGAAGAAAAAAAAAACTCAATTTACGTGATGAAAACCACAGACAGGAATAGAAACATGTTTTAAGGGCATGTTTGGTAAGAATGTAATGGATGTTTCCACGTCACCTAGTTTTCATTATTTGTTTTTTGTTTGTTGTTGTGTTTTTGATATAGTTTCTATTTGCATCGCATCTCACTCCCTCGGTAGTTTTAATTATTCATAAATATACAATTTATCTTAACAATGTGTAGCAGTAAATCTACTTCAAGACGACACAAACATCGTCGATTCAACAAGCAACCCTCGAGACAAGACTATTTCATTTTAGTTTCAGAAAATGTCACGTTCACTGCTCGCCCTTTCACTAAAAAAAAAAAAAAAAAAAAAGAAATAACTAAATAAATCCAAAAAGTAAAACACTCACACCTCATTAAAATAAGCACCTGGGTGTCATTATCACAGCTGTAGCCAAATGACAGGCCTCTTTAAACAGCTCCAGCATCAGCCAGCCATGATCACAATCATCATCATCACCAGGGCCTGCACGCCGACTGTGCACGTCCATGTGTGTCTGTGTGTGTGTGTGTGTGTGTGTGTTTGTGTGTGTGTGTTTGTGTGTGTGTGTGTGTGTTCCCTAACCTTTCGCACACAGCTCAGTGTGACACTCTAAATACAGATTCCACATCAGTGACAGCAGGTCCCTGAAGAGCTCAGGAAGCGCTTTGCGACGTGGGAAAACAGTATCTGTGTGTGTGTGTGTGTGTGTGTGTGTGTCGCTGTGAAACAAAGATCTCTTTTCCAGCCCAGGCATCTTGTTCTGATTGCTAATTAGGAGCTTGTCAACAGTCATTCCTGTGTGCTTTCCTGTCACCGCTGTAGTACATGAACACGGTTTGTAGGAAGGGAAATATACGTGCACACTCGCTTTCTGGACACGCGTGCACGTGCGTACACGGAGAACCAATGGAAAAGGCATCAGCGCGCAAGTACTCTTTATCTCATTAATGTGGCAATATGATACACCGATCAGGTATAACATTATGACCACTTTCCTAAGTCCTTGATGGTATGTGATGCCATCAAGGAGTGTCAATGCCCCATGAGGTGGGATGAATGAACGCCAGGTCCAAATGTTTCCCAGAACAACACTGAATCAGAATCAGCTTTACTGGCCACTGCTTGCACATGCAATGGTGCAAGGCAAACACTTAAATAAGCATAACAAGAGTTTAGCGTGTATATGTTTTTATCTTAAATTATTCTGTATTTTTTATATATTTTTTCATGCAACAAACACCAAGGCATGTTCCCTGTATGTACACATATACTTGGCAATAAAGTCTTTTCTGATTCTGATGAAAGTGTAAAAGAACAACAACATAAATCAGAATAAAGAATTTAGAGATAAAATGCAGAAACAGATATGGACAATGGACTTGAACAGTACGTATACACAGTTAACTGTCACAACATGGCCAATGTCATTCACTTCTCCTGTCAGTGGTCATAATGTTATGGCTGATTGGTGTATGTTCCTCTGTTTATCCTGTAACATTAAGCCGTGAGAGAGTTGGGACAGTGAGACTGTGAGAGAACGTCGTGGAGTCGTACCCCAACCTCAAAGCAACTCTTAGCATTAAAATTGCCTCATTTAAAACTCGTAAATAGAATCACGTCCCCAAACACAACACAACACAACACCAGTAATAAATGGGGCACACAATCATGCAACGCAGCCTCCCTGTCAGCATGCGCATCGTGTGTAATGAGGTGCGGTATGGTCACCGGGCCCAGCACCACAGTCACAGCGTGTTATTCCTCCGCCGTCTGAGGGCCGCCTCAGCTTCCTCACTCACTAAACACTTTGCTCCGCCGTCGACTGCAGGGTGTCAAATTACCCAGCAGACATCGCACATGTGCTGATGCATTTTCACTGCAGCTGTTTGTGCTTCACTGCCTTCAAAACAAAGAGATTCCCAGCTGGTGTGTCAGAATTATTACACCCGTCCGGCTTGTTAAACCAACTGGGACGCGACTTTCGAAACATTTGACTTACGCCCGTTACAACATCTTCCTCTTGTGCTTCTTACGTTTAAATTCCACTCATCTTCTCCACTTCCTTTCCCTTTTTCAAGTCGACACACACATGACATACGTGAAACGACTCGATGGCGCTTTCTTATTTGCCGTTCCACCTCCATCGTGGAGTTCAAGGGAGTATCCGCATCCGCTGCTGGTGAGAGATGTGAAACAAACAATGATCTTGTCGACTTGCTCTGTACTAGAGCAGCCGCTCTCGAACCTGTTTCTTCAACAGGCTTTAACTGAAGGCGACTGAAGAGGAGGCTCGTTCAACACTCTACAGACGTCACTCGACAAGATCTTTTTAATTTAAACATAAGAACAAATGCTGGATTTGGTTTCACAAGGATTGCCTCAAAAATTTAAATATTTTTGGAATCACTCCTCTAGAAAGTTGCAGATTACATCACCTAGTACTTCCTCTGACTGATAATGGGTACAGAAAGACGGTGGTCTGATTTCATGGATAAAATGAATGTGAATGAGTTTCACATATCTGGTTCCTTGCGTGTATTAACGTGTATTTAGAGCATCAGAACATAAGAGCTGATTCAGCCTCTTCTTCATGGAACCTAATAAATCAGTCACGCTCAACGTTCATGCAGAAGTGGACCTTGAAGACCACGTCCGATCGGCTGAATGAAAACCACATGCTTCTAAATCTCAATTTACACAATTTACATAATTTAAAATGAACTGAAGTTACCAAATATGGTTCCTTGTCCCATAAAGTGTTAATGGGTTTAACGTTTCTGGTCACAAACAAGTCAGGTAAGTTTTTCTGATTTCTACACCCAGAGATGTTCCTCCTCTTAAAAACCTCAACTTCAGCTGCCCATCAGTCCCTTATAGGCAGTTTAGACTTAATGTAGAGAAGCTACGTCGCTAGCGTCGTAATAGACTGTCCACCTCCACAGACATGCAACATTTCTGGCTGTTTCTCCATCTCCACGATTTTCTAATTGATTGTTTTGGATCAATAAAGATGGAAGATGCAAATACTTCCATAACTTGTCTTTGGCTAAATTTCTTTGAAAGCACAAAGTAGCAACGAAAATTAACCTGAAGGACATAGACGGCGTCTACGTCCTGCAATAAGAGAACTCAGAAAATGAAGAAGATACTTGGATGAGAGGTGAAACATTTTCAAAAAAAAAAAAACTCTTCAAGGTTGCCTTTCTTAAAACGCCTTTCTTAAGTGGAAATTTAAAAATGTCAATCCTAAGTTTTAAGTTTAGTTTCTGCTGGTGAAGCGGATGGTTAGTGCATTTAAAACTGGGTGCATGCTGTGAGCGTCTCCTCAGTCACTTCCCCCTTTTTATTCTACTGTCATGCTTATTGGAACAAGAAATTCCCAACAGGAGGAAAGAAAGCATAATGCAAAGAGAGCCAAACTAACACTTCCAGTCAGGTGCACAGCATTCGTACTGTACCAGCTCCTTTGACAGGTAATTAACCACCACATGTTATTTTAAACTCTGCCACCTTCAAAATGTACCAGTTCTGTGGCTGGTAGATAAAGAAAGAAAGAAAGGAAATGCACCTGGGGGGCTCATGGCCCATTTAAATCACTGCTGAGGTTTTGCAGTAACCTCTTTTTTACTACATTTTTACTTTACCCTGCGCTGGGCCGTAAAGGCTTTACACTTAAAGTGTCACAAGGTTCAGGTCCCAGTAATATTCAGCCAAACGGGTCGAGTCTCGAGACGAGATGAATGCACTACAGCGAGCCTGGAGGAGTCAGCGGCTGAAAGCAAATCAATACCAGAGAAATTCAGCTTCTAAATTATGAATGGTGAAATGCTTTTTTTTTTTCTTAATTAAAAAAAAAAAAAAAAAAAGACGTGTCCTCTTCAAAAGAGCTGAATAAATGAAGGGCACACTGGCATGAGGCTGGCCATTTAGAAATCCCTGAACTGGAATATTCAAACCGAAATTATATTTCAATTTGACTCGCCGGAAAATACTGAAAATACACCGAGTTCAAACTCACGAGTTGGTGTTTTGTTTTGTTTTTTCCAGTAGAGTGATACAATATTTGAGAAGCTGCAAACGTGTCTGGTTGTGAAAATAAAACTATCCAAATGAAACAGCCGCACAATTCAAATAGACACTGAAGTTTAATTAAATACTCACATGAGGAAGGTTTAATTTTATTAAGACAGCATGAGGATTTAAAGGCAGTTGGTTCCTGAGCCACACTTCATGTACCTACAGTCAAACCTTCCTGTGTTATAGACTAATGTTCTTGATTATTCCACCAAACAATCAGCCTCATACTCATAATACATGTAGTAAAGACTTCAAATTAATTAAATAAAAGGTATTAAATGTGTTTTTTGGAGAAATGAAAGTCATCCCTCTATGGTTGTGTGTGGTGCCAGTGAATAATGTCCAGTTGTCCATCTGAGACACGAAGTGAAGGGGATGGACTCCAATTAAATTCTTGAGTTACTGCCAAAAAATGGGTTTAGTGAGGTCACCGTGACCCTTGACCCCCCCGAATTCTAATCAGTTCATCCTCAAGCGGACGCTCGTGCCAAATCTGAGATACGAGATCAGAGATGAAGTGCCGCGTCCACCGGAGTGGAACGGATGGACAACCTGAAAGCATAAAGCCTCCAGCTGCAGCTGTCACGGGCCACGAGGCGTAATTAAAACGTCTGTAAACCGGTGCAGCTTTCAATCCATTCACTTTTCCTCTGTAACAAGGAAAAGGTGCACGAGACACACCGGGAGAAGAAGGTGTTTTATCGTTCCTCGTACGATCCAGACAACAGCACATTTCGCCGTTTACTTCACCAAACATGTTGTTTGTTCACCTCTGTGGCTGTTGATTTTAACGCTTCATTAGGAAAGACATCGCGGATATGCAAATGACAGTCAGAAAAGCAAAGAGCAAAAACAAAAACTGGTTTTATATATATATAAATATATATATATATGTACCACCAGGCTGTGATGTTTGGTGCATTCCAGGGGAGTTTCAGTAATGATAGTCTGAAGAGCCTTTTTAGTTCACTGAGCAAAATGCCTACGTTTCCCAGAAATGGTGCCTGAACGCGCCTCAGAGATTCAGCAGCGGCAATTGATGCATTTGTTTGTTCTGATGGTGCAATATGTATTTTTTTTGTTTGTTTCTGGATACAGCTACTGATAGAAATAATCAGCCATAACATTATGACCTAGTATTGTGTGGGTCTCCAAAGCAGCTGTGGCTCATCAGAGAATGGACATGGACCTTCTGAGGGTGTCCTGTGGTGTCTGGAAACACAATGTTATCAGTGGAGGGTCTTTGGGTCATATAGGTTGAGGGGAGGGGCCTTTATGGTTGGATCATCCCACAGATACTTGATCAGTTTGGGATCTAGAGAATTTGGAGGCCAGGTCAACACCTTGTGCTGTTCTTCATGTTTTGTTTTGTTTTTTAAACTGTTCCTAAAAAGTTTTTTGTGTCTGTGTCAGGCTGCATCCTGCTGCCATCAAGACGTGTCATTGCTATGGGGTGGGGGGGGATCCTGGTCCTGGTCTAGGTGGGTGCTACATGTCTGAATACCAGGTCCAAATGTCACAAGACGGTTATTTACTTCTCCTGTTCCTAAAGTTGTGGCTTGTTGGTGCGTGTCCTGTAATTCAAGGTATTTTTGAAGATTTATGTGCAGTAGTTTGTAGAGGTGATGAATCCTCCAGCGGGACAGAAAACATCTCTTCGCGTCGTATTCCCCTGCTGCTAAACCGCAAACTGTGAATTTCAATCTCCACTTTCCTCCTTCAATAAATGAAAATCCATCAAAGACGCTACTAGCTGCAACGTGCCTCGCTGACCCCGAGGCTACCAGTTTTAAAAATGTATGCGCCCCACTTACACCATACGGCAAAATAGGGCAGTTTTAAACATGCCAACAACAAATGTGTTCCTCACTTCCTCGTGTGAACAAGTCGCGCTTCAGTTCAGTTTGGCCTCTCAGAGCCACAAAGAGTGGATTTAACCCGCCGCTCGGTTGTGTATTTTCAGTAGTGAGTGTAGCCAATAAGTGGTTCTGCCAGTGCCGGGAGGTGCACAAAGAGATGACACAATAGCCCATATTAGTTCACGTCTGAGCCCTTTCAGCCGAACAGACCGAGCGATTGTCCCGTAGTCTAGAGCCAGATGCCGGTGCTATTTTCAGGGCCAGCCGGAAATTCAAAACCAATAGTCTCAGCGAGGAAGACGGCTGCTGTTTAAAATGCAAACTGACACTCGCAATATACAAGCAAAGACATGAATGGGTTCCATTGTGGAAAGCTGAGACGTTCTGTTTAAGACAGAGGAGAATTTCCAGAGACGGGAACGTCAATATTAGGTCAGTTTTTTAAGCTGCAGTGAAGCCCCATTAAAAACCAGCCGCGGTCTGACAGATGTCTGTTACAGAGTTGCTTCTATCCAGCTCTTAAAATTCACACATTGTTGGATGTACAGTAGATGCAGGATTACCCAAACCCCACCCCTCGGGCCACTCATTAAATTCCCATCAGATGTCGAGTCGTCAAGACACAAAATAAAACCTGCCTCTGCTTTTTAATAAAGGCTTCACGAGAATCAACAGTAGAGGTTACACCAACAGGACGCGTCGCATCTGACAGTCTCACATGGAGAAAGAAAAAAGCGTCGATTTAGTGGGTACACACACCGATCAGCCACAACATTATGACCACTGACAGGAGAAGTAAATGGCATTGACCACCTTGTGATGGTTCAGCGCTCTGCTGGGAAACATTTGGACCTGGCATTCATTTATGTGGACTTAGACATGCACCACCCGCCTAGACCAGACCAGACCAGGCACCCCCACCCCATAGCAATGACACCCAGCAGGATGCAGCCTGATACACACACAAAAACTCTTTTTTTGAAAATAAAACAAGAAGAAACAGCACAAGGTGTTGACCTCACCTCCAAATTCTCCAAAAAATTCATCTAAACCTCTCAAAAAATCTGTGGGATGATCCAGAAAGGCCCCTCCCCTCAACCCACAGGACCCAAAGACCCCCCCCCGCCACATTATCAGCATCCTGTCACCAGACACCACATGACACCTTCAGAAGGACCCACAAGGGAGACCTACACAATATTAGGAAGGCGGTCATAATGTTATGCCTGATCGGTGTAGCCTCCTCTTATTATCTTTATTCCCTGCTCTTATCATAATACGAGATCATTTTCATTCTTAGACATTCCTGAAAGTATTAATAAAGTGTTCTTTTTCTGAAATAAGACTAATATAAAATCAGCTCTCTAAATATACACGAAGTTGGGAGTTGGTTAACTACTCAAATACACAGATCACTGAGAAGTTTAACCGCCGTTATTGCCTTGCTGATTCAAAAAATAAATATCTTGGCTATTTGCTCGGAACCGCATGGGAGGGAATTAATAAATCAGTAGGTGATATCCCTGAAATAATGTTCCAGGAAGCATCCAGCGATAAGTAACCCTGAGTTCACCTGGGTCGGCCCCGGAGCCCGAAGAAGATAATAACCCGAGTTTTGAGGTTGTGCTATCATCATAATATGTTCAGTGATTGAAGTCTTTGAGGGAAAGAAACACCCCCCTGAGCCAACGGAAGAGTTTTTATAGCCGTGCTGGTTTATCTGTTGAGTCAGTAGAAGGTCTGATCAGACGTCCAAAACCACAAACTTCTCAAACAGAGCCGAGCTGAAAACTTTCTGGTGCAGAAGTTAACAAGATTTAAAATGTGCATTTCCTGGACTTAGTAATGAAACAAGACACTGAAAACTCAAAAATAATCCTGGAATGCAGATTTTTATCATTTGTGATTTGGGTTTCTGGAGCCCTGCGGGCAGAAACATGTTTGGTTCCACTTGTTTAGCGGCGCCTCCAGCCAACTCAGGAATACCTCACAGGCCCGGCATGCAAAGCGCTCGCAGCCAGAACGTTTATTGTTTTTAGCCCTCGGTTAAACGGCATTCAGGAGAGCTCGAGATAATCAGACATTGCTTTTTACAAACGGACACTTTTGAGTGAGGCGTTGAAATATTAATGGGGTGATGAGGCCACGGGGGGGCGAAAAGGGGGGCGAAAGGAGGGGGGGCTGCCTTTAATCCATGCCAATGCAAATGGACCTCAAGGTCACGAACATCACACTGCAGCAGCAGCAGCAGCAGCAGCAGCCTCTGGCCAGGACAGATTGAGTGGGAAAACGCCTGAGAGATGGAGTCGAACACGGCACATACTGTATGATGCGATGGCCTCCAGCCCACGCTCGGGCTCAGGGGGGAATTAGCCGAAGCCTCGGCCACATCAAAGTGTTTAAAACACAATGTGTGTGTGTTTTTTTTTTTTTTTTTTTTTTTTTTTTAAACCATCACCCCTCTGACCTGCCATTTTCTCTGGCAACAGGATCCACAAACTACCCACAGGAACGCTGTTACTGAGGTGATAATGAGTGAGGGCTGCATGTTTAGGGACTTTACAGAGCCGCCGTAATTTTCCCTCATTATTTTTTTTCGTAGGACAGGAGGAAGACTGGCCCTCGCGGCTAAACGCGCTTCAAGTGCAAAGAGTTAAAAACTCATTTTTACATTTGGCTTGGAGGGGCCCGCACTTCAAACGAGTACCCAACAGTTGCATAGCAACGGTAGCACCTACAGTTCGTGTTTAGCCGATGCGAGCTATAGGCCGAGTGGTCCACTGGAGACAAGAGCTCCTCAGCGTGAACAATCAAGCTCTGCAACGGAGCCCAAACATTTTAGCGAGTCCGGAGGGTTTGAGCACGGGCTCGACGGGGCGGCATCGTCGCAGAAAAAAAACCTTTCAGCTCGTTTCTAAATCACCTCGTCTCTCTCCGCGTGCACGAAACCCATGTTGCTTTACATCAGCCTCTAGCTCAGGAGCACGAATCTGAAGAGAGAGACGCACACATCACACAAACACCGGAGGGTAATTCCATCACATCTGTTGCAGAATCAAAACTGACAATCAAAACTCAAAGCTGGTTTCATTTCTACAGAGAGGCTGATATTTGCTCCTCAAACAGACTGAGATCTGCAGAGGCGAGCTCTGCGCCTCCAGATAAAAATAAGATCGCTGGTCAGGGGTTTTCGTTTCGTTTCGTTTCTAACTTTTTGTATCCTTGCAGCAGTTCTCAGGGGCGGCGGTTTAGGTCCAGGTCTGTCCCAGTTCTGCTCCCAGTTAGGAGCGGGTTGTGTAACGATAACAGCACTAATTATACTCGGAGGACCTTCAATATTCTCCACACACACAAAAAAAAAAAAAACACAAGGTTGCTGCTATCACTTCCCTCTCCTCTGAACACTTTCCTGCTGAGACGGCCTTTCACTGCTGAATGAACACAATCCCTGCATAGCGCAGTGTGGTTAATACCGACAATAATCTGTTTAACTCTTCGTTGTCCTGCAGGGCGGGTGTCGCCTGCGCTTAACGTTAACAGCATGACACGCGATCTGCCAAATCACTTCCCTCTCATCTAATGAACTCACTCCGGTCCCCGCTCTCCTCTTCCAAAGCTCCTCTTTTCATGTGACTAACTGATGTCATCTCATTTTTTAACACTGTCGTGCAGTCGCTCCTTATGCCTTCCTCTCTTTGAATCTGCCGCACCCCAATTAGAGGAAATGGGAAGCTCCCTTCTCCGTCGTGGCCCCAATTTGGGATTCATACCGATAAGCAGAATGCTTTTTAACATAAAGACCTTGCCTGGTGCAGCGTTAATGAATTACACAACCGCAACCTCTCTGTTTCGTTTACACGTGTTCACGCGGGATAATGAAATTCACTGGAATGACAGGTGGCCCAGATAGAGTACAGTTGTGTAGGGTTAACACTGTGCTCTACTCACGACTAATAACTAAATAGTTCAATCTTCTTAAGTTCTGGGGGGTTTCTCTGCTCCAGCTGCTGCTGTTTTGATGGAAGTAAGTCTCACTGTAATGGACACTTGAGGATATTCAGGTCGAGACGGAGAATCTAACCTAATTTTACACAAGTAGATTCATTACAATCAATCCCAGTATCTAACTTCAGGCCTGAGTTCCTTACTGGGTGACGGGTTCAGGTGCCTCGTTCTTTTTTTTCTGCAAGAACTGACAACTTGACAATGAGGAAGAGGTCAATAGGAGCCATAAATAAAGACTGTTTAACCGAGCAGTTTATAACACCAGGAAATAACCATGGCACGTTTTTTTTTTTTTGCTTGATCTGTTAACAGCGCTTGACATTTTCAGAAGAGGTTATCAGCAGTGCAACTGTTGCTCTGGGTTTCATCTGCAGCTATTTTTAATTTGGAAACCACTCTAAATGAACTTTGAACAAAATGCAAAGTCTTTGTGTCTCCTGTATGTTGTCTGTTCATGCTTCTTGTATACTGAATTTATAACAAAAATAAATAAAATAAAAAGAAGCTTAGCACAAAAAACAAAAACAAAAAAGGTTTTAAATTAAAACTATATTTAGTCGCGATTAATCGAAATTAATCCACAGCAACACTGTGATTTTTAGATTTTTTTTCATTTTTTCTTTATTTGACAGCACATGTAGCGATGTTAGACATATACTGATGTGTATGTGTGTGTATATATATATATACAGAGAATACTATAGTGATTATTAATCCTGAAAGTAAATTGTGTTGCTCCCATAAAGTGACAGCTGCAAGGAGATAGAGCCAAATGTAAAGAGAATAAAAAGCAATATAAAAGTATATAAAAAAATAAGATGTAAGATGTGCAAAAAGCTAAATGTTGTGCAAACAATTCACTATTTTTCAGAGGTAAAATGGTTACAAATAAATGCTAACGGAGGCTGAAGTGTTGAGACTGACCAATGCTCAGCGGGAGGAGTTAAAAGGTTTGATGGCCACAGGCAGGAATGAGCTCCAGTCCCGTTCTGGTTGGATGAGTCTGTTACTGAGGAAGTTAGTTAGACGATAGGACTGATGCTGCTCTGGTCCGTCTTACAGACTGAAAACAGTTCGTCTGATCCCAGTACTTGTCAAACATCACTACATGTGCTGTCAAATAATTACATTTTAATCAGATTAATTACGGGGAGTTGCTGTGGATTCATTACGATTAAATATCGTTCATTTTTAATGTATGTAAATCGCGTTTCATTTTGCATGAGCAAACAGACTCTGGAAAGGAGGGAATAAATATGCATTTAACGTGTCGATTAAACACCTTCAACAGTTTCAACAAAACAACTCGGAACAACTTTTCGTCTCTTTCATTAAACAAACATTTATCCACATTAACGCGTCCCTGTTCCTCCTCTTTCAGCAGCTACTAAGACAAACCAACTTGTTGACATTGCTGGAGAGGAGCGCCGATGAGCTGCTATGTTATTTACAATGTTCCTGTAACCGAGAACAGTCTCTCAAGTGGACGCATATTTGCAAGCCGGCGCTGCCAGCACGTCTTTGTCTCGGTTTGTCTCAAGCTGAAGTGCGAGCAGAATCCCAGATTAATATATTCTCAGCATTAATGTGATATTTTAAGCTGGAAGAGCTTTGGTGATAAGAAATGTGTGATAATACCTTATGTGGGTCCACTCTTCTGTCTTGTTTTTTGTTGTTTTTTTGTACTCAAATGTCCCATGAAGAGGTCGAACATGTTGTTTATCACACGCACACGCTCATGCACATTTGAGCATGGTGACGTTAACTCTACTTGGACAAACTGAATCCTGAAATGTGTTTCCAGAGACGTTCAGAGTCATTCTGCTGCAGAGGGGTTCAATTTTTAATCAGATTAATCATGATGATTCATCTACGCTAATATATATATATTAAAATCCAGCACATAATTAACGGTTTCTATTTGGAGGAAAAAACTATCTGCATGAATAAGTTTATTTTCTAAAAATATTGAACTGTTCTTTTAACTCTTTAATCTTATTCTAATAAATACATGTGTCGTAGTCCTGTGGAGGCAGCAGCGCCGTTGGACGTAGAAATAAAACTGCTACCAATCTTGTTTTGGCAGGCGAGAGGGCGTATTGACATAAACTCCATTTTTAGCCCTTTAAGACCATTTCCCCTCCTCTTATCCTCTTATTCGCTCTACCCTCACCCTCATCCTCTTGTCTGACCCTTCCCTTGTGTCCTCTCTCCCTCTCTCATTTGCTCCTCTTCCTCCTCCTCCTCCTCCTCCTCCTCCTCCTCGTTGTCCCATCTAAATAAATAAATGCAGAGATGGGCAGTGGGGGGATGAGAGAGAAGAAACTAGAACACTCCAACCTGGACTCATCGTCCAAAGCAATTTGCTCAGATGGAGAGCGAGGCCGAGAGCAGGAGGAGGAGGAAAACAAGGAGCTTAAGAGCATCTCTGCTAAAGAGGGGACGGCTTAGAGAAAACAAGCGAAATGGACCGACAAGCTGAGCCACTGAGAGGCACAGAGCGGGAGTGAGCAAAATGAGGCAAAGAGAAAGTGTCGGTAAAATGACAAAATGGACAGAGCGAGCTGGGAGCCAGAGAGGCGGCGGCGGCGGTGGTGGTGGAAAAATTGGGCTGCTGGGCAACGGGCAGAGAAAGACGGAGACTACAAACCCAATTTAGCTCTTTACCAAAAAACTAAATGACTCTTTAAGAGAAAATTACTATAAAAGCCGAGAACAAGTGCTCCAACGGTTTAAACAATGACACTGATGCTTTTCACTCACCGCTTCGCCTCGATTCATTATTTATAGGCAAAATAAATTATGCATGAAACAGGATTTGAACCTGTAACGTGACAGTGATTGGATTAAAAACAATATGTAGATGACAGGAGATTAATTCAGCACAGTTTGTAAGTAGTTTACTTCAAGCTCAAACAGCAAATTGTGTCCTTTTTTTTTTCGTTTGTTTATGTCAGATACTTCTGAAGTAATTTTCAACATTTTCTAAAATTTTGATCCACTCGACAGTTAAATAGGCCGATTGAATAGATGATGAAGGCATCAATCTATAATGAGAACAATCATTAGCTGCAGGAGTAACTGAGATGGTTCGACTCTTGAAAAAAGTCCGGCAAACGCAGCAGAGTCCGTCTCAAACACAGCAATACTAGTTCATGATTAAGCAGAGAGACACGTCCACGCACTGATCCCCAAGATAAGCTTCGTCGTCTGGGATCAGGAACGTCAACAAACCGCTGTCGGACGGACGCCACATCCCGACCCGCTGCAGCGGGTTCGTCTTGTCCGCGTCACACTGCACTGGATACACAAACGAAATAAACCGTCGGCCCCAAAGCTAATTTTTTATTCCTCGCACCACCCTGTATCAGGCCATTAGCAGGGCTGATACCAGGACGATGGAGCCGGGCCCAGACTGGTGCAACACAAACACAAACAATCATGAGGAAAATGAGGTCAGGTCTTGAAGCCCAAAACAAACCAGACACCTTTTTTTTTTTTTTTTTTTGTCTTGGTGACCATGCTGCACCTCATTAAGACACGATGCACACGCTGACAGGAAGAAGTCTTGCATGTGTGTCCTTTTTGTGGCGCCACGATTCTATTCACAAGTTTTAAGCTTGGTTATAAAGGGGGTTATGTCTCTAGGTAGGGCTCAAAGTGAAAAAATTAAACCATTTAATTCAGTTTCACTTCATACAAAACCAACTGTAGAGCAAAGATTACATCCTAACATTTAATAACGTGGATGATGAGCGCTGCCGTTTTGAGCTACTTGTCAGTTTGGACCTCAACAGCCAAATCACAGCGCGTTCATTTATAAGAGGTTCTCCAAAAAAATAAATGGCACAACACAACACAACACACGGGCACGTTCACAACATTCACGCCTGAACTGCACAGATGTGCGCGAATGAAACGCAGGGCGAGAGGAAGTAAGAGGAGGTGGAAGTGGGGGGACTGGAAAGATGGCAGTAAGTGAAAAGCAGATGAACTCTGGAGAAAGCGCTGGGTCAAGATTGAGTGAAGTGACGGTGGAGAAGTGGGAAAGTAAAGGGGGGGGGGCAAAAATGGACTTAGGAGACAGACAGGGAGACAATGAGGACGAGGAGAGATGGATGGAAACGCAAGAGAGGAGGGTAAAAAGGGGTAGAAAGGGAGAGAGGGAAATGGAGAATACAGTGACATGAGGAGAAAGAGGAGGAGGAGGTGGGGGTGGAGGGGAGGGGAGGGGGGCGCTCCTCAGAGATAGGCCATTAATAATCCATAGAGCCTTAAGTACTCCTATTGAAGGAGAAAATCACTCCTGTGAGCCTGAAAGCAGCCACCATGCTCATCCTGCCTCATCTCAGAGCAACCTCCCCCCTCCCTCACCTCACCCCCACCACCTCCTCCTTCCCCTTTCTCTCCTTCGTTCCCTCTCCTGACTTTTGTTTGCCGCTTGTTTTGAGGCTCAAGTTGTTACTGAGCTGTGCTGCCGCTTCCAAACGATAAAATAAACTGCAGCGTCACTGCACGTTCGCGTAAAAGCCTCGGCCCTGGAAGTCTGCGCCAAATTAGACGGCAGCGACGGACACCTGAAATAAAGATGCGTCACGAGACTGAAGAACAACCCTTCACTGCTCTGCCACTCCCTTCCAGCTGCGCCTGCACCATCTCAGAAATCATGTCCATTTCAAAACTGTGGAAACTTCTGCCAGTAAGTGCTGTGGTGTACACCCATCAGGCGTATCACTATGATCTAATCTCGTCTGCCTCTGTGACTCATCGCAGAATGGACACGGGGCTTGTTTTTTTGTTTTTGTGTGTGAGACTGTAGCTGTAGGGTTTACATGGAGTCAAATGTTCTGATTATAAACACCTGAATCAGAATAAACAGGGTCAGAATATCTAAAGTCATGAAAGCGGTGAATCTGAACGAAGCCAGGCTCCGTTCTGTCTGAGCGTGCTCTGTCTGGACGTAAGTGCACGGTGACGTTATCGCACGCTTAGAAAAACGGTCGAAAAATTTGAAATATTGAACTGTTAAAAAAAAAAATAATAATAATAATAATTAATTCAAGCCGGGATAGCGAGACCAAAGCATGGAACTAATTCAGAACCACTGGAAAACCTTGGAGACCGGCTACTATAAGGCTCAACAACGCAACAAACTCTCTGAACCAAGCCCTTGCTTTAATAATAAAAGTCTTTAATCAGTTACCGATGCTGTGCATTAAAAGTAGAGGTACATCATAGATGACCTCATGTGGAATGAGAAATAAGTCTCCATGTTAACTACTGTCAGGCTGCATCCTGCCGTCATTGTCTGTGGAAGTTCTCAGTCATCCAGGTGTTGGTTTGTCAAAAAAAGTGTTTAAGAAAGACAACTTGAAGAAGTCTCATCCACTGTTACCTGACATGGCCCCGTCAGGTAAGTATCCGGCCTTTAATGGACACCAGTCGCGCCAGTTTCCTGGTCGTTACAGAAAGAGTCAAGCAGCTTTTCTGATGAGCTACACCCACAGATGTTTCTATTTAAACCTTAACTTCCCACCAGAGAACTGAAGAAGCTGCTCAGATAAGTGGAGGAACATCTTGAAGGAACTTTACAAGTTTCCAAGCATTCCTTACATGCTTTTTTGGTTAAAGAGAGTCATTGCTATGGGGTGTGGGTGTCTGCTCTGGTCTAAGTTGGTGCTACACGTCCACATGAATGAATACCAGCCCCAAAAGTTTCCCAGCAGAACACTGAACTGTCACACTTCTCCTGTCTGTGGTCATAATGTTATGGCTGATAGATGTATTTGAAGAGTTTTCAGTTTGATCCATTTATCAGACAGCTCATCAATTATAATTAGTTTTATTTCCGGTTACGTATTTCTCATAGACCATAGATGGATTATGTTATATGATTATATTATATTTCCACCAGCTGGTCACATGTAATGTATCTTCCCCACACAGATTATGATCCTCGGCTGTAGGTCGCTGTGAGCCTCCCGTCCCCGTGAGCCGTTTAAGGACTCGTCCTTGTTGCCTCAGATATCGGTTCTTAAAACTGAATGACAGCCCAAGCCAGTAAGTAGCCGTTCAACAGCTTTTCTTCTCCATCACGTCTTTGCCGCTACAACCTTAACACTTGCATTTAAAAACAACCTCGTGTTGTAAAATTTGTCCCAGATTTCTGCTAAAAAAAAAAAAAAAAAAAAAAAAATGGTAACTCCTCCTCTGAGCTAGTCAGTTAATCAGCCTCTCCAAACTGGGCCATTTCTCTCCACTTGTCCCCCACTCTTCCCTTTGATTATCCGTCTTATTGTCCTCGCCTATTAACGCTCTCTACGCTCTTTGTCTCATTTCTCAGACAGAGGGCGAACGAGAGACGCAGACAGGAGGCGAAAGAGGGAAACAAACGGGAACCGGGACCGAGGTAAGAAAACTCATCTGAGGACGCGCGACCTTCTGAAATGTGTGTTAACAAAAAAAAAAAAACTATTCTGAAGTGAATAGCGGTGGGGAAAGTTGTTAGCGCGCTTCAATGCCAGCTCGCGTTGGCCGTGTCAGGGTCTCAGCCGCATAGCTGAGCGCTTCAAGGTGCATGTTTTTGATTCCTTTCAGCCGTTTTTTACAATTACACTTAAAAGTCTGGCTGGGAAAACGTGTCCATCTCTTGTCCCTGTTAATGACGCGTCTTTCAATTTCTTTTTGAGTTCTCGGGCGGCATAAAGGAAAGTGCTCCTCCCACAGGAACTAAAATACTCTTACTAAGGATTTAGGCGCCTCGGTTCCACCCACAGTTTGATTGACGGGTGGCGTGACAGTGCGGAAGTAAACACGGGGCAGCACATCGGGAGGCAAATTCATGCAAATCTTTCAATCCGAGGCTTGATATGTGCATTTCCTCCACAAACTACAAATGGCTCTGCAATGCTGATCTATTTCGAGATGATATACCTGAGCATAAAGGCCGACAAATGGGAGGCAGAGAGAATGGAGGAAAGATCCGTGTAGAGTCATCGCTCTGCGAGTCTCTGACTGGTGACTATGATGAATTAATGAAATCATGGACAAACTGCTCACGGCGAGCCGGCAGCAGAGAGAGAGGCAAAGACAGAAGAGAAAAATGGAAGGGCAGAAGATGAGAAAATTAATGAGTGAGACGACAAGTAGGAGCAGCGAGATGAGAGGCGGAATGAGAATGAAAAGGGAGAGGAAGGGTGAAAATGAAAGAGGAGAGGAAAGGGAAGGAAGACGGAGAGATAAAAACCCAAAGGGATGGGGGGGAGGAAAAAATAATAACGGACGCGAAAGGGCAAGAACGAAGCAGGGTAAAGAGAGGAGAGGAATGAAGTGAATCGAAACAAAGGGGATGAAATGAGGGGCCCTAAAGAGAAGGAAATAGGAGGAGAAAGGGAGGCGCGCGGGGTCAAAAGGCAAGAGATAGGGTGCAGGAATAGACGGAGACGGAGAAAAAGAAAAAGCGGATGTGACAGGTGAAGAGGAAAAAGGAAAAAAAAAAAAACAGCATATAGAATGAGGAAGAGCGGAGTCGGGGGCCTAAGAGGCGGCGCCCGAGGCGACAGCATTGTCTCCACGTGTGCATGGATGAGCGTGTTTGCACTCGGAGGAGATATTTGCGGTGCCAGAAAAAACACATAGTTGGTGGACGGACGCCCAGAGTTACCCCTCGTCCATCCCTCGTGTCCTCCCCCACCGACGCCGGGCACTTCTCAAATATTGTTTTGTAGGATATTTCTACAGATTCGCTGCAGGACTCCGTCTTTACGGCCACTTTTAGTAGAGGGGATAGAGACGTTAAGACAGCAGCGGCGGTGCGTCGCTGTGTCAGTCGAACTCAATGCGCAACTCTTCCCCGGTTAAGACGTACAACGTGAGTGTCTCCTCGGATTAGGCCACGTCTAAACAAAGCAGAGCTGAACTCATTTTCAGGTCTCTAGTAACCATTAAAATTTCAGCACCTTTCTTTCGAAACGACTAACCGTGGCCTTTTACACAAACCAGCACAGACAGGTGAGGCAAATCTTTTGAAAGAATATGTGTAACAGCGGTGACAGGAGGAAGTTGGAGAGGGAGGATTTTTATGGTGTTTGCCTGCGTCTGAAACTCGGATCTGCATGTTTGTGTTTGCCTGGTGGACGTCCATGTCCAACGCTGAGGCTTTAAGTTCTGGAGAAGTTCAGTGTCGGGTCTAGTGATAAACCGATATGGATATTTTATGGCCGATATTGGCCAATAGCCGATACTTGCTGCCAATTTTTCTGAGCCGATACTGCTTTTTCTCCCTAACTTGCCAGAGTGAGAGAAAAAACGCCAGCTAGCAAACTCCTACTCTGCTATTCCTTTTTTTTAAATAAAAATAACCAAAAGGAAACTCATATTTTTAAAGGTACAAGTACAAGCGTTTTCCAGATTCCAGCTGCGCGCACTGTGCTAGCGGGGGAGGGGTAATATATGGGCTGCACGGTCCGCAGCCTCTCAAGCAGCACAGGGCTGCCTGTGGAGGCACAAATGCAAAAAAAATATATATATTTATATGTATCGGACCAGCGTATCGGCCGATACCAACACCAGTAAAAAACGGAAATATCGCCCGATATATCGTCCGCTTGATATATCGGTCAATCTCAACTTGAGTCGACTTTAAGCTTCAACAAAAGGTCGTCAAGCAAATGTGGGGGGGCTGCATATTTTATGCTGACCTGATGAAAGCACCAGCTCGGCCATATGGTAAAATATTCAAATGTACGGTTTTATTTAGTGCTTCGTCGGATTAATTTTTTTTTTTTAATTTATTTTAGCCTGTGGCGAAACATTTATCTGTGACCAACAGTTGACGCCAGTAAACTAGTCAAGCGTTCAGACAACATTTCAGTACTGGTTTAGCAATTTTAGCTTTTAGGTTTTTGGCCTAAAATGCAGATAAATGCCAGTGAATTTCGGATTACTAGCTTATATTCTATTATCCCTATGTGTGTAGAACACATATGGCTGCACTCTGCATGAATCACTTCCAGCTTTGCTAATCCTCCTCATACTGAATCAGCTATTGGCCCAACTGTGACAGAGCAGCTTTAAGTCAGGAACCGACTGCTTTCTGTTCTTGGTCAGAGTCACACACACGTTTGATTTAATCATTTTACTATTTTAGACTTTGTAATTGAGTTAAAATCCATCATCTTTGTTGTGGCGCGCTTGCTTGTTCCCACCTTTAGCCGACACGCCTGCTGCCAACGCACAGTTTCGAAACTCATTAAACTGAACTGAATTTCAAATTTCAACTAGGGCGACCACATTTGAGTCTGGGAAAAAGAGGACGCCTTCAGCAGAGGGGGCACACACAGAGAAACGCAACTTCGCAAATTTGATGTAAACATGTTTGAGGCTCTAGTAGAACAAGGACCTGGACAATTTTAAAATTGTTTTAAAGTTTGGATTAGTTTGGACACAATTTTTGCCCTCAAAAAAAGGGGCACGACTGGGAAAAAGAGGACGTCTGGTCACCTTATTTCCACCCTAGAGTTTTACTGTAGGGCATGAGATTTTTTTAACTTTACTATTTTCCTGAATTTTCATTTTCATGTAGAAAAATCCACTCCAATGCAGTTACCATATATGATTTCTTAAGTGAAAAGTATTTAGACTATAGACAGCATAAAGATGTACGGAGGAACTGCTCCTCTAAAGTGAAACCAAAGCAAGTAGAGCTCCCCCTAGTGTCTGGCTGCAGTATAGGTCATAAGCTCCGCCCCCTCCATGTAAGTGGATGGGACTTGGGTCAAACCGAAACACTAAAGTACACATCAAAAAAAAATTTCTTCAAGGATGGCATCTGTCATTTTAGATAGTTAATATACTGATGAATGTTAAAATGTCAAAGTTTTGGATAAGTTTTAGTTAGTTATTTAACCAAATATGGTTCCATGCACAACAAAGACTTAAAGTATCTCGGAAATAAGCTCTGGGAAACCTTGTGGAACTGGTTGACATCACCTCCGCATCTTGTTTCCGAGTTGAGAAGATTTAAGAAGCTTATCCTAATATCAAATTATTCAGATAAGGCGAGACTACACGCAACTTGGAATAAGAGGAGAACACAAACAAACCGAACAGGTTTATAGGAAGGAGTTGGAATAATAAGCCGTTTTTATTACATGCATTTGCTGAAATCCTTCATCCCTCTCTGCTGCTTTCATTTCTTGCCGATAAAGATATAAATGTCAAGTTGGATGAGTTTCACAACCGAGAAGAATCTTCATCTAATATTACGCCGAATGCCACATTTGCAGCGTGCTACAACGACTCGGCCGTCACAGGAAATAACGCCTCAAATCCCGCCGCCGTTTCACTCCACGCACGCTCGCACTAGGAATTAGGATCCCCACACGGCCACACAGTTTATGAAATCGCACTAATCTGCTAATGCCATCGCGCCGCATCGCCAACACTTGTACTTCCGTTCGTTAGCGGTGGGACTGCACACTGTGGCACGCCCCGGTCCCCAGGTCTCCCTACAATCCCCTGCCTTTCTCCTCTCCCAACCTCCCTTCTTTTTTCTCCTTGAGCTTCCAGAAAGGAGAAACAAAGCTGGCAGAAGATGATGCCAAAGCTCACATCCAGCCATCACAGACACAGCTAGCCAACATGGCAAAGGAAAGGCTTTCAGGCAGACAGACACACAGACAGAGAGATGAAACTACAGGGAAAAATGTGGAAAAGTAAAGAGGGAGGATTGGAGGCTGCAGGCCTCTGTAGGGCTCCTGGTAAATGGAGGGAGTCAGGGGGAGGAGGGGAGGAGGAGGAGGAGGAGACGCTCCCTCTCTTCACCCACCCCCCTCCCTCATATCACTCCCCTCTGTCTTCTCTAAAACATGCACCAATGCTCTCAACGCACGGCAGCAATGTGCAGCCACACGATAAACCGGCCAGGCGGGAACGAACAAGCTGCGCACACACACACACACACAGAGAAAAGTCATGCACGTCCACCGATACGTATTTGTCTATCTTTACACGCTGTTTTCATTCTGCAAGTCATTCCTTCCCATCCGTCCGTCCTCCCTCATTCACTCGATGTGCTCAAACGGAGCCGCTCGCCCGTCCTATTTGCTCTGTTTTCCGCACGGCGCCCTGGCTGAGGAGATACCCGAGCGTGCTCCGACTTGGGTCACGAGCGTGATGGAAGTCCAATGATGTCCGACCTGCCCGTGACATCACGGTGGGTTCGGCTGCAGGTCACCGGCTGCAGAGTATTGCTTCTCTGGTTTTCAAATTCTGTCGCTGTTTTTATTTTTCCCTCACTTTAAATTAAGAGTGCATAAATATACACCAGCATCTTTTGACAAATACCTGCAAGCTCAGGATCATTCACTGCAAACACAAATTACTGTCATGTATGATTCCGTGCGTCCACGTACACTCTCTAATCCACTCCACACACACACACACAGGCCTGACCCACTTCTGACCTGCCCTGACCCCTATTTGCTTTATATCACAGTCTCCCCCATTTCAAATCTTCCGGACCGACTCCGAAAAGCAGCCCCCGCCTGCCGCCATAAATCCTCCGTGAATAGGACCAAATGTCAATGAAGTGGTACTTTAAAGTGTATGAAGGGTCACCCGCACTGAATCCCTCAACTAAATAGCGACAGAGAACCGTGGCTCCATCATAGCTCACGACCGGCCTCGCCTGATGAAGTGCGCGCCACCTGCTCGTTGTCGTCGGCGGCCGAGGGGAAGCCGCCGGATAAAGGAGCGGTAAAAAGCGGCAGCAGAGCGAGGTACGGAGCGCACGCGGCGCACCGGGGTGGTATTTTTCACCGAGCGACACTCGAGACCTCTCAGCTCGACTCGTGCAGCCGAGACAATTCAGCTCTTTTGATGTAATGCACCTCCTCAACCACCGCCCCCCACGCGCGCGGTGCTCGCCGGTCGATGGGTTCATACATCATTCCTTTAAACAAGTGAAAAACGCTATTGTGGAGCAGCCCGAGGTGCCTCGCACTCGGCCAGGTAGCATTTTTCACATGCCAGTTGGTGAGACTTCAGTTAAAGCAGCTATTAGGAAGTTACAAAGTGCCACCAAGTCTGGAACAGGAGAAACATCGTCTCGGTTGGTGTTATTGTTTGAAACCACAGACTGCACAAATGCCACTTCCTTGCATCGGCCAAACCGATGGGATACGGGCGGCGTCATCTTGTAACTTTGGTGCCTTTGGTGCCATCATCTTCTGCCTTAATTAATCTCGTTTTTAATTAATGCTACATTAAGTCTACCTTGGTTGGATTACACACTGTACTTATTACTTATTTGTTTTTTTAAATTAAAACTCTCACGGCCCCACGGGACTGCTTTATGGATTGGTTGGCATGGCAACTGGTATTTCTACGTCAACTAAAACGAAACCTATCCAGAAACACTTGAACATACATCGGCATTATATTAACTACCTAAAATGAACGAAACCACCCTTGAAAAATATATATTTCATCTGTATTTTAGCGTTTTAGTTCCCATCCGCTAACATGGAGGGGTGGGGCTTATGACCTATACTGCAGCCAGTCACCAGAGGGCGCTGTACTGAATCGTAGCTGCTACATTTTTCCACGCATTAAACTCAAATTAGCTTTAGCTGCCATGTACACACATGCAAGTTGTTTTTATTTTATTTATTTATTTATTTTTTTATTATTCTCACCCACCACCAGGACACAGCTCCCGGGACATTACAGCATGAAAACTCCATATGTCATTATGAGCCGCCTGTAAATGTCAGCTAAGGCTTTATGATCACACACAAAAGGTATATAATATAAATATGGCGCTGATGGTCAAGCAGTAGATTAACTGTGCTCTGAGCAGGATAGAAAAAGGTGATGTGGGGATCAACGCTGGCTTTAAAAGTTTGAATGTCATGTCGACAGTGACCTTTATTTTACAGCAGTTACTTCTGACACAGTGAACTGCACAGGAGCGTTTCTCTGCAGTGGAAGGTGTTGGTCTCAAATGAATAGCGGTTTTTCTTTATTATTCATTTATTTATTGCTATTAAAACATGCTGTGGATGAATAAAAAGCAGAACAAAATCCGTTCTCTCTTGCTTACGCTTCATGATCAAGCAGATAACATCTCCAAAAATAACAAAAAAAAAGAAGTGTCAAAAACTGCATTTTCTCAAAATATCACTTGGAGCTACATGAGAAATAAACATGTTTCAGTCTCAGTTTCACTCACAACATTATGACTCTTCCCGTTGCTCTTTTTTAATCACATTTTTTTTAAAACAGGCAAGAAACTTTTACTTAATTCAGCAATTTTTCCTCATTTATTTCAGCAGGCAGGTGTAAACATCATTTTATTCATTTTTAGCGAGTGCTAAAGCAAAGCAAATGGAGGCGTGATTCAGAAGAGGGGGGAGAAAAACAAAAAGTAAACAAAATAAGTCCGGAAGCATCCTATGAGTGGTTAAATACCAGCCATTGTTCATTTGCGTCGGAGCCCTATTGTTTGGAGTTTGTATCTCGACGTGCCACCGGTTCCCCTACAAAAGACGAAGGTTGTGACCGATGGTCCTGTTTGTCCTTCATTGTGGCACTGCCAGGAACTAAAACCCGCGCTGCGTACCAGCAAATTCTATTGGGTGTTTATAATAAGCACTCTGGAGGAAAAGGTCAGAAAATCTACAGGCTGTTTTGCCCCATAATGCAAAAGGAAAAAAACCTTAAAATACACCGAGCGCCTGGAGCAGGGAGGAAGACACGAGGCGTTTAGCCTCCACTAACCCACCGGGGCAAAGCGCCGCCATCATTACCTCGCTTATTTTCATCTGTTACCGAGGCAATTTAACTATCACACCGATCTCCCGGTCGCTCTCGGTTCCTTTCCACCGTTACGACTGCCTCGTGTTTTTTTGCCTTTGGAGATTTATTTCCTGCTCCCCGGAGAATAAGCGAAGCAGTTCCAGGCTTCCTGGCTGAGAGGAGCGGCCTTGGCCGCGAACAAAGAGCTGCTGCAAGTTACGAGGAATCCTCATTTCCCTCCGGTCAGATGTTGCTTCATCTCTGCCGACGCTACACAACAACCAGAAGCTGCAGCGGTGCAGCCGGTGGCTGTGTGTGCGTGTGTTTGTGCGAAAGCTCGGCCGGCTTCTTTATGGTTTCTGCTAAGTAAGCCACCTACTGACAGCTCCGCGCAGCTAAACTGAGACAACACACCTACAGCGATGCTTTTCACTGTGTGTGTGTGTGTGTGTGTGTGTTACAGCGCTCTCATTATCAAGTGTGGTTCGGACGGCAGTGATTCATGTCGCCTATTTCTGGTTAAAGCTTCCTCACCTCCCCCTCTGCTACAATTTCCTTCTCCAAGTTCTTCTACACCGTCCCTATCTTCATTTTGGCTTTTCTTCCTTGTTTCACTCATCTTCTCCATCCATTCCCTCTTCATTTCCTCATCGTTCTGCTCGGCTCTTATCATATCTCACGACGAACGGCTCCTCTTTGACCTGTCACCAACTCCCAGCGAGTTAAAGCCGATCGGGATCCGCCGCCGCCTCCGCCGCACGTCTTTCCTCACAACCCGAGTCACGTACATCTTCCCTCCACGTGCGTCTTCCGGGAGTCACGCCGGCTTCGTCGACACCGCGCGACCCTCCGCCATCTCAACCCGGCGTCAACTCGTATCCCGGGCTACAATTAAATTAAATCTCCACCCCAGACGGCAGTCATCTGGCAAAAAAAAAAAAAAAGGCAAGTGCACCTGTGACAGCTGGGGGTCTGCAGAGGAATGACACGTGTGCCCACCTGTCAAACGCTTCTGGCAGGGTTTGATGGCCCGGGCCGAGCCGGCTGCTCCGCCTGTCTATTACATCCTGACCTGCCTTGTACTTCTAAGCCACAGCGAGAGCTGGCGTCTCTCATCCAGAGTTTAACTGGCAGAGGAGTTTCCCCAAGTGAAAAGTAAATCTTAATTACTGAGCTTTAATTATTCATCCGTAATTCCTCCACAAAGGGTGTGAAGCACACATTCGGTCATCTTCTGCTTTCTTATTAAATCATACGTCCCGGTTCACACCTGGAAGCTGCCCGCCGCCACCGAGGCTAATGTCAACCAAGACTCGAGCGCTTTGCTCCGGTGTAACTCGACAATAACTGGCGAGGGCGCGCTTTTGTCAGACTGCCAGGAAAGAAGTTAAAGTGCATTAGAGGCGGATGGAAAGGCAGGGGCCCTTTAATGCAAAGAACATTTGAGCTTTTTAGACCTGGTCCTGTAGCTGAAGTCGGTCCACAAGCAATATTAATTGAATCTTACTGTGTCTGTATATGGACAATTCCTTGGTAGAAAGAAACTATATGAGCCTGGATACAGATATATAGATATATAGATATAGTGTTTCACTCAGACTCATTCATATTTACGTCTCTGATACTTTGACAGCTCTCGTTACTTCTCAAATTCTAAATTGATAATTAAAAAATAGATTTTTTTTAAAAATAAAACATGATGAGATGAGACCATTGATCCCGAGGAAGGAATTTCGAGTGACCCGGAGGTATTTAAATCAGCCTCTCCGCTGCAGATGAACACATTCATTCATTGATTTAATGATTTCATCGTTCCAAACGGGCGAACGGGTCAGCGACATCTCGGCTTTGCACCCTGACAACTGTCCGAACTCTGATTTACAGCGCGGCTTTTCATAAATACTAAGTAACGAGAGGCAGAAAAAGGTGCGAATCAAACAAACCTCCAAATCAAAGAGACGCAGATTCAGCTACAAGAACTACGGTAACTGCGCAATTAGCTAGAAACTAGATAAAACTAGTCCAATGCGAATCCAGCTATTGTCTTTTTTTTTTCGGTTTTATATTGAAACAAAGAGGTTGTTATAAACATTCATACAGTGGTGTAGTGGTTAGCGGTGAAGGCTCTGGATCCGAAGCCGCTGGCTGACTGGGGCCTCCCGTCCTGGGATTTCTCCTGGTGCTCCAGCTTTCCCACCACAGTCCAAAGACATGCTCGTTAGGTTAATTGGCGAGTCTGAAGTTGGCCGAAGGTATGAAGGTCTGTCTGTGTGTGTTAGGCCTGTGACAGACTGGTTGAGACGGCCAATGGCAGCTGGGAGACGTTCCAGCCCCCTGCAACCCTCCGGAGGACGTGCGATTATGGAAAATAAATAAATGAACGGTATTTTGCCAAGACTGCATTGAAATGATGGAGGAGAAACCTCAGAGAGACAGGCTATAAACACAAAGATAATTATCGTTTGTAATTTGGATGAACTGACCTTTTGGAGGGAACGCGGGCTGTGCTGAATGAGTTTAACGTTTAGTGACACAAGCAGAGAGCGGCAATATGGAAACGACACATTTGTCGCATGTTTTCATCATATTCTAACATCAAAACATAAAAGAATTAGCATAATTTATCACCTCGTATGAAAATCCCCAGTCTGACGGAAACACTCCTTCTGTTCATGTTCTAGTTTCACTTTTTTTTTTTTTTTTTTTTTTTTTTTTTTATTACGAAATCACAACCTTCACTTCTTTAGGTTTTCAGTTACTTTTCATTAAGTTCATTCACGCTGCGAACACCTAATAACATGTAATTATATGATCAAAGTGTAGCCGGGGCGGCTTGCAGGTGTGAATGATGAATGTTGAAGGTGTTTTTAGTCAGTCGTGAAAAGAAAAAAAGAAAGAAGAAAAAAAAAAAAACACCCATGTTCAATCAAGCTTTTCAGGATAAATAAAAGGTCAAAATGTATTTTATATGATAATTTATCCATTTAAAATCCCCAACACTTAATTACCACGGCACCTTCAGACCCGCCGCAATTTGCTCTTCAGGGTGGCAGCTCTTTACGTTTTCCTCCAGCTCTTGTACGGACAAACCTTTCTTTTATTTATTTATTTATTTATTTTTATTTTGGCGTGACATTTTCCAAGCAGCCCGTAATTAGGTTTTATTGTGATATTTTGTCTTGTATAAATAAGCGGCCACATTCAAAGCAGTGAGAGTCTCTGCCTTTAACGCGCAACCTTCGGCACACTTAGAGCACCGGCGGCTCTGTCTCGCCTCTATGGAAATCAATTGAGCGTGGCCTGATAGTATTTAGAAAAGCAGATGGCATGTCTAAATGCTAAGCAGGAAATAATTTGTTCATTTCATACCAACAGTGTCAACGCCATATTACACATTATGTCGGTCACACGGCCGGTTTCGCTGGGCCCGGGTTATGTGGCCAACTTAAAGCTATACAAACAATTATATCGCCATTAGGAACAAAGACACCTGCTGCCTTTGCATTTTTGTTTTCCAGATCGGTGCCTACATCAGGTGGTGACATTTCTGCTGCTTTGGCCACCAGGGCGTCACGGTCAAAGCAGCAGAAATGTGACCAACTCGTTGATTTCCATGTCAGACGAGATTTAGCTCTAGTTATTGCGTCTCCCATAGAAGGCATAAAAATGGACGGCGGAACAGCTTTTCAAAACTGAAGCCAAAGAAAGCAGAGCTCCCCCTGGTGGCTGGAGGTTGCAGTATCGATGGCAGTAGCAAATTAGGCCACACCCCCCACTGGCAATAAATACAAATCCCCCCATAGTCAGTGTTTATTTTGCGTTGCTAGCATCTGTCGACCAGAAAATGCGTGAAACTTTAGTCAGGTAGACACATATATAATGTCGTAACACATGTATATGTATATTGTAACTAAGAACTCTGATGGCTGATTTTGATTTTAGTTAATGTTAGCATCGTCATTTAAAGCGTTTGCCGGATACGTACACATACCAACTGCTTATAGATTGAAGAGATGCATTTCCTCAGGTTTTGTCCCTCTCTCTTGAGGGGAGCACAGGTTTTATCTTTTAAATTGTTCAAAGAACGATACACAAAGTAGCAACTTATGCTTCGGTTTTTACCCATAAGTGGGCGTGGCCTTTTCAGTGACGTGAGGTTACTCTCATAAGCTCCACCTCCTCCATGTTAGTGGGCGGGACTTGGGTCAAAATAAAGTAGGGGTGAGTCGGGACATTTTTTTTTACATATCCTTCAGTTTCTCAGTGACTGTTTGTATTAGAAAGATCAAAGTTTAATATATTTAACCCATATGTGTCACCTACCAGCCCACACTGCTACAACAAGTGTACATCTAATAATATGTCAGCAATTTGTACTCGAATGGACTCTGAAAAATGCTGCAACTGTCCCCTTACTAAAATACTAAAATATGGCAATAAAATGTTTTTTCCAGGATGGTTTATGTCACTTCAGCTCAGGGATCTTCAACTTTTATGGGGAGAAAATTAATAAAGAAAGTACATATATATAAAAAATACCCAATTAACCAAAGACTAGCGACCCTCCCTGCAGTTCCTCCCCTGTTGAAGACCTATGCTTTAGGTAGTTAATATAATGTTGATTCATGTTCTTGTGTCCATTTTTTTTTGAATAACTTTCGTGTTAGTTAGTCACTTGATGCTATATAAATAGGATGCGACACAATGGCGACTACAGGTTGCCATGCCAACAGCTCCGTGAGAGTTGTAAAACAACATTTTCTTTCCGTAACCGGTGGAGGTAGAGTAGAGTGTGCGAGTCCGGAGGAAGTGTGGCTGGATCATCGATAACGAGGCTCCGCGTGACTCTCGTACTGTGCAGGCTTCAAGCTCCAAACTTGCAAAATAGGCTCAGTTTGACCAATGCAAGCAAGTGCAAAGACACGTTGTCCATATTTATACAGTCCAAGGTGTCTCCTCCTCAGACCATTTGGGCTGCATGACATTTACTCTGCTCGTTTGTCTAAGGTTTGGTGATCGCAGACCTCGGTGGGCAGTGCAGAGCAGCTCCAAATGAAAAGCCTGGCAGGAGCACTGCAGCAGGAGCAGGAGTTTTTCTGAGCAGCCAACAGAGCTGGAAGCAAGCAGCGCTCTGAACAAGCAACGCTACAACTGTTCCAGTGCAGCTGCTCATGCTGGAAACAGAACCTGAAGATCACAACAAAGTCTAGACATCCCACACGTACACAACACATATCTGCCAACACGTAAAGATTACCAGCATCCGTCTATTCTGGTCTGAGAACAGTTGTGTTCCTTTAAAGGTGTTTAATCTTCACAGGCTTCAGATCATTCCCATCCTTATGTATCGCACCAAAAATAGACATCTGTCGGCAAACAATTTGTCTCGCTCGTGTTTTGCTGCAGTTTGCACAGATACGGCGGAGAAACCAGACGAAAAACGCCGAAAAAAGTGCAGCGGATAAAGAGGCAAAGGATTGTGAACTCTGCAGAACGACGTGAGCGTGAACCAAGTCAAAGAGAGGAAAGAACTCAGTCGAGACGTTCGTGTGAGGTGAAATCTTCAGAAAGGGGATTATGAAAGGAAAACTCACACAGCACAACTTTCCCGTTTAGTCGCGGGTTTCTGACTTTCTGCGGCTCCCGGATCTAATATCAAAAAGTCCTGACACATCTCGAATAATAACGGTGAGGACATGCAGCAAACGGGCCTTGATTAGATCTCAACTGTCACATCTCCTGGATCAGACCCGGTCCACACTTATAAAACCAGTCACCACACTCCGATAAATACGCTAAAAAATCTACAATACAATACAATAATCCGGCCATTAAATGGTCGCAGCTCTTTTTTATGATTAAAGGCTGAACAATATAACGCTCTGTGGCTACGGCTGCAGCTTCAAAGCATATTTTCCTGTCTCCAGCGGATGATGAACGCCGCACAGTGGAACAAACCAAACTCATCTTTGTTTTACATCCCAGTTTAACAATTCAGCATTTAAATATAGAACAAACAAGAGTTGCTCTCATCTCCAGAACAGAGCGGACCCGGAGTCTTATAGTAGTGCAATTAACTTAGAAGAGTTGCAGGAAGATTTAATAACTTTGATGCGTTTCGGTTGTGCTGACTACGGGCAACCGTGATGAAACAGAATCAGCAGCTATGAGCATGTAACAATGCAGACAAGTCTATTACTGCGAACCCTCAGCTCCTGCGGTGTAAGAGGAATAACGCAAAAACACAGAGGAACCTCGAGTAAGCAAAGCTTCCCATTTGTTGGAACAAGTTTTTATGTGTTTGATCAGTGATTCTGTTTCTTGGACTTTGTTGTTCCAGTTGACATGGACCAGAACAACAGCAACAGCCTTTCTTGTTGTTGTTGTTGTTTCAGCGAGTGGATGAACTCAACCCCTAAATAAATGAATGAAATCAGCTCATCTGACATAAAAGCAGAATCGACCGAACGCAACGAGCTCCTTAAAAACGTGTGCTCACAGAAAATCCGCTGTCTACACCAGAGGTCTTCAGTGTTTTTCAGGCCAAGGATGGAGAGATTAAGTAGTGACCCCCTACCTACTGTATGTGTTTTATATTAAGCTCAACCTAGTGCTCATAAATATACATTATCTTTCAGTATTAAGCTACTCAAATAATACACAGGTTCAAATACTCATTTTTTTTTTCTATTTTTCACCGGTTGACTGAATAGGCTCTCGGCCAATAGCGGAGAACCTGACAGAGTCAGCGTCTAATAAGCGGCCTCGTGATTGGCCCAGCAGCGATAGGGGCGGGGCCTTCTTTTTACAAGACGCTTAGATTGACAGGTCTTATGTGGCGCTCTGTGTGAAACAGTGCGCTGTTGAGACAGCTCCTGTATCGCTGAACGAGTGAAGTACTGAATGAAAGATCACGTATCCTACCTCCATTTATCACTTTACTAAAATATGCTGGTTTCATGTTAATGTGCATTGTATATATATAAATATATATATAAAATGTCTAATCAACCAAAGATTTTGTGACCTCCCTGCAGTACCTCCGCGGACCCTCTAGGGGTCACGGACAAAAATGCACATTTGCACAGTTACTTACAGTAATTAACAGTATAATTCTGGTCCCCTGGTCCTTTCATTAACATCCATACCCGAGTATAATCAGGTATGGTGCATAATTGCTAACTTTTAACTAATCAGACCCTGTGCACAAATAGCAAATTAGAAAAGTAATAGAATACTTGGTTGTTGTTGGGGTTTTTTGTTTTTTTTTTTATGCCAACACAGTCAAAAGAACACAAATGTCGTGCGTACTACAGTACAGCGGCGAATCCACAGAGTGTTACGTAGCAAAGAGGAATGAACGTACGTGATGTTTGACAGTGTGTGAACCAAAGTCTCGGCGATGGCAGCGGTAAGGGCTTGTGACTAAGCTGCTGCCGCTTTTGCTCATAAATCATCGCGCAACACTGTAATTAGTACACGCTGCGTTGGCCTTGATTGATAGCAGACAGAAAGGCAATCCCTCTGCTACAACACACACATTGCATATAGATTCATATCCAGATAGAGAGGAAGGAACCGTGCACTCTGCGCCCCTTTATTTCCAAAATGAGAGATGTTTTATCAATAATGTGTGCACGAGAATGTGTGTGTGTGTGCGTTGCTGCATCCCTGCAAGTCCCGAGGTGTCGTCTCCTAATTGAAAACTAAAGACACAAGCAGAACGAGTGGCCGCTGGACCGACAGGCCTCATTAAAACAAATGGGAAGTTCTGCTCGTCCGCGCAACATGTTTGTGATTAGCACGACAACAACCTGGCGGGCGGAGACACGCGTACCCGCTTGTAAGCGAGTTATCGACGCACAAAGACACACACGGGCGTGCACGCGCACCCGCGTAGCATGGTTATTGATCACACTCAGGGCTGAGCTACAGAGAGATGAGGTCAGGGGAGATACATTATCTTAATGTAGCCCCGTCCTCTAATGCACACGCACGTGTCCGACACACACACACACACACACACACACACACACACACACACACACACAAACACACAAGAATCTATTGGCTTTCAATAACGCAGAAAAACGGATGCCAGCGTGAGGGCATTTTACAGATATCCTGAGTGTTCTCTGAATGTTAATGAAAAAAAAAAAGCAGCTGCAAATTAGATTCGAAAAATAATCATTAAAAATACTCAGATAAAACACGCACACGACGGAGAGAACGGAGGCAACTCTACAGCTCGACAATGGACACTTTTGTGCAAAGACGGACTTGTATTTCAGGGGTGTTTGATGGATGGGACGATGTGATGGCGCATTGTTGGGGACGGATCTGAATTCCTCTTTGTAAAACTTTGCTCATAAAAATGTCACTTTTCCATTTACCTTTGCTTTATCAGTTTTATTTCTGCTTCATATTTACCTGTTCTGTTTTTAGATTTTATCTTTACACCTTAATTTATATGGATGTTTGTGGGTATTATATGTATAGGAAGGTATGTGTGTGTGTGTTTATGTGGTTTTATTACCTATTTTATTTATTCACTCCTTTCATTTATTTATTGTTTTTGGTAACTTATATTGCTATAAAAACCTGTCATTCATTCAATATATATAGTCATATGTCAGGAATGTTCTGTATAATGTTATTATTATTATTATTATTATTATTATTATTATTATTATTATTATTATACTGACAGGATGTGAATAATACAGCTTGATCTATAAAGAAGGGGTGGAATAAAATAAGTTTATACTTCCTCCCACTCCTTTTTGGGCTTATTTAGTTAATGTTTACTTTATTACTTACTTGTTTATTTATTTTTTCATTTATCTTGAAATAAACTAAACTAAATCTCTCTCTTATCTCTCTTGCTTTTCTCATTGCCGTCTCTCACAGGAAGCGTTTTCTCACCAGAGGACGTTGTTTACTGTAAACTACTGCGATCAGCTTCCTCTGCTAACGTTACTTTCCAGTGTATCAGGAAACACAACAGACAGGAAACTACTTTGCAGGGATCTGCGCGAAAAAAAAAAAATTTTTCGAAAACCCTGAATCACAGAGTTGCTGGGAGTTAGATGAGCAAACCGGGATCATTGTTTGTACTTTGAACATGAAGCTATTGTTTAGCTTCCCTGAACTCCTTCTGGGACTTGTCTCAGTCTCACCAAGTGGCACGATGTACCTTTTCACTGATTAACACAAGCTGTTATCATTTAACATTCAGGCATAACCAGAGACAACATACTGCAACTCTTGCAAAATTGACAAAGATATGATCTTGGTTTGATTTGCATTGCATTTGGCTCACATGTGCACAAATGGTTAAATGCAGAGAATGAAGAACTTGTTCTTCTGCAGATCCCAGAACCAAAGTCCCAAAGAGACGGCGGTCAATCCTGGACGACCGACCACGACCTCAGCCTGGCCAGCCTCCACGGGTGGGACAGCAGCCACCAAACGATGTGCTCGCGGGCGTTGAAGTTTGCCCCTTAAACGTCATGAAATATTTTTGAATGCGTCGCCAAGACATGAGAAATCCCCCGGAAGTGGCGAGCTATTTATACGCCACTCCATGATGTCACACTGATTAGTCACCCCCCCCTCCTACAGTAGACCAGGAGGCAGACGTTCAGCTTGAGGAATTTGCATTCATTAAAAACAGAACTGGAGTATATTCCTTTGTGGGGGGAAAAAAAAAACAACAACAACAAAAAAATCAAATCTCCAACAGTTCAGGTAATGAATGCATGCAGACGTAGCGTTCGCTATCCAGGCATTTAAACCCTCCCTATAATACAGATCCACGCCGTTATTTCCGTTTCGTGTGCACAAATACATCATTAAAGACATCCACATGCAAAACTGGGGAAAGACACATACGACGGCACGGCGCTGCACATACGCCTGCCGAAACAGAAATATCACACAGCGAGGGAAGGGAGGGAAGCCTTCTGGATGCAAAAAAAAACAAAACAAAAAAACAAACACAAAAAAGAATGAGGCACGGAGCGCTAAACAGAATCTGAAATTAGATGCATTGGAAACCTACAGGTGTGTTAGCTGGGTGCTGACACGTCTGCAGAACACCGGCACCTAGATGAGCCGGGGAAAGAGACGGGGTGTAGGGGGTGCTGGGGTGGGAGGGCGGGAGGGCGGGAGGCCGGGCTTGTCAGGGTGATAGATTATACGTCGGCCCGTATGACAGATCGTCGGGAGAAACGGCAGCAGGAGATTCGCCAGGGAACGGCATCTCATCTCGGATTCAACAATAATATTTACATAGCCAGTCTGAAATGAGGGCATCAGGAGGCCTGACAGGATGGTAAATCGAACCAAATTGAGTGAGTGGGCAAAAGAGGGATAGAGAGAGAGAAAGAACAGGTTGTGGAGCGTTTCTCCTGCGCCTACCCCGTGTGTACATTTGTGATTGAGACCTGGATTTTCTGTTCGGTTTACGAACCTCATGTGCGTCTCTGTGGTTTTATCTTTTTTTTCTGCACGGAGCCGCGAGCTGTCGCCCGCTAAAACATCTGGTATCGGGTTTGAGTAAACAACTATTTTTTTTCCCACATTATCGTGGGTGTGTTTGTGGAAGTCGTAGCTCGTTGACTGAGGAGAGAGAAGCACAATCTAGGAGAGAGACGAGCGGAGATGACATAAGAGGGACTTCAAGGTGGGAAAGAGCGAGAGAACGGGAGCGTACGCTAACAGAGAGAGAAAAGGGAAACTGAAAAGAGAGAGTGATGTTTGAGGCTGAAAGACGACAGAGTGAAGCGGAACAGCAGAACGAATGGGAAGGCATTGTCAACTTATCATGTTCTCTAATCTAAAACACACCCCATCACATTTTCCACATCACAAAAAAACAGTGACTGAATTTCACCTACGGCAACTTCCCAACGTCCACAACATCAATTGTGAATGTCATAATATCGATTTTAAAAGAAAAAGTCAGGTTTTGGCCCGATCATGAATGACTTCTGCAGCTCCACCAACACTTTTTCTGTACAAGTGCAATAAATTGGAAATGGATCATTTGGATCAATGTTGTTGTTTGACTCAGTTTGTCCAATGAATCATTATTTCTGTCATCTGATGTGCTTATATACAAATTCTAAGCTGCAATTACAATTTCTCAGTTAACTATGTACAATATTACAATATATCGCAATATCGCAATGATGTATCGTATCGTGACTCAAGTATCGTGATACGTATCATGAAGTCCTTACCAATGCCCGCCCCTAACACACACAGCAAGAACTAAAATGATTGAATTATCTGCAGTGAAGGCAGCACAAGCGTTTAAATATAAAACACTCAGATGTCCAACCTCCACTGAACATGCAACATACAAACATACATGAAACTGTGAAAATGGTATAGTGTCAGATAACTGGCACATTCCTCTGATAAATGCTTTGAATCAGTTTCGGACCAAAATATTCAGACGTTCCTGAGAATAATGTTGAATTGTGACGTGATTCTGACTTTTGTGATAGAAACGTTAGAGTCTTGTCTTTCAAAAAAGACTAAGACCATGAATGAGCTCCAAACTGTTCATGAATAGCATTCAATTAACTTTGGGTGTGTCCTAAAAAGACGTCTTTCTGGAAAAAAAAGGGTCAATATACCATAGTTTTGGCATTTACATGCACCCCCTCCCCAAAAATAAAGCTCTTGTGATTTACCCACACATTACTAGAAACCGATGCCTGCTGCTCATGCCCGATCAGCCCGTACCTAGCTAGCTTCTCCATCTGCAGTGTTTGTTTGCACCAGCTGGCACAGCAACAAACTTAAAAAAAATAATAATAATAAGTGAAAATGAGCTCAGACTTGGAGGAAAAAAAAACGGTCCTAAAAGAAAAGAGTCTGGCAGCACAGACAAAGACACCAATAAGAAAACAGTTCAGTCTGAGGCAGTTCTCCGTGCATGTGTGGTTCTGATGCTTTTATTTTGACAGGTAAAGATGGAAGCAGTGATTGATGTGCAAAGAGACAAGGACAATGAATAAAGCAGTTGTTTCAGTGTGTTATTCCTTTGCACTGTCCCTATTGTGTGTTGGGTCAAAATACGACAATTTTAAAGCGATATTGCTTCGTTTCCCATCGGGCAACACTGCCTTTATTTTCACGTCAACTAAATATTTGTGAAGTTTCCTGGCTGCATCTCACACGGCTGTGATGAAATCGCATTGACTTTCTACCCACAGACTGACAGACAGACATGTTCACCAATGCCAAAGTACTCAGAGCAGCCTTTTGTAGTAGTTGTCAATACAGCAGAGGCCTCCGGGCCCACATTTTGCAATAATGACACATGCACAGGCTCAAAGTGAAAACATATTAGCCGCTGAGCTAGTTCAGCAGGGTAATACTTTGATGTTTGTTCAGCAGGTAAAGATTCTTCATGCATCAAAAATGAAAAAGTGGGTGTAAAGTGGGTGTTCCAGCTTAAGAGAAACGCCAACTGACACGCTACCATTACTCCACAGTTGGAGTTTCTACAATATCTTCTTTGACACACATGATGTATACGTGTATATGTAGGCGCATGTTTCCGGGTGTATTTCTGTGTGTATATTTAGTATATTTATGTTTATATGTAAAAATATGGACGGCATTTCCCCACTTAGATGCATTGGCCAAACCGATGCCATTTTCCCACGGATACGAATGACGTTTGGAGCCAGAGAGTGGAGCCATATGGAGCTGCGATATATCTATGCCCCGCCCCCACATGCTGTTTCTATAGTGTCAAATAACTAACGGAAGCTTGAACATACATCAACGTTATGTTAACTACCAAAAACAACAGGAACTGTCCTTGAAAAAAATTATTTGACGTGTATTTTAAGCGTTTTAGTTTGGCCCAAGTCCCATCCTTTTACATGGAGGGGGCGGAGCTTATGACTTATACTGCAGCCAGTCACCAGGGGGAGCTCTACTTGCTTTGTCTTGACTCTAGAGGAGCTGTTTCCGTATGTATATATATATTAGTTTTACATTTGCACAATAGTGCAACGGAGAATAGTATATTTAACACAATAGTCGTAGCTTGTTCAAATTTTGCACTTTTTACAATTTGCACTTGTGGTTAAATGCCAAACTGCTCTTTTCGTTGTGTACATACTATATGCAATGACAATTAACGTGAATCTGATCTAATCTCAGTGGGATCCTGACACGTGGTCTTCAACAAAAGTAAAAATAGTATTTTACCAGCTTGCAAGTGCACATGGGACCTGCTCCAACATGCATGGTGTAAATGAGCCATAAAATATTTAATATAAATATAAGACATTTCAGTAGGAAATGATTCAGATTCAGTTTAATATATATATATATAGCTTTAGAACCAACATCTTCCTTGTTACGAGGCTCTGGCCCTTCAGAGAGAAAGAGGAGCCACGTAAGGGTCAAATACAAAAAAAAACGAAAGAGGGAAAAAGAGACTATAACAAAAAGCGGCAGCAAGAGCCCACGAACCAGGGATAAAGAGAGGCTTACGTGGAACAAGGGAGGGATGAGGAGAGACAGAAGTATGAGGTAAGAGGTGAAAAGGTCTCAGCCACAGACGGCAGCTAAAATAAACATGACCCTACCTGCAGGGATTAGGTCATGACGACAGAGTACGTTCACAGAGGAACAGAGAAAAGAAGAAAAAAAAACACAGAGAAGCAAAACGGAGAAGAAAGTGAGAAACGTAAGAAGCAGAGAGGCAGATCGATAACATGCTCGATAACATACACGATTTCACCTTGAGGAGCCTTTAAGGAGTGAAAGAGTAGGGAACTAGAATAAAACCAGTTTTAAAAAAAATAAAAAAAATACAAAACGCCTCATCTGTCGTCCTATTTCAGTTATTGAATTTGGCATCACAGCCATCTTGTCAAACAAACACAACATTTATCCCGTCTCTTTCTGACAGTCTGCAGCGGTTCAGTATAGAAGGTGTGTGATGTCACAGCCAGTGAAGTCTCCATGGTTACGGCCACTGAGCGACAAAAAGTGACAGTTGAACATGGAGATTAGCAGCATTAGTTTGAACCAGAGGCTTTAATAGTGTCTAAACTGTAAAATGAATTAAAAATAAAAATAAAAGGCGAAGAGCTGTTGTGTGATTGACTGTAGCAACGGATTTAAAAAGCAATCAGAGATGTCTGTAAAAATATATATCTGAAAGAAAAGAGAAGTCGCTGCATTACTGAAGAAACAACTGGAATCCAGGCACAAAAACCTGGTGTTGTGGTTCACATTTAGTGTCAGGTAATATTAATGTATGCTGTATTTTTTTTAATGAAGTCATATCTTAAGTTACTTCTTAAGTTACGTTCTGGAGGGTGTCAGATGAGTTTGTGGATGTTGTTGTTTTGGCGTAGCTACGGCCGAGAGTGACTATTTCAGTTCCAACAATAAATATGAACACAATATTTTTGATCACTCCTCGTCATCCTTTTAACACTACAGTATTTGTGGTTAACGCTACTTCTCAGTAAAGCTCTTAGCATTAGCATCTTTTATTTAGCTACATTTATCAATGTAAAAACTAACTTAAACTAACTGAAACTGAGGCTAATCCGCTTTTCCAAATAAGGGGGTGCTCTAGCATGAAGTCGTTGGAGCCTGTGTTGTATAAAGTCAAAAAAGGTCATACTTTATCGTAGTATTTCCCAGCGTTGAAATCACGTCCTAATAAATATCAGGAGAACTGATTTCTGGTCACATGTCAATGTTCATGGACCATTTGTTATTTGGTAGTTCATATGGTTCATTAAGTCTAATTAACTTGATCTGATAATCCACATTTTCTTCAGTCTCGCTGCATTTACTGATACATTTCACCGTGTTTTTGCCACCCAGGGGGCGTGGCCTCAGGCAGCAGTGACATCAGTGCATCACCTCTATAACCGACCCTCCCTTCAGCTTCAAATAAAAGGCTAGTTTTCGGTCATGGAGCATCACCAAAATGGAGCCGAGGGCGGATGCTCTTACAGACAAGAGAAGATGATGGATAGAGCGAAAAACAACGGGAAACACAAGTGGCCCGGGCAGAGTACGGCGATAAAGTGAAAAAGACAAACATAATAAGGGAGATAAAAGGAGCAAAGGGATGAAAACGAGGGAGGTGGAGGAGCCGCGTGAGAGAGTGAGGTAGACGGAGGCTGTAAAAGAAAGATAGAGAGCGAGAGAAGCTACAAGAGAAAGAGAATTGAGCAACAAAAGTGGACACACACAAAAAAAAAGAAGGGGCAGATTGCCAATTTAGCTTTCACCGGTAATCATTCCCACTAAGCCTTTCTTACAGCTGAGCGGGAGAAACATTCTCCCTCCATTTATATTGCTCTCATTTTTTTTTTTTCTTTCCCTTTTCCTCTTAAAACCTGGGTCATTCTCGCCATGCTTCGCAGGCAGGCTGCCTATAACCCAAACCCTCCCACCCCCGCAAATAAGCTACCGCGAGTACATCAGGGGGCTGCTGGCGTGGTGGTGAATATCAACAGCACCGGCGATCAATGGCAGCCAAACCCCTATAGAGTAAGAAGTGTGTGCATCTCTGCGTGCATGCACAGGTGGACGTTTACTCCGTCTTAGACCTCGAGGCAAATATTCACACTCTGGGAAAACAAAAAAACAGAGAGACATCTGGGGAGACTGGGACTTATAGGCTTTTATAAGGGTCATATACCTTTAACATACATAAGTTAAGTGTGTACACCTCTGGTTCAACATGATACCTCTGTGTATTACGTGCTTCTTCAAGTGTAATTACAACCTTTCCGGGGAAGCTGGTTTTCCATGGCCTCTTTAAAGCTGCTCCAGTCAATAATGGTAAAGAGGCAAAAGCCTGTGTAACATAAAAGGAGGCGCTGCGGTGATGAGCCTCCGGGGCATCGTCAGAAACTCTATTCTGCAGGGCGTCTTTAGTTTTACAGTCCAGTTTGTAGATGCAGCTGGATTTAGAAAAGGGCTCCGATGCTCAGATACTAAACCGCAAAAATGCGCCACAAAAATGCACCTTGGTGCAGAAAGGCTGTAGTACATATTCCAGGCCAATGCAGGGCGCTGTTACTGCTCGAGAACTCATTTAAAAAAAGAAGAAGAGGCAGCGCATGTGCATCCATGGACCATAGACCCTTCATGGCCGACATCACGGTGACATCACGGTGTTAGCTGGAGGCAAAACTTGAAGCTTGAGGCGAAAATGTCGCGATTAAAAGAAAGGATTGGAGCGAGACAATCAACAACAATACTTGCAACTCCCAGGTAAGATTAGAATCTACTACCTCATCAGTTTCAGTCTGGGTAAAATTATGGGTTAGACTAACTTAAAGTTCTTGTTACAGGTTAATGCTAATGCTAACCGCTAGGCTAGCATTAGCCAGCTAGCACAACGTTAGTTGCATGTTTCAGGGGTGTCCAAGCAGAAAGTTGCATTTACTACATTACACTCTACAGTGGTTCAACTTACTTCTTGTAATATCTTTGTTGGAGAGGCATCACTTGATAAACACAGACCAGACTTCGTCCCCTCTGTGTCCTCCTTTGGTCAAATCGTCCATCCAGTGAGAGTGTAGAGGTCGGTGAATGTAGTCCCATCAGTCAGAGTCAAGTTTTTTAAATAATAATATATATTCTCTAAAATATGCGTTTTCCTCGTCAATTATTGCAAAAACAGTCCGTTGAAATATGCTAACCGGCGTCTACAGGCTAGCGTGTTTGAGATGTTTTGCCTCCAGCTAAGCCCCGCCCCTCAAAAAATATCACACTGTTTATGAACTGTGATGGGGTCTATACAAACACACAACCCGGATTACAGTTTGTAATACTTTTTATCTCATCGTAGTGGTGAAGTAACAGTATATATTGGACCTAAACCACCCAACCAGGGTCAAGATCTGATTGGTGTAAACGTGGCCTAAAACTTGCGAGACATTTTCTAGATTCAATGTAAACCTGCCGGCAACAAAAAGCAAAGACAAATCTAGTTGGTGGATGATTTCAGAGCCGAGGAGCCTGACGTGTCCCTCAGGGGGGTTGGTGGGTACTAAAACAGAGCTAAAAGGTGGTGGGAAAAAATAAACGCAAAAGTAAATGTTTGTCTTTGTATTCATTCATTCATTCATCCATTCATGACAGACATTTCTTATTGATTCACGCTGAAGCTAATTTACAAGGAATAGGCGAGGTAGGAATAAGAGGGAGAATACAAGTGGGAGCAGCGAGGAAAGGTGATCTGATGAATTAATTCAGAGTCGGGAAAGGAAAGGAGACGAGAGGATGCGCGAGAGGAGACACGGGATGACAAGAGGGAGAAAAGAGTGATTGGCAAACAGAGGAGGAGAATCCTGAGAGGAGAAAGGGAAAGGTGATGGATGGCAAAGGAACAAGAGGAGGTCAATGACGGGGAGGAAAGGTGAGAGGGAAGGAGAAGAATAACAAAGAAGGAGAGGAGAGGAGAGGAGAGGAGAGGAGAGGAGAGGAGAGGAGAGGAGAGGAGAGGAGAGGGCTGATGTGATGAATGACATGTAACAGGAGGAAAATAAGAGAATAGATGGCCTGAAAGGGGAAAAATGGAGAAAATTAAATTAGAAAATGACAAAGGGGAGAAGAGAAGAGGGCTACTACTCATGAGCAGAGAGGGAAGGAGGAGACCAGTGATTACACTAAACAAGCCCGAGGCCTGACAGTAATTTGCATTGTGCACCGTTGCCCATTTATGGTAATGGTATGTGTGAACGCATACAGCTGGTAACCTGCATTGATCTGAGATCAGACTGCAGCAGTTGGCAGAGGAAAAAAAAAATAAATATTACACACACACACACACACACACACACACACACGGCCGGTCTGAGACTGAACAGCAGGCACAAACACACAAACAGACTCAACAATGGTCAAGTCAAGGACAGACAAACTAAAATAAGCAAAGGAGCGCACATGAATGGAAATGGGAGGACAGACACATGAACAGACTGGTAACAAACGCAGGCACAGACACACACACAGACACAAGTCTGAGAATCTAAACAGTACGAAGGGTTTTTAATTTGCTCGACTTAAGCCAGGGGTGTCGTTTTAGTTCAGGGGCCACATGCAGACCAACTAGATTAAGTTACGTAACAACAACTCCAAACGTTTCCCTTTGATTTAACGCCAAGAAATATGAGCACGTTATGAAAACATTAAACCTCCCAAACACCCGAGCTGTAGCTTGGTGTGCGTTTTTAATTTCTCCAAGGTATTTGGGACCTAAGAATGTCCTCATATGTGGACACGGGGACTATATGTAACAATATATAAAACTTTATTATTATTTTAATACCTTAGACAGAATTGCAAACAATGAAATTCCAATGTCCTCAAACGAGGACCTGCTAGTTAGCAATGGTGTCGCTCGTTATTATTGACAGAATTTGTTAAATTTGTGCGTCACATCAAACTAGAAATGTTTGATTTATGAGGACAACTAAATGAAATGAAAACTTAATGTCCATATATGAGGACGCAGGGTCTCAAGAGGTTAATGTAGGACTGGGGTGGAATGACCACAAATGTATATCAAAATCCTGACGGCATCGCAGTATATCACTGTATTTAGTTATTTTTTCATGCATAATCACATGTTCACGACTTTTTCTACCAGTTGAGAGAGGAACTAATGAAGCAGGTTAACTAAGGATGGACTATTTTACTGTGACGATGAGCAAATATTGTAGAATAATCCCACACTAGTAGTAAAACAGGTTAGCATGGTCTTGTGTTAGCGCTGCTAGCACTTAAGCTAACACTTGCAAAAAACTGACACTTTTGTTTCATTTCTTCATCATTCTGCCTCTTAAGTTTTTCAGACCTTTCCATCTTCACCACATCATCCATAGTGTTACAGTCGCACACTGAAAATATCATGCCGGTATATTAAAAATTCATACCATAAAAGAAAACATTCGGTATGAACCAGCGTAACGTCCAGCCCCATTTTAAACGGACAACCATACAGTTTTTAAAAAGAATAAGTCCTAGGTCTCAGTAGCTACGTTTCCAGTACACTTTTCTGCAAAATGAAATCGATATTTCGATAAAGTACAATTGCGCTTTGTGTGCGTTTTCATTGGAAGGTGTTTCGCGAATGAGCCGTAACTCGCGATTTCCCATAAATCTCCTAAATTCTCATCACGTGAGACTTGATTTTGAGAAAGATGGACTTCAACTGAACTGGTGACATGACCCCCTGTGTCATCAGGTGATGGAGAAAAAAAAGTGTTTCCATTGCACTTGTGCGATAATCTGTTATATCGATATGTCTGAAAAACCACCTCATGGGAGGGTAAAAGTGTTTTAGCTGTAGATATTTGACAGGTTTTTAGAAATGTTGGTGTTTCCATTACCAGTTTTTTATTGTGATATCTGGGTTTCGTGAATTTGTCAGGGGAATGGAAACGCAACAAGTGTTGTGTTGTGTCCACATCACTTAATAAAACCACGTGAACCTTAGTAACAGCAGTTACTTTTTAGTGTTATGTTTGCACTTTGCAAAATTCATCACACTGGCCAAATTTGTACCCTTTGGCGAGATAGTTTTGGCCTCCGGGCCCTATGTTTGACATCCCTGAAGTCAAACAGGATGGGTACGTACGCACAATAGGCTGTGGCTACAACATTTCAAATAAAAGTATTTATTCAAACTACCACGAAGCCATTACATCCTCACATTCAAATCCGCTCATCGCCATCTCAACACCTGCAGAGTGAGAAAGAGCTGGAGACATAAACATAAATGTAGAACACTGAACCAAACCAGAAGTCTCCCAAACCTCAGGTAGTGAACAGATAACATCCTGTCGACACAGCCGTGACCCACTTTCACACCCCACAGGATACAACTGTCACGGATACCACACACACGCATATCAAACTCGCAAACACTACTGGGTACGTGCGGCCACGGAGGCGTCGAAGTTCATAGTATCCATGTGTGTGTGTTTGGAGACAGACTTGATTAATCAGGCTTCTCATTAATCAAACCTGACTTGTGGCTCTGGCTTTAATCTTCCTGCTGGTGTGAGCTTTTTAATAACACACAATCATTTATTGGATTAGGTACCAGCTGCTGTGTGTCCCGTTCTTGTTTGATTGTTCCTCATCGTTCGCTCTCGTTCCAAATACGGCATCACGCTAATTAACTCTGGATGCGAGTGTCATCCCGAGCGTCACCTCCTCTCATTTCCGCAGACCTTTTTTTTTTTTTTTTTTATCGGGGAAAATGTAGCAGCTTTTTTCTTCTCGGCACGTGTGTCGCGTGAAACAGATGGAGGCTTAAAATCGGTTTGATCGGTTATATTTTGAGACGCCGGTCCAGTTTAAAGTTTTGGCAGCCACCTGAGGTCAAACAGATCTAATGGCAAGAATCGGAAAACTGACATGAGCAATCTCATCCCGGAGTAAAAGCTTGCTCTGGGGGGTTTCAGGCCGGGTTTCGTCTTGAGACAATTTGTATTGTTATTGATGCTCAGTGTTGCCAGATGGGAAATGAAGAAAAATCATACTGTCGCTTTAAAAGTATTGAATTTTCAAATACAGCGCTCCTCTGTATGCATGGAGCTGCAATAACCCAAGGATTAAACATGAAGGCTTGGCAATTTTAATGAAATAATTGCTTTGTTTAATCGTATATTTGCCCTTTCACATCGTAAAGGCGCGTAGATATAATTATTTCTTGTGCAATCTGTGCACACAAATGTCAGCAGCTGCCATTTATGCGGCTTTAAAGAATGGACAGTTGTGCGCTCGCACTTGTCAGCGACGGCAGACAGCTGATCGCAGATCAAAACGAATCCGTCTGCAAAGCGACGCCCCTTTCTCATTGTGCGCGGGTTACACCAGGCAGACGATAACCAGGAGGTGGGTCGACTGACACATCTGTGTGACAATAATCCGGCCCTGCCAATCAGCCGCCACGCCAGGCAGCGCAGACAAAGAGGAGAAAAGAGGTAGAAGGAATTCAGGTCATTCATTTTACCTCCAATAACAAGAAAGCTGTGGCTGTGTTGCTCCCAGGTCTGTTTTTTTTTTAAATAGATTATTTTTATGGCTTTTTCTTTCCTTTGCTTTCCTCCCCCCCGTTTTATTTATTGAACTGTGGTCATGCAGGGACAATGGATGACCTCAGATAATAAAAGAATCCAACTGGGACTGCCCCACTTACCCAGTAACTTATTTATTTATTTGAAAATGACTGGTCTATAAAAAAAAAGTAAAATAAAAAGTAAAATAAATTGATAAATACATAGAAACGGTCCCTGCTTGTGTCCTATTTTAAATTTATTGTTCGGTTCAGCTTGGTCCGTTTCAGTTATTTAAAAAAACATAAACCAACTAATTCTTTTCTCCTAAATGAACAACCACAGCCGATCATAACCACAACAGGAACCACTGTATGTACTCGGCTTTGCAGTGTTGCACAACTCCATCTACACATGTACGTGTTTTATTTCTTTTGTAACTTGTAGATTTCATGTGTACGGACTCCCGACGCAAACCAGCCCTCGGTTGCAACTGGGTGCATCCACATTTCCTCTCTTTCTTTTATCACCGATGTAAACTTTTCTTTCACAGGAAACGATCCCTGAACGAAACGAGAAGCTCGACCTTGTTTGGTGGAGCTCAAGGCTTCGGCAGGTGCACAGGGTGGATGGTTTAGTGGCTCGCTGGCTCTCTCTCTCCCTCCGTCTCACCACATCATTCACACGTCTGCACGAAACACAAAACGATGATGCCCAGCGTGCGTGCATGCACACACATAATACAGCAACACACACACATGTACACACAGATCCTGCCAACGCCCGCACCTCCCAGCGAGCGGAGAGGAAAAGAGACAGGAGTTGAGGGAGATGACACGGGAAAAGACTTTAAAAAAACAGCTTTTATCTGTTTTCTGCGAGAAGAGACTGTGACTGGGAAGCTGTCAGGGGGCCACAACTGAGTGGTTCCAGCAGACTGAGAGTGACTGTGTGTCTGTGTGTGTGTTTGTGTGTGTGCGAATCTGTGCCCGTGCTACAAGTACTTCATGTATGTAGCAGGACGGCGCAGGGATCGCTATCTGAAAGAGAACTCACATGTATGACCGTCTTCCATCAGCCGCTCTAAACGCACCAGCGGTCGCACTCGGAGAATAAAACATGAGAGCGAGAGCGAAGGGGAGCGAGAGTTAGGTGAAGAGGAGAGGAGAGGATGGGGAGGGAGGGAGGGAGGGAGGGAGGTTAGGAACCCTCACGCTCAGAGTTTTCAATCCTCTATCACTGCGTGCCATTTCAAAAAGAAGAGGGCCGGCGAACCGACGCTTGCCAGAGAGTGCGAGAGTTGTCACAGCGTAGTAACCTCAGCATCCCGGCAACAAGAAAAAAAAATAAAAGAGCCGGGAATAGAAGCAACAAGGCGACGGTTCAGCCAGACCTGTCAAGTCAGAGCGAAGCCAGAGGTCTGAGCTGCTTCGAGTTACAGCGAGCAAATGGTTCTTCTCCCTGTGAGCGAGTCGCCTTCATCCGCGCTCGCACGCATACTGCGCTAATTGGCATTTAACCCATGGCGCCCGTCGCCTATTGGTTTCTAACAAGCAATTACATAATGCTCACTATTATCTCAAACCAACTGAGCTGTTATGGAGTAATCATAATCTTGGTGCTGTGATTGCCTTCTGCGCGAGACGGTTCAACTGGATCAGCTGGAAAGTTTAACTTCATTTTAATTTATGACCAAATTCATAATGATGGTGCTTTATCTCTGCGTGGCTCAGTTTAGGAAAATGCTAACGTGCGGGGGGGATGCTAACAATAAACTGCATTTTACTTTTAAAGGGCCAGTGTCAGAGAATGGAGTTTCATCAGTTCAATTCAATGTGGCAAGAATCTACAAATGCATGTTTATCCTCGTCTTCATTCTCCTTGCAAGGACACAAAGACAGTCCCATCGCTACAGCAGTGGGATCGTCGTTATGGAGTCGAATCCAGGACTCGAGCCACGGTACACAACCCTGTGTAAACCACATCTCTCACGGCGCCGGATGGGAACGTGCCAGGACTGCCAACAACTCTCCCGGCATCGAGAAGGAAATAATACGAGCGTGCCCCATTATTGAGTTTCGTCCTTTAACTTTAAAATCGTACTTTGCGCTACAATAAACCATTTTTTTCCCATCTTGAAGTCATTCACGGCAGCGCTGAAATCCTCAGTCGGGGACTTGGAGTGAGATAATTAACCCCTTTCTTCCTCGACTCAGCTGCTTTGGATTCACGAGCCCCGTTGGGGGGAAATAAATAGATAAATAAATAAATAAAAACGCTGTGAAAATGATAATTTGGGATTTTCGCGTCCTGCACTGGAAGCGTCGCTGCTCATTCTCTACACGGTCTCCCACGTGGAAGCATCATCTGTCACCAAGGTCTCCGGTTTGACTGCTATGCTGATGATATTTACCTCTGAAACACAAAATCCAATCCACCCATACCAACTGCCTCGCCGAAATTAAATCACGGATGCACGGCAACTAAAACTCTAAAACTGCACCGTGATAAGTCAGATGTAATAATCCCTGCACAGCTACGCCAGGCGTCACTCTGCAGCCGCTCCACTGTGGCTCATGTGGCTCATATTTCAACAACCTCTTGCTTTTAGCCTGTTCTCAGTTTTTTTTTTTTTTTTTAATTTAGTATTTTTTCTTCTGTTTAAAGTGTCCTCAATTAAGACATTAATTAAAAAGATGGATAGCGAGCTTTAAAAAACTATATATAAAACATGCAGTCAACAGTCCTTTTATCTCAGTTCTTAATGGCCTATTAGGAATTCTCTCCATCTACGCAGATCCAGTTTAATGAGATTTTACTGTCGGACCCACTTAATTCTTCACAAAAAAATGAACTTGTCACATAAAATTACTTTCAGAAGACGTGAAATAAGACTTTGCGCGCAGGATGCATGACTTTGTCTGTTTGCTGTTTAAGCTTTAGCATTTAGCTCTTTTGAATGTCACTCTTTTTCATGTTTCGTCCTCCGTCGCTTTCTGGACAGTTTCAGGCTGCTGATGACTGTAAGGAACGAGTGATGTTCCACACCATCTCATTAGCACGCTCCCCTTCACACTGCCTTTCATACTGAAAAATGCCTGATTCAATTCCAAACCCATTTAACTTCTCAGTTCGGACACGGTCACTTTGTACATTAGCAGCCCCCGGAAAACCTCGCAGCTTATAGCTCACAGACGCCCACCGCGTCAGGAAAAAAATGGCATGCTGGGTAGAGGAGAGGACACACATGAAAGAACAGCACACATCTCATTAGAACCCTTTTCTCCCCGGCCAGCCTGCTGACGGGGCGGACGGCTTCCCTCCCGCCGGGACGTTCGCACGGTGGGAAACGAGAAGCGGTCGAAAGCATTTCGCCTCCTTCCTCAGATACGCGCCCAGGGATTAAGAAATCATCCTCACAATTCAAGAAGCCTATCACCTGGAAATAGACTCTAGGATGAGGGGGCGGATAGGTCAGAAGCCCAGTCACATAAGTCATTTTCAATTTTCCAATCCCAGCTCCTTAGTTAATGGAGTTTTTTTTTTCTCTTTTTTTTTTTCTTTTTTGAGGTAAGTGCAAACACCGTGATGGGGAGGAGGTGAACTGCTGGCACGGAGGATTTCATTTTCTTAACTGTGGAATAAGGGTCAAAACGATGCTGTGACAAATAACTGAATTTAACAGCTTTTGGTCTATGTCTTGTGCATGTTTAGACCTCTGCATCGTCCCATTCCCCGCTTTAAACAAGGGGGAATTTCCAAGCTTGGTAGATTGCATCGTTCAGGCAGGAAGTCCCTTACATACTGTGAAGAAGGCGCCTTAAATTGAATATTTCCTGCCTTGTGTCGCGCCCTGCCACACTTTGAGAAGCACCGCCCTACACAGACCCTAACGCTGTACCCAGACATGCACCTCTGTAGAAATGTAACTACATGTCAGGGTAATGCAGACCACAAGAGCTGTGATTGGTCCACTTGGTAGTAGCGTATTTCCACTTTATTATTACCAAACTGTGTTGGTTCAGATCAATAAAGGTGGAACACACCGAGGGAAGCTTAACTGAGGAGGTCCAGAAATGCAACCGCTGCAAGACTCGCCAAACTTCCGGGCAAACGTTTCGGTTCCATTCTTGAGTGTGAAGCACAAAGTACAAGTAGTAAACAAAAATTAACCCAACTGGCAAAAAAGAAACACCGCTGGCTACAGAGTGAGCCAGAATAACAACAAGTGTAAATGGCCACAGGTGATAGCTAGGTACATAGGTTATGACATCTTCTTTCTGCTGTACTTTAAATAAACCTTTACAGTTTTTCTTGCCAGAAAGAAATGTAGATATAATGATAATAATGTGTTGTTTTTATAAGCACGTTTCAGGACTCTGAAGGTCACCTTACAATAAAACAATTAAAAATACACAGTAAAATAATAAAACAAAAATGAAGCAATAATACAACAACAATAATAAAAGACAACAATAAAACAATAAACCACAGTGAGCAACGACAGAAAAATGCAATATGTTAGGATGGGGTTAGGCCAGTCTGAACAGGTGTGTTTTGAGAAGTGATTCGAAGGTTGACAGTGATGTTAGAGTCCAGATGTGCTGTGGGAGATGTTTTCCAGAGCCGAGGGGCAGTGCAACTAAAAGATCTCATTCCCACTGTGGCCAAGTGGGCAGAAGAGGAGTGAAGAGGAGTGAAGAAGAGGAGGTCCTGAGTGTGAGGGAAGGTGTGTAGGTATGGAGAAGTTAAAGGGCCTTAAATGTGAGGAGCAGGATCTTGAAGTCAATGCGGAGGTGGACCAGTGCAGCTGAATTTTGGACTAATTGTAGTTTATTCAGGGATTTCTGCGGCAGACCATGAAGAACTGCATTAAAGTAATCAAGGCGGGATGTGACAAGGGCATTGACCAATACGGAAGTGCTATTAGGTGAGAGGGATGGGCGAAGGGGGTTGATATTGCAGAGATGAAAGTATGAAGACCGGGTGATGTTATTGATATGGGCAGGAGTGCAGGAGAGATAGAGCTGAGTGTCGTCTGCATAGCAATGAAAGTTGAGTACGTGATTCCTGAAGATATTGCCGAGAGGGAGTAGGTAGATAATGAAGAGGAGGGGGCCAAGGATAGAGCCCTGTGGCACACCACATGCGACTGGGGAGGGTTGGGATTGGTAGTACAAGTTGTATGCGACCGGAGAAGTAGGAGGTGAACCAGGAGTGAGTGGTGTGAGTTAAACCAATAGAGGTTTAACTTGCAAGGCAGCAAAAAGAGCATCAACGGTTGGACGATAACCAGAAACCCAACACCCAACTTCCATATTGGAGTGTTACTTTAGCACATAGCTGACTTCTGTTTTAATTTCAGTAGTTACCAAGTCCTCTGCAGGAGGTTTTACATGCACTTACCTTTCATTAATACATGCTTCACCCTCAGACCTGGCTTCAGGGTGCTCGCTGCCTCTCAGTTGGTGCATGCCTTTTGATACCCTCCAGCCCCCGCAGCCATAACCCGGATAAGCGGTTTAGAGAAAAATGGATGGATATTCCAATTTCAATGTAGCGAGCAGATTAGCAGATTATTTCCATAATTGCCTGGCTCATAACAACACAGTTCCTCTTTTGATTAGCCAGCCACAGTATCCGTTATTGTCTCCAGCCTAATTTAATATTATTTGTCAACCACAGCTTCAGATTTAGACAGTGTTCACGTTAAGCCCTTCAGTTAATGTTGTTTTCCTGTAATGAGATACGTTTCCGCGCTAATAAAAGGTGATAAAATAAAATAGAAGTACTCAATCAGGTGGGAGAAAACAACAATCGGCATCATTTCTAACCAGATCACTCTTTGTCATTTTAAAAAAAATGGAAACGCCTGTGAAAAATAATCCGTTTTTCTCCCAAGGGTGGAGCACAAGTGCAGCTACAGTTCACGCGTCTGGCGGTACGACAGCTGTCATCTCTAAATGAAAATTTTTTGCGCCACCGAGAATAACTTTATGCCATTAATGATTTCTCTGATCTTGACATGTGAGCTTTTTAATCCATGTGCCACGAGAAGAAGAGAAGAGCTTCATATTATATGGAGATGGGAGGAAGAGATGGTTGTATGTGTGTGTGTGTTTCTGTCTGTCACAGTTACTCACATCTTCACCCATCACACGGCCCACAGTGGCTGTATAGCTGCAGCTAACAGAGGGAGCTTGTCACAAGCGCTACTCACACATACCAGCGCACACACTTGGGCGTCTTTGCGAGGACACTCATTGGCATAATGGACTCCCTAGCACTTCACTGTCACAACTAAAGGCCTGACCCTGAACTTGCATCCAAAAAAGCCAAGAATGAAGGAGACTGGGAACCTGAGTAGATATCATGTGCATGTCAACGGCAGGGGCCAGGATTTAAATGAAGTTTCAGAGAAACCGCTTTAAAGATGCATTGCTGAACCATGGGGCATCAAGCTTCTGATTTTTACCACTTGAATTTCCTCCGTGCATCGAACGAACTGCATTTAGCGCAGGTTGTTGCACCCAGAAACAATGTATAAAACAAAGCCACAAAGTCAGATTTTACATACCACTCTAGTTCCAGTCCTTTGAGTTTCGGTTGCAGTAAAATGTACCTTAACCCCTGAAGCATCACTTTGACTGTACAGTATGTCAATTAGTGAGGACCAAGAAACCTCAGTTTCCTCCAGAATAGCTTTAAGGCTCATTTAAGGTACTGCAGGACATTAATACTTGAGTGTGGCTTTGCAGGTCGATTCATTTTTGTTTCTACTTTCTGCTTCACTTTCACCAATGGAGAGAAAGTCCTACGAATGTTTGTATCTCCAAACCTCCTCGGCTAATCTTTCCTTGATGCGTTCCATCTTTACTGATCCAAAACAACCAATTAAAACATTGTGATGGAGACGCAGAAGCAGGAAAAAAATCCTAAAGTTAGTACCAAGCTACTACAGCCTGCATCATTCCTGGGGAGGTGCACGTCGCTAGTGTGAAGCTCACATGGTATAAAAATTCAAAAGATAACTACACAAGCATATGCACACACATTATTCCTGAACGCGGAGCCTTATTTCCAGTAAAGTGCTACGAGCCGTACCTCATTATTGTTGCAGAATTGCACTGTTTTGTAACCTTTGTGCAGAGGCATCAGACTCCGAACCTCACAATGCCGATGATGTCACATGGCGGTAAAGGAGGATAAAAGATGCTCCGATGCAGCTATTTACAAGAATCAGCTTCGTTAAACCTGTTTTCATTTCGGGTCTAATTGAGGAAGGACTTGGAGCGGATCCCGTCTCACAAAGAAAAGACACAGACAGAGACACTTCTGGCTGACCGACAGGTAAGAGCAAAAAAAACAGCAGGGAGGAGAAATAATGAAATGAGCTATAAGAAGAAAGCCCCCAGGGTTTGTAGAAAAGCACCAGGCAATATCTCAAGTCATTTGACAATGATATACTATTAAGGAAGAAAATAGAAAATCCTGCCTTTTAGAGAATCCTGTAATTCTATCATGCAAATGAAAACGTTCATTGGCGGTTTCCAGAGAAGTGTATGTCTGGTGCACGTCTGGAATACTGAATAGTTTAATGTCAAAAAAAAATAAAAAATCTTAATTTTGCATTCAGAGGAGAATATTCACTCAGCTTTAGATCAGGGAAGGGGAAAGTCAGAAGTGTTCAGATGTAGAGGGAGGAGGAGGAGGAGGAGGAGGGCGCCGAGATAGAGGAGAAACGTAGAAAGACAAAGTTGTTTGTTCTGTAGCTGTCACACTGAATCTCTCAATCAACTCCTGAATTAGTGAAGGATGCGGAAGCAATTAATCAGGTTTAGTAGAGCCCGCCAGAAAGAGGCAAGGGAATAGGGGGGAGGGGGGGAGGGGGTGGGGGCAACCTGTTTGTACATCTGCGTTTGTGTACCGTTCGGATGCCAGCTGATTTATTGGTTATTTATGGGCAAATGTGGACAGAATGATTCAACATAAATCTCGGAAGATGCGCGGCCCCTGGCCAGGAGGACATAATGCTATGTTCCACCCGTAGACACGTGAAAATGGTGGTAGTGTCTCGCTATATAAGGCTGCGCGACAAGATAAGATTGTTCCCTCCTCTATAGAAACTGAGCTATAGCACAACAGCCAGCCTCTAGCAGAGGTGTTACAGGCCGTTTAACGAGGAGAATACGCAGCTTTACTGTGCACAGTTGGGCGTCAAAAATGGATCAAAACGGATGCAAAAGATAAAGATGGATTTTTTTGATTTTTTTTTTTTCATTCTACGCATATTTCCGTGTCTAAATTACCCACAATGCAAATCGACTGCAAGGGGCCTGCTGAGATATGTGAGAAGTGAGGTCTGTTGTGATACCGCCTTGGGCCAGTTGCCCTTAAGCAGAGATGAGGGCTACAGGCTCAGGACACCTCATTCCAAAGCTTCACAATAGGTTATATGTGCCTCAAGACTACACGTATACATTTATATAAATTATTTATGTCTCTGTGGATCAGGTTTGTCCCCGCGCATCCTGCAGTTGCTTGATCAGGTTGGGATGTAGTGAATTTGGAGGCCAAGTCAACCAGACTCAGTTCTTGTTAGAATATGAGTCTGGTCCCATTTTTTGTGGCGTCTTTGCAGCCAAAAAGGAGAAAAAAAAATACCTTTGCATGCAACCGGATAGTCCTACAACCAATCTGAGCCATTTTGCTGTAAACAAATTCAACTTGGCTCACATGAAGCCAAACGATTTGGCCAAGCAGACCGGTGCTGGGGTAAAAATCAGTTCCCAGGAAAACTTGGGCTAGCTTCCACGCTAGGTAGCAGAAGTAATGCAGAAATGTAGAAAGAAAGAGAAAAAAAAATGTTCCATTTAATATTCTCAGTACGGGGGAACGCCAATCTGATAAATTAAAGGTTAAAAGTCGCAGGTCTATTCTTTCTATTGTGTGCAGAACATTTCAATGTCTCCCACTGAAGACAAGCCAGGAACCCGGGTCCCATGTTAATATGAAACATGGACCATTTCCTGCCAGTCACCTTACAACCGCGGAAGACGTGGAAGCCTCTGCCAAGAAATAATCCATGGAACAACATGCAGCCTGACAAACTTAATTGTCATATCCCATGTCTTTCTTTTCACATGCGTCTGCTTCGTTTGCCAGGACAGTCACTCATTTGCAGCCAGGTTTGAAAAAAGAAAAAAAAAAACCCAACACAGCCTGTATATTGAAAAATGACAGAAAAATGATGTAATTACACTCGGCATGCATTGCAGAATGATTGGGGGGGGGGGAGACATGCTAGACGGAGGCAGTAGTAAATGAGCTGTAACTCTAAATGACACCGGTATTCTCTTCTAACGTGCATGTGACTCGCATAGGAATGTGCCGCCGTGTGAACAGTGGGCGCTTGTGAACCGGGTGAGGAGGAGAGACGTTAGCTTGCGTTATGCAAATGAGAAACAACCCTGTCGGAAATGGATGCCGTTGATCAAGACGATCACCGCCGACACACACACACACACGTGCACACGGAACGGAGGTCGAGTCGGTCGATTTGGACGCTAACGGCGAAGCCGCCGAGGGCGCTAACAGAGGCGAGAGAGGAGCCAGACTGTCAGACGTGCGCAAACCCTCGTCTTTAGCCCCGTTTCATTATAACCTTTCATCAATACAGACGGGGTCTCCCTCTTTCCCCCTCCCTCCCTCCCTCCGTCTCTCTGTTGGCTGGCTCGCGGCTGACCCTCCACAACTTGTTGCTAACAGTCTCCAGGCTGAATAGAGCAGGACGGTTATTTATGGACAGGGAAGAAGAAATAAATCGATGCTCTCTCTCTCGGTTCCTTCCCGAGTCTATTTGCATTCCTTCGGTGAGTTGTGGCGTTGCTTCCTCCTGACATTAAGCTCCTTCACTTTCTATCCTTTGTATCGCTGAGTGTTAGAAAGTTGAAGATAAGGCAGAGGCATAAAATTTCCGCAAGTCCAGTAGTGAAAAGAGGATTCGGGGGAATAAGGCGAATAAGAGCAGGGCGGTGAAACTTACACCACGTACACAACTTTTCTGTTTCTTAAATGAGTTCCTAGAAGCACATTTTGAAGACAACGGCCTCTGAACCAGGGCAGGATATTAACTTCTTTTTTTCTTTTTCATCTTCCTGGCTTCCACATCGCATGAAGAAAGGTTTCACCATCCAACCGATCGCAACCGGATATGACCTGAAACAGGGTGTGGGGGACAAAAAAAAACAAAAATACCAAAATAATTCATAGTACATTGAGATATAAAGCGGTTTGCAAAACATTCAGTGTCCACCTGCCGCCTGGAGCCATCGCCGGGGAGTACCTGGGTCTATATCTGGATCATACACAAAAAAAAAAAGAGGTCAGAGTCGTCTCTATTTCCTCAGGAGGTGGAGGTCGTTTAACATCTGCCGGAAGCTGCTGGACGTGTCCTACCAGGCTATTGTTGTCGGTGCCGTCTTCTACACTGAGGTGTGTTGGAGAGGCACCAAGAAGAGGGAGGACACATGGTGGCTGGACTCTGTCTGTGGTAGGGGCAGTTTGATCCATCCATCTTGTGGTTGAGGCAAATAAGCTGCATAAAAACCTGGATTTTTACTACTTCTAATGGTACATTACTTTCTTAAATAATAAACAATAAACATGCACGGATAACGTCGGCGGTGTTAAACCCTTCACTCCTCCCAGGAAGCACAACACAGGAAACTCTCAACTCTCAAGTAATAATGCAATTCTGCATAATTTTGTGTTAAAATGTGTTTATATTTAAACTGCGAACTGTTTATAAAAAGGTATTCTGAATTTTTCCTCCGCGAAATAATTGCGACCGTGCCCTCTCTTGACAGCGTGATACTTAAAACGCCATGCTAGGCTAATGGAACCCTTTGATGCCGTCTGATGGAATAATGCCATTTCTGTGAAGCTGATCACGTTCGGTTGCTGTTGATATCGTAAAAAAGAGGAACTGATTGCACGCTGTCATGCTGTTTTAGTTTTGATTGCAGAAATAATTACATTCCACCTGTTTCTAACATATTATTCCGTTGAGGAGACACATTTATGCTCAAAAGGCAGCAGCAAAAAAAAAGTAATAAAAAATATCTACTGCGTTTCTTTCTTGGCTCGAGCACCGTGAGCTTGACTGTTTCTTATTAGCAGCATCACGGCCGTTTCACTTGCATATGATGTATTTATTTAGATATTTACTTCTGTCGCTATTCCTTTACATTTATTAATATGCAATTTTTTTCTTATCATATTTTATTTTATTTTATTAGATTTTTACTTATTTTATTTTGTTATTTTTTTTAGAATTATTTTATTATTTTTTAGATTATTTAATTTTAACTATATCCACTGTTTTTCTTTTTACTTGTGGTTCTATAGAGTATTTTTTTTATTTATTTTTTTTTTTTTTAATGCAACTGAGCCACTATGACCAAGCAATTTCCCTCGTGGATGAATGAAGTCTGTGATCCTGCTTTGTTGTTTCCTAATTCTGGTCTGGTTGTAGCTCGGCTATCCCCCTTTAAATCTCCTCCGTGAGGAACGGTCCCCGGATAAAAGGCTTCATAATGATGATGTAAGCGAAGCAAACAATGTCATTGCGGTTATGCGTCGCCCACACTGCGACTGGAGGAAATGTCACAAGGTCAGATCTCAGCCAGACCCACCAGCAGACTATATCTGGAGAGGAAAAGAGCGTCTGATTGGGGACGAGGACGCAGCTCGCTGTGGCCTGTGGAATGGGTGAGCTCAGGACAGAGCAGGATACAGAGCAGAGAGTCTTGTCTAAACATTTTCGCACTTTTGAATTAACCCCCCCTCCTCCCTCCTCCCTCCTCCTCCTCTTCGTGCTCCCTCTCCTTCTAAACAATGAGGCCTAGAAAAACTGAGAGCAGCAGAGTGGGCGCAGGGAGGAAGAAGGGGAGGGGTGTGGGGGTTGTACTGGCACCCTTTTTAATTCCACCAAAAGCCGCTCCAACAAAAGGACCCCCCCTCCCACCCACCTACCCACCCCGCTCCACCAACACTCGGGAGCTGGTGTGGAGCGGCGGCCAGCCGGGCCGACAGAAAATAGGGTCGCGAGCGAAAGAATGAGCGCCAGCAGCGAGAGGGCGCGAGAATAGGACTCGCGGAGTAAGAATGGATGAATAAAGGAGTGAGAAATGAAAGGCTGAGCTGGGTATGAAAGGACGTTTCCTGTACCGTGCATGCCCGTAAAAAGTCAAACTATGGTGGGAGGCCTCATTGAGTGTGATCCAAAGCTCGTGTGCCGAATTTCTCGGAGAAAGTTATTCGACTGGACCCTGAAAGCCGAGAGCTAAAAAAAAGAAAAAAAAAAAAAAACCTTCCGCTGACATCCTTGGATCAGTTCCACTGTGATTCATGGCTCCCTTTCCTGTTGCCGCGCTCTGTAATCCCTCTTCCCACTGACACCTGTTTGCTGAAGATCCACAAAGCAATGTCAAGGTGTTCGCCATGAGATGGATTATTTCTAGAAATGTGATCTGGAATTTGCTTAGTACCTGTTTCCTCAGAAAAAGCGCTGACTAAGTTCAGCTTCGTGAATTAAACTTCCACCAAATTGAAGCGAAGGAGCTTCTTACAGCGACGTTAAGTCTTCACGTAATTACACCAAGCTCCTTTTTTGGTGGACCATACAAAGACTTAGACACACCACACATGGCTGCACAACAAAGGGATGTGTAACTGTCTCTGCCACAAAAGCTGTATCCATGACGACCGGTTCCAAATTTCAGAGAGTGACCCAACCTCTACCTCTGGTCGCAAGAGCTGCTGCAACGGGGATCTGAAAGACTAGCATCAAACAAAAAAAAACAAAAACAAGAAAACAAGTAAACAGTATCATGCAAGAGTCTGCAATGCTAAAAAGTTAGCGGTCCACGCTCCATCAGCCCACGACGTGTGAAGACATTTACAGTTTAATCATTGACTAACAATACAAACAATACGAAACCCAGAGGCAAAAAATTCAAGAGACACAAATGGGAACGTGGATAAGAATATCACAGTACGCAGTGAGAGGCAACGCTGTGTGCTAGTCGTCAATGGGTGAAATGAAAAGCCTGTAATTAAGAGAAAAAAGTTATTTATTTTCTCAAAGTAACACTTTCCTGGTGACAAACCCCACACGACAAACAACCGAACAAACCGGCCCAAACGCTAAGAGTTGATGTGAATCATTTATGAGCTCAATAAGCGTCAACGGTTTGTTCTCGAGGGGATGATTATGAAACCAAGAGTCGTCACGACGAGCCACTGACTAAACCAGTCTGAGGACTGGTAGGTGGTTTAGGCTCATATCACTATCTTCTCACAGCATTCACAGAACTCAGGGGGCACCTAAATACGAACTCGCCTTCTGAGAAATTTCAGCGAAAGTTTCAGTTGTCACTGGTGAAAGTGAAACAAACAGCTTTTATTTGTTGTGTACCGTTAATATCTCCAGGCAGCTAAGAAGCATAAAAACTGAGCATCATTTCTGAGCAGGGACGTGCACCTGCTAATGAGCGACGCTGTAGCTTTTCGCTTCCGATAAAATTTGTTACATTTGCATCAAACTAGAGACGTTAACACATATAAATAGACAAGTATCAACCATAAAAATAAAAATAAAGATTTATTACTTACTATCATGCTATCATGCTTTAAGCCAACTAGTGTACTGAGCCTTTGCTACCACTAGGCGGCAGATACAAGTGTCCACTTTTGAGGACAACGGGTCTAAATCAGGGGTCTTCAATGTTTTTTCCAGGACAAACTGATGAAGAGATTAAGTACTAACTATATGTGTTCTATATTAAACTTAGTAGCATAGTGCTTTTTATAAATATACATGATTATTTTGCATTCAGTATTAGTCTATCCCTTATCCCTTTATTAAAATATGTTCATGTTAATGTGTATTTAAAGAAATTAAATTAATAATATATATATAAAAAATGTCTAATCAACCAAAGATTTTGCAACCCCCTGCAGTACCCACTGTTGAAGACCTATGGTCTAAATGAAGCAGAATAAGAAGCTACCACAAACCTAAAACCTGTCCACATATGAGGACGTGGGGTCTCAGGATATTAACCCGACTGGGGAAAAAAAAAAAAAAAAGACGCAGCACAGACGAGCGTTTGGGTGAATGATGCCTTGTGATCTGCTCTCAAAGCAACAATGACACCGACACTCTCCTTGACATTTAGTCTACCTGCCTCTAATGGAGTTGGGGTCTCGGTGCCGCGGACTATTTTTTAAAGCTATTGAAGGATCCGAATTATTCTTTAACCCCGGGGTCAGGTTTTCACTACACGGGGCTCAAATAGGATTCATGTAAAGTGTAAAAATAAAAAATTAAAAAAAAAATCTGTTAAAAATGAGGAAATTACTGACATTTTTATTTGAACTACGACTATGAATGGGAAACATTCAGCCTCTAGGCTTGTTCCGATAATTAATCAACTAAAACATCATGCAAAGAGAAAAATTCATTTGTGTGTTTTTGCCCCAAAGGCCAGTGGAACACAATCGTCTGTGGTGGGCAGCTCACGCATAAATGTCTAAAACTCGTTTTTAGAAGTTGCTCTCAGTTCATTTTTATTATAATTAACAGGGTGCTTATTCAGCCACGTATCACATCATCCTTAAGGGTTGAACCAGGTGAACCTTCTCAGGTGGGGTTTCCCAGCCCTCAATACATGTTTTGTAGTTATACACCATAGTTGATTACTTGGTTGTTTGAAGTTACACGCTCAAGTCAGGCTTTCAAAGCGCCTCCATCACGGCCTCCTTCTTCTTCTCCCAACTGGTTCCCAAATGGTGCAAACCCCATCGCCGACCCGTACGGGAGCCGCGGCGCTGGCTGCACAAATATGCAAACAACAAACAACAACATGATGAGTCATTAATAAGCGCTCTCGATAATCAGGCCGCGCCGCTCCGAGGGCGATAATCATCGGCCGCCTGCTCTCCAAGTGATAAGCTAATCAGCCCTTCGTCTCCACCGAGCCGTCGAGGGGACTCATCATCATTGACATTTCAGCACAGGATCAGGCCCATAGAGACGAGTGGGAGGGGGTGATGGGTGGATGGGTGGGGGGGTGGAGGGGGGCGGGCACCTGAAGTGACTTAATTATTATAGCAGCGGAATGATATCCTCTCTCTCAACTCTACGTTGCCTCTTTTCTGAAGGTTAACACAGTTCTTTAGAAATTACGACGGGGGTGTCATTAGCGCCATTAACCCTTTTACGCGGAGTGCTTGTTGATTTTCAACACAAACGCGTAATCACGCCGCGCGCACGCCTCCGGTTGTGGAGTGTTTTTGGGGAAACACTCCCCTTAAAAAAAAAATAAAATCAGTAAAAAAAGTGTCACATTATAAAACCTTAATCTTTATAAAGTAATCCTCCACTAGCTCGCTAGCTAGGAGGCTGCTTCCACCGGTTGCAGAGGTTTTTTTTTTTCCTCCGACGAGACGCTTCTGATGTTGCAGTGTTCAAATTAATTCATAACCTGTGGGGATACCATTATGACAGCCTGACAGCTTTTTAACGGTGCGGACCGGATGTACCAGAGTCTCAAGTGAGCATGTGTCATTCTCGCAGCAAACCTGTGCTGCACGGTTTGCAGTGCGGGGATGCTCCAGCACATCACTCCCGGCCTCTGCTCGTTCTCGGCGTTTCACGTCGCTCCGGATACGCGGGAGGAGAAGTCGCCGCCAAGCTAATTCCAATCAAGGTTCAATCATGCCCCTGCCTGTTGCTCTCAGTCAAAATCGCAGCCCTGAAGCGTCACCGTGCAACAGATGCTGCCACGAAAATGCGAAGCAGGGGCTCCGTGGCTCGCAGCCTTGAAATAACCTGCCCTCCCGTTCGCTTTGATCCCAGAGGCATGCACAAGATGACATATCTCCCTGCTCCATAATGACCCATCTTCTTTTTTTTTTTTCCTCTCTTTTTCCTCTGTGACAATTTGGGGACAGCGCTGACAGATGATACCAGTTACACCCAGGTGAAAACAACAGGCTGAGGGATTCACTCGGAGGGAGCGGGCTAACGGATTCTCATGCCAATCACTGTAACCTGACTGGAAAAAGAGCTCGGTAAATTGCCTCTGTTGTGACTTGGAGGTGCACCTGCGTGACCTTATCACAGTTTGTGATCGTGGTTATCTCCATATTCACCACCGTGATGTTCTTAAAGGAAGCGTGAAGATGTGAAGGTGATTATCACAAGAGGAGTTTTCCTCTACAGTCGTGTCACGTTTCTGCCAAAAAAAAATGCAGAAGCTGAGGAACTTTATGACCACGTGGATGTTTTCATAGTTTCTATTAATGTGTCTGCGGTTCCTACTTCGACGTAGGTTCCCACCGCGAGATGTTTATCAAAAAAACACACACACACAGACACACACAGTCAGACTTATAAGCAACCCTGCTGTACCTTGTTGCTTGCGTGTGCAGACCTGAGCAGTGTTGCTATACCAACTACCATTGTTACATCACTAAAGCGTACCTGTTAGCATGCAAATAAATAAATAAAAACAAACAAAGAAAGGCCTTGACTGTGGACCTCTCAGACACCAGAACTGGTTGGTCCACGGAGGCTCGCGGAGAATCGACGAGTGATCAGAAATATTGCAACAGGCGCCCATGTTGTGCTGCAGTAACTTGAGTGGACATTAATATTTTGATCACTCGTGGCATTATTCTGATATTCATACGGCCATGTTGCATTGTGCTTGCATCACCTAACAGGACCTTACAATAGGGTTCAACTGGAATTAAAGTAAAAGCAAATCCTCGAGGTTGAAGATGGTGTGTCCGTTTTTCAAAAATAAACATGAATAAATCTGCCTCATCTCAAAATTCAGATACAAGTCGGACTCAATTTAATGTCACAGTTCATTCTATGTCCTTACATCTGTACATACATGCAGCCTCTGGACACTGCACACGAGCAAAAGCCTGAGGTCTTTTTCCGGCTCCTGTATTTTTATCATACAAATCCCGTGCCTGGATTTTCATAAAGGGGCCTTGACACGGTAATATTAGTTGTTGAAGGACCACCTGAAGAGCAGGGGCAGAGCAGGGGCAGAGCTGCTCTTATTTCCTGCTGAGACCGCGTTTCCCATCACCACCCCGGCACGAAGACCAATTTCTACAATTACTCTAATGGTAAGTAATCAGACCGGCAGTCGTGATTGCGCCCTATTTCCCTGCAACACTTTCCGGCAGGTAAACACAGATTACAGGTCAGCCGTGTTGGAAGGGTTTGTAGAGGCTCAGAGGGGATTAGGTTTTCCTGAACAGTCACCTGCAGAGTGAAGCCGCGAGGAATTAGGACAAAAACCACGGACCAGCAGAGCCACACCTCGCGCTATCGTGCCGTACCCGACACCCAACACAACCAGATCTGTCGGGGAGCTCGGACAATAAACTTTTACAACGTGTTTCGGTCCGAACTACAACAACATTCGGACAGGACACGGAGACGCGACAGCGGTGAAACACGCCGCGCTGCCAGGACGCAGCCTGCGCGGGGCTGCAAAGTGCAGAGGGCTGCCCACAGTCACGGTGCACCAGGCTGGAGAGCTTTGAATGGGCTTTCAGCCGCCCGTTAAACGCGCGGCTCGTCTCTTACCTTGGGCTGCGAGGAGGATCGCCGCTGCCGCCGCCACCAACCAAGTGTTTCCCATCGGAGAGACCGGACAGCGTGCCGCGTAATCTCTCGCCATTCTTCTAAACCGAAGACGAGCCGGACGTAAATATCCACAACAGCGCCGTGTGGTTGCAGCCGGGCTCCCAGTTATTCCTTCTCCTGCGAGAGCCAAGAAACTTGTGAGCTCAGTTCAGACCGCCCGGGTTGAAACCAGCCAAGTTGCAGCTTCTCTTTCCTCCCGTCTCTCCGCGCGTGCCTCTCCTGAATCCGGACGCGCGTTTAGTTTCTCTTTTCCTTCCTCGCAAATGTCAGCAAACGAAAGAGTCCAACCCCCCCCTTGTCCTTGTGGAGCGGCCGCAATGCGCGCAGGTAGCCCGCGGGTGAGCTGCGTGCCGCGGTGCGTCTTAGCCACGAGCGAAGCGGAACGGAACGGCAACAAAGTGTGGACGGAGTGTGTGTGCGTGCGCGTGTGGGTGTGTTAGTGTGTGTGTGTGTGAGAGAGAGAGAGAGTCGGAGGAGAGCTCCGTGAGTGTGATCCGGAGAAGCCGAGTGGGGAATATCAAAGTGATGTCAGCAGAGCGTCACCAAGAGGACTCGAGCCGTAATACTGAAGCTCCGCAGCCACGCAGCCAAAGTCCGGTCACTTTAAAGGGCTGGAAATCCCGTGGAAAAGGCGTTTCGCCTACCTGCGCTGGGAGCTCAGGGTGTGTTCGGCTGGCGGAGGTGTCCACGTACGTGTTTGTGGGAGGGAGCAAATACCTAAATGCGTGTTGGGTCGCTGCACAAAAAAAAAATGTGCGCCCCAAAAATCCAGTTATTTCTGTTGATCTTCAGCGTTTTTCAGCGATGAAAGGTCGAAAATTAAACTTATTATCGCCACATATCAAAGTGATTACAGGGACTTTTCACTCCGCTGCGATTACGGTTAAAGGATGAGTAAGGCAGATGGGGGGAAATTACCGAGATCTTTCTCTAAAATAAACAGAACCAGAATCTAGGAGTGACCTTCCCGCTATTAAAACAATGACACTGAAATACTAAACAGCATCAGACTGGAGACACGCAGAGAGGCTGGCTCTGTCCCTGGCTGGAGACAGGAAACTTTTGAAGTGGTGGTGGAGAGGAGGACACTTAACAACCCGTTATCAACCATAGATGACCCTGACCACCCTCTCCACCAGATGATAGACAGATACCGGAGCTCATTCTCCGATGGAGACTCAGACAATTCAAAGGACGCGAAATCCTTCCTGCCTCCAGCCACACGCCTGTTCAGCTCCTCATCTGCGTGTGGCAGATAACACACTGTGCATTATTTCTTTTTTCCTTTTGGATTCACTTAATTCACGTATTTTATTGTTCTTGTAAATACCGTGTATGCAGTGTATTGTGTTTTCCTGTTAGTGGCTAAGGCCTGGAGTCCACACCCAACACAATTATCTTCACACTGCGGGGCTCAATTACACAAAACACGCTACACAATAAAATGTCATAAACAACTACTAAAAAAGAAAAACAGAACTTAGTTCTTAGCATAATTCATGTACGGTCAGATGGTCAGTTACATATCTACTTACATTAGAAGTGATTCCAGTACATTAAATTATAATACATTATAGTTTGGATCTCATGAATCCATTTAGACTTAAATTGATTGATTGTGGGGGAGGCTTATCATCATGACTGATGAAATTACAGTATTTTTCTTTAGTTTAAGTTAAAGTTAACCTACCTTCCGTAGCCTGGTGCCTGGTGTCGTATCCATGTTCATCAGAACTATGTATGTATGTGTGTTGGATGTGGACAACGAAGTAAACATCGCGCTGCTTTATTCTGAGCAATTTGCAGTTTATTTATATATGATAATGAGAATATGGTTTCATTCGTGTGTAAGCAGGCGCAGTTTGAGGCTACTCAAGGTGGATCTTAATCCCTTCCTCTATAAATGATGCATCCGATCCCTTAGTTTAATGTCTCATGATGTGATTCAACATGTGTCCTGATGGGGAATTCGCAAAGATAAGTGCCAGTAATGAGCGTGGAGTCCACCCCTAGTATAAGTCCAAACAAAGTTTCCAAAAAAAAAGAGGGGGGGGACTGGTAGATTCAGGTTTTATTCAGCAAGTGAAGACAAAATCAAATTCGCCCTTCTTGAGCTCTTCCCTGGGGACAACTGAAGAAATCCTCTGAACATCCACTCTTTTATGCTCAGACTTTGCCCTATTCTTCACCTACTGTTTATATATATATATGTAATTGTTTTTTTCCTCCTTTCCAAGTTTATTGTTGGATTTTTAGGGACTTCCCACTCTGCATCTGTGCTGCACTCCGACCATTTTTTTTAATTGCGCCACAACTTTTGCAAAATTCCTACCGCACTTGTCTGCGGAGGCCAAAGTCTGACTCAAAATTACACCAACATGTCTGAGGAATTTGAGATTAAAGTTTCACACAGTCTCACGATGGCGTTGGTTAAGCATGTTACAGAAGCACACTCTAATTTGAGCTATATTTCTTTTGTTTTTAACCTGTCACATGTACAGTATTTCCCACAGCACCATCTGGAAATGAAAGCTGCCGTGAAGTGAAATAAAGCGCAGGCTTTAAAACTTTGGCTCCAAAACAACTCATAAGGAGAATTTATGCCGATGTAAAACATCATGTAATGTTAGAAATGAAGCTACTCAACAATACATAGCTATAAATAGACGCCTCTGCGAGTGACAATAATTGAATAAAACACAGCTGTAAATGTATTAACGTTAATTAGCTTATACATATGTATATAATCTATTCGTATAGTTTTCTGGTAATATGTTCTGTACATGCAATCGCTTTAGCACAGCTTTGGACTTGGGCTTTTTCCACTGTTGCCTCCTACTTTTCCTTGAGTAAAACATTTTAATGCCTCTCCTAAAACTGATTACCACTCACTGTACATGGCCATTCATTATTTAGTCAAACCTAAATATCACTGGAAAGATTAGAAACTGATTGAATCAAAAGCGACGTCTCAAAAGTCTGACGAGCAGCCAACGGGCCGTTGCATAATTTATGGGAATCTGAGAAATCATGTTGCAGAGGACTGAAACTTCTGACTTATAAACGTCTGAGAGTTAAGTGAGGAATCAAGTGAAAATGCCACAACAACTTATTTGAGATAGAAATATTAAAATCACGACTAAGGAAGTTGTCCCTGTTCGGGTCTTTGCTCTTAATTGGTACCAGAAGGGAGATGTGTGTTTCCACTTGACTGTACATACGGTATATTCAGTGTATGTACAGTCTACACAGAAAGTGCACACACAGGCATCGGGGTGTCTGGTTTAGGGTGGCTATGTCGGTGGGTATTAAGCTCGTTCCCAATCGCAATTTAAACGTCCGGTGTCTCCGACCTGATACTGAAAATCGTCTTTTGGCTTTATTGTTCATTTCTGTGATTATTGTTAGACTTTAAACCAGGGGTCTTCAATGTTTTCCAGGCCAAAGACCCCCAAACTGATGGAGACAGTAACCACCTACTATATACTCGTCCCAATGCTCAATACACAGTGTTATTATTATTATTTTGCATTAAGTTATTCAAATTATACAGATATTCATTTTTTTATTTCGAACATGTGCAACAATAGGATGTAACGTCTTCCGCCTCCATTTACCTTTCTACTAAAATATGTTTGTGTTAATGTGTATTTAAAGAAATTTAAATGTGTGAGGCAGTACCTCCACAGACCCCCTGTTCAAGGCCTTAATTGAGGTCACATCATGTCCTGTCTCAGTGAGTTTTACACTCCCACACTAATCCCAGCTCAGCGCATCGTACTAAAATGTAAAGATAAGGAGAAAGACGCGGAGATACTCGGCCGTCTGATAAAAAACAGAACCTGCTGTTGACCTGGCCTCCAAATTCACTAACTGATCCAAGTTGTAAATCCTGAAGTGATTAAGTATCTGTGGGATGATCCACAGAGGTCCCTCCCCCTCTCAACCCATAGCACCCAAAGACCCCCAACTAACAAGACAGGACACTCTCAGAAGACCCATGTCTATTCTCTGATTGGTCACAGCTGGTTTTGGAGGCACAAGGGGAGACCTACACAATGTTAGCAATGTGGTCATAATGTTATGCCTGATAAGTCCAACCTAACAGAGACCTGCCCACATAAACTAAAGTATCCAGATATCAGTGGATAAAATGGAGACGTTGTGTTTGATTCTCAGATCAGGAGAAGAGTTTGGACATCTGTCAGTTAAACTGCACAAACGAGTGACTTCATGACTGAACCGCGGATATTTCGGTGAAATTCGGAGCCTGCGGAAAAAGCCTTGGAAGCAACTCAAATCTCTATTTTCTGGGAGCATTTAAAAATATCCTTGCATCCACACTCGGTTCTCTCCCCTTCTCATGATGATGTATCGGGTCTCTTACACCGAAAAACAAAAGTACAAGATAACTCGCACACAAGCAATTGCACACATAAATTCAGGTTTGCAGCACACGAAGGAAAAGCCTTCGGGGACTGTGGAGGAGGCGGAGGGAGGGAAGGGTTTAAGTCCCTCTAGATGGATGCTGTCATTCACTATGTTGTCCCTTCTGCAGAAACAGTGATGCTAAGAGGGCTTTATTTTATTATTATTATTATTATTATTATTTTATTTTTAAAGGCTGAAATGTTTCAAACATGGATAAGTTGGAGGGAAATAAACAAACCATGCTCTCCTCTACACGGAGAGGACATTCTCCCGTCTGTTCGGGACGATAAGAGAGCATCTTTGAAGTCGAAAGCAGCTGCTGCTTTTTTTTTTTTCTTTTTCTTCTTTCTTTCCTTTTGGTTTTGTTTTTTAAGTTTCTGTCGAAATAAGTTGTCGAGGCAGATTGACGGAGGAACTTACTTTGTTCGCGCATTGCAGAAGCGAGGCTCAATTAACTGCGTGATTGAGTCATAACTCTCAGACTGTAAACACGCAAACTCTACGGGGAGAAGTAGATTCCTTCGGTGTCGCCGTACACACAGTATTGTGTCAATAACTCAGTCTGGTTCATTGTTTCCTGGCAATTTAACGCGTGCCATTAAATAATAGAGATGATTGTTTGCCTCGCATTGAAGTTGAGATGGTGAGATTCAACCAGCTGTTTCCTCAACTACGTTTTACCTTCTACCTTCACCTTCCCAGGAACAATAGAAGTGTGTATCCGCTCTATGGAGGAGCGAACATAAATAGGAAGGATTTTCGGAACAGAAGAGCCCACTGGTATTTTTATAGATATTGTAACAGTAAGTCAAACAATGACATAGGCAGTTCTGCTATAAGGCTAATGATATGTTTCTTTTCATATTCTATTTCCAAGATTTTCTTTTATCTTGTTGTCGTTTGCAGCAAAAGAAGAGTTCGATTGAACCGGTTTCTACGCTTTGCACGTGACTCTTCGGGAAGTCTCGAAGAGTCAGCTGATCGTCACGTTCCGACGCTTTCACGGGCTTTCATGGGAGCGTTCTGCCTTTAAAAGACACGACTCAGAATACTCAGAATACAGCCCTTTATTTTCATTCTCTGTGCCATGAACAGAATCTGTCCAAGGACACAAATCAATTGATTGGGTTTTGTGTGACTTCTTTTCACAAAGCAGTGAGTCCTTCCAAGATAATGAACAATGACATGAAAAAAAAAAAAAAATCAGTACCAATCAGCACCTATGCATGCTGCAGATTGCGCCGGTCATCAGACTTCTCTGGAAACTGTTGTAGAAGTCTGACCAGAAACACATGGTCATTAATCTTGTTAAAGCCTGGAGCCGAAACTCACTTGGAGCTGGTCTAGTATTCCATTGAGGTGGTGTATCAGTAGAAATCTTGGAGAGAGATATTGTAATCTTGTGCAAATAAATCAAAAACTACCTGTCTGCATCAGCAAATGTGTCTTTTGGAGACCAGCCAGGGGTTAAACTTTGGACTTGACAAATAACGGCCACCCATCTCCATCTGAGCTGCAGCTGCTTTTAAACACGCGGCAAAGAAAAATAATGACACACTTTTCTAAACTCTAAACCCCTCAGACCTTTGCAGAGGGTGAAAACACAGTTACAGGCTTGCATCAGACGTTCAATAAGTAATGCTCAAAATATTCTTTAACAATCCACCCACTGATAACAGCATGATAAAGGACGTTGTGTTCCAGATCCAGAAGCTGCGGCGATGCCTCGTTGCCTTCCAGCTGCAGCAGGCCAACAATCCCACTCACAACGAAACCAGCAATCACTGCCACAGTGAAAACATCTCTTCATCTCCCAGTCAGGAGAACACACCTACCCATTCCAGCTACAGTGTTTATAGTGTTATGCGCTCTCTGCTCGAGTACCGTGATTTTTGCTCAGAAGCAAACCAAACAACCGCCTATTTCACCGCGGATTGAACGTATGTGCCCCAACGCCTCGTCGCGCTTTAACCGTTCAAAAACATTTTACTGAGAAATCACACTCAACTACCCTCTCGAAAGCTTGCTTAGCCTTGCCTCCCTCTGAAACCTTCCCCACAATGCTCCCACCATTTTGCTGGGTGGCGGACCCGGCCGCCCACCTCTCCATTATCACCTCATTAGTGGGCTGCAAACTGGCCTACCCTCCATTTTGGCTCCATCCTCAATCAGCCCATTAATCACAGAAGAGCAGGGAAACCTTCTGTCTTCTGAAGGCTCACAGTGTATTCTGCTGCAGCCCCTGCTGTGTGAATGTGTGTGTGTGTATCAGTGTGTCCTTGTGTGTATGGGCATGCTGTTGCATACAAATGATCAAGCTACATCCTGCCATCTGTTGACTGTTAAAAGTAATGCCTCGACACTAACAAACAACAAGTTCAGGATGTGTTTTTCTATCTACACTGCCCGTCACTATCTAAAGACATAATTATGTAATTCAAGATTTTATCTATGGAACAGATGGAGCAAGGTATGCAATCAATGCAACAAGTGCTCAGAAGTAAACAACAAAAACATGTGGCATTTCAAAATCAACCTGAGAGAAATTATTAATTTAAAGGCAATAACATCTTAATAAACTGCTCTGTTAAGGGTTATAGAATGAAGGTCGTCATGGTCTCTAATGTCTAATGTCTAGTGTCCACATAGATTTGATCTACACTTACTGTTGCTTTATAATGATGGTGTGCTTTTCCTTTGACACTGAAAGTGAATACTTGTATTTTCAAATGTTGCATTTATTTCTGGGGAGACAACACTTCTGAGATTTCAACATCTACTTGACAAACACTCACGGCTTCCAGATTTTAAATCCTGAATATTTTTGGCTCTCCTGACTTTTCAACTATCAGCCAGGAGGTTCATATTTAAGAATTTGTGAGAAACAGATCGCCATCACATTTCGTATGTCTATTTTTTAACTGTTCGTCTTGCACCGTCATATAAATTCGTCTTCGGTGTTCACAAGAGAAGAGCAAAATGGAACATGAGGTGGATTGGTGCAACGTCAGCAGTAATAAAGGCTCTTTACCAAACCGCTGTGGTGAAGAGGGAGCAAAGCAGAGCAAAGCTTTTGACTCACCACATTCTACATCTACATCCCAGCCCTTGTGAACTCATGGGTAGAAAGAACGGGATAGTGGATACAAGCAATCAAAATTAATTTCTCCTGTAGGGAGGAGACCAACATTATTTTGACCAGGTTAAGGGGAGGGAAAGGTAGAGGATGGAACTAGAGGGGTCGAGGTTTATGGGATGAAAAGGGTTGAGGGGTTGGGATGGAAAGGGTTGAGGTTCATGGGATGAAAAGGGCCAAGGTTTATGGGATGAAAAGTGTCGAGGTCCATGGGATGAAGGGGTCAGAATCAGAATCAGAATTTATTTGTCATTGTGCAGCAGTACAACGAAATGAAAGCTAAAACCTTAAAGTGCCATCACATAAAAGACAGACAAACAATACGTGATAACAATAACCAGTGCAGACATCAGTTATTCAATGTTAAAAATATAAAAAGATAAATGAGATAGAAATTGCAATAAATGTTGAGGGAGGGGGGTCAAGGGGATGGGATGAAAAGGGTCAATGTTCATGAGATGAAAAGCGTTGAGGTTCATGGGATGAAAGGGGTCGTGGAAATCGGATGAAGGGGTCAAGGGGATGGGATGAAAAGGGTCAATGTTCATGGAATGAAAAGCGTTGAGGTTCATTTGATGAAAATGGTCAAGGTTGATGGGATGAAAGAATTGAGGTTCATGGGATGAAAAGGGTCGAGGTTCAAGGGACAAAGGGATGAAAATGGTTGAGGTTCATGGGATGAAAGGGTCAAGGCTCAGACATACAGGAGGAGTAGCTGTTTTACTTTCAGTTCATGTGGTGCAGGGTTTCTGGTGAGGATGCCTCCTGGTTGGCTTTGGCAAACTGTGATGAAACCCAGGACTCGCTGCAGGGTTTACATATCTCATCTGGCCTGAAAATGCTTCTGGTCCCACTGCTTGGGAAAGAACGGGGGGAAATACCGGAATACCTCGCTTTGTCTCATCCAACAGGAACCAATTTCAGATAAGCAGATGAAAATGGATGGATGGATGGACTGTTTTGGTCCACTGCTGTGGTGGTAAATATTAGACCGAGGTTGGGGTTTTCACTGCGCCACATTCAGACTGTTTTGTTATGCGCAGCTGACAAATGATGACAAACTGCTGGTTATTGGATATCAATAAATGCCTCTAAAATCTATAAGCTGTTGCATTTTAATGTGTTTTATGGTCTGATTCCTCATTCAAGGTTCAGACTCATTATTACCTATTCGGCTGAAAAATTAACAATTCCCAGCAGTGTTCGGTACCACCGAAGGTTTTTCTTTTCTTTTTTTAACACACACCGGTTAAGTCAAATATTCATGGATCATCACAGAAGATGACAGTCTGTGTTTACTGCAGCTGCATGCAGAACTCTGACATTATTACACATGCTCAACCTTTAAAAAAATAAAAAATAAATAAAAAAAAAAAGCCAAGCTAAACCACGCTTTATATATCTGAAAACATCACACGGCTGGCAGATCATCTCTGCTGGCAATGGAACGCAAAAGGCCACATAAATGCAATTTGGGGGAAATTTGTGTGACATAAATAATGAGTAAGCCCTGGCTCCAGGCCTGTTTGGCCCTGTAGAGGAAACTGAGTAAATTAATTCCTCCTGCTGTAATGATGTTGTAAACAAAATCAGAATCACTTTAAATCAGCTTGTACGCCAAGTGCTTTATACGTATAGAGGAATTTATGTCACGGTCACGTTGATGCAGAGATCTGACCTGGAACACTTTATTTAAACACTCTGCAATCACAGCCCTGACATAAACATTTTGACATTCTTAGCAAAAAGAAATGAGGTTGTTTTAAATACAAAAGTAAAAAGTAAAACATCATGTGCGCTGAATATTTACATCTTAAGTTGGACCACGCCGAAGAAAATCTTATTGTCAGCAGGTTTTGGAAATACTTTGAATAAATTGAGCCAGTAATTCATGTACTGTTTTATACGTGCTCAACCCTCCTGGGGCTAAAGTTGCTTAAAGCAGTGGTTCACAACCTGTGGTTTAAGACCCTCGAAGGTTCGCTGAATAAATCTGAGAGATGTTTCTTTCTCCTGCTTTTCTTTTATCTCTCATTTTGGCGTTTTTACGTCTCGAGGCCAAACTAAAAGGGAATTTAGACTTTATTCAACCACAAGGGAAATTGCTTGGTCACATTAAAACACTCTTGAGAACCACAAGAAAAAAGAAAACTAGGTGTAATATGGTTAAAAATACGATAAAAATGATAATAAAATATAAGTAAAGATCTAGTAAAATAACAACAATGAACAAGTGTAAAAGGAATTGAGACAGAAGTAAATATATTATATACGCAGGAAGGATTAATAAGTTGCGATAATGTGCATTAACATTAAGATGGAGGCATCTGTTGTTGCACAGCTGGATTGAGAACGAGAAATTAGTCAGGAATTTCACTTTCTGGATGAACTTCAAAGAACTAAAAGGGGAAATAAAGGGGGTCATGAGTTCACATTTGGTTATTGGTTTGGCGGGTGGAAATGTCCGACTCTTTACCTCCGCTGATCACGTTTTGTCGAATCCACCACCAGCCACAGCTGCTCAGATCAGGCCAGGACTGTGGATGCACTGCAGGTGTGAGAATGTTTAACTCTCGTAAGAAACGAAACTGTTCCGTCAGCTGTCCCCTGCCAGCAGATGTTTGGCTAACTGAGTCACTTCATTCCTGCACACACACACAAATCATCTGTTCATCCATCTCTCCTTATCCCTGCTTTTTGCCTTGTGTACAGATTGGACTGGGCCGTCCCTCTGGCCTTGGCTTTTCAATCACCTTTCCTCTCCTCCCGCCTTCACCTCTCCCTCCAACCGTCCATCTATCCATTCTTTGATCTCTCTCTCCTGCCACCCCCTCCCTTTGCCTCTCCATCCATCCCTCCCTCCCTCCCACCGCCGTTCCAGAGAGCAATATGAATCAACTCTCCCCTCAGTGACAGCTGGCCAGCCCGAACACCTACTGAGTTATTTGCTCTAGTGTGCCTCTGATCCCCCAGGTTGAACCAAGCTAACTTGCATTAGCGCTAACGAAGTCAACTCTACGTAATCGCACATATATCTGCGCAGGACACTTCACACGGCCACTCACTCACACACACACTCACACACACACACACACACAGTCTGTTTAGTGGTGTTACAGGAACTGGAAGCAGGTCTGTGAGAGCTCTCTGCCTTATTATTTTCTCCACAACCAGCCCATGAATTTTATATGCAGCACTCCCACTGCTCTCCTATCCTCGCCTCATTCTCGACGCTATAAGCCAACGAAGACTCGTGAGGCGCACACACCATGTCACGCAAACACACACACATGCACACACACACATGTGCCTGCACCCAAACACAGTTGGTATGTTTGATTTGTGTGGATATAGATTGGTATGTTTTTTTATAGTGGAATAGAAGGTGGTGGTGGGGAGGAGGGGATGGATGGATGGATGGATGGATGGATGGATGGATGGATGGATGGATGACAGAATGGTCCCTTGAAAAGGCGGGGAAGAAGGGATGCTGCTCGGTGGATAATCTTTCAGCCTCTAAACACAGTGGAATAGCGGGTTAGAGGTGGCTGTCAGTCACTGTAAGGAGTCCCCGCTGAGGAAACCCAGGTTATGGGTTTGTTGAGGGGGGGGGGTTAGTTACATGAGACGGGTCAACAGAGACCAATAGACTTTGAGAGGCGCCGCCTGTCTCCGCTGAATAGCTTATCTCTAAATGAAAATTCAGCCAATAATAGTGGGACTCTTTTTTAGGGACGACGACGGAGAAAAATGAAAGGCGGCACCTCAGCCGTGCACAAGGTACACATGGTCTGCATTACAAAGGGCCAGACACCGAGATAAGCAGGAGCCTTTCAAACGGCCATCTGGTGTCACTTCGGGAAAAAATAGGACATAAAGAAGAGACGGGTTAATTTTTACACATCATCTGCCAGATGTATTTCTGCACAGCTGTATCAAAGTAACTGTTATTTCTGTATATAAAAATATATATACGTGCAAAAAGTATGTGCAATGGCCACAGTCCAGTTGTTTCCTCACAGGGAGGCGTTGTAGGGTCTTATGTCCTGAGGGACAAATGACCTCCTCAGCCCGTCTGTGGAACAGGACAGAGACAGCAGCCTGTCACTAAGCAACTTTCTCCGCCTGAGTCATAATGGTCTGGATTTTGTTTTGTTTTTTTGGATCCTCAATCCCTTCCCTTCCGGGGAGAGAGTTAGCTCAGACATCTGACGGACACAATTTATTCAATAGCAGTAAAAAAAGGACTAAGCTAATTTCTCGGTGGTGGAAAGTCACAGGGTTGTGCGGTGGCAGCGTTGAGGGGGGGTGACTCCAGGACGCTCAAACGCACTGTTAAGACCTCTTGAGGTGTATTGGGACTAACTTAACGAAACATCCATGACGGGAGGTGCCCACTTGAAAACACCAATGATGTGCGGCATGCTACTGTTGGCTAGGCTAGTTAGCAGGTGTCTTCTTTTGTTGGTTGCTAAGCTGACTGCTTGCCTGTTGCTGGGTTTCAGTTGGACTGGGCTTCTAAATGACACCGACGGTAAACATACTTATTTAACGTGGTGTTGTATGATGAGTGACTCACTCCCAGAGCAGCCCTCTAGTGGAATTTGCAGGAATTGCTTTTGGCATTTTTACATTCCCTTAATTTTTCATGCTCATTTGAAGTACAGCAAACCTTTTTGTTCCAGTTGTGTTATGATCTCAGAGTGTTCACGGTCATTAAATTCTTGGAGAGAGATAACTCCACAAATATGCAGAAGATGATTATTTTAGTGTCCTCCATCGTAGCTGGACACCTGCCCATGTATGTCCATCATTCACATCCCTGCCAATGTTAAACTGCACGAACTCTTCTGCAAAAACCCAAACACAGCGAGAGCTTGGCTGCATCTCAGCAGTTGTGCAAAAATTTTTTTTCCTTATACCAAACAAAAAAAAGAGAAAACCCTATTCGAATATCCATGCATCCATCCAAACAGCTCGTACACCCTGTTTCCTGTGTTTTGTAGCCAAGCTGGAGCGAAGGTAACATGCAGACATCCTAACTTCCAATTTGATGGACATTGCTGTGTTATTTGGAGTCGAATAAAGGTTGAAATGCCAACTCCAGTAGCTTGGCAGCTGGATGACATGGAGTTAAGGAGGCTTACAGCTGTGTATTCAATCATCCCTCAAACATCAGGGCCTCTTTTAACTAACACACAAGGGTGAGGGTAGGTGGAGGTGATTCAGTTTTCTTTTTTGAAGAAGAAGAAACTTATTCCCTAAAAGTGTGTGATTATTTAGACCTCTAATTATTCAGAATCAGAGAGGAGAACCTGGCATAGAATTTGGCAGATGGTATATTTCAAATCCACAGCCCTGAGAGAGAAAAATTTGCTGCGCCAAGTTTTTTTTTTGTTGTAGTTTTTGTCGCCTTTTTCTTCAGGCAGTTGAGCTTGTTTCATGTTGCCTGGTTTAATGTTGCCTTCAGGTGATCCCGGTAAGCCCCTCGTCAAGACTTTCTGAAGTGGTAAATACGACGTGTCGTGCATTCGAGCGCGTTCAGTTGGAAGGACAGCTTCTCAAGCAGCATTAGTAAACTGTAGCCTCAGAGTCACTGATTAACTAAGAGAGGGTGAAACTACCGCAAAGAAGATGTGACATGTGACGTGTTAAGTGAAATTCAAATGTGTCAGTATTTAGTTGACCTGATAAAAACTTAAGAAGTATGTTACTTAGAGGTGTCACAGTGGTGTGGTGGTCCAGCAGCACCCCATCGGCTGACTGGGACCTTTCTGACCTTTACCCTTTAACCCAATGATAGATGGGACAGGCCCCCACCCCATGACCCTCCAGAAGACAAGAAAATGACTGAATCAGTGCGTTTACATGCACATGAAAAAAAAAGAAGAATTAATTCCTTAATCCAACTCTAACTGGACAACTTAAGTGTATGTGGACGCGTTATTTTGACCATAATAAAAGTTCTCATTATCCGATTAAGACACCCAGATGATGTGATTGGAAATCAATCTTCTCAGGAATGTATACGCCTTAATTGGACTTTAACTAGACAACGCATGTGTGCATGCTCCAAAACTGTGCTGGCGTGTGACCAAAGAACAAAAACCTTCAAGAAGGTAGAAGAAGAAGGTAAACAGAGCTGGTAGAAGAACCACCTGAGATGATAGCGTCATCTTATCTGCATCATGAGTAGTGCGCACGCATTATGTACGAGAAAAGCTCAACTATTATCCATCTTATTGCTGTTTGAACTGCCGGTCTGCTGCATTAGACTAAGGGTTGTTTATTATGTGACGCAGGAGGTCAACCGGAAAGGGGGCCATATTAATCCTACTATAAATACTCATATCACCACCTAGTGTGGAGGAGGACGACATGTTCCCGTCAGTTATTCGATTTTCTCTGTTGCATGTAAACTGGGACACGGACTGTAGACAGAAAGTCGAATTTTAGATAGGACGAGACCTTGTCTTTCACCCAGTGCCAGGTGGGATTGGCTCCAGGCTAAATGGTTATGGATGTATCTAAGAAAAAGAAAAAAAAAGCAGAAACAACTGAACCTGCAGGGTTTCTTCTCCACTTATCCATGCGGCTTCTTCCCTTCAAGGTACCCCACAAATTCAGTCGCTCCTGTTCCTGCTTGCTTTTTTAGATACACCGTGGCCTGAATGACTGACAATCTTGAGACACATAACGGATGGTTTCTAATGTTCAACTCGGTGTCAGAAAAACTGATCCTTCAGCAACACTATACCAACCTTTCAAACACCTTCCTGCAGTGATGAAGAAGAACGAGAGAGGAGAAACAATGAGGGGAAAAGATGATTTAAATGATGACGGTGAGAATAAATATGGAAGCTGGAGAGTGTAGCTGTGTGGGGCAAGAAATTGCACTCTAGGTGTGTTTTTGTTTTTTGAGATGTCTGACTTCTATAACTTTTCCCACCAAATAAAGTTGAAGCGCTTACCTTCCCTGCAGGAGTTGTCTGTATATTAAAAGCTGCGACTCCACAGCAGCGGGTTGAGCGCACACACTTCTCAGTCGCTGGGGAAACGTCGCACATTGCAATGAAAGTCAAAAACCAGACAACAGAGAACAAACTTATTGCAGAATCCTGGAACAAACAAACAGCAGCCTGTGTGTGCAAGCTGCTGTAAGCTTCATTAAAACTTAATAACTGGGTTTAATGCTGTCTCTCAACTGAGTTACTTCATAATGTAGGAGCCCAGTCATACACCAGACCTCTCCCTCCATCCTCCGAGTGCAACCACATCAGATTAAACAGGATGAAAACTGCCGCTGCCATCAGTCAAACTCAGCGGAGGTTAAAGCGAGGGCCCAGACACGTCGTGGCCTAGCATCTCACCCGGTGGGATGAGGGTTAAAAGGAAACTCGTTCTAAAATTATGTTTTTACCCCAGGCGTGCGGTTGGGTCAGGTTGCCTAGATTAGGGTGAACGTGTGGAGCTCATGTGTGTGATGGTGCTGGTAAGAAGGTGGGTGAAGAAGGGGTGGGGGGGGCAAAGGAGTGAGCAAGGCACCAGAAAGAAGTGATTACCTACCCCCAGGCCCTGTTGTTAAACGTCACCCCTCTGAGGAATGACTCTATGCTGAGACCCTGTAAACTCTGACATCATGCTGTTCTGGTGTTTGGGTTATGTTTGTTTTTTTTCTTTAAAATGAGGGGATATTTGTTCTCCTTACTCCATTTCCCTAGCTCGCAGTAGCCAGACCCAATTCTTCTCCGAATATGAGTCTGGTAACACGACATTTGGATTTCATTATGCGGCATGTTTCGGGGAAAAAAAAAAAAAAAAAAAAAACTCTGCACGAGCTCAGATGGCATGTATGACTACAACACTGTTACTCTTGTCCGTCGCCACATAAAGCCCCGACCAAACTATTTGATTGGCCTGGCACATATTCTCCAGAGCATAATCCCAATGGAGCAATTTTCCCACAGAAAGTTTATGTGCATGTGGAGGGGGGGGAGTGGGTCTACCATTTCACTCCACAGTTCAACAATTATATGCCTTAAAAAGAAAGACCAAACATAACTACACTTTGCAGATATTTACGCTTCAACTCTTAAAAACGGTGATTTAAAAAGTGGATAAAACCAACATTTGTGAATTATACAAATCAGTAATGAGAAACCTAAGAATTAGTGTAATCACATTCCTTCATTCTGAGAAAAACAAAAATGCAGTCGGCAGATGTCACATAAGGAAACATAAGGCGCATAACAAAGGAAAGTCTGTTTGTGTTTAACAAAAACAAAGCAAATCAGGTTGATTCTGGAGATTTTAGTGAGATATGTGGCTCTATATCATAGGTATTAAACAGGGAGTCCGCGACCCCTAGGGGGTCTGCGGAGGTACTGCAAGAGGATCGCAAAATCTTTGGTTGGTCAGACATTTTTTTAATTTTTTTTTTTTTAAATTTTCCCCCACAAATTTATTTATATTTTTTAAATACACAATAACATTAATGCAACATATTTTAGTAAGGGGATAAGGGATATCTTAGTATTAAAATGAGAATAATAGTGTATATTTATAAAGCCCAAGTTTAATGTAGAACTTATATAGCAGGTATGGGGTCCTTACTTAATCTCTCCATCAGTTTGGGGTCCTTGCCCTGAAAAATGTCGAATACCCCTGCTCTAAATTAAACAAATATCGCTCCTATTTTATTTTGTCTCGTGTCGCACGGCCGCACTGTCGCACTGCACCATCTCAGTTGTCTAAATCCTGCTCAACGCTCCACTTCAAAGATGGGATCAAACTGAATTCAAGGGTTTCAAGTGGTATATTCGTTTAATCCGGGCAGACGGGGTTGGATGAGAAGGTTGACCCGTGCTGTTCCCAAAAGCCCTGCAGCGACGTCTTAGGCACGTCTTCTCTGCGTGAAATAGGCTCTTTCCAACATTTACGCGGAAATTGCATTTAAAACCAGAAATGTCTCACTGTCATCACGAGCGATTATGGCCGATATTCAGTGGAGAACAGTTGGTCACAGTTGGTTTCGGTGGACAATCGAGGTTCTGGTTGTGTAGCTAACACGAGTGCATATTTCCCACGATCCCATGCATCGTGTTTGTTTCAGAGTGAAACAAGCAGAACATCAGAATATTATATACTTATAAATGCTGTCAGCGCACAATCTGTGTTCACCCACCACTCCAAGCCTGGTGAACATCTCGCTAGGAGGGAAACAGGGCTCAGTAAGTTCTCATGACATTTCTCACACCGAAAAGTGATAAAACTCGTCACACGTCTATGGACTTTAAAAGAGATTAGTGATCTATGAATGGATGAGGCTGCTCTGCTTGAATCTGAGACCAATCAGCCAATCAGAAGACTGTGGCGCCTCAACAAATGCTGCACACACGTGCACTCGTAGAAAACATGAAGTGATCGCAAGCTTTCACTTCCATCTCTTCTTTGACAATAGCTGATTATTACACTTATTATTGAAACTAGTGAGCCACAGGGAAGCAATGTTGAAAACTGTTGATAGAGTGGCAGCGTGTGGCCAGTAGCTCCATGATTTTTACCTTTTTTGGTTATTCTTATTGTGTTATTGGTTGTTTTTTTGTCTGACTTGTTCTTGTTTTTTTGTGCCTTCAACCAATCAAAATGTTTTTTGATTGTTTTTGTCTTTTAGCGCTGCTTTTATTGTGATTTTTTTATGAACTTTTTGTGTTTGTCGTCGGCTGTGGAGTTTGGTGGAGCGGCTGAACTTCACAAGGGGGGAAACCAGGCTGGAGTTCAAAGTGAAAGAGTGGAGAAGGAGGTTTAGGTCATTGTTGCTATCGGTGCCCATGGGAAACATGAGGTCTTTGGCAGCACGTGGATTTTGTGTGCATGTTGGGACCCAGAGGGAGTGTGTCGTGAGAAGTGCTTTGTGTTTTGAGGAGACCTGGGTTCATACGTCTGTGCCCGGCTTCAGGACTCTACGGGTGGATGGAGACACACTCCCGGGTGTTGGCGTTTACATCCTTCCCTCAGTGGTTAAGGAAACAGCATGCGACACGATCCACACCACTGCTGCTACGCAACTGACCAAACAACCGGATCACCTTGGACACTGTCTTGGCAACTACTTTTGTAAATTTGTTCATAATGCCAATTCTGCACATATTTTGGTTTTATTTTAACCTCATCTTATTTTATCTTTCTTTTTACTTTTTTGGGAATGTTTCTTTTATGTGCAACTAAGCTACTGTGAACAAGTAATTTCCCCTGTGGATCATTAAAATCTGTCCAAGTGTTATCTTCCAAGTGCAAACTCTCAGTTTGCCGAGTATGTGAACCATTCTGCCTCAACGTGTCGTGGTCTTGTGTTTTTACTACCTTCTTTGTGGGTGTTTCTTGCCCTGTGTTTTTCCTCTTTCATTGTTTGGTTGGTTTCTACTTGTGCTCAGTAGGCTTCTGCATCAACTCGATTTCGAGGCAACGCCATCAGCCCAGAGCACCACCAGTGTAGGCTCAGTGTGTAGGTTACGCCGTCTGTGTCTCGTCATCCCCTCTGCCAATGCGTGTGCCATTTTTCCGTTTGTCCTTTCTCAGGTCACCTGTTCTGTTCCTCCCGTACGAGCCCTGTGTTATATTTCCCCTGAGCTGTGGATTCACCCCTGGGTTTGTTCCCTTGTGTTCCTGGGTTCTTGTCTTTCTGTTTGATTTTGGATCTCTATTTTTTGCATTTTACCTGTTGCAGTGGAATTCGCTGTTTTTGTTTTTAATAAAATTATTTTGTATGATTTTGTTTCCTGCTATTGCCACACTTGCAAGAAAAATATCGCAACACAAAGAGATTAGTGAGATTAGTTCTGCTTGGTTTCCTTCTTGTGCGGCAACTTACTTTTTCAGTTCTAAAAGTCAAACTGCACACATTTTTCTACCCAGCCCACCCACCCCCTCGGTATCCAGCTGATGTATGACGCATACGACTTACACCTTCGCTGACACACACATATTACAACAGTAACCCGAGTGATTCTGCGTGACAGCTACAAGACACGTGGACACGGAAACACACACTCTGGCTGAGCCTCATCTCCACCCTGCTGCGAGAAGGTCAGCTCCACTGTTCAACACCTTGCCAGCGTCGGCATGGAAATCACATCCTCGGAGCGTATCAGATTTTAATGGTCCTTCAGCTGCTAAGTGTGTAATGGAGCGTCCTCACAGCGGTCGAATGTATGTCATACAAAAGTTAAACTTTAAAGGACAAACTGAGCAAGAGCTATGGAAAACACTGAAGAAGCCCAAACCATCTGCCTTCAGCGACTTCAGACCAGTTGCACTCCCTGTCATAAAGGTCCTGGGGAGGCTAGTGACCTCTTGTGGTCCCCATCCTGGACCCACGCTCGTTGTCCAGTTAAAGTCTGATTAAGTGTATACATGCTAGAGAAAGTCGGTTTCGCATTATCCGGATGTCTAAATCGGATAAGGAGGACTCTGATTTTAGCCGGAGTAATGTGTTTTCTCGTGCATCTTAATGTACTGGACTGGAGATTGGAGGGAGGTCTGAGGCAAACCAGCTACTCCTGAATGTGGACAAGACTGAGGAGCTGGTCACCGACTTCAGGAGAAAGAAGAGAGGAGCCCATCACCATCATCGAGGGCCTGGAGGTGGAAGTAGTGGACCACTATAAGTACCTGGGAGTCCACATTAACAGCAGGCTGGACTGGTGGGACAACAGTGATGCTGTGGACAAGAAGGGTCTGAGTAGACTCTACTTTCTGAGGAACCCTGAGGTCTTTTTATGTGGAGACTTTCTACCAGTCTGTACTTTGCTGTTTTGTTGGGATACCAGCAAAAAGGACATAAAATCAACAAATCAATTTGAAAGGCTGGTCACATTATTGCCTGTGAGTTGGAGATGTTTGTGTCAGTGAAGGACGGGAGGACACTGGACAAGCTGCTCTCCATCATGGACAATCCATCCCATCCACTACACCGGACTATAGAGGAAAGATGGAGCTTATTCTCCAACAGACTGATCCAGCTACAGCTACATAATTCATATCATATTCTTCAACAAGTCACCTTTCTGTTACAGATAACTCCATGTTATTCATTTAAACGCACACTATTGCACCTTATTATCATTCCTATAATCTTCCGTCTGTCTCTATTTTTTGCACATTTGTTCATATGCTAATTCTGTATTTATTTTTTTTATGCCTTCATTTCATTTTACTAGATTTTACTTGATTTTGTTTGCAATTTATTTGTATTTGATTTTAATCTTGTTTTGTCACCTGATCTTATGTGTGTTACCTGACCCCGGCCGAGACTTTCGAATGAAAATATCGACCCCCTGATATGAAAATGAGTTCTCTTGATTATTTCCTAATCAGGCCACAGTAATTGGAATAATATCTGACTGTGATTTTGAAGTGGCATAAAATCACCCTAGGAAATATGCAACGAGCCACTCAGAAAATCCCACAGCCTGACTTGCACATGTAAACAATTTTGATTGAGCGGCTCAGAAGCGCCGCTTGATTTTCAGTTCCGAGAAGAGAAACATACAATGCTGCTGCCCTCTCTCAGTAATTGGTCGAGTAAACTACGTGGACACACAATTATTCCGATAAAGCCTGGGGTCAGGGTCGGTCTTTGGCCTCAACATGGGGTCGCAGCATTAAAAAAAAAAAAAAAAGCTTTACAATTCATCCCTGCTGTAATTATTTGATGCTTCTGTAACCTGTTGCACTCCTCCACCTCTCCTGTTGCTCCTTCAGAAAACTCTACGAAATAGCTCCTTCTCAAGCCAATACATCCAGTAGCATATCTGGTTCCCTGCATCGTACCCCAGCTTCTGGCTTTGGACCAACATACACACTTAATGTGATCTGGAACGAGCACAAAGGGTCTTGAACCTAAACCTTTGTTTAGCTCTTAGTCTTTTTTCTTTAGGCTGCAGCTTTATTCTGTCAAAGTTCAGCTCTGTCCCACTGGAGCCAAGGCCCGGTCAATCTCCCAGTCTTTCTACTCAACTTAAACTGCAGTGGCAGTATGACAAGTTACTTTTGCAACAAAAATATTGTCACCACTGCAGCTCCCTGTACACTGGCAGTCAGCACATCTCAATCGAGCCATAGAAATACTGAAGCTTTTTCTTTTTTTTCATCATGTGCGCTGATGGCAGAGGTTGCCATGGGCCAACCTTTTAAAGTATGGTGGTGTTAAGCCCGGCGCATTATTTCCTAGTATCTTATATTTGACCTCGAACACCTGCAGCAGTTAGCAGCTGATAGCCGTCTCCGACTGGAAATCCTTTTAAAACCATTCCAACGCCCTCCCACGCGCTCCGTCGCTTTTCGCAGCAATCACTTATTTATTTATTTTCCTCCATTCTACCTCCCATTTTTTTCCTTCTTTCATGCTAAAAATTGATTTGATTTCGCGAGCTGCACATCGCTACGCCTTTACAATGTCTCCCTCGGGTCTGGCTGCAGTTACTTACCTTACATCTTGCATCTTTACATCGCTGCAAGCAAAAAAAAAATAAAAACGTTTTGATGGCAAAGAGATGTCAGCGTGGCAGTTGTTTAAATATAGCACGAAAATTAAGGTGGCTGCCTACAATGTGTTGTCGCACTGAGACTGTGTCTTGCTCAGTGGTAGCATGAGCTGATACCGTTTATTTAAAGAAATACTGTCAAAATGTTCTTTATCTTGATTTTCACGTGAACCAATTTAAAACCTGACAGTAGCAGCGTGATGGAACGGTGCAAAACATGGGTTCTGGTGGGGCTGCTTTGCAGGAACATTGTTTTTTAATTTTAGATTATTATGAACCTCGTTAGACCTCAAGTTTTGTTTGCAATGCATTTTTAATGGGTCCTCATATGTGGACACAGGAATTATTCATTGTGTAATACAATGAAGTCACCAATGTGCTTCAAATGTATAAAACTACTTCAATACCTGATGATTGCTGAGCAAAAACAGGGTTGCAAACAATGAAGTACCAACGTCCTCAAATGAGTATTTGCTAATTAGCGACATCATAGCTCGTTACTGTTGATAAAATTTGTTGTAAAAATAAGTTTTAACGAGTTTCCACCGTAAAATACGATGAGGTTTTGTCCCTTGATTGGCTGTAGGATGAATGAATGTATGTATTGACCCTTTGCTACCACTAGATTTCAGACAAAAAACGTCAACTTATGAGGACAACAGGTCTAAATGAAGCAGAATAAGAAGCTGCAACAAACCTAAAACTTAATGTCCCCATATGAGGACGCACGGTCTCAGGAGGTTAAATGCAAGTTTTGAAAACAGCTGTCAGCTCAATATGAAGAAAATGGAAAATATAAAGCATGAGCCAACCTCAACTTGTTGTTAATATAAATGAACATATGATGATGTGTGGAAGTTTCATCTTAATAATCTACTTTTTTTCTTTAGACTCACGCACCAACCCTTCTCTTTAGAGGAAGTAAGAAAGAGAGAAAATATTTCTTGAATAATTTACGTCTTCTAACACATCTTATTGTAACTACTTACCCCCACCCCCTGAGACCCACCAAGTCCCCAAGAAAACGTGAAGTGTTCAGAACAAATATTATATTTTATGACAAGAGCAAAAGTGGCTCAAACGTACATAACAATAACAATAAAATACAAAAACATAGCAATACACTATCAATAAGCAATAAGCTATCCACTGTCTAATTAGCTTTAATTATTGCTGTGCACTGAAGGACATATTTTTCTGATGCATGGTGGGACAGGGACAAAGTGACAGCAGTAACTACTTTTAATGTATTTCATGTACATTCATACTTATCACTGTCTTGTTTTTTGTCATCTTCCTCCTGTTTTTTTTTTCTTTTTGCATGAGAGGTAGGTTCGCTTCATTTTGCCTGGCAGCCCGAGGCAAGTAGAGGTCCCCATCAGGGAGACTCCCAATGTGTTGTCGTTGCAGTATCTAAAAGGGGTTCCATCATTGTCGTTGATAGGAACCGATATCAGCCGTCTATGGGGGCCTCCTTCCAGCTCGGGGCCCTGGGCAGTTGCCTAATTTGCCTGTCCGCTTGCAGCAGCCTTGTTCATCCAGCTCTGTTTAATTATTATTCTTCTGCAAAAACCCCCATTGCCGTCTGCAGCGGCTGCCATGCATCCTTCCTGCTGTCTGATGTGGGACCATGTGAGCGAGCGTCCCTGTGGCCGGGGACCGGGGGAAGTCAGATTGATTAAACAAGCTGCCGGCATAATGTGATCATGTATCAGTCAGCCCACACGTTTAGCTCCGTAATTCTTTCTCCATGGCAGCCCGTCTCCTCTCCGGCTTTGGCCTTTTGAAGTTGAGATCTCACAAATCCGCCCCCCCCCCTCTCTCCTCGCCAAGCTTTCCCCCATCCCCTCCACATCCTCTCTCCTCATCCATCCATCCACCCGGCTCCATCATCTTCATCCCGTGTTTCCATCTGTCCATCCCGGCCTCAAAGCAGCGCCCTTCGCCCTTAATAACTCCTCTCACCCTGTACGTCCTGACCTCCAGCGGTTCCCCCGGCCTTGATGGCTCCCCCCCCCCCGCCTCACCCCGTACGTCCGTCCCTCTCGCGCTGCCTCTTCCCATCATTAGGCGCTTTACCCGACTCCCTTCCCTTCCTCCGTCAGCCGGCTCTGTAGCCGAGTGCTGCTTTGCTAATGGCACTCAAAGGGAGCACGGCGATAATACTGTTGGCTTTAATTAAAGACATTAAAGGGGTGGAAAGACACGGAGCCCCCGGGATGATATGTTCTCTTCTCACACCTCCTGAAATACCTCTCCCTCGTCTCTTGTCTCTCCATCACATCCCCTTCTCTTTCATTTGCCGTTGCTCGTTTTGATTCCTCTCCTCTTTCTCCCCCTACACCTGCTCTCATTCCCTCCCTGTTCCTACAGATGCATATTTCTTTCTATAATCCCTCCACTCTGTTATATTTTATCTCACTTCCAAGACGTTTTTTTTTAATTTATTTTTTTCATCTCCTCTCCACCATGTTGCCCTCCTCTTCTTCCTCCTTGCACCCAGCAACTCCTGAATATCTTCATTAGTTCTGATGCCTGGAACTTGGTTTAGCGTTAATTAGTGTTCATTGGTGAGTTTGATTTGTATCGTGAGCCTCTGCGTTACAGAGATAACGTACAGAAGTTACTATAGCAACGGACTTAGTTTATGTGTGCATGTGGTGAAGCGTTACTTTACGTGTTCATATGCATATTTCCATGTGTGTGTGTGAAGCCAGTAATATATTAACAACAACTCGATGCTGGACTTAAAGCCTTAAAGCCACTACAGATGCTCCTGCACATGCTGATTTTGAAATAATTAACCCTCTGGAGTCCAGAGTATAATTGCCTGTTTTTGTCTACTTTTGGTTTTATTTTTATTTTCCATCTTAAAAACAGTTGACATTGTTGCCTTGTTTTGGTTTCATTCTTTTCAGCACAACCTCACATGTGTCATTTTACAATTATTATTTTTTTTTTCATTTTGACAAACTGTATTACCACATTAAACCTAAAACCAAACTAAAACCGTAAAATGAGAGTAGGTAAAAGTTAGATTTTTCACTGTGAAACCCACAAACATGTTTAATGAACCATTTTTAGAACTTAAAATGAAACTCTAAAGTGTAAATTTCAAAGGCTTATGAACAAATTTAGCAAACAGCAAAGCTATTTATAACTATTTCCATTAAAATGCAGGAAATGCATCACATTTACAACTGACAAAACTATTGGGTTTAACAATATGTAATAATATTTAAAGGTCCCAAATCTCTGGCTTCTTTCTCTTTGGCTGCAGTTACTTCATAGATTGAATATAACAACTTTTTCCTCTTCGTTAGCAACCACTGACACATCATTTCCTGATTTTTGTTTTGCTTTTCACCGTTCCCCCCTGTGCACCAGACGTGCATCAACATGACGGCAACATTCAGGAAAAAGTGTGATGTAGATTATTTCTAATAAGTCTGGCTTTACCTGGGCTAGCAACGCTGTTTAAAAACTGGTACATAGTTTGAAATTAGCACTTTCTATAAAAGTTGAAACGGAGATTAACATGGAAGAATATCTAAATGTAAATGTTCTTATTACGGGTTCTTATTGAGGTTAATATACTGTATGTAACTCATATCGATCAACTCTAAGCCACGTTCATGTGCTCAGTGTAGCTAATAGCAACGATGCTGTGGGTGTTCAAAAATCTGAGAATGACTTTCTTTTGAGTCAAAAGTTCCAATTGAAATAAATGTGTGTTTTCACATATAACGTTATAATGTGCGGTGAATTCACATATCAAGCTCTCCCACTGAAAATAGGTCGGCTGTACGTCGGGAAACAGCCTCACAGCTTGACGCACAGAAATTGTCAAAGCCCACTGTACTACCTGCTATTTAATTGCCTTATTACAGTAAATGTAAGAGAAGATGGAAGAAAGAGAGGAAGGGCAGGGGAGGGGAGGGAGGGGAGGGGAGAGCCGGGGGAGGGGGGGGGGGGGCACTCAGGTGACAAAGCTTGAAAGTCGCAGTGGGAAGCAAGTTTTTCTGAAAACAATTAGGGAACAACACAATGCAAATTGTTAAATAAATGTGTTAAACAGCCGCTGGTAAAGAGCCAAAGAGATTGTACGCGAATGCACAAGCAAACAAAGCACAAGTCCGAGCTGAACCCAGCTCTTCTTCTCACAGATCTGTCTGATTTTATTTCATTCGCTGCTTCGTTTGTTGTTATAGAGCAACAGTGAAGCCAGAAATAAGCGTACCTCTGTTTCTGTGTGTGTCTGTTCTTGTACAGTTCACTATGCGGGGACCAGTTTTTAGTTTCACTCCAGTGGAGTGAGGACATTTGTGCAGTGAGGACATTTTGTCCGGTCCTCAGTTGTTTACAGCTGTAGCTCAGGAGGAAGAGTGGTCGTCTAAAAACTAAAAAGGTTTCGAAAGGTTCGATTCTGCCCCATCCCTAGTCTAGTGTGTCCGTTGTGTACTTGTGTAAGACACTCAACCCACCAGAAACAACCCACTCATTTCCGTCAGTGTAACACAGGGCAGCTGTGATTTTCTGAGGTAGTTTATCACCAACAGGGTGTGACTGTGTGAGCAAATGAATAATTAATTCAATTGTAAGCACTTTGAGCATCTAATGGAAAAGCGCCATAAAAAACAATGCATTACTATTATTATTATTATTATTTTTTTTTTATTATTTCTGTTTGAGGATTAAGATTTAGGGTAAATCGCACAATTAGGTTACATTAATGTTAGTGTTAGGCTCTTAGTTGAGGTGGTTGGGGTGGAAGGCTAACGCATTATGTCAGTGAATGTCCTCACTAAGATAGCTGGGTAATCACATCTGTGTGTGTGTGTGTGTGTGTGTGTGTGTGTGTGTGTGTGTGTGTGTGTGTGTCCAGCGGGCTTGAAAGCAACCACTTTTGAGTTTCTGTGTTTGTGCGCGCTTGTATAAATAGTACATGTGGACATTCAGTCACAAACTTCCGCCGACTGTGTCACACACATTTACGCTCAGGAACACACAAACGCACACCCCGTCGCCAGGAGAGTTGTGCACTTCAAGGCGTTGATTAGTCTGGCTGGTGGTGCTTCCCTGCATCTCCATTTAGTCATTATTGAAGGCACATCTGCTCTCTACGAGCTGGCTCCTGTTTATATCCCCATCATCCACAATGCAAGACACACACACACACATATACAGGCCGACAACCAAACACACAAACGCACAGGGATGGACAAACACCTTGACAGACCAGGAAACGAGCACGTATGCACGTCGCCGCACGCAAACATCCCCTCGTGCCAGCTCATGTGCATGAAGACGTGTATGCAGATGCATGCACTTGCAAACACACACACATGCACTTGCAAACACACACATGCACACACACACCTCAAGGAGAATCACGGTGGGAGCGAGGCACTTTCCGATCATCTCACATCAGTTCAACGCCCCTCCATAAATAGAAAAACTGGCTCAGCACCGCGGGGAATGAAACAACATTTGGAGAACAGATTAAAGTGGGGGTTTCTGGGGTGGAGGTGTGTGCAGAAAGTGTGTGTTTGTGTGTGTGTGGTATTGTTTTGTAGAGCTGTATATCTCATTGTGTGTGCACATCAAGAGAGCTTCCTGGATCAAACAGTGATGAAACGTTGTGTGTGTGTGTGTGTGTGTGTGTGTGTGTGAGTGGCATGACTGGCCGTGTCAAACTACTTTTATCAGCGTTATCTGCAGAGTCTGCGCCTGTGTTTGTGTGTTTGTGTCTGTGTGTCTGTGTCTGTGTGTAGCAGTGAGGAAGACTGAGTCACCCTCTGGCTTGCCATCCTTATCCCTGGCACCCCCGTTCCCTGTTTAGCCCTACAGCAGCGGCGACGAGAAGTCCTCTCGATTCAATCAAACGGACGACATGAAGGGAAGAAGAAGAAGAAAAAAAAAAGAAAAAGAAGGAGCGGAAAACAATTAACTTTGACGGGGAGAAAGGAGCGACGGAGGAGAGCCGCGGAGTTTAGAAAGAATTGGAGACGGCGCCGAGGGAGTAAATAAGACATAAAGGTGGGGAGAGGGAAATAAAGAATGAGAGTGAAAGGAGATGGATTGAAAAAGATGGAAAAACAAGAGCAGGACTGATGTGACGATGCTCAGAGATATGATCAGAAGTTGATGTAATTCATTCTCACCCTTCGGTCATGGATCACTTCAATACAGGGGTGTTCAGCATTTTTCAGGCCAAGGACCCTAAACTGATGGAGAGATTAAGTAGTGACCCACTACCTACTATGTGTTCTATATTAAACTCTGCCTAGTGCTATTTATGAATATATACATTATTATTATGATTTTGCATTCAATATTAAGCTATTCAAATAATACACAGGTTCAAATATTCATTTTTTTTTATTTGAAACATGTGCAACAGTAGGTTCCTGTGTACAGGAGACTTAGATTGACAAGTCTCGTCCACTGTGACATCTCTTTTCTAAAATATGTTGGATTCATGTTAATGTGTGTTTTAAGACATTTAAATTTATGGGGGGAAATTTTTTTTAAAAAAATGTATAAAAAAATGTCTAATCAACCAAAGATTTTGCGAACCCCCCTCCTGCAGTACCTCTGCAGCCCCCTAGGGGTAGCAAACCCCCTGTTGAAGACCCCTGCTTTAATATACACCTATCAACCATAACATTACGTCAGGAGAAGTAAATAGCATTGACCATCTTGTGACAAATCAATGTTCTGCTGGAAAACAATTGGACCTGGCATTCATTATGTTGATGTTACTTAGACAGGCAGCCCCCACCACCTAGACCAGACCAGACCAGACACCCCCCAACCCATAGCAATGACACTTCTTTGATGGCAGCAGGATGCAACCTGACACACACATACAAAAAAAACAAAAACAAACATGAAGAACAGCACACGGTGTTGACCTGACTCACACAGTATTAGGGTGGTCATAATGTTATGGCTGATCTGTGTAGTTGTTAGATAAAAGGTGAAAAACAAACACCAATGTTCCCCGGAGATTAAAATGACCTCCTGCACGTCTGGAAATGACCAACAGAAGAACACATCCTTCCTTTTCAAGTACGTGTCCACGGACGTCTCCACACGCTGGACGCAGTCACCTGCTTTGTATTCTGTTTGCCAACGTAATTGCTTTTCTGCTTGGATTATCCAGTTTGTTCAAGTCAAACATGACAAAAAAAAAATAAAAAATCTTTTAGACATTCCGTCTATGTGGCTAAAATCAGCAGACACAGATGATTTCATCTTTTTTTATTAGTATTATTATTATTTTGCTCACACTGAAAGCCGACACAGGTTTCCAAATCGTTTTGACTGACAATCTCCACCGAAGTCTTATTTAAACAACAGAACAACCATCTTTGAACAGAATTTAAGAAAGACAAGCTAAGAACACAGACGGATAATTGATCTGCCTGTTTAAACAAAACTAATGTTTATTTTCGTCATCACACAACTGTGACAAGATCAGATTTTTGCTCCAACAAGCAAAATGAAAAGCTGGCCGTGGGTTTGTAATGTTAACGTTTGACAGCAGCCACGTGTGAAATCTTTATCTCATCTTTATCTGAACAAACAGCCAGTCCTCCTTTCAGACATGTGATAAATCCATCCAACCATCCAAGAGGAGAATCACGAGCAGTAAATGAATTCGCTTTGACAGACGATCAGGGTGAAATTATGTCTGCGAGTATTAGAAGCATCGTGTTCAGAATTAAACATTAAACACATTTTTTTTTTTTTGCTCTGTCATATGGAATCGAAAGCAGTGAATCATAGACTGTATAAAGATGGATGAACTGTTCCTCAAAAGTGAAGCCAAAGCGAGTAGAGCTCCCCCTGGTGTCTGGCTGCAGTATAGGTCATAAGCTCCGCCCCCTCCATGTTAGCGGATGTGACTTGGGCCAAACTTAAACACTAAAATACACATCAAATAATGTTTTTAAATAATAGTTTCTGTCATTTAGGTATCTAAAGTGTCAGTTGTTTGACTAATGAGTATTAATGAGTCCACAGAGAACCTGCTGACACAACTGTGTGTCCACATGCTACGTTAGCGAGGCTTCAGAGGAGGATTGTTGGCTGTCCTCTCTCCTCCGTGATGGGCATCTACACCAGATGGTGCCTCAGCGGAGCCTCCCAACATCATCAAGGACAATTCACACCCCCCCTGGTTCTCAGCTGTTTGAGCTGTTGCCCTCTAGGAGGCGCTACAGGTGTATTAGAGCACAGACTGAAAAACAGCCGTCGCCACAGTGAACTCTGACACGCAACAATAAACGTAATATTCTGTCTATTCAACAAACCTTGTGCAATACATGTTTACACTTTACCCCATAAAAAATACATATTTTGTCATTTTTGTATATGTTTTTGTATTAGTACTTTAAATTAAGGTTGTAAATCTTGTAAATAACACTATTTTGTATATGGGTCAAAAACATATAAGGATTTTAAAAGTGAAAAAAAATCTAAATCAGCTGCTATTAATAATAATAAAAGAACAACAGTACAACATCAAATCAATGTCTGAAAACCTACAGCTACTGAATTGATTAACATGTCCAGTCTCTCCAACAGAGGACATGTCCTGGGATACCTTTGTTATCCAGGGAGGACATATCGTTACCCAGGAAGGACAAAACAATTATTTTTCCTAACTGGGTCTACTGTGTAAAACATTAGTTTAATCTTCAACACATCAATGTCATATTTCACATGAAATAGGTCATTTTAAAAAATTATAAATGTGTTATTAGCGTTATCCAGAAAGACATCATGGTGATACATCACGTACCACTGAGCAAAAAGGTGTATCATTAATGCCTTTATTAAGATTTTTGACATTTTTAGCATAATTTTGTGCTTAGATCTTTAGCCCGGACGTTATCCAGGAAGGACAGTTTTGTACTTTTGAGCTAAATAGCTCCTTAAATTTTCATTTCTTACAGTAAATACTCATGTGAGCAAGTAAAGTGGGGAGAATTGAGTAACAAATTGTACTTTTTAAAATTTTTTATTTATTTTTACTATTATAAATATGCCTCGGACACCAGAATTGACATGTCTCGTCTTTGACCCATATATTTGCACTGAAATTCTCACTGTACACTGTATAATGACAAAAAGAGCATTCTTATCCATTCTGACTATTCTGTTCTGATAAGTTTTGTTTTATTTAGTTATTTGACGATATCGAAACAGGGTGTCACATAATGGCGACCACACGTTGCCATGCAACCGCTCCGTGACTCAGTCCTGTGGGACCTGTGAGAGTTGTGCAGTGTATAATGCAACATTTCCTTGTAACTGGTGGTATAAATAAAACAAAAACGCAAGTGAGTGTGTCACTTGCGGTTCATCGACATCGCGTCGCTTCACCATCGGACCGCGCTGCCCGTCCCCCCGGGAAAATAGCATCAGTTTGGCCAATGCAAGGAAGTTGTGGGATGCATCGTCCATATTTATATACAGTCTCTGGTTGGACTCATCAAAGGGGTTGAGGGGAGGATCATCCCGCAGATACTTTTTTATTTTTTTTTAGTTGTTCTTAAAGTGTTTTGTGTTTGTCTTTGTGAGGCTGCATCCTGCTGGCGATGGCTGCTGGTGTCATTTAGTCATAATGTTGTGGCTGGTCGGTGTTTGAAATCATTTGTTGTTTGATGACAGGTTTTTCCCTGACATCTCCTGCTGGACGGATTTTTTTTTTTATCACATTAGCTGAAGAAAGTGCCCGATATCTTTGGCGTACGATGGATCGAATTTCCAGGGTCCTCGGGTGATTAAGACCAAATCAGCACCTCCTTTAGTAACACTGACGCTATCCTGAGAGGGATTAAGAGAAGAAACATGCTGGGGGAGATAGCGACAGAGGAGGCGAACAAGCTGAAGGTGCTTAATTGAACATGAGAGGCGGCATGCAATATTCATAAGCAACGTGTTTTTCCCGAATGTAGCTGGTAGTTTAACAGCAGTTTATCTACACAGAAGAGAAGCAGTTATTCCTTTCACAGTCTTCTCAGTTGACGCCACTTGTCAGGCTGATTTAAGGCTTTTTATCCGCAACAAATTACCATCCAAGTGTGTCCAAGTCAATTTAAGAACAGGAATAATACGCTCCATGAATGCAGCGCGCCAGAACAACCCGTTTTAAAAAAACGCCGCTGCCAGAAAGCGTAATTGTTTCCCATCATCGTAACAAGCTGGTGACGGATTGAGTTCCTCAGGAGGAGCGATCGGAAATTACAAGCGCCGCATCTATACGTGAACAAAGACGCTCCGCCGCCGAATGCGGAGCTAGCGCGAACAATTTACATATTTCCACAGCACACGGGAGCAACAGGACCTCACATGCACATCAGAGCAAAGAAAGGTGAACACTTCTTCACTAATAACTTAACAGAAGGAAGCACGAGTTCAGTCGAAGCACAGTCTTCATTTTTTTTTTTCCCCCCCTCTCCTTTAAAAGTTACAGCCAACTTATAATACAAAGAGACTCTTTAGGCGGTGTTTCTGTGGCACCTCTGCCGCTGCTCTTTCATCTCTGCACACTCGGCTGCCTACTGACACAACCTGAGAGGCAGCGGCAAGTCTGAGGAGAGCGCTCACGGGGTTCAGCTGCCATTTGTTGTCTCATTAGGCTGCTTCTCGTGCTCCTCCGTCTCTCAACCGGTGCTTTATTTTGGCACAAATGGAAACAGACTCTGCCTATTATCATAACCCCGGATCCAACCGTGTACGGTGTGTGTGCACCGTGTTGATTTACGCTTCTTTTCACCCTTTATAAAACCTGTTATGAGCACACAGATTAGAAATTCGGCTCTTGCTGATCATTATCAATGATGGTGGGACTTTTTAGATTTGAGCATCGGTTGCATTTAAGGGCAGATGAGTTGACACAGCAGCTCCAGGTAAATCTCTCTGTGCAGAGTTTTACATCTTGTGCTTGTGGTGACATTTCTGGAGAATGACCTGAAGTGGTGGGTCGAGCATTTTCCACCTCGGCTTTCAATAACTTCCAAACGTATTCAAAACGCCACAGCAATAAAACGGCACGTTGCATCGTCATATAAGACATGAAACAACATTTAATTATCCCACTTATGGGAAATTATATATATAATTATATATACACCAAAAAAAAGACAATGAAAGACAAATTTGCAAGAATATACAAAATATACAAGAATATAACAGCAGTATATATAAGACAATTGCTGGATATTAAATAAGAATTTACGAAAGCAAGAAACTCCATTTAAGAAACACTTCAAAAAGTCTCCACCTCACTCCCTGCAGCCACATCAGAATCCAGCAGGAGCAAAAATATACATAAAAGATGTAAATATAATCGTTTTAGTCACCAGAACTTAAGAAACAATCTAGAGTTGTCCTGTCAGTCAAGGGTAGCACCGATTTCCTTTCTAATCCTAGTAAAATTCAGGCTGGTATCAGACTGATACCGAGTCGATACTTAGTGTAATTGCACCTTAATGTGTCCGGTAAATCTAAAACAAAAAGTTGTTCATTTAAAATCATAGCTTCACGAAGAATACAAGATATCAGAGTCATTTATTCATTTTATTTAAACTCTAAAGTTTACTACAGTGACGGTATAAACTGACTGACTACTTCTGGCAGCGAGGAAGAAGGAAATCTAATCCTGGACGTGTCCAAGAAACAGTTCGGTTCCCCCAGCATTCAGAGGAGGGATTAGAGTCTTGAAAAGAGAAAGAGGCTGACGGTGAGACAGACGCTCCTCACTGCTGTGGATTTTCTTTGGATCTGAGGGAACGTCAGCTGTGGGCAGACGTCATTTTGTTGTGTATCTACTCTCACCACCAGAGACAGAGGAAAGTTCCAAACTGTTGTTTTAAAAAGCTGCTTTAGAGAGTCACAAGGAAAGAAAATATTTAGGAGGAATAGAAACTGCACCGCAACAACTCAGCTTAAAATAGAGGATACATTACTTAAACTTTAATGCAAGTTAATATATCCAGCCTCAAAGAACTTATAGATATCTTAACTTGTGTTTTTAGGCTCAAACTAGTTGAACTGCATTGTATGAACAGAACAGTTTAGTCAGTAGCAGCATCATCATCTATGGGCATATGTAATTATTGTAAGACTGACAGTAAAGTAATTACATTTGGTTATTGTCTGTTTTTAATATGTTAACTGATGAAAAGGATGATGCACTTTAATTAAGAAGTAATTGTTCTTTTAAAACAGTTTGAATTGTGGTAGAAAAAAAAGTTTATTATGATACTCTACAAAAAAAACACTTCAATGCTGCAGCACAAAACCTGTCTGGTAGGAAGGTTTATATTGGAAGATAAAAAACAGGCATATGTTGCCTTGATTTAACATATTCCATCGTAGTTAGATCCTCCACCAACACCCTTAAGCAGCTGATTACACTGAACTTATTTCCAACATGAAGTCTAGGAAGATTCTCCATCATCTCCAAAAAATGTTTAAAAAAGGCAACTGGGCTATAACAATCAGGCATAACATTATGACCACCTTCCTAATATTGTGTAGGTAACGAATTTGGAGACGTTGTGCAGTCCTTCATGTTTTGTTTTGTTTCGTGATTGTTTTTTAGTTGTTCCTAAAGTGTTTTTGGGCATGCCTGTTGTCATCAAGGAGTTGCTGTGGGGTGGGGGGGTGTCTAGTCTGGTCTGGTGGGTGGTCCAGCTCTAAGTGACATCCACATGAACGAATGCCAGGTCCACAAGTTTCCCAGAAGAACATTGAATTGTCACAAGATGGTTGAAATGTTATTTACTTCTCCTGACAGTGGTCATAATGTTGTGGCACACCATATTTGTGCAGAAAACATGTGTGTGTGGAAAAGCAATTAATCTTTAACGCACGATTGAGGCAGAAAAGTTGACGTGTACAAAGAAAGAAAGTGCAAAAAAGGACAGAAGGAAACTCTCTTCTCGAAAAGCACTCCCTCAAGATTTCCCTCCTCCACGAAGCTGAGCAATAAAACGTCTGGGGCTGAATGTAACCACATCATAAACGGATGAAGTTTTACTTTCAGCGAACTGATAAAAACAGAGCCGTTCATAAAACTTTGCTTACTGATTTTGGAGAAACGTTATGAACTTTAATGGAAACATGAGCGTGCGGCTCATGTTCTGCTCTTTAACGCCGTCGACGGGATTAATGGCTCCACAAAATACAGCTGATCCGAAGATGTTTCTGTGAAGTCCCTCCCTGCCATTACCAGCTTTTACAGTGAGCATTGATCACGGAGGCCCTGGTGCTTCCTCTCTGCTTACTGTAACAATTTCAAAAGACGGCTAACGGCTTACAGTATCTGCACTCCGGCAACACCGCACTCTGCGGCCCATAATTACCAATCTTTCAAGTAAGCAGATCTTGCGCCGTGCTTCATAATCAGTTCTGCTCTGTAAAGATCTGCGATAATATAAACCTGTGGACGGCGGCGCGACGGGAGAAATTGCACAGGAGCCCGAGTATTGATTTCATTTATCTCCGCCGGTGCTGGGACTTGTAAACAGGTGACTGCTGATTCTGTTATGGAGTTGTAGCACGCTTTGCTGGTAATGCAGTGGAGGAGTAATGCAAGGAGACATATCAAGGTCATTCCCTCCCTCAGCAGATACGGCGGAGGTGCGTCTTCGCCGCCTTCGCCGTCCCAGCAGCCAGCTGTGCAGGACTGGCTCCATGGTTGGTGAGGCCAAGGTGTGAACGAGTGCCAAGTAGCAGTATGGATGTGAAACAGGCCGTGGCTGATGGAGAACATGTTGCAAGATGGAAAACATTCCCGAGAGAACAGCACGTTAAAGGCGTGTTTTAAACATTAATATATCAGCGTCAGACTAATTATAACCGCTTGGTATAGTTGTCATCAACCCATGGGACACGATGGAGACAAGTATCTGGTGTCTCGATTTAACATGGCTGCGCTGTTTTCATCATCAAATCATTTATCAACTATGCTTATATAACTGACCAGATATTTTAGAAAATATTTTAGAAAAAAATCCTATCTCAAATTCCTAATAGTTTGAAATGGGATTATGTTTTTTTGTCTGAGTAGCCGTCCCAAACCATAGACCAGGGGTGTCAAACATAAGGCCCGGGGGCCAAAACTGGCCCGCCAGAGGGTCCAATCTGGCCCGTGGGATGAATTTGCAAAAATTACACTGAAGAAATTAGCTGAAAATTTTTGACAAAATAAGAAATTTCACAGTTGTTCATCACATGTAGCTGTACTTTTTTTGCACCAAAGCAAAGGGAAACATTTGGAGTTGTCGTTATTTACCAGGTAATAAGCTATTGGGTAACAGGCCCCGCCCCCTTGAGGTCAAATCGGGCTGTATGTGGCCCCTGAACTAAAATGAGTTTGACGTCCCTGCCATAGACCAAACCAGGTGGCAACCTCCAGGTCTGAGCAATGAAGCCTATGTGACAAGCTGCAGTTCATCGAGTGGCCACTTGAGGCTCCAAAAGGGAGCAAATAGCCATAGAGCCCCATGTTAAAAAGCCTTAAAAACAGCATTAATGAACATGTTTACAGTCTGGTACAAAAAGTGATTTTTGGCTCAATAGTTTATTTCACTATTCATGACAACTGTAGAGGGGGAGAATTTTCTAACTCATGTTTATCTTTTATTAAGTTTTCTGCATAATTAAGGGCGTTCCTGCTTTGAGTGACCGGTGGTAGCCTGAGCTAACAGGTAGCGGAGAGATAGGTGGGTACACAGGGTCCATATTTCGGAAAAACTTTATTTATCCCCGAAGGCTAAGTAGGATTCTGGGTTCAATTCTGGCTTCATTTTCGAGGTTCAGAATTCACAATGCGTCACATTACGATGGGGTTTGTCCATAGTATGTACAGCCAATGGTTAAAAGGATGGTTTCTGTCATTTCAATTAATATAATGTTGATGCATGTTTCGTGTTAATTATTTGGCGCAATAAAAACTGGATGTGACATCATGACGGCTACGGGTTGCCATGCCAACTACTCTGTGAAGTGGTTCAAATGTACCGAGAGAGTGGAAAGTTGGAAAAATTTTATATAAAAATAAGTGTTAATTAAACGATTCTGGAGGAGGTGTAGTGGGATGTGGGGACGCATCGTCCATATTTATATACAGTCTATGCCCCAAACACAAAAAGAAGCTTGATTCACCGCGACATAAAAGCAGGAAACGCTCCAAATTCAGAAACTCAAACCAGCAAATGTTCTGCATATGTCTTTGTTGAATTGTGAACTTGTTGATCAATAACAAATTAATGAAGTTATTGTCCCACTTCTAGTTTTAGAATGAAAGCATTTTCCCCACATTTTTGCCTTTCGTAAATCTTCAGCACAACACAAAGTGAATACAAATGCTGTGATTAAGTTTGCTTGTCTTGTCCATTTAATTACACTAATCTCTCAAAGTTTATCAAACTGATTACTGTAAAAGATGCTTGCCAAAACAAAATTATGCTTGTTGAAATATTTATGTGCATTATGCTTAATGTTTATTCGGTTTATTTCCTCCATTGTCTTGTTGTTTGTCTTGCTGTTGTGATTCTCACTCCAGGTTTCCAGATTTGTCCTTTGAGTAACCCGTAACTCGTATGTTTTCCCTCTCTCCTTCCAGTAGTTCCTATTTATATGAATAAATTCCACGCTGCACGAGTTGAGAACAACATCAGTCTGCAGGCACAGGACAATGCGCAGTAATGTATAAATCAGTATCCATAATTAATGCTCCCTGAAGAAAGCAGTGCAGCAGTAGCCTGCACTTCATAATCCGTTCTACACCGTTGAGTCGAGAGTTAATAAAAAACCAGCGGATGCCGTCGTCACAGAGGAATAGCAAGGAAACGTATTGATTTCATCACCTGCTACAAACAGGCATTAGTTAAAAAAGTAATTTTAATGTTTTGGTTTCACAGGATCTCAATCAAGCGCCACGCTAATCAAATATTTTTTTTAATATTCATCTTGATCTTAGTCTGATGCAGTCTGGTGCAGCTGAGACAGATTTCATTTTCTCCACAAAGCAGATAGATAAATAAAATCTGTTTACAACCTGATGACTTGGTCAACTTAGACACTTTATGTCCCAGCAGCATCTGTAGTTAATAATCCGAGCTAGTGCCTTGGGTGGAATGAACATATGTGTGCGTTTTTAAATGGGAATGCAAATTAAGCACAGTACAAGTGTCACCAGAAACTGAGAATGCAGCATTCTCAGATTGGTATTGTTATACTCCATGTTGAGTCTAGGGGGAATTTAGGAACGAACACAGGACAATCAAACAAGTTGGGGCCTGGATGCAAAGCAAAAAACGGTAACTGAACGAGCAAGATGACGAAACTAGACCTGGCTACTAAATTTCTCCCAGGTCTAACTATCTTATCTATAAAAAAATAATAATCTAAAGTGGCACCAACCAATAATCTTAGTGTGTATTTCACTAGCAAGGACCACACCTTCAACAAGAGGAACGGATAAGCAATGTATCGATGGATGAGCATGATTACGATGATTCTTTAGGACTCTATGGAGAGAAAGGATAAAGGAAGAGACAAGGGTGGGTTGGGGGCTGGGGTGTGGAATACGAGAACGAAAGAGGAGCAGTTGAGCTGAAACTCTGCTATTTAGCATCACAAACAGAAGGTTAGCTACATGAGGAGACATACAGGGTTCCCTAATCTCACCTATAGTCTGCACCTTCCACCACAACCAACGTAAAGAGGCCCACACGTTTCAATAAGAAGGCAGGTAACTGAACTCAAAGTATGCAGCAGTCGTGCAACAACACTAAAGAGCAGCAGCTGGCTCCCTTTTCATTGGGGTCCATGCAGTGTTTACTTTGTTGACGAAGAATGACGTGAATGCAAACTAAATAAAAACTAAATAAAAGGTCAGATATGATGATGAAAATGTGACGAAATATAACAGACAATTTAGTCAACGAATAAAAACGAGACAAAAATGTTACATAGCAACGAATGGCAAAGAGATCCAATCAGAGCGAATCTTTTGATGGTAGGTTGATCTACGCAGAGGAGCAATTTTAAAAGGCAGCGGCAGATGCAAAAGAAGATATGAAAACAGAGAAATGCATCTGGTCACACTTTACATACGACACAAAGGACTCGGCTGTAGATTTAGTCGACTAAAACTTGACAAAGACTAAAAGATTTCAGGTGACTAAAACACGACTTAAACTAAAAGGTGTGCTATTCAAAAGACTAAGACTAAAAGATTTCAGGTGACTAAAATACGACTTAAACTAAACGGTGTGCTATTCAGAAGACTAAGACTAAATCAGAATTTGCTCTCTAAATTAACACCGGGTCCACGGTAGTGAACACCAGACTCCCCAGGTGGAAACCAACCAACTGCGGCATCAACACCTACAGAAACAGAAACTTTTCACCGCACTATGTACAAGTGAGACTGTGTCCGTGGCTCTAGTTGAGGTGTCCAAGAGGGAAGCTCAGTGGCCCGAGTTAAATGGGAAACAATACGTGCTTAAAGGGAACAAGGCAGCGATGTGAGCCTGTTACAGTCGGCCGGTTATAGCATCCACTAACTACATGCTCAGGTATTTCAGGCGTGTCACAAAGTAATGCTCCACACAGCAGTTGTCAATTTGAAAGTTGGCTTTAAAAAGATCCCAGCTCACTTCTTCACAGGAGGAGGCAGCGACGGCCACCTCGCATTCAGGCGTGGGTACGGAGGATTACACTTATCTACTCGTTAGCCTCAGTCAGAGAGCTTAAGAAGTATGGACCCCCCACCTACTATATGTGGTCTATATTAAATTCAGCCTTACTTTTTATAAATATACATTATTGCTCCTGTATCGCTGAATGAGTGAAGTGCTGACTGATGGACAACAACAATGTTAATGTGTATTTAAAGAAATTAAATAAAGGCATAGGGGAAATAAAAAAAAAAAATATATATATATATATATATATATATATATATATATATATATATATATATATATTATATATATATATATGTCTAATCAACCAAAGATTTTGCGACCTAACTGCAGTACCTCTGCGGCGCCCCTAGGGGTCACAGTGGGTCCCTGTTGACCCGTGACCTAAGTCATATTTGAACATTTTCAGAAAACAAGAAAAAAATATTTTTTTTTAACAAGCTCATTGGTATTTTTTATTGATTTTGTAACAGTCAAAGTCAAAAAATGACAATTATGCTATTAGGCTGATGTACTGCAGACGTTTGTGTTCAGGATTTATGGGCAATTTGTCATTATTGGAGTATTTTTTAAGCTAATACATCACAGAGTCTTTTTTGGACTGTAATAATACATACCTTTTTAACTTTTCCTGCTGCCTCTTTTCAAACTCAAAAGCCAAGTTACAACTAATGGTCATTTCTTGCTTCAACCCCGAGTTGAAAACAACTTATTAGAATTCCCTTACAACTCACATTTCTAAGTTAAGATAATTTTTTTATTTGTTCATACTTAGATATCCCACTTTGACGATGACAAATGGCAAGTTTTAAAGTTTACCTGCTCCTCAGACAGATTCAACTATAACATTTATTTTATTTAGGTTTTAATTACGGTGCCAATATTCTTGCTGACTTTATAACACTTGATGGTTTAAGCTTCTTTTGTCGAACCTTGTTTCAAAGGTATTGCCATTTTATAGTCTAATTAAAAAAGCGTCTCCATTTCCCAGTATTGATATCACATCACACTTCCTCCTCCTCCTCCATCGCTTATTTTTTCAACTTAAATGAACATTAACCACACAGAGAAAAGGAAGTCGAGACAATGGATTGTTTAAGTTCAGAAAACTAATTAAAATTAGTTCAATATTAAAAATAAAAATTGAGAAGACAAGAAAAGTATTCATAACTTAATGGGGCTGTAATGTTTTGCAGTGTGTTTGTCATGAAGGAGTTTCTGCGAGGCACCAAAACCCGTCACACACGCCTTCAGAAAATCCCTCATACGCGGCTCCCAAAGGGAACGACTTCTACGTTCCATCACATTAAGTTTCCTTTTCCCTTGCTGTAAATTTTCTGTCACTTTAAAATACATTTTCTGTTAACTGTCATTATTTTTTTGCTTCCTCCCTGATCCAGTAGTTTAAAACTTAGAGACTCAGGATTAATTCAAAACAACAGCACTTGCCATGTATAAATGTAACAGCCATTATAATCTCATATGTTAATCATAACAATCAAAGCACAGCCGCGATCTGCAACTACTACTACAGAACGTCATGGCTTGGATACGGTCCTAATCACGGCTACAGCCTCGGCCTCAATCAGCCTCAGCTGATGACAGAGAAGAGTAATCGTTCATAATCGTAATCTTTCCAACTCCTGTGGAGCAGACTTGTGTCTGAGCAGCCGTGGCTGAGACTCTCCATCTCACCCAGACCTGGAATAATGACCCCGCGACAACGTGAGATATCGCGTTTAAATGAGGTTTCGAAGAAAAAAACCATCGCTGGAGCATAATTTTTATTTCAGGTCTATGCAGAATGTACAGCACGCAACGCTGCACATGGCCGGCTTTCCTGAATTTGATCATTGAAGGTGGAGCAGAGCACTGACATCGAGAAGCAATTTGGAGAGCCGTCAAATTGCCTGCCTCATTTCAGTTTCAACAAGTTATGTTCTCTATATATACCCCCAAGCAACAGAATGTAAATACACTGATCAGGTTAGGGCTCAACCATAGACTGTATATAAATATGCACCATGCAGCCCCACTTCCTTGCACTGGCCAAACTTTTCCCAGGGACACAGGCAGCAACATCTTAGAGCCTTAATTAGTCTCAATTAATACTACACTCCGCTCTACCTCCACCAGTTACAAGGAAATGTTGGATTATACACTGTACTTGTTTATTTATTTTTCTTTATACAACTCTCACGGTCCTACGGAACCATTTCATGGAGCAGTTGGCATGGCAACTGGTACTCACCATTATGTCACATCCTGTTCCTATAGCGTCAAATAATGAACTAAAGCTTAAGAATAAGAGGAAAAAATAGGCAAAAAATGTACTTCACATGTATTTTAATGTTTTAGTTTGGTCCCATCCACTGACATGAAGGGGGTGGAGCCTATGACCTATACTGCAGCCAGACACCAGGGGGAGTTCTACTTGCTTTGGAGTCACTTTTGAGAAGCTGTTCCATCGTCCATCTTTATTCTGTCAACACATCAGAGTTTTTAATGAGGATTAAACGTTTGAGAACCAGTTTTGGAAAACAAAAATAGACACCCAAGAAAAGTCAGACCAGATCTCAAAAAGATTAAACGATAATTAGAGTGGAAGCCACGATGCAGTGGACGGGATCAGACGGAAACGAGAAGGAGGACAGAGAAGCAGGCAGCAGCTTGATACGCCGCTAATTAACAAGCGTGTTTCCTGTACAGTTCACACTCTCCGTCTCGCCTTAAGAAACACTTTTTTCTCTTGTGATCATTTTTTGCTGCACCGCAAGATCAGAGCTGACGTGGAGTCCACTTCCAGGCACTTGGTTGGCACACGGCTCATGGACTGGCAACGACAAAAACAGAATCCAGAGCATCGCAAAGTATCACACAATGGCACATTTAAAGTTTCATATCAATGCATTTATAGGTTTTGAAGCCAATTAAAAATATATTTTTGAAGATCTCTTTTATATAAGATGACCCCAATATATAAAAAAAATCTATTGCTATCTATCTACCTGCATCATTTTACTAATTTTATTCCTCAATTTTATGAAATATCTGAACGTTTTTGTGTTCAGATATTGTCAAGTTAGAATCAATTCCTATTGCCTCAACCCAAGAGGTAGTCGAGCAAGCTAAATAAGTCTTGTGATGTTATTTCATTACGACTTAATGATTTGTTATCAGTCTCGGCACCGACGTGTGAGTAACAGCAAAACATATTTGTCTTCTGCTGCCACACAACCACACAGCGACAGAACAGACACAAAAAAAAAAAAAAGGCAGGAGGGGAAAAAATGAGCTGTTGACTGCCAGCACACTTTCGTGTTTACTCAGTAACACAACCAAACTCAACCCACACAGCACCCGTAGAAAAACCACTGAGAGGTAAAAATAGCCTTTGCAACAGTACTAGAGCACACAGCCAATTAACTGGTTCTGTGTTTAGAGGCTCCCAGCTCTCCAGAGACTTCGCAATCCACTAGTGAGGATACAGAGCCGTTAGCTAAAACAGACATCAGCTTTGGTTTTAAATGCTGAAAAGGAGATAAAGGAGAAATCCCCTCTCAGATACTCGGAGAATAATCAATCTGGAGCACGCTGTGCCGTCCGGGAGACTTTTAATTCCTCCTTTTGGTCTACCTGCCTGTCACCAGCCTGCTTCATCTACCGCTACTCGCGTCTGAAGTTTCTAAAAATGCCACTTGACAGTCCTCTGAGGACAGACATGAACCCTTCTTTCTTTTCCTTTTTTTTTTTTTTGTATCACAGCATATTTTGCCGTTATTCCGCTGCCGTGGCTCAGTATTTTTAGATACTAGGTGATCAATGAGAGAACCTACGACGGTGTAGCCACGTAGCTTCGGGTTCCCGTGAAAAAGAAGAAGATAAAGGCAAAACAGAGACCAATTACAATGATGGATGATAATGTTTAAGGAAACAAAAAAACACTGTAAAGCGGTTTATAATTCTATGAGGAAGGAGTACACAACAGCAAAAAACTGTAATCTTATTCCAACAGGACCAAATAACATATTAGAAGTACACTGTTCACCTAGAAGAGAGTTTCTCAACTTTTTTTGGACGTCCTGGACCTCGTGCACATTTTTTAATCTACCCACGACCCGCTCTGGAGGGTGAGTGGGTTCTTTGTGTAAATGTGCTTATCATCTTCTTCTTCGTTTGTTTGCAACATTAGCTTAATTACAAGTGCTAACCTGAGCATGCAAGTTAATGAGTTTCCCACAACACCTTCTTCCTGCAGATGTTTCTCAATAAGAGCATTACTAAGAAATGAATGATGTACTGAAACAGTAGGGGCCTCATAATGTGAAATGGATGCAGATCGTGTTAAGTTGCTAACAGCATCATGCAGAAACTTTGAACAATGCAACTGGGAGTGAGATCTCTTGATAAAATAGGGCAAATTACTTGTGAAACAGATGTAATTAGAGAAAAAAAAGTCCTGTTAATCTCTGTAGTTTAGGTAGATTAAGGTCTCAGTTACATTTGAGTAAAATAATCCTGTTTCTACACGTCATATGATCTTTTTCAAAGGACATTTTATTTTACACGGCTGAGAATCACTGACCTAGAATACATTCACCTCTGCACCTATTTGACTGGTTGTTTAGCTTCATGGGAGCAACTTGCTACGTGTTACGGAATAAATCGCCCCCTCCGGCAAATGTCTCAATGTCATGGCAAAACATTTTAAAGCTTTTACTTTGACATTATACGTGTTAAATGACACATGAGAAGGTTAGGGCTGAGGGCAGGAGTCGGTGGCCGTCTGTCAGGATTACTAATGGGAGGGAAATAACAAGCCCGCATGCAGTATGGCTCGATGCGTTATTCATATTCATTCATGTATTATCAAAAAAAAAAAAGGGGGAATCACTCCAATGCAGGACACACGGGGAGAATGAGGGCGATGAATTACAAAGTCAATTTAATGAAACTTACTGAATCCGAAAGATGGGATCCAACGTAAAGAAATGCAAAAGGAAAGTAATCCAGAAGGTAGTGACAAAGAAGGAAAACTACGACTCTGATAACACCACGGTGATTGTGACACAAAAAAACAGACCTACGGCCAATTTAGAATCACCAATTAATCTAACGAGCATGTGTTTGGATGATGGAAGAAGCTGGAGGACCCGGAGAGAACCCACGCAGACACAGGGAGAACATGCAAACACAGAGCCCTTCTTGCCGTGAGGCATCGATGCTAACCACCGCACAAAGCCCAACACTTTGACAATACACTGTCAGAAGATGCCAAGCCGGGACTGTGCATCTGGTGTTCTACTTTAAGAACCATATTTGTCCCAACTCAACCGATCTGTTCAGCCTGTACCTTAAGAGGAGGGAAGGAACAGTCTCTCCAGATGCCGACTTCTACACCTACACACAGTGAGAATAACCAATGCATGCAAATCTGTGCTCTACACTACAATAGCTGCAACTTTAACACTGTAACATTCCACTGGGTTGTATATGGGACAGTAGCTTTTTGAAACAATCAGAGCTCTGTGCATAATATGCAGTAGACCCCTTCATGACCTACATCATGGTGACATCACAGCGTTAGCTGGAGGTAAAACAGAGGGAAGCTTTAGACAAACACGGTCACCGTCAAACACGAAATTATCGTCTTGCTATATGTTTGGGGGCCAAAAGCAAAAGGCAAAAACACTAACTTGACGTTTTATCGCATATCAGCCACTGCCAGTCGTAGACAACTTTGGTTGAAAGGGATTAAAAGAAAAGTGAGACAATCAACTCTATCTCTGTTTGCAGCCTGATATCAGGTTAGAATAATATCTAATGCATCATCAGTTTCAGGCTGGATAACAATAGGTTTGACTAACTTGGGACTGAAATAACGTTAAGTTAATCATTATTTTGAGGATTCTCAATACATGCTAACGCTAACAGCGAGCTAACGCAACATTAGATGGGTGTTTCAGGGGTTTTCCAAGCGGAAGTTGGATTTACTATGTTACCCTCCACAGTGGTTTCACTTACTACTTGTTATATCTTTGTCTGAGACGTTTCACTTGATAAAGACAGACCAGACTTTTGTCAAATCATCCACTGAGTGAGAGTGTAAGGGTCTGTCAACTTCTTAAAATAACACCCACGGTCTCAGCGAGTGAGTCTACTAGCGTATTCTCTAAAATATGCATTTTCCTCGTCCATTCTTCCAATTCTTCCATTGAAATATGTTAACTGCCTTTTACATGCTAGCGTTTGAGATGTTTTGCCTCCAGTTAAACCCCGCCCCTCAAAAAAAAAAAAAAGTCACATTGTTTACAAACTGCGAAGGAGTCTTTATACATGCAATATGTTGCTGGAAAGCTAATTTAGTTTCTGATTTCATTGATTTTCAGTTATGTTTTGTGCGCCAACTTTGATTGCTCAAGAACAATACAACTTAATGATTCTGATTTTTGGGATAGAAACTTCAAAATGTTCATGAACAGCATTCGGTTTACTTTAGGAACTGTTGATTGGAGAGTCTGATGAACCGTATCCAGCCTTGTTTTGTTTTCGTTTCAAACACATTTATGTTTCCTGTAAACATACAAAGTCAGAAACAGTAATTACGGCATCTGTTATTAACACTGGAAACGGCTACAAAAGCAGCAGACCTCACTCCCACCAGACATTATTAAGTTGTCAAAGCAAGAGAAGCAAACACGAATAAATGATGGCTGACTTTCCCCAGTAGGCCGTGCCATAAAAGCATAACCCACGTGCAGCTCTGAGAATGAGTGAAGTCCTCATTAATGCTGTTTGTTACACCAGCACCGGAGAACAGCCTGTAATGATAAAGGTTAATAATTTGAGTTGAGAACATGTAGTGCTCTCCCCATACCCAGATGGTTAAAAAGTAGGGGTTGTACAAACTAGTGGAGTAAGTCCGTTTGCCAGCTAGTCACTGATCACGTGACAGTGACAACATGGGCGCCTCCTAGATGACGGATGAAGAGTCATTTAAAAATCTGCAACACCGAGAAAGATTCATAAAAATACTGAGAAATATCTGTCTTCCAGCAAACTGTGGGGTAACATTAAGGCTGTTACATACCCCACAAGATGCTTCTTGATACTTCAACCAGGAGAATATTTGTCTCATCACTATTCTGTGATTGGTCATGGGAGTGGTTGATGCCGTTAAAGGGAATAGCTGACGTAAATCTGAAATGCTTAGCGAGTGTAACGTGTGCTGCATTGGGAGGGCCCTTTGTTCCAAACTAAACTCTGGGGAAGTCCTCACAGGGTTTCTCAGTCTCTTCTGAAGTATGTGTTACCTCTCTAGAACTTCTTGTTCTCAAAGCCCTAGGAGCGAGAACAAATCTCTCTTATGTAACGAGCTTTAAATGCCACTGATGGTGCTGAGTTGCTGCCTGTTTTTATACAGCCTATACATATCTGCAGCTCACAGTGTGTAGAAAATGAACCGTCTGTTCTCAGCATATGCATGCAGGTCAAGAATACTGGTTTTGTTGGAGTTGTTAGATGTTTTACCAGCTGCAGCTCTTCTGTTTGCCATGCATGTCCTTGTAGGCCCAATTTACTTTAGCTCATACAACTGAAACCATTTACTTTTTATAAATAGCACAAAATAACATTTATGTGTTCCCAGTCAAAACTGACCGATATCACTTACTTAGTCAGGCAAAGGCCCACATCTTGAAAGCTTGACCACATTAACAACCTCAATTCAAATGTGAACACACATCAACTCCTTAATATCAACAATAACAAACAGAAGACAAATGAGGAAGAAGTCTTGGCTGAAGTTGTGGTCAACTTTCAGTCTAAAAATGGGTATTTATCTCCATCTAAGAGGAGATGGCAGCGTCTACATGATTCCAGGCCACATGCTTTCAGGCCATATCCAGGGTGGATGACGTAAAGACCTGTTTCCAACTTTTCCTCACAGACTGCATTGTAACCCTGGTCATGAACATGACTAAATACATAAATTAATGAAATTAACTGCATTTTCTTAAGAGAGAAGACTTGTAAATTGGTCAGATTTCCCTGAACACAGTAAGTTTGTTTAGTTTTCTTTAAGTCACTTCAGGCTTCATTGCTGCAAAGCTTTACTTTCTACTGTGGTTTTATTAGTGACATCATCAGAGACTAGTCAGCGTCGACTCGACTTTGAAGTCGTCCAACGTCTATTAAAAAGCTAATTGCCGAGGAACCTTTTAGCAGAGGGAGATGAACCACCAACCAGTTTTCAGAGAGACTGGCCAAGGAAAATTATTCGTCACCATATAACATTATACTATTGTCAGGATTATTTCTAACTCTGTTTCTCTGCAAATTGCTGCAGCTAACATTAGTGGTTAATTACAGTCTTTTAAGTTGCTGTGCATTATTTAAAACATTGCCCTGGTGAAAAGCATACATTAGCATACAAAGCATCAACAGCGTACACAGTGTACAGTCAGCCAGCAGAGCGCAGTTTGACCTCAGCTCTTGCGAAACGCAGCATTTACAAACTGTTTTGCATTCCTCTGAGAATAAAAGGACTCAGATGCAGCTGCAGGTCGTGCTCATGTTTCATAAAATCTTTTCTTTATCAGAACTTATGAGGCATCGCTGAACACCAGACATCAATAGACCCTATTCATTTTCCTATTAACCCCTTTTTTCCCTACGATTGTGCGTGCTGGTTTCTCCGTCATGGCTGACTGGGATGCTTAATGGAATTTCATTAACTTCATTAATCTATCTGGTCTTCTTTGGCTGCGAAGCTAAAAAAAATATCTGCAGAGAAAAACATCTGTGGTCGGGCTCTCTCCACGAGAGAAGATAGTGGACCGTGATTTTTGTATCTTACTCTAAATTATGTTACGGTTTATGATTGACATTATCAACCCAATACCAAGATACATATCTAAAAATGTAGATCATAAAGGGAAGTCGTAGATATTCAAGTAAAAGGTTGGTAATAGCAAAATGGACACTGTACAGATGTTCTAAAGACGCTGTAGCCCCAAGATGGTAGGGTGGTACTTCTTCAAGCTCAAATCCTATGAGGTGAAGAAGATCAACAGCGAGTGAGAGGATGCTACCGGGACTGGCGGGGCTAACCACGGGGCTAAGCTAGCATAGCATGCTGAGGCCGTGTTAAATGTGTTAATGCTGCTGTTACTTGGCTGACAGAGTCTTTCAGTGTGTCTGTATGTTAGTGTGTATGTTAACAGACTGGTGTTTAGCTGCAGTGGTGTCATTTATATTTTAGTTTTGTGCTTGCCATGTGTGCTAGTGTGTATGCTAACCGATTAGCCTGTTGTCTGCTAACTGAGCTTTTTTGCGGTTAACCGTATGGATTGATGGAGCTTCAGAAGCTTCTCAACTCAACCGATACGATGAACAGCTGCCAAGGCAACCGTGAGACCGTTGAGTTGAGTAACGTACCTACCTGATGCCAGTTCAGCCACTGCAATGCAATCTGGGATTTGCAGTGTCAATGGTCCAGGGTCCAATTCTGATAGATATAATAATATAATAGCCTGGAATTTGACATATGTGCCATAGGATGACAGGGTTCAACCCAACTTGGCTGTCAGAGAGGAAGTTTTCCTCCTGGCTGGACAAAACTGATATCGGTAAGTAAAAATAAAAATAAATAAATAAGTAAACAAATAAAATAGACGGGAAATAGATGGGTTTAGTTCCCTGACACATGCATAATGAATATTATTTACTGGTTTACTGATAGTGTTTGTTTTTCACATGCATGCTATATATACCCATATTTAACTTAATGTGTTAACATTTTGGCCCACGACCCTGCTCCTGGATTCAGGTTTAGGCCTCCACTGGGAACATTTGTCACCCCTGTTCTAACGTTTTTTTTTTTTTTTTTTTTGTGTCCCCTGTAGCAGGTGGTGAATCAATAGATTAATGTATCCGCGGACGTAAGGAACATTGTCGATTTCTTCAAGCGGAGCCTGCGTGAAAACTGCAGCCGCTGCCCTCTGTGCTCAGCGAGGGTGAAATGGACTGAATGCTTCATTAGTGCCAACATGTTGGTTATAAATGTTCATTCTGAGGAAGACTACGCCAACAACCGCACCAACCGGATCTGATCAAAACATAAAAGAGGAGCTTTCCAACACGTTGGTTATTGTTCTTAGATTTACAGCGTTTTTTTTTTTGTCATTTGATTTGCTGGAGCTCTTACTGAGGCCGTCACAAAACTAATCCGACTTCACTCTGTGCTGGTTTTAATAATACTTATATTCCCACTGCTGGAAGTTACTTTTTTTTTTTTGACTGTGGGGAAGACAACAGAGGGGGTAAACACAGACTTGCAACCAACAATTATTTCAATTATACATCTCAGTTGTTTTTTTTAGTTGAAAGAAAGCGGAGATGAGTAAGTCATGAAGAAAATTGCCAATCCAATTCCATCTAGTCAAAAGGCAAAAAATATACAAAGACGTGAAACTAGACATTTCAGAAGCTGACTCCTTTTGCTTCTTGCATTATTTCCTATTAATTAATTATTTCAGCCTTTGATAGAGGACACAGACCGTCGTCCCAGTTTGATCCGATCCGCCGCCGCGCTTTGTCGCCCTCATTGAGTTTGTCCTTCAAAAGGAAAATTGCTTTAACGTTCCCAAACTCATCTGACCACTGGTGTTGTCGCCGCGATTATTGAGTTTCGAAGTTGTTACCGAAGGAGAATAAAAAAAGAAAAGCCCCTTCCTACTGTCACAAGAAAGTCAATTGAGCTGCGTGAGGACAGTTTGCTCTGATATCATGGTGGGAACTGCTGATTGTTTGGTTTACCACCTGTGGTCTGAAGCTGGGAGAAGATTGCCAGCCCCCTGTTGTGGAGCGATGCTGAGTGAGTGATGACTGGGTGTATGTGTGTGTGTTAGTGTGTGTGTCAGAAAATATCCATCTGTCAGGGGGGTAGACACGGCGGTGGCTACGGGAGGAAGGAGAGTTTAGGTATGTATGAGTGGGTTTAAGTGCGTGCCTGAAGTTGAGTGTGTGTGGTATGTTTATGAAAGTGGGCCAGAGAAACCGTGTAAGCACTCGCACATGCATCACAAGACAATGTCCTCAGCTGTGTGTGTGTGTGTTTGTGTGTGTGTTTGTGTGCGAGCCGTCAGAGCCAGAAATCTTTCATTACGCCGAGGTGTGCGACTTCAAACGGGCGACAAAAACAACAACGGCGCAAACTTTGTAGTTCATTCGTCTGAAATTGAATTTGCGCATCAAGCCCGTTCACCTGCCGTGTCGCGGCGGGTCGCGTCGTTTCAGCTCCGCCGGTGTTTTAATCTCCCGACTCGAGCTAACCCCCCTCACCGGGCTGACCCCGGAATGGCTGCGACGAAGCCATTAAACTGTCTCGTCCAATTACAAATCCACTTTGTCTGACTCACGCGCTCATATTCAGCGGCAGACAGTTGGCCGGCGATCTGTTAATACGCTGCGATTCTCCCTGCACCGGGGGCTATCATAAAACTTTAATGCCACCCTCAACTCCCCCCCCCACCCCCACCTCGCTTTAACCATCATGTAAAGTAGGGAGACAAATCCGTAGTGACCCCCGAGCTTTGCCATTAGCTGAGTACAGTAGGACAGTGTATGTGTGTGTGTTTTGAGAGAGCATGTTAGCTGCCATTTTTTCTCTATTTCTGTTTCATTTCCGTGCGCTTATTTGTCCAAGTTGCTGTGTGTGTCTGTCTCAGCCGCTCAGATCTGGTTGATTCAATTCATTTCAGCTTCAATCAAGTCACTTTATTCTAATTCATCGGGATGCGATGCAGTTTACATTCAGTTAGAGTCTAGCTGAAATACACAAGGCTGGGGAATATTGTTGCTAATGTGGTTTTCTTTTCAATTAACTTGGGCAACAAATTCCCTCTGAGCCAGTGGAAAATGAACAGAGAAATCTTTTTTTTTTTACATTTTGCCATTTCACTATATATAAATAACGTGCAGTTTTTCATGGAGCAGCAAGCGTTCAACTGTTGTAGAGCTCAAGTGTCACATATACTTCTTTATATACACCGATCAGCCACAACATTATGACTACTGACATTAGACGTAATAGTAATAATAATAATGCATTGGTTTTCTATAGCGCCTTATCAAAGCAATTACACTTGATTGCATTTTTCATTCACTCACACCCTGGTGGTGGTAAACTACCACCAGTAGTCACAGCTGCCCTGGGGCAAACAGACAGAAACGTGGCTGCCAGTACACCTGGGGCAAGGTGGGTTAAGTGTCTAGCCCAAGGACACAACAACAAACCAGGGAACGGGCAGAATCGAACCAACTTTTTAGTTATTGGACGACTGCTCGACCTCCTGAGCTACTGCTGCCTCGTGAATAATGTGACCGATTTTAGCGATTTAAAAGCGTGTTACGGTACAATAACAACTCGGATTAGTTATAATACTCTGGCCAGGATCAGAAGATACTAAATTCATAAGGAGCCAATGTGTTGAGCAATAATAATGAGTTAGGCAAAGGAAACTACTTGAGTAGCCACTCTTGTATTTTTTTTTTACAGTTAAGAAGATTCGCTCCGTCCTCTCAAAAAAACCTGACCTATACACAAGGTCATATAATTTACATTGGATTCTCAGATGCATCGTTTAAGGTTTTAAATGTCAAAAATCAGCATATTGCTTCAACCTCATATGTTAATCTTAAATCTCAACAGATCTCAAAACTTCAGTTCTTTGTTCGGTTTGTTTTTTTTTTTTTAGTTGTACAACATTCATCAAATGTATCAAATATGAGCACTAATCATTTAAGTGCTCAAATATTTATCTGTTTCTATGAACAGTATCTCAACACTATTCAAGGTAAGTAACTATCTACATTCAATATAAATCACAACTATAGCAAAATTATGTGCAAATGACATAGAAACATAGAAACAGAAAAGTAGAAGTTTTCTTAGAGGTATCAAAAGAGAAGTATGTTTAATTACTCCAACACTTATAGGCCTATTCATGCCAGAGAAAATGCACCAAAAATTACCCTCTAAGTAACTTTTAAGTCACAGATGAAATGAAATAAATTCTTTTAGTAGTTTGCACATTACAAAATAAAATATGTTACCCTCATCATATGATTTACCAAATTTCTTTTCCTTTAAATTAAATTAACCTTTAATATATCCACTGGTCTCTTTCAAAACTCTGAGAAGCTACAGAGAAATAGCATTTTAGCAGCTAACGTTACTCACCGTTGCTCTGTGTTTGTCAAAGCCCAGGACTCCGATGTTAGCACCGCAGCGGTTCTCCCAATGGAAGGCAGGTAGTTAGCCTGTTAGCCTGTTAGCCACAGAGCTAGCATTAGCATGGATGACGAAGGTAAGTGCTAACACTTTTTTTTCAGATAATCAACTCGTCTTACCTACGTGACTCGGCTCCGAATTCCAGTGGGTAAGTGTATTGGCTTTTTGTTTTTTGTTGTTGTTCTTTTTTCCCCACAGGATTATTCGTATTTCTCTGTTTTTCTTTCTCTGATGCTAACCTGATAGCTGCCCTCACTCCGTTGCTGAGACTAAAGAAAGACCGGGAAAACGACGCACGTCACCGCACGAGCTGGACGTGGCCTGCGTTACGCCTGATTGGCTGGGCAGAAGGGCGGTGCATTCAATTGCAATTAGAATTTTTAAACTTTGGATAGGGGCAAATAAACTAATAAAATAATCACCCTCTCTTCTCTGTCTTGTTTTATGGTGTTTTACATCTGGGTTACAATAACATTGACCGTGTTGTGACAATTTAATGGTCAATGAAACTTTTTGACCTGGCATTCATTCGTGTGGACGTTACCTAGACATGTAGCACCCACCTAGACCAAGCCCAGCACATCCACCCCATAGAAATCAGTGTGTTTACATGCACAGCTTCATGGAGTTATGCTCAGAATTCGACTTTCTGACAACAGTCCTTGTCCCAGTTTACATGCAACAGAGAAAATAGAATAACTGACGAGAACATGTGCTCCTCCTCCACACTAGGTGGCGATATGTGCCTTGTCAGTGGGTTAATATCGCCCCCTTATCGGTTGATCTATTACGTCGTAATAAACAAGAGTCGTTCATGTGGCAGACCGGCATTTTAAAACAACAACCAGATGGATAATAGTTCATCTTTTTTTATTATTGTCAGTAATGTGCACACTACTTATGGTGCAGATAAAATGGCGCTTTACCTCAGGTGGTTCTTCTACTGGCTCTGTTTACCTTCTTCTTCTGCAACCGGCTTTCTTGGATGTTTTTGTTCTGGGGTCATACGCCAGTGCAGTTGTTGTGGAGCATGCACACACGCATTGTCCAGTTAAAAGTCAGATTAAGGCAAAATGGATTTCCAATCGCATTGTCTGGGTGTTTACATGCACTTAAATTGTCCAGTTAAAGTCAGATTAAGGCAATAATTCATTCTTTTCACATGCATGTAAACATACTGAATGACACTCCTTGATGGCAGCCGCCATCCCCAACAGGACGCAGCCTGGCACGGACACACACAGACAATTGCTTTAGATTTTTCAATTCAAACATGTAAAATAACACAAGGTGTTGACCTGGCCTCCAAATTCACTAGATCCCAAACTGGTCAAGTATCTGTGGGATGATCCAGCATAGAGGCCTCTCCCCTCATTAACTTCCAGTTCTCTGATGAGTCACAACTGTTTTGGAGGCACAAGGGAGACCTACAAAATATTAAGAAGGTGGTCATAATTGTATGGCTGGTTGGTGTATATAAGCAAATGACCACTGATGAAATTAGGATGTGACAAAATGAAAAACACCTTCAGTGCTTGTATGATGTTCAGTGGGTATTTCTGACGGATTTGTGAGGGTCCAATGGCCAAAAATCTTACATTATTTTTTAATAAGGGAATAGTGTGACATCCTGGTGGCCACAATCCAGACTGTGACCTTTCCTTTTTTTTTATTATCATCATCTCATTCTTGACACATCATGACTGCCACTATCAAATAAAATAAAAGCAAAAGTCTCCCGAAATGACGTGGAGAAAAAAAAAAAGTGTCAATATGACTCAGAGAGACAGACGTTTGCTTCAGTAATCTGATCCGAGAGGAAGCTCCAGCGGAGGCAGATCCTCGGGAGATTTGGCAGTTCTGCTCCGCACATCCCGAGAGTCTCTCACTGCAGGCTCTGATTTAGAAAACTACTTTTCTATGAGGCAGAAACATGGCTTTCCGGTGCGGGGGGACAGCAGCAAATTAGGAAGACAAAGAAACCCAGGGCTAAACTTGTTAAAAAGAATGAATCATTTAAAGGGCAAGTCCTTGCTCTGATTTTGCCTCTTATTATCAGTCTGTTATACTCGGTTCAACCCAGAGGTTATATAGGAATAAAATGTAATTTTGTCAAGCCCGATAGCTCAGTGGATAGATGGATAGATTGGTGACTTTGTCAGAGTTTGACTTTAATGAAATGGATTGAGACAGTGAAAAAGGTGAGTGAACATAATGGAACATTTCCAGCCTGTGTCCAGCGTGCCGCGCTCTGGTTGGTTAACGGTGTCTGTTTCAGGCCCGTTAAGGTGCAGCCTGATAGCTGTGGGGACACACGGGTCTCTTTGGCAATTATGTGTCAGTCTGCTGGACGAGTCACTCGCCGCCGAAATGTTTGCAGTGGCTGAGCAGGTTTGGAGCTCGGAGACAACTTGGCTCGGACGGACGAAATGTACATTTAATACGCACGGCGGCCGCAACGATGCATCGCCAATCCAAAAAAATCTGTGGGAGGATTTAGATAATGTAGCTATCTCGCTACACTGCTGGCAGTTTCAGCTCGGTGTTTGGCAGATGAAATATGTTTCAAGAGGGAGGACAGACGTGAAATGGTCAGTGCTGTGCGATTTGGAGAGCAATCAGCAGCAGCATGCAGGAAACGTCCAAAAAGACTCTTTAAGACAATAACACACCAGGACAACAGTCGTTTGCTGGCGTCGGGCTGTGGGTGATTCTAGTTTTGGGTGCTGTGTCTTACACTTTTGGTACAAGTAAAAACCCTTGAGAGCTGACAGCTTGTCAGTCAAATCAATGCACGATGATTGCTCTGATTGGAGGTTTAGTTTGAGAAGAAGTTCATGAGAAGAGACGTAAAATAACACAAAAACACACGCAAAAACGTTCTAGGAACAACTCAAAAAACAAACAAAGAAACATGAAGAACAGCACAAGGTCTTGACCAGGCAGCAATTTCTGGGTCTGAGCAATGAAGTGCAAAAAAAAACTGCAGTTCATCAAGTGGCCACTTTAGGCTTCAAAAGGGATCAAATCCCCATAGACCCCCATGTTAAAAAGCCATGGGTGTTTTCTTTCTAGCTCATTAGTTTATTTTTTTATTTTTAAGTTTAAAATTCTGCATAATTAAGGGCGTTCCCACTTTGAGTGACAGGTGGTAGCCTGAGCTAAAACAGAGAGTGGACGAGAGTTGGATGGGCGGGTCTCAATGTCCAGGCTGCTTTAAGCTCCGCCCCAAAACGATCGTCCACGTCCACATTTGGAGTCTCGAGTGCAAAGCTCATCCAACATGGCGGCCTCGGGCTCCGCCCACTTCGGGCTTCATTATTGAGGTTCAGGATCCAATGGGTGACGTCACGATGGGTTTGTCCATAGTATAGACAGTGAATGGTGTCGACCTGGCCTCCAATTTCACTAGATCCCAAACTGATCAAGTATCTGTGGGATGATCCACCATAATGGCCCCTCCCCTTGGACCAAAATGCCCCCAATAACAACATCCTGTATCCAGACCATTCTCTGATGAGAACAACTGTTTTGGAGGCACAAGGGTACAAGTGTACCTACAAACATAGGGCATGTAAATAACATAGAAATATGAAATGGACGTGGGATATATTGTGTGGTTTTGTCTCATCACATGGTCAGCAGAGAATAAAACCTTATTCCTTTAACATACAGCCCATTCTCTATATAGAAGTGACCTCGCTGCATCTCCAGAAAGTTTTAATTTGGAGCAACTCAAACAAATGACTCACTGCTGCTCTGGAACACTCTATGCATGCCTTATATCTTACCTTTTGCTTGCATAATAGGTTGTTGTCTAGGTGTAGCCCTTAAAATAAGCTCCACTGAGTCTCAAGCACCGGAGCCCCGGAGATAATTTTAAGTGCCATTCTGCTGTGTTTTTTCATTGTTTGCCGAGTAAATATACTCTCCCCCATTAATACCTGTCTATTTCTGACAGTCTGAGAACGCGGAGGTGATGCTCTTTTCCTCCAGGTGACTGCTAGTCGCTGCTGCACAACAATGCGAACTGAATCAAAAAGCAGAAGGGAACTTTTTTTTTTTTTTTTTGTCTTTCGCCGGACACAGACGATCAGATTAGATAAGACGTCTGTTTATCCTGGACGGGAGCACAAGATCATTCTTACATTTGAGTTTTGAGACGCTCTTGTCAGTGCAAAGAATACAGAATCCAGACTCTGAGTCACTCACGGCCACAGATAACGACACTGATGAGGGCCGTCGTATTTCTGGTCGAAATCTACTCTACAGATATATATAATAATGTATGATATAAAAAATGCCACATCTATTTTTCGTCTTACAGAGCACAGACGTTCTCTGAACCCTGAGCGATCACATATGACGGATGAAAGGCAAGCGAGCGGAGCGGGAGGCAGGGATGAGATGCAGGTAGAGCTATTTTTAAATAAAGAAAACCAGACATTAGAGAGTGATCGGGTCTTTTTCCGATTAGTGGACGCTCGTCCTCCAGCGTCCCATTAATTCAGGAGCAAAACAAGAGAGAACAATCAAATGAGCCGGCGCTGGAGGACCACCCACATCAGGAAAACAGAGACCTTTTACGGTTGTTTTCCTCAAATTTAGTCTGATTTCAAGTATTCATGAGTTGAAATACAGAAGTGGTACTCCCTAATGGTGCAACTGCATGTGGCAAACAAAGCCTGTGCTGCCCCCACCCCCACCCATCACCCCCCCACCCGCCCGATCTGGATAAGGCATCAATTACTGTCAAAACCATTTCAGTGGCAGGTGATTGAACTATTATGATAGTATTGTGCGGCTGGACTACCTGATAGCGAGACACTATTTCAGGGGTAAGAAGTCAAGCAGAGAGAAGAAAGAAAGACAAAAAAAAAAAAAAAAAGCCAGAGGAGGGAGGGAGGGTGAGATGAAAGTGGGCTGATGGGTTAATTGAACGGATTCAAATTTCCATTTTCCTTGAGGAAGTTGGAGGGGACAGATCGCCACAGGAGAGGAACGAACGAGCGCCGAAGAGAGACAATGAAATTGAGAAAATGAGACGGGAGAGACAGAGGGACCCAGATATGAAGAGAAAAATGAAAAAAGGAGGGAGAGAAGGAAAAAAAAAGAGAGAGAGAATTATGAAGTTGAAGAGAATAACGCTGTGAGTCACAAAGGCTCCATTCAGACACACACTGACTCCACTCAGTGACAATAAGTTCAATTAGTCATCAGTCGTGTGGTGAAATGTGATCTCTTTTCGTGATTAAAACTTTTCTCCATTTATTGTGTTATTGCAATTTTTTGCGGCATCATTCTTCCCTCCACGTACACCGATCAGGCATAACATTATGACCACCTTGTTGATAACAGTTGTAACTCATCAGAGAATGGACGATACTTCCGATACCAGCTCTTTATGCTCTAAAATCGATTCTCGAATCAAAATATCGTTTGAGGTAGTGTAGGGATACAGTGGAAAGTAACTAAACTACTGAGTCGTGGCAACGCAACAAACCTTGTGAAACACCTCAGGTTAAACCACAACACAGAATATGAGGTGTTTATGACGAGGAGGACAGAAGAGGAGAGAACAGGGTCAGAATTAAGATGCTAGTTTTCATTTTATAGTAGTTCTTAATAGTTAAACAATCATTTTAATTATTTAAGGTATTTTTTAGTGTTTGAAATGACTTTTTCAAATATTTTGTATGATTGTGTCTCTGGCTATATAGTAAATGAGGCCTCTAACTCCATATATTTCGGGGTTTAAAATAAATACATTGCCTTGTATTCTTTATGAAACTATGATTTGAATCACACTGCTTTTGTTTTAGGTTTACAAGACACATAAGGGTGTGTTTACCTGGGGCGGGCAAGGACTTCACGATACAATACGTATCACGATACTTGAGTCACGATACGATGCATTATTGCGATATTCAAGCTGCATCCTGCTGCCATCGAGGAGCATCATTACTATGGGGTTGGGGTGTCTGGTCTGGTCTAGGTGGGTGCTTCATGTGACATCCACATGAATGAATTGTCACAAGATGGGTTTAAATATTTTATGTTGAAAAGTGTTTCTTTCTGCTTATTTTACAACTGCTTGCAGAAGAGTTTCTTATTTGTTTTTGTTTGTTTTTTTTGTTGTTGTTGTTGTTTGTTTTTTTTATCACCAAGAAGGTTCAAAGAATAGCAGACTGTGAATAGATGTCATAATTGGACTGAGTCATAAACTCTGGCTCTGAAGTCCCTGCATCACGACACGAGGAGCGTGGCAGGCTAATGGTGAATTTCCTCTTCCATATAAATCCCACAAGTCTGTAACACACAGCGATGCAAAATGCCCAAAATCCAAAAACTAACAAACAGCAGGTTTCATTATTTACATCCCACAGATGCTTTTTTCATTCCTGCAATTTGAGCGCTATGTATTTACCTGTCAAGAAAAAAGATGCCTAATTTCACCAATTTTGCAAGCGGGAGATGATCAGAGGATGAAATTATAAGTTGTCCAAAAGATGATGATGTTCAGTGAGTCTTTCCACTGCGACTGACCTTCACATGGAGCTGCGAGCTCTGAATACAGTAATCATACAGTAGTCCTAAACTTCTGTTGAGTTCATGAGTTGCAGCGTGTTCACTGACATTTTTAGAAATGGTGGAGGTGGATGGTTCATATCCTGAAATTTAACTGTAGAAAAGTTTCTTCACGTTTGAGGAAGAAGTTGATATTCCAACAGCCTCAGCCTTTCCTTGTGCCTTTGCCTTTTTCCACGATTATACAAGTTATATGGCCATTTGCTTGCTAAACTGCTAACACAGGTGTCAAACAAACGGTCCGTGGGCCAAACGCGGCCCATCAGAGGGTCTAATCTGGCTTAGTTTAAAAATTTACACTGATAAAATTAACTGCAATTTTGCCAAAAAATTGTTATTCCAAGGGTTCCTAAACAGAAATCGCACTAATTATTATTAAGAAATCTTGTAATAGTGCAGTTCATTAAATGTAAGCACATTCAATGTACTTATTTGCATTAAAACATAGGGATGGGTTAAGGTTTTATCTGATACCGATGCCAAACTAGTAAACTTTTGAAACGGTGACGATGTTTAAAGAATGAAAACATACAAAAACAGTGGCTTTTCATTTTTAAGGCATTTTGTGAAGTGCAATTTGAACCAAATATTAATTAAAATTATATAAATACAACTAAGACCAAGAAATAAATTTGAACACTTGTTGCTGGTTGCAGAGTTTGCATCTTTTGAGGTGAAGTACAGTCAAACTTTTGACTGTTTTTAGGAATTTTGAAGGTTCACTTCCATCCATCCAGGTGACAAACTGACGTGATGTCACGTGTAGCGTCGCCATAGCAACAAAGCTAAGGGGGCTAAGCTCATTAAAAAGTCAGTGGCACCTAAATCTGTGTTGACCCTTGGCATAACCTAAGTACGTAGCCTACGCCAGTGTGAGCTGGAGACTTATACTGGAGACTGGGTCACCCTGTAAAAACTCCACCCAAACACTAGAGGGCACTGTGTGTCTTTTTTGCCAGTCGGGTTTATTTTTGTTTCTACTTCCTGCTTCTCTTTAAACAATGCCGACTGAAACTTCCACCTGAATTTCGCCAAAGACGAGTCGTACGAATGTTTGTATCTCTGAATGTCTTCAGTTAGCTTCCATCTTTATTGATCCAGAGCAATAACATCTAAAAATTGTGAAGATGGAGAAGCTACTGGAAATACTAAAGCGGAAACGCACTAGTACCAAGCGGACCAGTCACAGCTCTTGCAGTCGGTGTCACCACAGACATAGATAAATATTACAGTGTTTTTCTTGATTTGTTCAGTTGTGTTATTGCATTTGGAATGAAACTTTTGCTAGATTTAACTTTTTTCCAGCTTATTGACCTGTAGCAGTCACCAGAAGGAAGCAGTACAAAATATGGATTAAGGGGGTGGCTGGGATCAAGTGCACGCTGCGTTCGGTGGCTGTGCTATTGAGGTCTGAGAGGTTGGGGGTGTGGAGTCCAACGATTTTAGCAGCTTTATGTGTGGTCTGGATGAGGCTGTTGTTGTTGGGGGCTGACACAGTCAAGAAGCAGGGAGCACTAAAGGAGGACGGGCTGGTCAATGCTTTTATAAAGTAGTAGTAGTACTAGGGTCAATGTGTGTTTTAGTCATTCGGAAAAGGATGTTAAAAAACAAAAAACAAGCAATTATTTGATTTTCATGTTAAAAATCTTACCTTAAAATTGAAATTCGAGGTATTTCTTTTTTTATTGGGGTCGAGGTTGGATAAACAAAATTTAAAAACCAGCTTCTGTTTCTAAAAACACAAAATTAAATCATTAGAAGACAGTAAGAAACAAACAAAAAACGCCACTTTTTTTTATATTGTGCGACAGGAAGTTATTGTTTTAAAAGTAAGAGCACGTATGAGGACGGCTCTGTATAACAGAAGTTGATGGACATGAATCGTTAAGTTGTTTTTCTTAGGGAAGACGACATGACTTGAGAAAAACCAAGCGGCATATTTCAGTTGAAAATTAAAAATAACTACATATAATCAGGGAATAGTTAACTACTAGCTAACATCTGATATGCGTGCAGAGATTTCTGCAAATGACAAGCTTGTTTTGCCATCTCAAAAATCACGTCAGAATAAGGTTCCAGAGATATTTTAGCTGGAGAAACCATAGGTAGAAGTCATGTATTTGGGCGCTCTGACCAGAAACACAGTTCAGTCCTCATACGTGCTCTTACTTTGAAACCGGCAACTTCCGGTTGCGTAATACGAAAAAAAAAAACGGTCGCTTTTTTTGTTTCTGTCTTCAAACGATTTTATTTTTTAGAAACAGAAAATTAAAATAGACCGTTTTTTAAGGTTTTGTTTATCCATTCTCGACCTTGATAAAAGAAATTTTTGAATTCCAATATTAATTTTTAAATTTTAAACTGAAAATCAAATAACCGCGAATTATTATTTATTTATTTTTTCGCTTTTTAATGTCCTTTTCTGAAGAGAAAATCTAATAACCAAAACATACATGGAGCCTGGGTATTACACACCAACAGTTTCCTTGCAGTGTTGTCGCAACCACAAGCTCACGTTTTCCATTTGAAGGCATCTTTATTCCTGTACTACAAGTCAAGTAAACCTGTATACATGGATCACTGCTCATGCTAGCTACCAGTACTGCTGTGTTTTCTGGAAACTAAAGTGGCTGCCAGTAATCTGACATTAATTACGACTGATGAAACAAGGCGCTTTCCTCACCACCACGCTATTAATCTGAAACAGACACTGTGATGTTCCCATGAGAGGTCTCCGGAGACACATTTTCTGAAACTCATCGCCGCCTTGACCCTCTCCGAGTGTTTTCTTGTCAGCGCGGAGCCTGAAGACTCAAAGTGGTGGGACGGGGATTGAGTCTGGTTCGAGAGCCCACCACAGCTGTCAGTCAAGGCCAAGCGCAACCAAACATAAACCGGTTTACACTTTAATATCTTCTCAGTGGAACAATAATTACCATAAGTGAAACCAGAGACACATTAGAAGGAATCAAATTATAGGTTATGAGAGTGTAAATTCTTGTGGTGAAAGCTTAATGACTTTCACAAGAGCTTGGAAGTTTTCTCAATTTGTTTTGTACAGTTTGGAGGAAGATCAACTCGTCAAACCCTGTTATGTAGAAATGACTTTTATATAACGCAATAGAGTACGTAAGGAAATATAATAGCTTTATTGATGTATTTGATTGAGAGTAAGAAGCTCTTTTTTTTTTATCTACTGTACATTTCACCCCAGACTCACACATGTGGCTATAGTTTGAGGCAACGAGACAAACCCTGTGATTAAAGAGAGTGAAATAATGTGGTTTTAGTTTAGTGTTTATCACCTCAAAACCAACGCGTCACGTGATACAGAAAGGGTTTCGTGTTGGTTCAGCGTGTTTTATTGTCTGTAAATGCTCGGTTATATTAGCTAAGTTGTTTCTTTAATGCATTTATTATAAAAATATCAAGGTTGCAGATTTGTAGTATAGAAATTTGAATGTAATTTCTACAATACGGGGTCAGACTTGCTGTGATTTCTCGTGAAGTGCACCAATTATACTAATTTCCCGGTCTTTTTTATTCAGGGACCCCATTAGAGTAATTTTGCATGGATTTGTGCACAAAAAAACCCCTCTCTATTCATCTTATACTGGCCATTTATGCAGCCGCCGGCTCAACCAAAGCAGTTTATGCTCCCCGTCTCTTTAAAGAACGACCGACAACGAAGGTCGACACGGTCGGCGCGGCCACCAGGAAATGTCCTGAAAACGACTACTGGCTTGTTGTCGTGTCACGACCTCTTTGAAACAGGTTTTGTAAAAACGCCTTGAGCTAATTTGTGTTAGCGATATGAATAAAATGTGAATGAAAAACTTGAAAAAATTGAACCAACCAGATGATTATCGCGTACGAGAAGAGCGCCGAACCAGAACGCAGGACACAGAGGGATGAGACAAGAGTAGGAAACAAAATGTATTTAAGAAAACTTGCAAACAGGAAACTAAAGATGCTGCAGACGAGATGAAAGGTGATGCACGCAAAATAAAACGAAATAAAACAGGTACGAATCAAGGAAGAAGCACGAGTCTCAGACAAACATCACAGAGCAGAAGACATGAAAAATGAAAAATTATCACACAAACTTGATCAAATTAGTTTATACACCGATCAGCCACAACATTAAAACCAGAGAAGACCTGGTATTCATTCATGTGGTATTCACCACATAGCAATGACACTCCTTGATGGAGATAGAAGATGGAAGATAAGATAAGATAAGATAAGATAAGATAAGATAAGATAAGATAAGATAAGATAAGATAAGATAAGATAAGATAAGATAAGATAAGATACTAAAAAATAGAAGAATGTAAGACAAGAGAAACTATGTAAAGTAAATGTGTTAAGGTGGAAAAGGGATTATTCTTAAGAAAGAAGACTCAACTCAACTTCTCAAGTAATCTGATTACTGATTACTGGATTTTAAAAGTAACCAAGTTGGATTACAAGTCCATTTTTATCAAAAATGCAGCATTTCTTCCACAGCATAGTACCCGACCAACTTCTCCAACTTTCCCCAACTCACTGGTTGTGCTCCAAAGTCTTGACTCCCAGACTTTTTTATTTATTTATTTTTTTTTGGTGGGAGGTGAACCTCTGACCCTTCTGCCTCCAAAGCTGCTGCTCCTCCAACCACGACTCACTGCAGCGGCTGTACATTTCCACCTAAAAATAAAAAAAAAAACGCTCACTTATCTCTCTGGTTTGGAAATAGGAACGCGTTAGATTACTTGTTACTGGAAAAAAAAAGCGGTGAGAATAGAGCGACACGTTACGGCAGGAATCAGCTCCAGCCAAAACAAAGTGCCGTGCACGGGTAGAATAAAAGACACTAACGAGGTTGTGTCACAACCGTCACAGCTGTTTTAGAGACACGAGGGAGACCTGCACGATATTAGGAAGGCGGTCGTAATGTTATGCCTGATCGTTCTGTAAATCGGTGTTTTGGTCAACAGACTATGTGTCTAATTGTGGATTTTTTAAAAAAAAAAAAAAAGTCATAAAGCTCATGACTGAACTTTTTAATCTCTAAAACTCTAAACAACTTTAAGTCTCCGCCCGTCACCGCGCGTCGTGATTCATACGAGGCCGTGACATGAAAGAGCAATTAATGCAGAGCTTTTCGGGGGGGGGGGGGGGACCCTGCCGTAGAGCCTGGGGGCCCCCTCAAACCGTAACCCACTTTCGGGGCCACTTGTGTGTGCCAACGCAAAGTCAAACGCGGGATGATTAATGGCGTTATTAAAACGGTTAAGAGAGGTTGTGTGTTCCTCTGGCTGGAGCCAATTGAGAGTGATTTGTGAGGTGAAACAATGCAGCGGAATGAAGTGGAGCATGTGTGTGAATGTGGGTGGAAAAGTGGAGCGTCTGGGAGTGTGTGCGTGTGTGTGTGTGTGTGTGTGTGTGTGTGCGAGCTGGACGTCTCGAGTTGTCGTTCGGGCGCGTGGGAGGGGATGACGGAGGTGTGTGTGGGCGAGTGTGTGTGCGGAGACATAGACAAGCAAAGGTCAAACCGGGGACACGTGGAAATAAGCCAATAAGCCGGAATCTCATTTCCTGAGAGCTGAAGGGGAGAAAGAGCGAGAGATGGAGGGAAAAAGGGGGACGGAGGAGCGCGAGCGGAGACAGAAGGTGAAAGAGAAGAAGAAGAAGGGGGATGTCATTGATCGAATTTTGGAGGATGAACACGGCGCGAAAGAGCCGGAGCGAAAAGGTGGACGGCGGTGAAATGTGGCGGGATGAAGGACGGAAGGAGACGGGAGATGAGGACCGGAGAGAGGGGACGCGGACGCAAACAAGGAGATGAAAGGACGAACGCACGAATGTTCGGGGGGTAAATGGATGTAAGAGTACGCGCGAGGACAGGGAGGGAAGATAAACAGAAATGAGGAGGAGGATGTGGAAATAATGGCGGGAAGGACAGAGGGGGGGGGGACGAGGAGAGGACTGAGGGGACACATGAAAGAAAGAAAAAAAAAGGAGAAAGAAGAAGCGTCGTAAAGGAAACTGCAAACCTGAAAATAAAATGAGGCTGCGACATGAAAGCGGAGGAGACGGGAGGAGAGCAGGAAGCAAGAGTGTTGGTAAAAAACAGAAAAGAAGAAGAAGAAGAAGAAGAGGAGGAGGAGGAGGAGGAGGAGGAGGAGGAGGCGAAACGGGGAGATAAAAGGACGAGGCGAAGAGATCAAAATGTGGAAGTGAGAGGCTGTTGGGACGAATCGACAGCTGCTCCTGACATCAGGCCTCGCCCTGCAGAAACACACACACACACATATGAAACTATGTGCATGCAAACAGGCAACACACACTCACGCACAAATGCAAAACAAACATCGAGCTCTGTGTTCGTCATCTGCACGGGACCACGGAGTGTGTCAGCATCACATCTTTATCGCAGAAGACAGAAGGTGGGGGGGGGGAGGTTTCTGGAGGACGCACAAGTGTGCGTGCATGTGTGATTTGTATAAGGAAACACTGCCAGCGCGTTGAGGCTCCGTTAAAACCACAAAGATATCCCCGACCTCCTAAAAATCCACCTCCCACTCTCACGCTGACGCGCGTCCCAAACCAACGCCGGCTGCTCTGAGAGCTGACGGAGGGAAAATGAAAACTGCGCTTCCCATCTTGGGTGTAATGTGCAGGGAGTGGCTCCTCGCACACATTTTTTATTTATTTATTTTATTTTTCCCTTCCACCCTCTGCTGCCTCCTCACTGCTGTCACACACTCTGTTGGTGTCCGCTGGACCTGAGCCGGGCCGGCACTGCCCCCTGCTGGTCCACGAGGGAATAAGAATTTATTTATTTATTCAAAGTTGGACTTTATTTCATTTACATCTCTCGTCGGTTAAATGTTTGTTTTAAAATCTCCTTTACAACATTCAAATGCCTTAAGAGCCGGATTTTATTTACTTTTATTTTATTCTGCCACTCAACCTGAGACAACAGCTGTATAATGCCGTCTGTGGCTCAGGGACAGATTTCCACACACAGAAAAAATAAAAATAATAAAAATAAATAAATAAAAAAACAGATAATGCCAGCGGGGCTGGTTTGGCAGCAGAAGGGTTCATAACAAACATGATGTTTGGAAGAAGTGGGCTTTTAAAAAGTAAAGTCAGTGTGTCTGGTCTGTGCTGCATTGATTTCAACTATTGTTTTTTTTTTGTTTTGTTTTTGTTTTTTTAATGGCGTTTACAAGGGACCAAAACTTTATGAAAGTGCAAAACTAAATCAATAAAGCACCTCTAAAAGCTCCAAAATCTTTACTCAAACTTTCCCGCTGCACGTCTCCTTTAGGATTTTCTAAGAAAACAAACCTTTTTCCTGGATTCGATACATTCGCAGCGACACGACAGCTGCTAAGTGTCCAGGATTCAGTCGGCTGGACCGCGGACACGGGTTATTAGCTGGAGTTTTGTCAGGTACAGACACATATAGGTTATAAAAAAAAAAAAAACTTTTTCTTTTTTCCTTTCCGTGGATTTGATTTGTGGAGACAGCACGCTTTTCCGCCCACGCCGTGTTAATAATTATGTGACTCTGTCTGAATCCAAGGAAACGTGTATATTGTTGCAGAGAGTGAAATGAAGCTACGCTCCTGACTCCTGACTGATGTGAACTCCTTCCAATCAGACTCGCATCAAGATTACATGCAGCCCAGGGCAGGAGTGGGTGGGGGGGGGGGGGGGGGGGGGGGGGGGGTCGGCTTGTTGCTGCAGATCTGTGATGACTGAGGGTGGAAAAATGACTGTGTGTGTGTGAGAGACTCGACCAGAGAGATGAGGAACATGGGCTTTACAGTTTTCAGCCCTCTGCTTTCATCTCTCCTTTGTCAAGACAAGATGGGAGCGCACCCCCCCCTTCCCCCCTCCCCACACACACATGCACACATACATATATTTATACATGCACGCACACTCGTGCACACACTTACACTCTTTCCACCCTAGTCTGCTTTGATTCATGCATCATCAGGGGGAAAAAGGTTTCACCCAGTTATTACAGTGAGGAGCTGACTGGTTACTTGGCACCCCCCCCCCCCCCCCCCCCCCCCACCCAAAAAAAAAAAAAAAAAGGCAGAAAGAGACACAGAGAGAATGTTGCTATGGAAACAGTTCGGACAAACGTAATTGTCTTTCTCCATCTTTCAAAGCAGCGTCCACTCCAGAGTCGTGGTCTCTGCGTCTCCTCCTCTTACGGCACAAACGCGGATCCATGAGGAGACTTCGTGACCTGTGTGTGTACGAACAGTCCAGGTACGAACCCACAACTTATTTCTGCTGCTGCTACTGAAACATTTGCCCACAGGGAAAACCTTTAATGTTATGCATCCATCCATCCATCCATCCATCCAGCACAATCTCAAATCCAGCCCAAAATCAAATCCAATTCAAGACCTCATAGACATTTTGCATATTTTTGTTGAACATAACTTTTCTCTTGATTGATTGATCATTTTGAACATAAAAGTAATACACTATACACGATTTCACGTTGACATTTCAGTTATATTAACTAATTTATCTTAAAATACAAAACAGACAGATTATGGGGATGATAAAAAAAATGAAACAAATGTAGGAATAAATAAATAAATACTAGGGCTGGAAGGATAGTGGGGGACCCATCAGGGGACCATCCCTGTTCACAACACAGGTCCATCAGAACCAGAACCACCAGACACCTGAACAACACAAACCCAACTTCTGCATGCACCATCCACAGCAACAGCCGTCTCTTCCCTGTATTTGTTGCGGTCGCTGTTTGTCTCATTTACTGTCACGTGTCGCTGTTACACCAAGTTAAAACTCCTGTGCTCTGATTCTGAGACAGAAAATAATAATAATAAAAAAATAAAAGTTCTTCCCCTCTATCGAGCACTTCTAAGACTACCGGACTGTGTGGTTAAAATCATCCACAAACGGTCGCCAGATTCTACAGAACTTTCTTCCTCCAGCTGTGAACGTCTGAACACAAGTCTATTTTATTTTACACCCGTCAGATTCAAACATTGACCGTTTGTGTGTTTTCATTTTCAGAGGGAAACATCTGACGTGAATAATTTCCCTCTTCCAGATTCAGGACGGATTCACATTTACATGCTGGCTTCCGTATTTGGGTTCGTAGCAGCTCATTACAGCAGCGTAATCGAACTGTCCGTCAATCTGACAGATATGTGAACGCAGATATGAGGAGCAACAGCAAACATTTGCTCTGAGCGATAAGGCCCATGTCCACTCTCTGATGAGTCACAGCTGGTTTGGAGGCACGAGGGGAGACCTAAGTGCTTCAGATGGATAGACAAACGCTTTTCTTGGATCATCTTTCAAGGCTTTGACAGATCTGTGGCCTGCGGAGTCGCCTCCGTCTGCATCCAGCTATTTATTTACGTCGTCTGTATCTTCAGAGCCGACGCCTTCGCAGCAGCTGGATTCAGTTTGAATCGTTGTTTTGTGAATCGGGGACACACTTCGTCTGCTTTTACACTGGCTTCGCTTTAATTATCAAACGCTCGCGTGCAGAAAAAGCAGCAAAGCTCCACTTTTCCGGGGTCGTGCGGAATGAAGCCATTCGTCGTGTCTCTCCGAGAGGCCGACGGCGTCAAATCAGGGAAGACGTTTCAGAAAATGTGTCTTTTGCTTTGTCTTTGTGTGCTTTTATTTTATTACTCTAAACCTTTTCGTTTCTCATAGATCCTTACGCATCCAGCTCAAGCTGTGATGGATGAAATATTGATATAAGATCTTTGTGTTGTGTTCGAGGGACCAAAAAAAAAAGAAAAAATGCAACAACTGAACCTTGATTGCAAGCAGAGATGTGATAAATGTGGTTATTAGCTTCATTGTTTTCTTTGGAACCGTCGCAGAGGAGCAGGATTCAACGAGCGGAGAGAACGTCCTCATAATGGGAGCCCATTATCTCTCATATGTTTTTTATTTCATAACGAACGCCGTCTTATCTGGCTCCTCCGTGCACGGAGTTACATTTAATGACAGTTCTGTGCTCACAGCGACGACACGACACGATGACACACGGACGCACACCCAGAGATTTAATTAGCCACATCCGTGCTAAACAGTGCTCCTGTATCTGACACAGATGCAGTTAGATGCATTATTCAGGGAGACGTGTTTTCTGTAGAACTGGTGGAAGGTTTTCAGGACGTACAACCACTTGATCTTAACTGACTAAGCCGCATTCGACCAGACGAAGATGAAGCTAAAAGCAGAAATATCCAGCAACTGCTGCTGCTGCAGTGAAGGTCGGTTGTAGCTTCACCGACACAGTCAGCGGCTGCAAAATAAAAACAAGTGTAGTTTGGGTAATTTCTCCCAATATGTTCAAGTGTCCTTTTCCATTTGATAACTTAGTGGTGGTTGAAATGTTTCCCCCATGTTTATAAGACAAAGAGATGATGGGATGAGTGGGTTTGTAGTGATCTCTGCATTGACCTGTGTATGTGTAACTGAGGGTTTTTCAAATACGTCTTTTATTCTGTTACTTAAAGGACAGAGAGAATGAGTGCAGCTTGCAGTTTTTCAATGGGTTGTAATGGGATTTTTTTGTTTTACAAAAGCAATAAAAACCCTGACATATCCGAGGCTCTAATAACACAAAAATCTACTTTTAATTTATATTACTTAAAGAAAAAATGTCCAACGCCGTCACAAACACATCTCACCAAACACCAGACGTCATCTGGACGTTGGTTTTTGGGCTAAATCTGGTCGGTCCGTCATAGTCTTGATTTAGTCCAGAAATAGTCGTTGAAAATTGGGCTGTGGTCACTTTTCAACCAAATTTAGACGTCTTTTCGACTCATATTTGCTGGGTGGGTGGCATATAAAAGGGTTTATTTAAGGGTTTTAAAAAAAAAAAAAAATTTTAAAACTATGTTTGATGGTTAATGTGCGTCAGGCTGGTGGTGCATGTCTACAGCTCCAATGTTACTTACTTTTACCTGTACGTGGTCATAATGTTGTGGCTGATCAGTAACCTGTGGCTATATTCTCCTCCTTTGAACGAGGTTTGTTGGGATCAGTATCAGGTCTGATTCAGGCGTTTTTTTTTTAGTAGTTATTTCTTTTATCTCTGCCATAAAGTTCCCGTAGAGTTAAAACCTTTTCATTTTTCTGTTTGGCTGAAGGTGGAAATGACCCAAAATGACTCAAACACATCTGCTTCCGTGGGAGAACTTCAGTCTGGAACATGAAGATACATGTATAGATTGCGCAACGTGGTCGTGTGGTGTGAGTAGGAGATCGTTACTCATGACAGAAGCTGAAGCTAAATTCTCCACCGCATTTACACAGACAGAAATATTTAGCGGAATGAATCCAGTCGCGTCAGGGAGAAGACGAGAAAAGACTTTAGGAACCTCCAGGGACGAGAGTTTAGCTCGTTTGACATCAGATCAGGACTCGGATCGGCCGATGCTGAATATTAAAAGATCGATATTGGAACGCGAGGCAAAAAATATCTGATGGGGTCACGTGTACGGGTCAGGAAGGACCAGCTCCCTCTGTGCAACATCACATCAGTAACAGTTTACTTCTATAATTTGAGTAAAAAACTCACCATTTTATACGATAACACGTAGGTTTTTGAAGCTTTTTCTGCACTTTTACACTAAAGTTTACACCAGGAACAGGATCAGCCTGTATGAACAGTGACATCCAGGTCTATCGCAGAGAGAGTTAACGCAGAGAGACGACAGTCACACCCACGGCCAATGAACCTAACGAGCGTTTGTTCGCAGGGCGGGAGGAGCAGACGCGTCGAACAAGCTCAGACTTGCGACCCGCCGCTGCTTCCGTCTTAATTGCTGCATTTTAAATCACAATGAGACTCATTTACACCTTAAACGTGCATTTTTTCTTCTTTCAAACACCAGACAGGTTTCATGCTCCTCATGGTTCTTAGAATTCGTGTCACATTTGCAATTAAAAAAAAAAAAAAAAAAGAGATGACACCGTCACATGGCGGCGAGTTTTAACGCTTATTGAACTGTAGCTGTGGGGAAAAAAAAAAAAAAAGATGCTTACAACCGTCTGCCGCGCCACATGAAAGCCGGAGAAAGGCAGGTGCACGCTGAGGCGCGTTAACACGGCGACAAGAAGAAGAAGAAGAAGAAGTGATGTGGTGAGAACGGCACACATTTCTTTAAGGGAACAAACAGGAATTTAAACAACCACAGACGCTCAAAATCCACAAAGTTATGCATCTTTACTTGAGGATGAAACTACAAATAAGACATTCAAAACTTTTTTTTTTTTTTTATCCCCCCCCCTCCCCTCTTACATTTGAGAAATCACTGCTGAACAGGTCCAACCGGGCCCTTAAAACCTGTGATATAGCATGAGGTCGTTGTGTTATTCCCTAGACAATGGATGTGTTACTGCAGCAGAAACATAACGACCTGTGACTAGTTGACACGGCTGCAGGGAGGAGGCAGTGAAGCAGCACTGGAAGCAACAGCTCGAGTTTAATTCTGTAATGGTGCAGTTCAAGTTAAAATATATATATACAGATTTTATTTTTACTTTTATTTTTTTTTTGTAACATTTTATTGCTTAAAAATCATTTTCTCCAACTTTCCGACGCACTTGCAAAAAAACTGCAGGTTCGTCTCAAGATGAGTTTTTACACAATATCAACAGCGGAGGATCATTTACAAAACGGCTACAGATGAAAGAAAAAGCTCCGGAGATTATGACGGTGGTGCTGGTGAAAATGTTCTGATGACGGAAAGTTTGAAAATTAAATAGAAGGAAGGTGCTTAACTTTTTTTTTTTTTTTTTTTGGGAGCTACAAGCTGATTTTACGCTCAAACAAAAGCTGAGACTGAATCCACCTGGGACAAAAACCAGCCACTTTGGCCCCAGACGTTCGTAGTGTGAAGAGAAATTAAAAAAAGATCCGTGTCACCGATCAGAGACGATGAGTTCATTTTCTTTCCTGGTTAACATGGGTGGATGTTTCTTGACATTTCACTGGTGATTAGTCGTCCACAAGCAGCAGCAGCAGCAGCAGCCGCCTGCGCTCATTTCATACGAATACGATCCCACATTCCTCCCAAAATCCCACGGCCGCTTCTGCAGAAGAGCGGTTTGATTATCACCCGGAGAGCACTTCTCATCAGCAGCAACAGACAGTCTGCTGACATTTCATGGCATTTAATTGTCTTTTTATGGGAAAAAAAAAAGAAATCACAGGCCCGACTCGTGCACAAAAAAGCTGCACAGAAATATTTAATGAAGTCTGATTATCGCTGAGGTGGCCGCCCAGGGACAAATGAAAGGTCCTACGGTGCCTGGTCAGTGAAAACCGCGAAGGCATCGAGGTTTTCGTTTCGGCCTGACAGGAAACAATTCATTAATCTTCCTGAACGCAGCAGCTTCACTCCCCCGGTCAACAACAGCCGCGACGGGAACGAACTCAAACATTTCATCATGTTTTCCCGCCCTGATCGCTCCTCTCCAGGCAGTCGAAGCCGTAATGAAAATCCGAGCGGAGACATTTCATTACAGTTTTGCCTCCTTTTTTTCCGAAGCCTGAGCTCTGAAATCGAGTGGTGGGCCGGGGGCTTATGAAGTAGCTGTGTGACTGATGAGTCACAAATCCTAAACCTTGGAAACATCAGCATGTAAAAAAAAAAAAAAAAAAAAATCAAGGAAATCCTTTTTTCTTTTTCTTTTTTTTCTAGCTTTCACCCGCTGCAATAGAAAAGCTCTGTTTGTGTTAGATGTGGCAAGTGAAAGGGAAATAAACATTTAAAGAGAAAATGTGGCACCTGGAAAGTTAAAAAAGTGTGGATTTTTTTTTTCGTTTCGTTTGATCTGTGCTGAACTCGGATTCGCTCGCGTCAGCGGCAGCCGCAGTGGAAGTCGGCGTTGGGGTCCATCACCAGCTTCTTGCGGCCGACGTGCAGACAGTCTATGTGGTACCAGGCGTCGCACACGTCGCACTGGATCCACTGCACCGTGTCCTGCTGGGGCAGCCGGCAGTGCGGCGCCGCGCACGGCTCCACGCCGCCGAACGTCGTCCCCGCCCCCTCCTCCTCCTCCTCGTCGTCGTCCTCGTCGTCGGAGGAGGACGAGGAGGAGGAGCCGGAGGAGGAGGAGGCCGAGGAGGTGGAGGAGGAAGACGAGGAGGACGGGGAGGGGAGGGAGGGCCGGGGGGGGAGGGGGTGTTTTCTGGGGCGGCCTCGTCGTTTACTGCCGGGGGAGAGAGAATTTAATTAATTATTTAATTAATTACACAGGTAAAAGACACAAATACAGGTATTTTTCTCTGCTGTAGTATTAATTTTTAATACAAGTGTCCCCCAATTTTAGCTTTTTATGAATGAGAAAAAAAAATGTTGCGCGCAGACTACAGTTATTACGGTAGCTGCTCACGCTGCTATTGATATTACAGACATAGAAGTTTAAATATGTTTAAATATGTCAAAATAAATGAAACTGCATTTGTCCCCGTTTCTTCATTTCATCTTGGTAACATTTAATTCCTTTTTTTTTAAAATTTATTTATCTCCGAGCTGTAAATGTCGTCATATATCAGCAGTCAGTGCTAACATGCTAACCTGTTTTACTACTAGTGTGGGATAATTCTACAATATTTACTCATCATCACAGTAAAATAATCCATCCTTAGTCATTCGACTGCATTAATTCCTCTCTCAACCAGTAGAAAATGTTGTAAACGTGATTATGAATGAAAAGAAAATACTGTAATATACTGTGGTATTGTCAGAATTTTAAAATACTGTGAGATACATTTGTGGTCATACCACTGAGCCCTGACAGGTAACCTAAATATTTAATATCTAATAAAATTAGCAAAAAATACTTTTAATTTGCATCAATTTATTAAATCTACTTGATGCTAAAACCTTAAAGCTACTGTGTGCACATTTCAAATTTGGACTTTGTTGACCCCTAGTGGTGGCAGGACGAACACCATCAGAATAATTTAATATCACATGAACAAAATAAATACTGGTGGCAGATATATTTCACCTTGTTTGATGATGGAACCTGCTGAACTGCACCCGGCCTCTCTCCTCCGTGCGGATCCTCACCGACGGCGAGGCCAGGTTGTAGTTCTCCCCTCCCACCACCAGGGGGGAGAACACGGGGGAGCTGTGCGCTCTCCGCCTGCCCCTCTGCGCCGCCGGGGAGCTGTGCGCCGGCTTCTGCTGCCGGAAGGCCGCGATGTTGCCGTGCACCACCGTCTTGACGCGGTGCACGGCGTCCGCCTCCGGCTTGCGGACGCTGACGTTGGTGAAGGAGGCCTGGAGGAGGTGGTGGTTGAGGCGGCTGTTCGTCATGGCGCCGTGGAAGCTGCCGATGGTCCTGATGCCCACGGGGAACGGCTTGGCCTCCAGGGGCCTCCTCACGTCGACGTGGCCCTTGGGCTGCTGCAGCGGAGGAGGCGGAGGCGAGCTCAAACCCTCGGACTCAGACTTGTAGAGCCGCCGCCTCTTCTTCCCTCTCGCTCTCAGCCCGTCCTCCACGACTCCTGCTAAAGCTGAAGGAGACAACGACACGCGATGTTATTTATTTGGACTCGCGTCTTAAAAACCCCTCAGGACGTCCTCACCCCGACGAGCTTTACCTCCTCGGCTCCGGGGCTCGTCCGAGCTGTCGTCCTCCAGGAGCACCGTGTGGGCGGACTTCCTCCTGCTCCGGGACGCCGCCGGGAGGGACTTGGCCGAGGGCGCCGACGCCGCGGAGGAGAAGGACGGGGGCGTGGAGGGCGGGAGCAGGGAGGAGAAGCCCACGGCGAGCGGCGGCGAGGAGGAGGTGCCCGGGTCGGAGACGGTCCCCTCGTGGCTGTGGCTCCTCTTGAAGGTCCAGGCGCTGCCCTTCATCTTGCTCAGGCTGCCGATGGAGCTGAGGATGACGGTGGCCCGGTTGATGGACAGCTTGGACAGGTCCAGGTTGGCGGCCTCTTTGCGGTCCAGGTTGGTCCGGATCCGGTTCTGTATGTCGGAGGAAAAGGTCCCCGCCTGAGAAACGAGATGGAAATGTGGCTTAGTTCTCCTCCAGTGGTCATAATGTTTTTACAGATCGGTGTATAGTTTGAGTCTTTGCAACTTCTGTTTCAACTCTCACATGTATTTTCATTTCAATGACTAGTCACTATAAACATATATATTATATATTATCTGACTATTTTCAGTGGATTAATACGCGTTTAGTTCCCTCGTTGGTTTTTACAACAGCAGAATAGTACAACTGACTCATCATAAACTCCAACAACCTCGTTCAACGTGAATCTAAACTTGGATTTATTGTAAAAAATGTAAAAACACTCTTTTTTTTTTACTCGTGTTTTCCAAAAGCACCCGGGCTCGTCTCAGCTGTCGTCTCCCTTAAATGGCTTGTTAATATAATTTGTAAACTGCAGGAGGCGCCGCCTGACTCCTGTCAGTGGGCGATTATAAAAAAAATAAATAAATAAAAAATTTAGTTTCCTACTGAGAATTTACAGCAGCAAGTGCAGCCGACTAAAAAAAAATCATCCTATTTCATTCTGTTACTTCTGGCAGTCGTGTCAGCGAAGTCAACCGGTGGCTTCAGATTTACTTAAAGTGTTTAATATAGCGGAAAGAAAGATTTATTTCTCCGCTCGGCATCCTCTGAAAAAAAAAAAAAAAAAAAACATATTCATATGTTTTGACATTTTAATAAAAGGTAATAACTCTCATCACTTATTCCGCTCGGTTACTTCTTCTGGCGCTGGTTTCAAGCAGCAGAGAGAAAAGCTTCAGTCGTTATTATGACTCTGAGCTGGTGACCTGCAGACGGACAGAACCACCTGGACTCCTCGGGTTAAACTACCTTAGGGATTGTGATGGCGTCGAAGTCCAGCGGGCGAACTTTGACCTTCTGGAAGAGGAAGTAGAACTCGGGGCTCCCTGGAGCCGACTGGCCCCCGAACGTCAGCGTGTCCCCGTCGGAGAGCTCCCACTGAATGCCGGGCTGCAGGCGGACGTCATTCACCCATGTGCCTGGAAACATTAGAGCAATAATCTCTGATTAGGTGTCACATACAGCATGAATAGCAGTAAAAATGGCTAAGCCAATCACTCTGTAGTATAGAATGGGGGGGGGGGGCTCCAGGGCACTGGGACTCAAACCTTCTTGAGGTGTCGTGGCCTCAACTTAAGGAAACAACAGTGAAGGGACTTGAAAACCCCAGTGATGGCTACGCTAGTTAGCTGCTGTCTTCTTGTTGGTTGCTAGCTGCTAGGTGCTAGCTAGCTCCTAGCCTGATGGTCGGTTTTCACTTGTACTGGGCTTCTACATGTGTTTTGCCTTGTAACATCTCATCCTGTGTGTTAATTAATGCATGTAAGTGGTGACGACTCTTTAAAGTCTCCAAAAAGCAAAGAGCAGTTTTGTTTATCTGTAGTCAGATAATCACAGAGTCAATAAATAACTGTTTGTCTGTTTCAGGCCTAAAATCAACATGGCCGCCATGTGGCATTTTTACATTCTAAATATTATGAAGTTGAAAGTTATTCATAAATATTTTGTAGTAACGCTCGAGTCACTGTTTTATATTAAATAACTAAGAAAGAGGAGAAAGAACAAACCTTTAACACACGTCCTTGTAATGTCACATGTTTGTTATGTAACTTCTCAGACACAGATACAGTTTGTTATTTTCTATATAAAATTTGATATATTGCAAAAAAAAACAAATCTAATTTTAAATAAGCTCATTTTATCATTTTTTATTGGTTAACGCTAAATTCATACTTTATTTAGTTACATTTTAGTGACATTAATCATTTTTTATTAATAAGTGATTGTTTACATGATAAATAATTATAGATTTTGTAAAGACATAATCATAATGAACATTTATTTTTATTTATTTTTTTACTTTTAATAAAATGTGTGCAAGGAACCCCACACCACTTATTAATATACAAACATCTGACACACAACAAAGAACAAATCAAGCGAGCGGAGCCCGGAAATAAAGTCATTTGTCGACTATCAACGTGTTTACAGCTGGCAGATTTTTTATTTTTTATTTATTTATTTATTTATTTATTATTTGGGGGGTAGAATAGAGGAGCTGGGAGGATATGAGGCAATCAAACGGCCGCTGAATGAGAACTGCAGGGTGAACGCTAAAATGTAATTTTAATGGCAAAAGTGAAAAATGTGTGAAACTGACTGTGAAATTACTTGAAAAATTAGTTTGTATGGGAAGTGGTTTAGATTCGGAGCCTGTTGGATTCTGTCTGTCGGCCTCGAGACCCGACGTTCAGCATCAATCTGCACTTCAGACCTTTAAGAACATCCTGGACGACGTCACGTCGTTGGCGAGACACCAAATCCACTATTACTGGATTTTGCTGATTTAAATTTAGTTTTATGTCCCGCGCTGCTTTTGTCCCTCTGAAGTTATAAATCAGAACTTAACTCCCTCTCAGTTGTGATTTTGTTTTCATCCACAGCTAAATGACTCTCATTCTCCTCTTCATCCTTTCGCTTCTTTAAAGCAGAGCTTCAAGTAATGACTTAATCTGCTCGACCTGTAGCAGCATTTGGTTTAATAAAACAGTTTTTCCAGCGCAAAATTCGAATTCAAAACCACAAAAGCAGCGAAAACCTTGACATTTCTGCTCGTAGAGCATCTTTAATGATTAATGAATCTATTAATATAATAACTTCCAGCTAATATTTCTGTTTTAAACGCGAGCAATGAATCAACCGTTCAGATTTAGTGTTTAATATGGCAGAAAGAAGATTTATTTCTCTACTCGGCATCATTAAAAAAAAAAAACATATTCATATGTTTTGACACCTTAATAAAAAGGTAGTAATTCTTATCACAGATCCTGTTAATAAAGCAGAAATGTTATAACGGTAGATACGTCATAAACATCTCACTTTAATTACTTCCTGATCGTCGCTTTCAAACTGGGAGGCAGATAAAACTAAAATAAAAGTTCTGGATGCAAAGATTAATGAAAAGGTTTAAGAGATGCATTTAGTTCTTCATTCAGAAACGAGGTCGGTCTCCAGCTGCTGTCGACTCTTGGAGCTCAGGTGCCGACGGAGAAAGAACACGTGTTGCTTTTGCTTGTGCGTCTCCCACATCAAAACGTGCGTCGTGTGTCAATTATTCACCAGCTGCCAATCGAACTGTGTCAAGGCACCGTTTGCTTTAAATCTGTTTATTGCCGCGTACGTTGTCGATCATGTCTTTTAAATGCTCCCCTTTCCATAAATAGATAGTAAAACCTACGGACGCGTTCGCTTCTCTGTAGAAGCTGCGAGATTCTTGTAATCAAGGTTGTGTTGCTCTTTCACAATGACTGTTAACGGGGCGTGTGAGTCTCATCTTGACTGTGGTGCTGTAGGTGTGTATGACTCAGTTCTTATCTCACCATGACTGCTCCGGTCCTTAACGTGGACCGTCCATCCATCATCGTCGTCGTCGTCCTCGTCCTCCTGATGCCGGGAGTCGTCGCCTGCCCCCGCCTCCCTCTCGGCGTGCAGCTCGGCGTGGATGCGCGACACCGAGCTGGAGTCCAGCGTGACGTCACACAGCTCGGCCGCCCGGCCCAGGCGGAACACGGAGTGGCCCAGCGCCGGCCTGAACGTGTACAGGTCGCGCGCCGAGTCGCCCGCCGACGACCCGATCCGAAGCAGCTGGAAGCACGGCTGCACCCCCGACAGCATGGCTGAAGGGTCCGACCGTCTGCCACAGCGAAGAGCCAACCAGCGGGGGGGTTACAGGACGCTGGGATCCATCTTCAGTGTGGAAGACTTAAGCTGAAGTCATCTGTGTTTGACCAAAGATTAAAATATTCCAAATCGCAAGTCACCGCGAGCACCGAGTGTGAAGGTTAGAGGCAGGTGCAGCGGCTTCGAGCGACAGGTGTTTGCATTAGTATGGAAAGCTGATGTCTCGCCGTGCCCTGCCGTGCATACATGAATAAATAATGAGGACACGGAGCACTGTATAAAGCCGGGTGAAGTGTGGAAAATGAGGTGCAGCACTCGGCTACGAGCTCCAGCTCAAACAGACTAAATCCCGCATGGAGTGGAGGCCCGGGCCGGATTCTAGTGGGGGGGGGGTTTTTTGCGAGCAAAGAGCAGATGTGATGTGGACGAGAAAGGTGCAGCAAATAGTAAAAAAAAAACTCGTGGGTCTAGTAGGTCTGAGCAGCTGTCAGGAGGCGAGTGGGTGCATGTGTGAGGTAGATTAAAATCCCGGCCGGGGTTCGACGCAGAAGACACAGAAGTGATCTGAAAACAAAACAGCATAAAGCATGAAAGTTTGATCGCTCTGCTGCAAATAAAACAACTTAGAAAGCTGTGTAAAAAAATCCTGGACACATTGCACATTTGGCCAATAAAGAGATTCTGATTCTGATATATGGGTTAAAAAAAAAAATGTTATTTGAGTTAACGTAGCCTCATGTCACAATAAAGTAGAAAACAAAAAGGAAACAAGCACGTTAACTTTGAAGATTAAGTGTTGAGGCAGCTGCCTCGTTGACACATCATGGGACCAGGACACAAAGCAAAAAAACGCGTTTTCTGCAACAAAACCTGCAACTATCTTCGAGTAATATGCATCTATATACATATTTCTTTTAAAAAAAGTAAAGTAATCAATGTAAATGAGAGCAGTGTAGGTTGCTCGCCCTGCTTCTTTAGCTCAGACACAGGATTAAAACTAGCTGACGTTAGTTCCTCGTAGGACAGAATGAAAGTCAAAGCTGCCACTTACAACAATGACACAGCTGCACCCAACACCGGACGAGAGTTACTCCTTCAAAAGCGACGCCGGGCGACCCACCGTCGACAGCTCGACCGACGAGACCCCCCGCTCACAAACCCGTAAACTTCAATATTATTATTTTAATTTTTAATGTAGTAAATTTATCGCCGGGCGTCGGTGCAGCTCCTCTCGCCTTCGTTCCTCCCAGGAGGAAGTCCTTTGAAATTTGGCGCGCCAGTCCGGGAGCTTCCTAGCGCTAGAAGCTACGTCACTTCCTGCTCCGCCCTCATTGGCTGAGGGCCAGGGCGCCTTTAGCGGCAACGAGGAGGGAGGAAGGAGGAGGGAGTGGGCCCTGTGGCTGAGATCACACCAGGATGTATATATATATATATATACACAGTGAGTAGGTCACACTGGAAAAATGAAACATCATAAACACCAGTCATTTACTTTACTGCCGTATTTGTGATTACAAATACTAATACTTAACCCACAGAGTATTGCATCAAGCCAAATACAGCAGTGCAAGAGTGATCTGTAGCTGTAGTACTGACAGCAAAGCAAATAAAGTACCGTGTCGTATTAGGAATCCTCCAAATAGTCTGTAAACTGTGACGTTTTTAACCAGGGTGCAGAATTCAGGGTTACACTTATTGAAAAATCTGTATGGAAATCTAAAAGTATGCAAATGTGTTGCATTTCGTCTGTTTCTCATACACCGATCAGGCATAACGTTAGTACCACCCTCCTAATACTGGGTAAGTCTCCCTTTTTAATCTGGGTTTCATTCATCTTAACTGTATTGAATTTACTTTGACTTTTGTTTTATTACTTTGTGCGATATTCTGTGTTTTTGCCATTTTATTGTGAAGCGCTTTGTGGTTTATTACCTGTGTAAGGTGCTATATAAATAAAGTTTACTTACTTACTTGTGCCTCCAAAACAGTTATGGCTGATCAGAGAATGGACATGGGCCTTCTGAGGGTCAGTGGATCATCCCACAAATAGTTAATTAGTTTGACGTGTGAGGCCAAGTCAACACTTTGTGCTATTCTTCGTGTTTTTTATTGATTTATTTTTAGTTGTTCTTCAAGTGTTTTTGTGTGTGTTCCTGCGTCAGGCTGCATCCTGCATCAAGCAGTGTCATTGCTATGGGGGTGGGGGGGTGTCTGGTCTGGTCTGGTCTAGGTTTGGTGCTACATGACTAATTAACATCCACATGAATGAATGAATGTCAGGTCCAAAAGTTTCCCAGCAGAACACGAGATGATCGATGCTATTCACTTCTCCCGACAGTGGTCATAATGTTATGGCTGACCGGTGTACAGCAGTAAAAAAAGAACTGACACTAGTGAAAATAGGTTTCATATATATAAGTAACATATATAAGTAACTGGGAAGTAGAGAGCAGCATGTTTCCAGACTATAGAGGATGTTCAGGTGTTTTCAGCTGATAGAAGTGTGTTGTAGCTGCAGCTTCATGAAACGAGCCGACACCGGTTTGAGCTTTTACACAGGATCCGGATCAGCGGCGCTGGTTCGTCTGGATGGAGGTGGAGGGGCCTAAAAGCTTAAAGCAGGTTAGGTAGCGGCGCTCCTCTGGTCTCTTCCTTGTGTTTTTTATGCTTGTTTTTATTCTCTTTCGCTGCAGCACACGTACAAACACAGCAGAGCAGAACTGCTCCTGTGCTGCCGAGTGCTTTTATTGTGTTGTATTTTATCGTCTGTAGCCTCTGTTTTCTTTTATGCTGCTATAGTTTCTGCTTTTTATTGCTCCCTCCCGAAGCAAAGACCTGCCAAACTGTATTTCTTTATTTTTTACTGTACAATGACAATAAAAAAAACTTTATATTCTTATTCTCAACATACACATGAAAAAAGAGACAGAAATATCACATGCAGATACTTTTGATTTAATTAATCACTCAAGAAAGTAGTGAATGCACCTGGATTAGTCTGGGTTTACGTCTATGCTCATGGACGTAGAAGATATTTGATCCAGAGACGTGTAGACACCAGACCTCAGTGTCTCTTATAAATGTGGATGTCCCACCCAATGAACCCAGAGTTCTCACCGCTACTCTACAGGTGCTGGCCAGTAAATTAGAATATCATCAAAAACTTGATTTATCTCAGTAATTCCATTCAAAAAGTGAAATTTGTACATTATATTCATGCAATGCACACAGACCGATGTATTTCCAATGTTTATTTCTTTTAATTTTGATATTTATAAGTGACAACTAATGAAAACTCCAAATTGGCATCTCAAAAAATTAGAATATTGAAAAGGCCAATGAAAAAAATGTTTTTTTTTTTTAGAAATGTTGGCCAACTGAAAAGAATGAACATGAAAAGCATGCGCATGTATAGCACTCAATACTTAGTCGGGGCTCCTTTTGCCTCAATCACTGCATTAACGCGGCGTGGCATGGACTCGATCAGTCTGTGGCACTGCTCAGGTGTTATGAGAGCCCAGGTTGCTCTGATAGTCGTCTTCAGCTCCTCTGCATTGTTGGTCTAGCGCATTGCATCTTCCGCTTCACAATACCCCATAGATTTTCTATGGGGTTAAGGTCAGGCGAGTTTGCTGGCCAATCAAGGACAGGGATACCATGGTCCTTGAACCAGGTACTGGTGGTTTTGGCACTGTGTGCAGGTGCCAAGTCCTGTTGAAAAGTGAAATCTGCATCTCCATAAAGTTGGTCAGCAGCAGGAAGCATGAAGTGCTCTAAAACTTCCTGGTAGACAGCTGCATTGACCTTGGACCTCAGGAAACAGAGTGGGCCAACACCGGCAGATGACATGGCACCCCACACCATCACTGACGGTGGAAACTTTACACTGGACCTCATGCAACGTGGATTCTGTGCTTCTCCGCTCTTCCTCCAGACTCTGAGTCTCTGGGTCTAAGGAAATGCAAAATTTGCTTTCATCAGAAAACATAACTTTGGACCACTCAGCAGCAGTCCAGTCCTTTTTATCCTTGGCCCAGGCGAGACGCTTCTTACGCTGTTTCTTGTTCAAGAGTGGCTTGACACACGGAATGCGACAGCTGAATCCCATGTCTTTCATGCGTCTCTTCGTGGTGGTTCTTGAAGCGCTGACTCCAGCTGCAGTCCACTCTTTGTGGATCTCCCCCACATTTTTGAATGGGTTTGTCGTCACAATTCTCTGCAGGGTGCGGTTATCCCTAGAGCTTGTACACTTTTTTCTACCACATTTTTTCCGTCCCTTCGCCTGTCTGTTAATGTGCTTGGACACAGAGCTCTGCGAACAGCCAGCTTCTTTAGCAATCAACTTTTGTGTCTTGCCCTCCTTGTACAAGGTGTCAATGGTCGTCTTTTGGACAACTGTTAAGTCAGAAGTCTTCCCCATGATTGTGGAGCCTTCAGAACAAGACTGAGGAACCTTTTAAAGGACTTTGCAGGTGTTTTGAGTTAATCAACTGATTAGTGTGGCACCAGGTGTCTTCTATATTGAGCCTTTTCAGAATATTCTAATTTTCTGAGATACTGAATTTGGTGTTTTCATTAGCTGTCAGTTGTAATAATAAAAATGAAAATGAATAAACACTTGAAATATATCACTATGTGTGGAAGGAAAGTATACAGTATACAAGTTTCACCTTTTGAATGGAATTACTGAAATAATTCAACTTTTTGATGATATTCTAATTTACTGGCCAGCACCTGTACAATTTAAACATTTAGTTGCTGCTATTTAATATCTTTTCAAAAAATTCTTGTATATAATGGTTAATTTTAACACTCTGGACCAATATGTAACGTTTTTAAGGGAAAAATACCCTTAATACAAGAGTTTAAATCTAAATGATCAGACATATTTTGTGTCTTTGGAAACTTTAAAAATCTTAAATTAGAAGGAGGAAGTTTGTGTTCACTGAACGTTAGTCCAGCTCTCAAACCTTTGAAGACTTACTTTGGATTCTGAGTTTGACACATATGCAAAAGTTTTATGATTGATTCTGGTGTTCGACCAAATCCACCTCCACTCTCTACAATCAGTCTCTGTCTTAGACCGGAGTGGAAGTATTTCGATAATGTTATGCAAAGAAGCGAAGCCCTTCAGGCAAACGCGGTTCATTCATCACATGCTACTTAATATTACCTCTGGGTACATTCAGATAAAAGCTTAAGTTTTTTTTTTTTTTATTCTATATAAGCTGGTTCATCACGAAAATGGCTCCTCACTCTTTTTTCGATCTAAACTGTTCACTTGAAACGAGGCTTTGCTGTTTTAGAAATACTGGCTAATCCCTTATTGAAGTCGAAATGGAAAAAATTTGTATTAAAGAAATTAGAACGCACAAAAGAAAAGCAGTGACGCAAAAAAAAAAGGAAAAATCACTTGATTTGCTCTCGGTTGAAAATTCGTTTAATTGGAATTATTCATTCATTACAGAAAAGAAAGAAGCTTTTACAAAAGTGTGTGCAGGATGACAAGAGGTCGCATACAGCATGTAAATGATCACTGATTTATTTATCAAGCAAAGTCAATGGCAATGATTACCCAGCTTTGGAAAAAACAAAAAAAAACATCGAGTGACGTGTGAGTCTTTTCTTTTCAAAGTGGCGACAAAGAGCTTCATGCAGATGAACGTGACGTCCAGGTATCAAAAGAACACATGTAGAAACTTTTTCTTTTCACATTTACAACAACCCAAACGTCGCAGCGTTAGTCAGAACTCAACACACCTTTGCATATTTAACCCGTTTATTTATTTATTTTTTTAAAGGTTTCAGAGCAACAACACTCTCACTCATGTACTCATGTATGTAAATTCATACTCTCCTGAATTTAACCTACAGGTTGTTGTTTTTTTTGTCGTGCAAAAAAAAAAAAAGATAAAACATGCACTTATCAGCCACGTTAAAAGCTTGATTCTTCTTCTTCTACCATTTCACCGCGGAGCCGCCACACAGGAAAACACTATCGCGCGTTACGTCGGCGTGGCCGTGTGATAAATCATTACTAATCTTTGCGGTAGCGACAACAACGGAAAAGTTAATGACGACGCTTTCCTCAGAATCAGACTGAGTCACGGACTAAAACAACAAAAAGGCCTCGAGAAGCAGCCTGACTCTGTGCTCCCTTAGATATTTATAGATCTTCACATCGAGCTGCTGTGGCTTTAAACATGTCAATACATTTAATAATAAACTTTAACATCGTCCCTTAGTATTAGGAAAAGATATGAACAAATTATAGGAGCCTGTGCACGTTTAATTGTTAAAGGAGAGTGTCAGTAAAAAGAAAACACACGTATCATGATGTCATAATGCATCTTATATGACTGGCATTGGAATAAAATGTCCCAAAAAACAAAGCAAGCATCAAATATGTCACACTGCGCAGTCAGAAAACAACATTTTTCTAAATTCTGCAACTTATGATTTCGTCTACGTGCAGAAACGAACTGGCGCTCCCCTTTAAACTGCAGCTCAGAGCTCAAGAACGATGACGAAACCGAGAGTCAGGAGAAGATCAGGACGGGTTCACGAGGCTGTACAGAAAAGAGTGATATCAACACTATCAGCGTTAGCATCGTTAGCGACGCGCCTGCTGTCCCGCAAGCAATCTACTGGTGAGCATGCTGCAGTCACACTAACTCTTAGGTATACACTGGGACAGCAGGTATTGGCTATAATATCAGAGTAAGATGAAATACTAAATACAACTACGGCAACTGTCTTATTTCTTTTCTTTTGTTTTTTCTTTTGGTGCTAAATGTGAGGCTACAAAAAGTCCTGCAGGTGGGTTTTCCCCTTTCCAACAAATACACATTGTCTAGTTCGGGGTAAATGCACAATCGAGACTGATTACATTAGAGTGATTCCACAAATACAATATTTCTTTCACTTTCTGTATAAAAAAAAACATTCTCTGGTGCTGGGGAGGGATCACGGTGGGAACAGATGCGTGACTGCAAGCAGATAACGGTGCGTTAGTAACTCACAACCCAGAGTGGAAGTGCTGCTGGACTCATCAGCCGGTCCAGACGAATATAAATATGATTTGTGTTCTTTACTTGGAAAAATGTGAGCGACAGAGGTAAGTGGGTTTCCGATTAGGTTTTTCCACGAATCAGAGATGACGAAGTGACTTCAAATGAACTGATCTCCCAAGTTGCAGCCGACTGTACTTTGGGTATTTTTCGCGTTAAAGGAGACACTGTTATGATCCGAGGTATTAGGAAACTTCCACACCGCGCAAATCATTTCATGGATTTCTTTCCCCATTATATTCTTTGGAATTTCAGAGAATAGTAGATTAACGGCAAATCTACCAGAACATTTTATTAAATCTCTCCCCCCCACCCCCACTACCCACACACGGATCAGCACTTCTGTTCTGAGAGGCTTTGTGAATAGCAGCTCAGATGTGTAATGAAACAGAAAAACATCAGACCCAGGACGAAATGACAGAAAGAGAAATCCTTTCATAAAGCCCCCGTCAGCTGTGATTGCCTGAACCTACGGTGCCATTATTCAGGCGGCGGGCGTGCTGATATCCAGAGGAGGCTGGTGTCCTTTCACCCTGCAAAGCACAAAAGTTCTCTTCAAAAGAGGCTCCAGTGCTACGCGTTTCACTTTCATTTGCAAAGAAGCCACGTATTCGCAAAAAATTTCAGGTACACAGCCAGCCTCTGAAATATCAGCATTTAAATGCAATATATATATATGTGTGTGTGTGTGGATTTGACTGGAATAACAGATGAACAAATTATTCACACGCCAGGTTTTTTTAAGAAGCTTAGACGCAACACAAAGCGTGGTCTGCAAATGAAAATGCTGCGTTTCCCTCACGCAATCCGCGCACTTCAACAGCCACAACCTTTTTTATTGATTTTATTTTATAATTCAGGCTAATGCGCTAATTTGGATTCGTACGTCGTCCTCACATAAGAGACATAAATGCATGATAGTTATTAATCGTTCTTGGGGTGCATTATTTGAAGCCGCTCTCTGGCCTTTTAGTCACCGGATAAACACCAGCCAGCAGGTTGTTATTTAGATTTAAGCGCCGGCAGCAGCTGCAGCAACAAGTTCCCTGCAAAACCCTGTGAGGGTATTAGCTGTTAAACAACTCACCGAAAAGTTATGCAAATATATTCTATTTATCTAGTAATCATGGTCCGTGCAGTTTCGACGTGAAACAAGTTAGTTCAGAGAGCGAAACCCTAAAATCAAAAACCACTTTGCTGGATTTATATTTACAGGTAAGGCAATACAACAGGGTGCATACGTTCCTTTCACATCAACTTCTTCCTGTGGTTTAAACAGACTTTAACCCTGCAACGATTCTGTAGCTGTTCCGCTCTGTTCTTTTTTTTTGGGGCCTGTTGAGCCAGGATCTAAATATAATAGTGACAGTTCCTGGTTGAGACAACGCACCGTCTGTCTATCGGATAGCGCACTCTGCAGGCAGCTACACCCACCGGAGGCAGACGGATGAAAGGATTCCACGCCGTGGCATCGCCGTGACCTAAACGCGTTAGCGTGGCCCGAGTCAGACTGCAGAGCCTTTTCCAGCTGAAGGCAAAGGTTTCTACCTACTGTGGACGCGTGGTTAAAGGATCGATGCAGCGCTTTAAGAGTATAAAATCTTGCATAAGCCTTGCGGTAAGAAACATAGTAGTATTTTCATGCAAATCACATATTTATTCATATATATATGTGTGTGTGTGTGTTAAAACAGTGGAAAAAAGGATGCTGAAGAGTGACCGATGCTGAGATGTGCCTCGTCAGATTCCTCTTTACGAGTGATAGTAATGTCTCAGTGCCATCGTCGTTAATATTGCTTTAGATTTAACTGAAGTCTTAATCACTGAGGCTCATTTAATCAACATGGTATTTACACAAGTTTTCTTTCGGGTTGGATTTAAATGAAGAAATCCCTGTGTAAGCAAAAGCACATCCCTATAAAAGAGCCGTATAAAATCACTAAGGGTATGTAATAAGCGTATATAATCGTATATATGCACTGTTCAATTAAAGACAATCTAAATTATATTCCTGAATAAAACGAGACCTAACTAGTTTGTTTTTCTTTCTTTTTGCAGGTCGGTATATTTACAATAGCTGCATTTACAATGTAAACCTTCTTTAAACGGGATCACATGTTAAATGTTGTGCTTTTATATGTCAGACATGAAATATCCCACCTTCACTAACCCTCACAGGTACACGCACGCAGGGGTAGGTTCGTAAATCTCGCAGACTCTGGTGTCCACATCAATTCGGTTACAGCGCGACGTAGCCTTACTGCTAACAGCCGTGTGTGCAGCCACAATAACACCGACAATCTAAATGGGATCCCAGGGACACGCCGGAGCCTCGGTGTGATGGAGTCGGCCGCGGCACAAAGACGGAGCACTCGCAGCGAGGACACGCTTGGATGGAGAATTCCTCAGTCGCTCTCGTCTCCGCGGCGCAAATTAGTTTCCTGTGACCTGAATTAGCCCGGAGGCGTCTTCCAGCGAAGGGAAGTGGTGAGAGTTAGTCAGCGGCACTTGTTAGGACGGCGAGAGCTGCGTCTGACTGGCTCTGTCCACGCTTATTTTTTAAATACATTCGACCTTCTGCCACCTCTCTCTCATTTTTTTATTTTTTATTTATTTCTGTCCCTTGTGTGTTTATAAATGTGTGTTCTTATTAAGCGCCGAACGCCGTGTAAATAGGAGATCCTTGAATAGCTTTTACCCCGAAGGTGTTTGAAAAGGCTACTTGACAACACTTCCTGTGGTGGCCTCTTTTTTAAACCGACAGACAAAGCTGCAGCATCATTTACTGATGGGTTTAGAAACAGGAGCAGCTGAACGCGTTTAAACACCTGTAAACATTTGACCTTCCTTACCTCAGTGGTTAAATGAATGCTTATAATACTATTACTGGCACTATTGATGACACTGGATTATATGGCAGGCTAGGATTTGAGGGTTAGAGCACCAGCAACAAATGCACAAAAAAGTTCCTAGCATTGATTTAATTTCATTTTTTTTTTTATACTCATGATGTGAATGGCCTCCATGCATCTATTGTCGGTCGGTTTGAATGAAACCTCCCTCCACTCGCACAAACGCGCATAATCACTTTTTCATCGCCGTTCCCGCCGCAGGCTGCGTCGCCATCGCAAGGCGTCTTTTCACAGTCGCTTCATTTTGGGCAAAACAACCGGGCTAAAATAATCAGCGCGCCACGGCGATGGACCGGGGTTGAGATGAAAATGGGAGGCTCTAAATCATGCAAGTCATTTATCTGTTCCCCGGAATAGTCCCCTGTTCCGTCTCCGTCGCCTCCTTTTTTTATCGCGCGCTCCCCACTCGACGCCGTCCGCGAATTGGCCCCTCGTCTGCAGAGAGGCCGAGAATCCAATTATGATCCGAGGAGCCGTTCCAAAAAAGCCGCAACAGTATCGCACGATATTTTCAGAATATTATTTCTTTTGACAACTCCACCAGGCGTGGGAAAAAAAAAACAAAAAAAAAATAAAAAACAGATGAGGATAGTTTCTTAGAGTTAACTGTCTCGTGGGTGTGTTGTGTTGCTTTTCTCTTTTCTTCTTCTGGGGATATTTATTGTTAGCGTGAGTGAGATGACGTTTTCAACAGGCTCCTGCAGCCTTGGAAAGTGGCAGATCTGACAACTAAGATATAAGATAAAGGAAAACAACAACCGGCACTCACATAGGAGCGGCGGTGCTCAATCTAATTGAGCTAGTTTCAGAGAAATAATACCCCGAGTGGCCTTTTTTTTCTTTCTGCTTCATGGATACGGTGAATGAGTGCTGAAACAAGCACTTTTTGTCTGAGACGTGGAAGCTCTCTGTGACATGATTGTACTGTTAATAATAGAGTCTGTGCGTGGGTGGGTTGAAACGCAATCATCGCAGTGTTTGCCTGATGCCGTGAGAGCGGAACAAAAAGTGCTGTCAGAGGCGACGCACTAGAGATTCACCTCTCCCGGGCTTGTTCGTAGCCGCAGTCTTAGAAAACAACGTCTGATTCGCTGGCGCGCACTCGCTCAGCCTGTCAAAACGTCAAACGACTACTATTTTATTTGGCAGCCTCTTTGACGGGAGCTTTAAACGTCTGATCCCATTTAGGTGTTTCCCTAAAAGTGCTGAGAGTGTTTTACCCTTGTCTTATCGCCGTACCTGCCTTTGGAGCCTGTGCTTCTTTGGCCCGTTGAAGCTAACATGCAGTCTACTCTAAAGTTTTTTTTTCTGTCGATCTGAACTACGACATCTTCTTTAATTTAAACGCATGCGTTTTCCATATGAACGGAAATGTGTTTGTGTCGTTCTTCTTCTTTTAGTGGGGTTTCCTCTTTTGCATTTAGTTTTTCACAGCGTAGTGCATTAAATTCTGAATTGTGCATTTTGTGCGATTATTTTCTCCAATAGGCTACACTGACATCCGGATCCAGGCATCGTTTTTCTTTTTTTTTTTAAATGCAGTGATGATAAACTTTGTTGAAAAAGAGTCCTGTGAGATGCATTGTGGAGACGTGGGTTAGAAAAAAAATACACCTGGCTTCTTCTCCCTCTCAGGTGCTATGAGCCGACTCCTCCTTCTCGCCTCCTTCTCCGCCCTCAGCTCCTCCTTCTGTCTTGGCTGAATCGGACTCGGCGGTGCCCCTGGAGGCGGCGCCCGGAGACGCGGCCCCTCGCAGGCTGCCGTCGGGGGTCGCGGCCGCCAGGGAGCGAGGGTGGGAGGTGGGGCTGGCGCTCATCACGGAGTCGGGGGTCCGGCTGGCGCTGAGTTCGCCGTCTGGGACGGCGGTGGTCTCCGGGCTGATGGAGCGCGCTCCCTCGGTCACGGCCGTAGGCGACATAGCATTCAGGAGGGGCTTGTGGGAGGCGTAGGTCACCGGGGCGTCGGTGTCGCTGTCGAGCGGGAGGCCAGAGTTTGTGAACTCGACCCCGGAGTCACTCATCTCCAGGAAGTTGTCTGAGCTCAGAGTCTGGTAGCGGCCGGGTTTGGTCACTTCAAGGCCCTGGAAGAGGGAGGAGAAGATGGAAGCGAGTGGTTAGAAGTGGTGCAAAAGAAGACGACAGCAAAAAAACGTGTGGGAAAGAGAATGTAGGTGTGAAATAAATAGAAATGCAGGAAAAAATAGAACAAATGAAGCGAGCAGAATAAAGGATTTCCCCAACAGTGTGCAGGAGGAAGAAGGAAGGGAGGGGGAAAAGAAGGTCAGAGAAAAAGCAACTTGAATAATTCATGTGCATGTTTCCATGATTATATTTATAGATTTATGTCCCTCTCTTCTGCAGCCAACACTATTTATGTTCCTTGTTACACTTGTACAACTAAAATATACAGTACACAATAAAAATGTTACTTACAATTTACAATACTGGTATATATATATATATATATAAACAAACAAACAGAAATGCATATACTTAGAAATGGCACCGACATAAAAGAGGCTACATTTAAATAACGTTAAATACGGAGGAGACATTTCATTAGTATAATAAGTAGTAAGGGTATATAAGTACATATATACGTGCAGATGATAAGGACTAAAACTGGTTTCAAGTTTCAAGATAATACTTAACGAAACATCGGTGAAGGGAGGTGTCCACTCGAAAACTGCCTACTGCTGTTGGCTAGGCTAGTTAGCTGGTGTCTTCCTGTTGGTTGCTAGTTGGTAGCTGACTCTTTTTTTTTTTTTTTTAGTTGGACTGGGTTTCTAAATGTGTTTTGCAGAGGGGAGAAGTGTTGGTTTTATAGTGTAGCTGCATGTCCCATCACTTCTTCTCTACTGCTGTTGGCTAGGCTAGTTAGCTGGTGTCGGTTGCTAGCTGCTAGCTGACTGCTAGCCTGCTGGTCGGTTTTTCAGTAGGACTGGGCTTCTCAATGTGTTTTGCCTCGTATCTTTCCTCTAATGAATGTTTTAGCTTGTAGTTGTGGCCACAGGCACGAAGAAACAGGTCAAACAACAAATCTGGAAAAAGAGGCCGCACCTTTATTCTGATCTGATCTTAAATATTAAAAGTGCAGTGATTTCTGCAGAGGCTGCAATCAGTCCTAACTCCCTGAACTCTACAAACCTTAATCTGTTCCTTTGCTGTGTGCAGTGTGTGTGTGTGTGTGTGCGGCTGATTGCCTTTTAATTACATTTGGCACTTGGGTGACATTATATAGCAGGTGGATTTTGCCAAGCAGCCTCAAATAGGAGGACGGTTAATGACCTTTTGGTGTTTTAAATCTTTCCTTATAAAACTTCAGGACAGTACTTGCATGCATCTTCTCCTAATAATTAAGAGGACGACTCAATTCTCACATTTTACTCTTGTAATGGTCCTTGCATCTGCATCTCTTATCCAAATCATCATTCAGCGTAAAACTCTGCTGATTTCTATTAAAGGACTAAAACAACCTCATTCAGTGACGAATACTTGGCTTAATCCTTCAGTTGTTCACATCGATCATCATATTTTAAGTTAAATTCATAGTAAACCACTGCTTATTTACACATTAAGGAGTTTGTAAAGCTGTTTGTGGCTGCCTGGTCATGGCAAGTCCAATTAAAAGGGGCAGCGCCAGGAATTTTAGGGCCTATGAAAAAAAAATCACATAAATCTCTTGACATTGGAGAAAGTTAAATAAACTCAAAATAAATTCTCCAAAAATAATGAAAACTGTAGATTTTTTTGAGGTTTGAAATATCACCATATGAATGTAACAGAACCAGTGGCCAAATTAAAAGTCTTTGACGTCCAGTTTTCTATCCAAATGACTTTCAGTGGACAACATGACAATGCTCTAAAGCCTGTCCTGGGACATTGTGGACATCAGATAATTTTTATATCAGTTTATCTTACTGAAAAAAAACAAAATATGAGTAAAACATTGCAGACTTCCTTTCTCTCTTTCCCTTTTTTTCCCAACCATTTAAGACCTAAACATCCGCCTGCGGATTAAAAAAAAACGCTTGCTGTGTTTCAATTACCAATGGACAAAATTCAAAGTTTGGCTGAACACTGGGAAGTTGTACTTTCTGGGCCCCAGAGCGAGTTTTTTGGAGGAATTTGTTGGTAAAACACAAGGTTAGTTATACGCTTGAGATGCCACAAAGATCTTCCAGACAAAAGCACAACTTCCCAGTGTTCAGCCACACTTTGAATTTTGTCAATAGCGCAAACTACTGTGAGTTACTGTGATGCTACGTAGTACTTCCTGCTTCAAAAATACACTATTAATCACAGTTTCGCACTGTTTTGGTTTTACCAGGCTATATTTTTTAGCCGTTGTTAGCGCGACGTGGACTTGCAGTTCTCTGAAAAACTAATCAAATTACCAATAAATGTAATATTATGGGAGCTTCTAACTACTGTTTACACACGGGGCGGCCATCTTGGTAACTCAACTCAGGGGGTAGGGACGATTCCACAACTTTCTGGGTATAAAATTCCAACTCAGAAATTCCGACTTCTGAGTACAAATGGAGCGCACCATTAGCGCTCAACACCTGAGGAAAATGGCCGCCTTTTTAGCTGCAAAAAGCTCCACTATATTCCCCAGATAGTCGCTGTGTGGCATTTGATGCAAAGTCGAAGAGGTACACACAAAAAAAAATTAATAGTTGTTAAAAATAAAGTTGAAAATGAAGCCAAAGGAGGGCTGCAGATTTAGGGGAGCGTACTGTGTTCATCACTAATCCGATTAGACCTTGGAATTTCCTTCACGGCATTTGTGGCATTTTGATTAATAAACAACCCTCTTTGGTTCCACCACTGACCTTGATGGTGACTTCTGTGCTCTCCGAGGGTTTATCACACACGGACTGCGTCAGCGATTCCTCCGTGAACCTGCTGTAAGCCTCGTGGACCACCTGCAGACCCGGACACACAGAAGAAGAGACACACACGGAGGCAGGAGACGGGAGGGAAATTTAGCCACGGCTGCGAAACATCCCAGGAAAAATGGAGCTTTCACACACAGCTAGTCATCAAAGAAAAAAGAAAAAAAAAACACACATCGACACCACTGGAGATGACGTGAACACACACAGACACACACACACAGAAAGCTCTTAACTACAGATATTAAAGGGGACACTGTGTCCTCGTGGTAGGGGTGGAGGCTGAGAAGACACAGGGCCTAATGTCTGAAAAATAATATCTGGACCGCAGGGAAGACGCCCTGAGAGGAGGAACCAGATAGAAGCAGACGAGGCGACAGGAAGGTTTAAAGAAAAGTGGAAGTAATGAAAGATGGATCGGTCGAAAGAGAAGGAAAACAGGTCAGAGGAAAAATGGTGGAGAGCGAACAGAGACAGGTTTGAAAGAATGAGGGTAAGAGTCAATGGAGCCATTTTGAAGAAAACGTCCAAGTCTGGTATTTAATAATTTAACCTGCTTTTATTTGTTATGCATTTTTAATTTCTCCGCAGTGTTTGGGATTAGTACGACCTAAGACGTATAAAAAATAAGCATCGTCTTTCAACAGGAAAAAAACAATGTCCTCATATGTGGACGCTGGTACTATTTCATTATTTATATTGCACTCAATTTGTATAAAACTGTTTATTTTAATACCTGAACGTGGCTGAGCAAAACCAGAATTGCAAAGAATTGCGAGTCCCAACGTCCTCAAACGAGTACTTGCTAATTAGCGACGCTGTATGTATTAAATTTGCACAACATATCAAACTAGAAACATTAATGAGCATAAATAAATACATTTTAACCTTTGCTACCATCAGACTGAATCGTCCTCTAATGAGGACAATGGGTTTAAATGAAGCAGAACAAGCTGCAATAAAACCTAAAACTTCATGTCCCCATATGAGGACGCAGGGTCTCAGGAGGTTAAGATTAAAATCTTTAGATATTTGGGATCAGTGGGACCTAAAAAGTAAAAAATAAATAAATAAAACAAAAAAAGGAATCATCTTTGAACTGGAAATAGTTTTTGAAAAAAATTATGTGGACACAGGGATTATTTCACTGTATATTCCATTATAAGTCATCAATGTGTAACCAAAATATAAAACTGTTTATATTAATGCAAAAGCAGAATTGGAAGTGACGAAATCCCAACGTCCTCAAATGAGTACTTGTGAATTTATAAAATTTTCATGTCACGTCAAATTAGAAAAGTTAATAAGCATAAATAAACAAGTTAATTAAGCCTTCGCTAACAGTACGTGACAAAAGTATCTCCATATGAGGACAACTGGGCTAAACGAAGCAGAATTAGCTGCCACAAACCGAAAACATAATGTCCCCATACGAGGACGCCGGGTCTCAGGATGTTAAAGTCCCTTCAAAGTAAGGATTTGCATCTGTAACAGGTGAAATATATTTGAATATTTTATTTTTTTTTGACAGACTTGTATCGTTTTTGAATACTTAGTCCCCAGAAACACTTCTATAATGAAGCTCGACACTTTGCCTTCTCTGGGTTTTTATTATATTTCTCCCCTAAAAGTGACTCCACCCCCACAAAATACTTGTTTAAGAGCAGTAGCACAGGTTTTTTCTGAACAAAACTAAGTCCTGTGTTGGCTGGAACTGCCATTATATATCATCTTTGTGGAGGGAGAGAAGTTGATTGAATACTGATGAAAATGAAAGAGGGGAAGTGGGAGTGGAACTATAAGTATGACTGAAGAGACACCAAGTGGAAACTGAGAGACGGATGGCGAGAGCAGGATGAATTGCAGTAAAAAAAAAAAAAAAATGAGACACGAGGCTGTAAGAAATAGTCGTAGAGGGAAGAGACATGGACGGGGAGAGTGATGGGAGGCCAGGTAGACGGAACGAAGCGAGTGGGATGTGAAGAAGCTGTGAGGCAGAGAGAGGGAGTAAAGAGGTGAGATTGATTTGAGTTTTCCCGTCGGCCTCTCGGGTTAAGCCCCGAAAGGTCGCTGACATCCTCTCACACGTGTTGCCTGTGTTCTCACGTCTACGAGAAAAAAGAAAAAAGAAAAATCCATAACGTGTCAGAGTGAGTGGCATCGAGGGCGGCTGCTGTCATCTCAACCTCCACCGTCAGAACACCGACACGTACGTTAAGCTCCCGACGGTACGGCAGAGCACACACTGTGAGCACACGGAGACAGCTTACTGCTAAATAAAGGTTTACAGAAACACACAGACGCCTTAAAGACGACGGATACACACACAGACAAGTACAATAAATAATAAAGCCTCATTCGCACAGGACGGGTTTTATCTGGGGACCGCCGGTAATTTGTAATGACTGCAGAGGTCGTCATTAATCCTTACTTTTGCAAAATATAACACAGGGGTCCTGTGATAAAAACTGATCCAGTGCAAATCGACATCTTTGTGGCTTTAGTTTCATTTGCTGCTTTTTTCTTCTTCTGCTTCTTATCACTTAGGAATCACGAAGGATGTGCTTTAAATCAAAGTCAAGACGTCGCCATTTTGACGGATGAAATCATAAAACCAAGCATTAATGTGGGCCAGTATATAACTGAGGGGCTTAGTCAGTTTATCATAGTTCAGGTGTTATAGTTGATCACATGCTTTCAGGCCCAAAATCAACATGGCCGCCTATAACCAATCACCACAGGGCATTATATATATATATATATATGTATACAGTAGAGTAAACTGAAATTTTAAGTTATTTATAAATATATAGGGACCCCCTTCCTACTATATTTTTATTTTATTTATTATTTATGGGGGGAAATTAAATATATACTGTATATAAAAAATGTCCTATCAACCAAAGGTTTTATGACCCCCTGCAGTACCTCTGCGGACCCACTAGGGGGCGCGGACCCCCTGTTGAAGACCTAGTTTGTAATAACTTAAAGTGATTTCTTGGACACAGATACAATAAATTTCCATACAAAACAAAAAACAAAAAGAACACAATAAAAACTGATTTTGAATGAGCTTGTTTTATTATTGTTTAGATAATTAGAAGTTATTGTTCAATTCACACATTATTTAGTGATATCTAGTCATTTGTTTTATTAATAAATGATTTGGTTCCATAATAAATAATTATGAATTTTGTAAAGACAAATTATCATAATGAATGATTTTACTTTTAATAAAAATGTATGTGACATATATCCCATGGACTTTAAAAGTCTCTCAATTATATATTGATCCATGTGTTTATCTACAAAAGGTGGAGCTGATTTAAACACTGACAGGTCGTTTGTAGTTTCTTCCCAGGGATCAATAGTCTCGTCTCTTTTGGGTTTTATGTTTTATGTGGACTCCCTGTTTAACCTGCAGCACCTTCTTTTATTCAAGTTATTTTTTTTTTTACCTCACAATCATGACACAACATGACTAGTTCAGTCTGTAATTTATAGGGCGACCAGATCTGAGTTTGTGAAAAAGAATAGTTTGTCTTTGACACACTTTTAGTTTTAGGGGAAATAGAGGACGTCTGGTCACCCTAGAAATTTAACAACAGAGAAAACAGACTATACTATATATAATATATACTATATTAAATACCTGAGAGCAGTTATAGTTAAACTGGCTTCTTCTTATTAAACAAATAACATCCTGACAAGTCTCTGCTTTATTAAGGATGGACTCAAGCAATTAAAAAAAAAAAAAAAATCCCTAAAATCCTTGAATATATGGATATTTTTTCACATTTTAACCATATTCTAAGTTACTTGATGCATTTTTAATCTCAATTCGTCATTAAACGAAATGCATTTTAATATATCCACTAATAAACATACCTTTTGGTGAGTTAAATATTTCCAGAGAAAAACATTTTATAGTTAACTTTGTCTTTGCGCTGCTACTTTGTACCGCGTAGTGTTTAAAATAATTTCTAGTGGGTGTTTAAAAGCTATTAACTGTAATAATATATGACATATCATATAAATGATATTTAAGAGTAAATGTAAAAACAGCACATCATAGCTAAAGTGTATTTACATCTTTTCACATATTAATCTATTACTGGAAATCAATTGGAAACCTGAATACGAACACACACAACACTGAACACAAACGCATACAAACAAAGAAACGAAACACAAAGAGCTCACACACAGACTTGTTAGGTCAGTGATTAATTGGCCTGTGACAAAACTACTGCCACGCACATATACACATATATATATGTATATAAATATACAGGAGAGTTACCTCTGATCCACACAATTAAACAAGAAGGAAATATGTGCTTAACGTCAACAGTTACCGTAACGTCTATGACATCATGTGACTCTCAATTATGATTCCTGAGCCGAAGTTGTGCGACAGATTTAACACGAAGAGACGTTTAAAGATCCTCTCTGCAAAGTATAACTGCAGATATATAAAGAAACGTACTTATAAAAAACAGTTTACGGCTTCTCCCCTATTTAAAAAATCTATAAATATGCAAATGTCTCCATTTCACCTGTGTCACTTATCATGCACCGATCAGGCATAACATTACGACCACCTTCCTAATAGAGGTGACTCATCAGAGAATGGACATGGGTCTTCTGAAGGCGTCCTGTGGTGGCTGGAAACAGGATATTGTTAGTTGGGGGGGTCTTTGAGGGGAGGGGGGCCTTTATGGGTGGATCATCCCACAGATACTTGGTCAGTTTGGGATCTAGTGAATAAGGAGGCCAGGTCAACACCTTGTGCTATTCTTCATGTTTTTTTGAGCTGTTCCTTTTGTGTATGTGACTGTGTCCTGCTGCCTTCAAGGTGTGTCATTTCTATGGGGTGGGGGGGTGTCTGGTCTGGTCTGGTCTGGTCTGGTCTGGTCTAGGTGGGGGCTACATGTCTAAGTAACATCCACATGAATGGATGCCAGGTCCAAACGTTTCCCAGCATGATCAGTTTTACTTACTTATACTTATTACTTTTATTTTTACTTTTCAAATTATTACTATTGTTATTATTATTATTTGTATTATTCTCAATTTGTTTACATGATTTTTTCTTATTAATATCTTATTATTTAATGTTTTTTGTTTGATTTATTTATTTCTCTTATAGAAGGTAACATTAGGTGCCAGGTCCCAAAGTTTCCCAGCAGAACAGTGAATTATCACAAGATGGTCAATTTTACTAACTTCTTACCGTAAAAACATGAGGGGCTATTTCTATTAGCCTACCTCTTTTTTGTCACTGTGGATTTATCTTTTCTTTTTTTAAATTTCCTAAGCCTGTAAATGTGTTGCCGTATATATATGTGTAATCTGAATTAATTATATGAATTATTATTATTATTTGTGTATAGATACACATATTGTTTTCTCATTTTTATATGATATCTTTTATTCCTATTATTTTACATGATTTTTTATTATGATTATTTATTTATTTTTCTCTTATCTTTCTCTTTCATAATGGTCATAATGTAGTGGCTGATCGATGTATGTTAAATTCAAGCTCCAGGTGGCGACACTTCACTCATTAGCTGTTGGAGTTGGACTCATTTTCCTCGCTCTCTGAACACATTCTGCCTCCAACAAAGTAAAAACAACCACAATAACACATTGCTCGAGTGGAGAGGGACTTTAAAACCAAGTTTTCTTAAAGCAAGTGACGACGTTTTTTTTTTACTTGTTTTAAGAAACCTAAGCTGCAACACTGAGAGTAAATACTGGATTCAATCAGTAGACATGTTTGCTGTTTGCACCCCGACCTGGGTCAACACTGCGTCTAAAATCCTTAAAGACAGTTCTCACACACGACTGAGCTCCTCAAACCAGAACTAGACACAAACTCATAACCGGGATTCACTGGCTTTTATCTGAGCTTAACCTCCTGAGACCCTGCGTCCTCATACGGGGACATGAAGTTTTAGGTTTCATTGCACAGGCGAGGTTCAAACATATTTATTTATGCTCATTAATGTTTCTAGTTTGATATGACGTGCAAACTTAACAAATTTTATCAACGAGCTACAGCGTCGCTAATTAGCAAGTACACGTTTGAGGACGTTGGGACTTCATTGTTCCCAATTCCGGTTTTGCTCAGCAACGTTCAGGTATTAAAATAAACTGTTTTATATTTTGTCACACTTTGAAGACTTCTTTATAATTTAAATAATAACATAATCCCAGTGTCCACATATGAGGACACAGTTATTTTCAAAAACTTCTACTTCCTGTTCAAAGATGATGCTTAGTTTTTATACTTCTTAGGTCCTACTGATCCCAAATACCGTGGAGAAACTAAAAAGACATACCGAATAAAAGCTCGGGTCTCAGGAGGTTAAAAAAATACATGATGTTTAATCTAATCAGGAAAGAAAATAAGATCCATTAGTTAATTAACAGCAAAAAAAAAAAGCAAAAAGTATTGGCCTCATTTAAGAAGTCTACCAGAAGGTTTTAGATTAATGTCCTACTTTTCCGGCCATCCTTCCATTTCTTAATCACTGATTGGACATTTACATCCTAAATTTAGAGCAATCTCATCCTATTCCATTTAATGTACTGAAATAATGACGCTTGAGCGCAGCTCGGTCACACAAACACTGAAACGTCCGTAATGATCACAGAGGCAGTTTGTTCCAAGTCTTGGTGCCAGAACCACTTACTCATTGACTTTTTGTCAAATTAGGTCTTCGATCAACTTCTGCCATAGTTCATAGAGATTGATAGCAGTTTCTCCTCCGTGTCCGGGATTCATTTAGTCTACGGATGTTCAATATCTTTAATGGTTTTCATATAAGTTCAAACACGCCATAATTTCAATTTATAAAAAAAATAAAATAAAAAATCCTTTGCCACGCTTTTCTGAAACTGTTTATCAATATTCTTGTCGCGCCAAGTTGATCAAGGATCTTATTTGCCACGGGAAGCTGCACATTTCTCTAGACACCAAAAAAAAAAACAAAGAAATAAAAAGATAAAGAGCGGAACAAAAGAGGCCAGAACAGTTCTCTCACCAAGAAGAGGCTCCGTTTGAGGCTCCTTAGAGTAAGAGGGAGAAACGTAACGTAAACATGCAACATTAGCGTCAGCTGGGCCGGGAGATCAGAGACATCCAGCTGTGACCACATACGGCCTCTTTTCCATATTATTTTCAATTTACTAAACACTCGTGAAACTTGATGAACAATATCAAAGTGTGAGAACAGTGATTATTCAGATCCTCTAAGATAAACACAAACATACAGACACTAGACAGGAGCCCTGAATGGGGAGTAGGTGTGTATGTATGATGGAAATTAAGGTTTTCTCCTGCTTCCTCCCACAGCGCAGAGACGTTCATGTTCGGTTCATTGGACTCAAATTCACTGCAGAGGTGAAGTTAAGTGTAAACGGTTGTTTGTTCTCTTGGTATTAGCCCTGTGACGGAGTTCGTGATAACAGTGAATTCATACAATATATAAATAACATTTTATTTTTATTTTTTTGTATATGTATGTTGTAAGTGCATATCAACCAGCACAGAGGACGCTTGTGCATCACTCCCACCGACTGGCCGACTGGTGGCAATGAAGTGCAATTTTTTAAAATATTTTTTAACTCAAAATCAAGATGGCCGACAGACGGACTGAAATACCTCAGGAATTCTGTGTGAATACTTCCGTAGCAGGGCAACACTGAAGGTAAAAAAAAAAAATAAATAAATAAATAAAAAATATGCTGGCACCAAGCAACATCTAAGAATTAATATAATTGTTAAAGTTTCTGGATAATTATTTTATATGAGGAGAAATTTGTAATTTAATGATGTGAGTGGACAATTTCGTAACTTTTGTAACTTTTTCTATTTGTCTAAAGAGGAATAAAAACACACAGGAAAAAATCGTGCATGAAAGGGTTAATCTCATAAATGTCTTATGAAAAGGAAGTTTTATTCTAAATTCTTTGTTGTGGCTTAAGTTAAATACGTTAAAGTCATATTTCTGTATGAATAGTTTGTGATAATACATTTTAAAAGACAAATTGTGTCTAATTTTAAATAAATAAATGTCCATTCTGGTGGTTTGGGGTCAGTTAATGAATTTCTTGTCACTTGTGCTTTCTTTTGCGCTTTGTGTTTTATTTTGAAAGTCCCAGTGTTTTTGTCAGCTTTACTTCCCCCCGTCTGTTTTTTTTTTTTTATTATTATTTTTTTTTTTATGTTTCTATGTATGTCTTGTTTCCCTTGTATTCTTTGCTAGATTGTCTTTGTAGTTCTGTGTCTTTGCATCCCAGCGTTACTCTAATTGGCCTAAACCAGTTTGTTCTTTGTTTTTAGGATTTTTACCTGCTCCTTACCAGTTTGTTCATTTCTGTATGACCTCCTTCTTCATTTTGGATTGAAGATTTTGTCTTCTGAACTTTGTACTAGGGCTCTTTGTGATCGCTCCTCGTCATCCTTTTAACGCTACAGTACTTTGTGGCTAATGGTACTTCTCAGTAAAGCTCTTAGCGTTAGCATCTTCTATTTAGCTACATTTATCATAACTGAAATGACCTAAAACTAACTCAAACTGAGGCTAATCCACTTTTCCAAATCCATACCAGTTCATATGAATCATTGTTGAGTCCAATTGTCCTTAATTTGATCTGATAATCCACATTTTTCCTGGTTTCGCTACATTTACTGCTGCATTTCACCATGTTTTTGTTTCTGTAATGCATGCGATGCCTCGTCGGCCGTGACGTCCAAACACCCGAGCGTGTTTCTAAAACGCGAAGGAAAATTAAAGAGCAGAGAGAAACATATATTAAGGCAGATCAGTAGAATGAATCAGCCTATAGAGTGAGAATTACTCCATAAACCACTGACAAATTAAAGCAGCTCCGCAAACACCCCATAAAACAGATGGATCTCAACTGGGGCTGATATGCAAAATCTGAAACATCCATAATCCTCCATCCGTCTCAGAGCAACTTTCAAGTCAGTCGGGACATTTGTAATCTAAGTTTGTTATACGGAGTATTGTAAACATTTCATCTAATAGTTTCTGCAAAGCAATCAGTCTCTGGCGGCGGCTTGTTTACAGGGACCCACTCATCTGTTTGAAGTGACTTTTTTAATTAGCTCAGTTTCAGTTTGAAGGATGGTTTATGACTCTGGCTCTGGACGGGGAACGAGGGGTTAACTGGAAGCAGTGAAAAGCTCAGATTATAGGTTTTTGGTTGAAATAAAAGGTATAAAAAGGCAGATTAATTTACCTGGATTAGATTCAAACAGCCTCTGGTAAAACCGTAAAACCAGCTGATTTAGTCTTGAATTTGACAGCGTTTTTTTATTAAACGCTCGTATAATTGACGTGGACACACATGGCTCAGATAATTTTATTTTATTTTTTATTTTTTTTAATTTGGTGCCTGTATCGAACTACCGTCCCTCAACAGAGCGATCGATCTCTGAGCCCGATGTCGAGGTGTTTTTCTTCGGGGTGACTCGTGTGTTTGTAATGAGCTTTTAATTGATCCATAAATTTAGTCCGTTAACAAACTGGTTGAACGGTGAGTGAACTGTCAGCTCTTCTAAACCCTCCAGTTAATCAGTCGGTACTGAGCAGGTAAACAGAGGCAGTTTTGAAAGCAATCACTTGTTTGTATTTTGTCCCGGTGGGCTCACCATAATTGAATTTAAGTTTATTAAAAACTGACTCTTAGCTAGTAAAATCCACCAGTTTTTTTTAAAAACATTCCCCCTGAAACTGATTAATTACAAGGAATCAGGAGCAATTACGCAAAATAAAAGCGGCATGTTTCACCTGGTGGGTACTAAACTCCCGTCTTTGTGTTACCGCATTTCTGTCCTTCACCCTGCAACGGCTCTGTAATGATTTCCACTTAACGGTAATAAATAAAATGCATTTGTCGAGCTGCAGTTTCAGAATCGCACGACTCTTCTGTTTCTGTTCCAAACAGCGTCGCTTCCTGTCAGGCTGCAGACGAGAGCTGGTTCTTCATTAAAATTTAAAACGGGACACGGTGTGAAAGCGGCTTCCTCGTTTCGTGCTCTCAGGCTTCAAACCGCCAGCGCATTGGACTCGTTACTGTAATTACAGGACAATGGATGCAGAGGTCCAACTGAATGAGTGAACTCTTCAATATAACACGAATTAGAGCGGGAATGTTTTTACTGTTGGAGAGATTTTATGTTATATGTGTTCTACATTAACCTCAGCCCAGTGTTATTTATAAATATACATCATTGTTAACATTTTGCATTAAATACTAAGCTGCAAAATCTCTTTAGCTAATATTGCATATAAAAAATAAATAATAATCTGTTGCAGAGTGATGAATTAGGTCACTCTCTACTTTCTTTTTAGGCTTTTAACATCTCTATTTTGTTCAGTATTGCACTCACTCATTTTAAAATGTTTACATCATTGGTAGTTGATCTGAAAAAGACAAGACCGGATGAGGGGAGGAAAAAAAAGGAAGCAGGAATCATGTTTATCCGTGTCGTCCTTTGCAGCAGTGACGCGTTTCATTTGGCCGTGAACACGTTTGTCGGGTCCAGCACCGTAGGGGAGGAGGCTGAACATCTTGACTCCCACAGCAGGACCAGAACGTTTGTATACCTTTAAATCCCATCACACAATCACACGCTACATAAAAAAAAATTTAAAACAGCTAATTAAACAACCAGTTCTGTGGAGGGACGGTGGAGTCTTATCTGGTTGTTACCTGTCTGAAGGCCTCGCCGTCTCCCTTGCCGGCCTGCTGAGCGATGAGCGCCAGCTTCTTGTTCTTCTCGTTCCTCCTGTGCACTTTGTAGACGCAGGACAGCAGGCACACCAGCAGCATGAAGGCGATCAGGCCCAGCATGGAGAGGATGGCCACCGTCAGCGGAGGCAGTTTATACGCTGAAATTAAAATAATGAGTCCTTGGTGACTGCTTCAAACCCGGGAAGGAAATCATCTGTCATCTTTTCAAGTAGCATGAAAATCTAGTTATCTAGTTAACTGCCAGGAGTGTCATTACTATGGGGTGTGGGGGGGCTACATGTCTAAGTAAGGGGGGGTGGGGACTGGTCTGGTTTATGTGGGCGCTACATGTCTAAGTAACATCCACATGAATGAATTCCAGGTCCAGAAGAACATTGAATCGTCACAATATGGTTTAAATCACTTCTCATATTGATGGTCATAATGTTGTGGCTGATCGGTGTATGTGTTGGCCAGATGAAGCCAAACGAACAGAAATGTGAGTAGCTATTAACAGTATTTTTATCCTCACATATTCACATTTATTAATAAAAACATTCATAAAAACTATAAACATCTAAGTCAATGGTTCACAATATAATAATACTTGAGTTACAACTTTAATTCTTGCTGCATGTATTTATAGTAGACAACACTTTGAATATCTGCTCATATCTGCTTACAGCCTTATGATTTGCTATATATATTAAGTATCATGTAACTCTAATGGAAATGTGTTATTTCAGTGGTTTCAGGTTCTCTCGTACGCTCTGAGTAATAATTACATAAATGCCGACCACAGCGTTGCTTTCGTTATTTACGTGTTTGCTCTTTGACATGAAACACTCCTCAGCTGCAAAGTTCAAATCGCTCCATATCATCATTCAGGATAATAAAGCAATTTACTCTAATATTACTGTAGTTTGTTTACATGTGTTTGGAGCATGTAAAAAAAATAAAAAAAAAAGATAATGCGAAGACATCTGCATCCTGATCCTGATCTCGGCTGCTGGCAACTATGAGCCACACAGTCAAGGTGCATTCTGGATAATTTAAGGTATTTCTGCTTTATCTGCAAGTCTAATAACATAATATATTAAGTAACACAGAGGTAAATCTGCTTTTACAGGTTTGACAGTCTCATTACACTGACTCCCACTTACTATGCTAATAAGCGTAGCTCCTTCCACAAACCATCTACATCTGATCAGACTCTTTTCTGTTCCACTGAAAAACCGCCGCTAATTAGTTTATCGTGCAGCTAATAATCACAACTAAACGTACTGTTCATTCAAACCTTCCTCGTACCTTTTACGTCTATGTAGACGTTAACCACGGGGAACCCGGCCAGGTCCGTCACTCTGAAGACGCCGGCGTCGGAGACTTGGATCTTCTTCATGATGAGCTCCGAGCCCTCCACGCTCAGCCTGCCCTCCAGCAGCGGGTCCAGAGGCGTCACCACCGCGCCCTGGTCCACGATGACCCGCTCCTGATTGTCCGACTTGGGCCTGTAGACGATGTTGACGTTGGAGTGGTGCAGGTAGAGCTTGGTCTTCAGGTTTTCTCCGTAGTTGAGATGCAGAAAGGTCTGGTGCTCTGTGGATCACAAGTGCATCATGTGCAACTTTTAATATTGATAGTGATTCTGCAGACTTAAATATGTAACAACCATTAGATGGATTAAAACAAAAAAACAGCTACGATCCCCAGAGGATGACTGGTCATCTGTCATCTTTCCAATTGTTCCATTAGCTGTTTAACATATTTGCTTTTGAATTACTGTTCGGTGCAATGGAATTTGATGCACATTCATTTTCCACAGAGGATGAATTATTCACCACCTTATGATAATTCATTTAAAGACCCTCGTATTGTCTTCCCGTCGACTTTTGTCCTCCTGAGTCGAAACGGTTTGTTTAACTATTCATGAACCCTAAAATAAAATGTATAACCTCATTCTGTGTTACACACTTTTAGCCAACTCCTTCTTAACTAATTTCTGCATTTCTTTTGGGTATCCAGAGGCAGGAGATGTCTGAGATGTGTCAGAGTTAAATTATCAGTTTAACAAATACCTGCAGTATTAATAAATCCATATTTGTTTTAATGCCAACTGATTAAAGTGCACACTCTATGTGGACTTTAAAGACAAGTGTCATGCTCTCATTTACAGCTGGAGTCGTCTAAAAACCCTGCAGGCAGGTTTAACCTCATTTTGCATATATTTAAAAACAACTTATTACTTTTATTTAACCTTTATTTTTCAAATAAACATCAACATAGAACATATGAAGACTACTTCATATGTTGAAATGTTCAAGGTGAATACAACAGACAAATAACTAACTCCCAAGAAAATAATGGAATAAAAAGAAAATAGTCTGAAGCATTATGTTAATAGTCAACTACTCGTAAGCAGTCACGTGATATTATGACTTAAATTATTAAAAAAACATAACGAGGAGCAGACAAGCCCAAATAAATGTAAGAAAACTGTTGTTGTCATAGACTGTATATGTACGGGAAACATACGGAAAACGCCTTTATGGAGCGGTTGTCATGGCAACTGGTATGTCACATCCTGTTTCTATAGTGTGAGATAACTAAATAAAATGAAAGTTGATCATTGATCATTGATATTAACTAAAATGACTGAAACCTTCCATGGTAAATAACTTAAATGACGTGTATTTTAGTGTTTTGGTTTGAACCGTCCAAGGAGGTAATGACCTATACTGCAGCCAGCCACCAGGGGGAGCTCTACTTGCTTAGACTTCACTTTAGAGGAGCTGTTGATCTTTATACAGTCTGTTACAGAAGAGCACGTTTTTAGATGAGAATCTCACGTCTCTCCTCACCTTTGACGTTCAGGCAGTTCCACATCTTGATGTGGTCGTCGTGGTCCAGCACCATGAAGCTCCCTTCGTCCGTCATGGCGACCGCGTGCAGCGTCACCTTCTTCTCGGACACGCTGAGGCGCCGCTCGTAGCCCTCGGCTACGCCCGTCGACTTGTTGTACAGCACCACGAGAGGAGGATCTGTTGTGTGCTGAACCTCCGTCTGGTTCACTCTGATCAGGTTGGGCCTTGACAGGGTAAACGGAGAACACTCTTAGTGGACTAATTAGGAATAAGATTTTGGATTTAACTGAAACATTTCCCTTAGTATCTTCTAATTCGTTCCCTTCCTCCTCCTACTCCTCCTCTTTTTATTCAAATGCATCCTGCAGACCAGACTGGACCCTCCTACTGGCCCATTTTTGGCTTGCGGGCCACATGTTTGACATCCCTAGCATGGAGCTTATTTTACATAAATCTACTGTTACAGAAGGAGAGGAAATGAAACATGCTCATTCTGTTCCTGGTTGTACCTTTATGTCAAAGCAAATTAAACCAATATGTACTAAACATGACTCGTACAGATTTCTTTTTCTGACCTCACCTGAACTTCAGGGTGATGGGGCCTTTGACTTGATTGAGAGGGATGGTGTAGGATTCCCCGTACTTCACCACTTGCTCCAAAGAGCAGTCTGACCGTCAGAACAAGAGGATTAGAGGTGAAAGGTCAAGAAGGGCTTCAACTTTCTCATTGTACACACAGTTTCATAACAGCTCACTGAGGTATTGCAGTGCATTCGTATATATTTTTACCGTGTTGCGTTCAACGATGGCAACGTTGCAGTCTGTAAAACCGCTAATGCTATATCTGATGGTATTCCTGCACGGCTTAAAGTATTCTGGCACCAGGCCGGATCTCCTGCTTGTGGCGTTTGATCGCAATTAAATAAATTAAAAAAAAAATAAATTAAAAAAATGCAATATTTAGGATATTTCCAGGTTCCATCAGTCAATTAGTCAATTGAGTTCGTCCACCAATAGAATGAGAGTAAAGCAGCTGGGTCTTGATTGAGATTGAGAGCTACAACTGATGCTGCATTCAAGGCAACTTGAGAAAAAAAAATCTCGTCAAACTCGGAAATCACTGCTTCCAGAATAACATAAATAGCTGCTGCACACATTTTTATGTTCAGCAAACGGCGGAAATAAACCAAGCTTATATTTTTAACCTGTAATGTGAACGCTACGGTGTCGGAATTCTGAAATTTACGAATTGGAAAATAGAATTTCCGAGTATTAATGAATGCATCATCCAAATCGTCACTGTTGTTGGAAAGATGGAGAAAAAAATTGTAAAACTAGGAGAATGTGTCTTAACTGCAAACAAATAACTTAAAAATAGTAAAAGAATATATAATAATAACTCATATTAAATGTTCATTTTGCAATTTAGAGTTAGAATATGATCTACCGTTGTTTTTTTATAAACTGAAACTGAATTAAATAGTTGCTAGTCGAATAATTCCTCAAATTAATTAGCCTCAGAATTTTATTTTACTTTAAGCCTTGTTCCTGGATTGTTGCTGATCAAACGTCACATTTCTTGCAGCAGCTTCACAATAAAAGCAGTTTAAAAGTGCAAACACAGTGTGTTTGCTGGTGAGGTTAAGGCTTTGATATCAGAAATGTGTCTAGAGAACGTCTTTATTAAATCACCAATAGTTTGCTTCGGTGTCTCCACACTTCTATGATTTGTAGGAGCTGCATTTTCTGTAAAACTAAAGGGCTGACGTCTTTGTAATTGTAGCTTAACTGTAACTTTTCACACCTTAGCAGAAGGTTTTTCAAAGATGCTGCTGTCAAAACTATGATTTAATCCAGAATCTTACCCCTGACAAAGAGGACGAGGTGGGTGATGCTGGAGTCGTTGGTGTTCTTGATGATGTACGTGCCCTCGTTCTCCTTCTGCACGTTATCCAGCACCAGGTGGTCCAGGGTGTTGAGATAAGCGTGTTTGTACTGGCTGTTCACCTGACCCGCCTGCATCAGAAACACCTGAGCGGAGTCGTTGGTCGGCGGCTTAAACAGGACCTCGGCGATGCTCTTGGGGGGGATGTCGATGTGAACGTCCTCGCCGATGAAGACCGTCCTGTGCTCCTCTGTGACTGGAGGAATCAACATGTTTTATTTAGTCGCGTCAATATAAAGTTTCTTATATTCTTTCGGATGAATTCACCCCCGTAACTGTGTTTATTTTCTCGTGCATGTTATCTCAAAAAGTATTCTCCGTCATGCAAGTAATGATGCATTTTTTACCTTGCAACGATGCTGACGCGACTGTGGTAGAGAAGATGGGAAGGAGTTTATTTTAACACAAAGATCTCTAAATAAATCTGTTCCCTTTGTTCAAAGGGGAAAAATGTGCTTTTTTTCAAATAGTGTGAAATCATTTGAAATGTAAATGCTTCACATAATAACAGCTGAAAATAGACAAACAAAGGAAAACACAACCTGACTCCTCACAACAGGAAGGAAAGAAAACAATAAAGTGCAAATGAAACAGAGCACAGCATCATTTAGCTTAATTCTTGTTCTGGTTTTCGAGAATTCTGGTCTTGCAGGAACTTTGTTTCAGCCATCCATTTATCTGAACTCTCTCCCAAGTGTCTGATTACGTTTGTGCTTACCAGTGCAGAACAGGGCGCCAAGCACGACGCCGCTGATTACTTTCATCTTGAACAGCCGATCTCTGCAAAAAAAAAAGAAAAAGAAAAAGAGAGAAACCAATACACAAGACGATACACAACAAATGAAAAGGCTTTTTATAGCACCAGCACGGCTCAAATGAGACATTATATCAGAATAAAACCTTTTTATTTGGCGTGTTATATTTGCCCAAACCCTTGAGTTAGAGGTGCATCGCTTAATTGGGCTTCATTTCAAAAACAGCTAATAGAGGCGTGCCAACTTCAATCGCCAAACTGTTTCACAAATTAGCTCTTCAAATATCAAAGGGTGGAGCACTGCCAAGAATTCGAAGCAAGGAAATCTATGGAAGTGCTGCAAAGTAAATTAAACACGTAAAATGTCATCAAAGCACTGAAACGCATGCACTAGGGCGTAGGTCTTCAACAGAGGGTCCACGACCCCTAGAGGTCTGAGGAGGTACTAAAAAATACATAAATATGTCTAATCAACCAAAATCTTTGGTTGATTAGACATATTTATGTATTTTTCCTTTAAATATTCATTAACATGACACCAACATATTTTAGTAAAGGGATAAATGGAGGTGGAAGATGTTATCTTTCAATCATCACTTCACTCATTAAGCTGTCTCAACAGCTCACTGTTGACCTGTCAATCTAAGCTTCCTGTGCACACTAGGCCCCGCCCCCTATCGCTGCTGAGCCAATCACAAGGCCGCATATTACACACTGACTCTGTCAGGTTCCCTGCAACTGTCCGAGAGCTTATTCATTCCCCGGGTGAAATCCAGAAGCAATATTAGCAGAAGAGAAGCTAACTCATGCTCATCAGCCAACTACTACATAACAAAAAATATTTGTTTTATTGTTATATGTGTATTATTTTTAGAGCTTAATATTTCATGCAAAATTTATAAAAAAGCACTGGGTCAAGTTTAATATAGAACACATATAGTAGGTGGGAGGTCCCTACTTAATCTTTTATCAGTTTGGGCGTCCGTAGTCTGAAAAACGTTGAAGACCCCAACAGAGGGTCCGTGACCCCTAGAGGGTCTGTGGAGGTACTGCAGCTTGGTCACAAAATCTTTGGTTGATTAGACATTTTTTATCTATTTTTTAAAATTTTCCCCCACAAATTTGAATTTCTTCAAATTCACATTTACATGAACCCAACATATTTTACTAACAGTGCAATTATATATATATATATAAATGAATATTTGAACCTATGTATTATTTTTACAGCTTAATATTTAATAAAACATGTTAATAGTAATGTATATTTGTAAATAGCACTGGACTGACTTTAATATATAACTCATATAGTAGATGGGTGGTCCCTACTTAATCTTTCCAACCATTTTAGGGGTCCCTGGTCTGGAAAACATCGTAGACCTCTGCTCTAGGGTTATTATTGTCCTCTGTGCCCCCACTAGTCTTGCAAAGACACCACAGCATCTCATGACATGACTCAGGAGGGAAAGAACCCAGAATGAAGGAAAGAGACACAACAACAGAGGAAGGAGAAGGTTTAGGTATGTGATTCAAATGCAAGAGTGGACGTTTCGGCCCTTTAGGACGATGACTGGACGGCAGCCAGCTGGCACGAAGACACTCTGAGCTTTTACTACTTACTGCTACTGCACTGGATTAGATGAAGCAGTAGTAGATAAGGTTGGATAACGAGATGTACAGATAGAGGTCTTTTCTAATTTCTTTAGTTTGAATGTCACTACATAATGGAGCAATATATACTAGTATGTTTATTGGATAAATATAGGATATAAGATAAACTTACCTACATGACACAAAGTTAGAAAACAGTCATTTCAGGCCGAAAAGATGAACACGAAATGTACATGTGAGACTGACGTTGTTTTAAGTGTGAGGCTGTGAAGTTAATTAGACTCCCATCAAACACTCATCCGCACTGTCTTAACACCACCCCTACAATTACGCCATCGCTCGGATGACAACAAGTCAATCTAGTCGCTCCCAACCTCAGCACAACCCTTGTAGCTGTAACATCCATAATGGAGCAGCTGACACCAGTGAGTTCAAAAAAGCCTGCTCAGCAGTTCGGTGAATATGCACCAACTCAACCTTCAGTGTAAGGGGATGATGTATTTCCTCACTTAAATAAAACCTGCTTCTTTTTTTTTTCTATTTTACTTTTTTTTATTGCAAAAAAAGTTTAATGTAAAGCAGTTTCCAGAGTTCTTTTCCTCTTTGGAGCGAATCACTTTATATTCAGGGAACAATACAAAGCCACTGAATCTCTGCCAGCGTCTTCAGATGAGAGATTAGAGTGCTATTTAAAGGAGAAAAGAGAAAAAAGAAAAAAAAAAAAAAGCTCATCCACTCACGCTCCACACATCAACAGACGCAGAGTCGCTTCAGGAACGACGCCCCGGCATTAATGTGGGCAGAGAAATTGCTCAAGAGGCTCTTAGTTCTCCGGTGGAACACAGTAATCACTACGAATTTTCCTAATCGCCGCCTCGCGAAGAAGGTTTGAATCGTCTCACTTTAATGGTCTACAGAGCCATTAGCTTATTGCGTGTGTGTGTGTGAGTGTGTGTGTGTGTGTGTGTGTGTGAGTGCTCGCCCTAAATCACAGGTTTGATTCGTTGATAGCGAGGAACGATATGTCTGACAAGAAAATGAGAGGTTGTTGCTGATTGTATAAACGCACACACGGGCTTTAAAAGCTGACTGGAGACGTATTCAGAGTACATTTTCAGACTTGTAATCTGCCCCCTTGTGTAGAATATATATATAATTTATGTTGCTACTGTTATTTCAATGGGAATGTACACCAATCAGCCACAACATTATGACCACTGACGGGAGAAGTAAATAACGTTCAACAGTTCACTGTTGTGCTGGGAAACTTTTGGAGCAGGTTTTCGTTCATGTGGATGATTCTTAAATATTTACCACCCACCTAAACCAGACCAGACCAGACCCCCCCCACACTCACTCCCCACCCTCCACCCCACAGCAATAACACTCCTTGATGACAGCAGCCTGAGACAGACACACACACACAAAAACGGTTTAGGAACAACTCAAAAAAGAACATTTGTTAAGATCTGAGGCCCCTCCCCTCAGCACACAGGACTAAAAGGCCCCCACCAACAACATCCTGTTACCAGACACCTCAGGACACCCTCAGAAGACCCTCAGATGTCCATCCTCTGGTGAATCACAGCTGCTCTGGCGGCCCTATAGGGAGACCCACACAATATTAGGAAGGTGGTCATAATGTTCTGCCTGATCGGTCTATCGATTGATTTGGAAAAGAAATCCAGGAGGTCACACACTTCTCTGATTATTTTTGTGTCACAGGTTTCACGGGTTGACCAACAACTTCCTGCTGTAACTAACAAACAAATGAGATCAAATAGAAAATCTGTTGTGACGTCACAGCATCTCCAGAGCGAGACTCTGTGACCTTTGATGTAATATTCAGTGTAAACTCAACCCAAAAAAGAACAAGCACGACAACACATAAGTCTGTCTTATAGTTGTATAAACATCACAGGTGTTGTCTTCATTAATAAAACATTGTACATAAGAGCTTCAGCCGGTAACGTGACGCCTCTGTCTGAATGTAAACGGGGTCATTTCTCTCCTGTTAGGACCAATCAGACACGATCAACCTGTACGAGGCGAAGCAGTGACTGAAGTGTGTGTGTGACACGATCTCATCCTCCCTGACTGATGGCTGTAACAGCCCCCACCACCACCTCCACCACCACCACCTCTTCTCCCGGCCCACAGAGGCATCAGTTCTCCTGACTCCTCTCGTTACAGTATCATCTCTCTCATCTTCCTGCTTCGCTCTGTCTCTGGTTTCCTGTCCGTCCACCTCTTATCTCCTTCTGAAACAGTTACGCTTCATCCCTTCCCTTTGTTCTCTCTCTCTTTCTCTCTCCTTTTTTATCCGCTTCTTTTTTTTTCTTTCCTTCTGACTTCAGGGTGAGTCAGGATGAAACATTAGACTAATATCTGATATCTCCTACAGCACCATGTGTTCCATTATGGTTTCTCTTTGTACTGATCTCTCTCTGTGTCCTTCTTCTTATTTGCTTCAGTATTATTATCCTGATGTTATAAACGCTAATGAATTGATTTCCGCATGCACATATTCATCCAAAATTAAATACAGAAACCTCAGATCTTAAGATACTGAAATCTGAGCCACCTTGGAGGAGGGTCCCCTCTCTGAGCCTCTGCACTCTTCTCTCCTGTGCACCCCCATCCCCATCCCCATCCCCACGTCCACTCCCCCCTCCTCGCTCTTTACGCAGCCCATAACATAAAGCCCGGAGCAGCAGCCGCTGGTGGTGCAGCCAAGGGTGTGTCACGACACACCGGCGTGAATGGGGGCTGTCCTGTTAGGGGAATCGAAGATGGAGGAAACGAGAAAATGGGGAGCAGGGATGAGGGGGGGGTGAGGAATAAGAAAGGCTGTGCGTGGATTTCATCACCACAGTGGGACGCTTCGCAGCCAGAGTCTGTGCGCAACGAAATTCAATTTAAAAGCATATCCGAGAATAAGCCTTCAAAGTGAAGCTTCAAGTGAGCAAGAATCTGCAGATAAGTTGTTGCAAAAAAAGATAAAGGATATATTAGGTGTTTTTTTTTAAGTTTATAAATTCCCACGCAAGGTGTCAGAAATACTTCATCAATCAGTAAATGGCCAATGACAAATACTCTAATGTGTGCCGTAGTGCGTTGCGTAACCATTTCCACCAGGATGAACCAGAAAACCCCATTCAATTCAGACGGGTATTTCCCCGATCACAGGGACGACGATGATGCCCGTCGGTCTGTGTCACATACATGAAAACACTCGTTTTTCCTGCGACAACAACGACAGCATCAGCGGGGAAACGATGCTCTGCAGCAGAAAGATGCATTTAGAGAATTAGCCCCCAAAAAACTGTCAAAAGCATAGGAGGCCATTAAGATCAGTGATGTCTTCTAAAAATGAGCCATGCTCTGATTTCTCTCTCAAATTTGCATCGTTTCCCCCCGTTGGAAATCCGTAAAGTTTACCTCCTGCTATACCATAGCGCCTTTTTCTTGTGTAAAAAAAAAAAAAAAGCCTGTAATTGCTGCTGCTGCTGCTCACACGCCCTGAATAAACCAAATGGGACCGATCCACACAAGCAAATAGTCCAACCAGCAAAAGAAAACCTGCAGAATTTAACCCACTGCCTCCCTGCTTGGTCGAGAGGATGGAGGAAAAAATAAAAAGACCAATTGTTGTAATATATAATTATAAAGGGATGGTGGTAATTACCTTTGTCAAGCCTCGAATCCGAAAAATCACTGGACTGGGAGGGGCTCAGGAGTGATGTAAATCTCTCTTTATTATTATAATTATTATTATTTTTCTCTCTCTCTCTTTATTTCATTAATCTCGTCCACACCATCACCCCCAAGCCCGACAACAACAGACTTCAGTGGGACCGGATCGGGAGAAGCTGAAGACTTTCGGTTGGTGTCGGGTTTGTGGTGGATTTGAGTTCGGCTGCGCTCGGGAAGCTTCGTCAAAAAGCGCCGACTCCGACTCTGACTCTGACTCTGGCTCCGAGCCACGAGGAAACCTCTCCGCAGTTTATCCCCGGGACACCGCTAGAAAAGCAGCGACTTCTCAATCACCTGCTCAGTCAGAGCGTTTGAAATGGGGGTCGACTCTAATTTGTAATCTTATTTGGACTCTTAATTGGCTATAAAAAGTGTCCTGATTGTCCAGGACTAGATTAACACGAAGGGTAGTGGGGATGCTGGTAGTAATTATCACAGAGCCGCTGTCCAAGGTTCTTTTTGAGTTGTTCCTAAACCGTTTCATTTATTTTTCTGCCATCAAGGAGTGTCGTTGCTATGGGGTTTAAACGTTATTTGCTTCTCCTGTCAGTGGTCATAATGTTGTGGCTGATCGCTGTACAGTCGAAGTTATAGAGACCTGCAGGAGAAGGTCTCCAACCTCAACATCAGAGTCAGTCTGGGACTCAAGACACTAAACCCACTTAACATTTAATCCACTTAAACTAAAGATTAATGTTGTAGATTAGACATATTTATGCTTTGACCCGTTGGTCAAACAATATTCATGTCAAATATAGAAAAACTTGGTCACAACACTGGAAACATAAGACCGATCTGATGGGAAATGTGTCTCTGACTTCCTGGAAGCTCGCGTTGTGTTTACAGACGCACTAAAAAGGTGATCATCAATAATAACCGACAGTATTTATTTTCCTACAAATGCCTTTTTTATTTCTCCCAAATGATTCACAGTCAACAGGATCCAAAGGGAAACGGTTCCAAAGGAATTTAAAAAAAAAAAATAATAATAAGCGTCAATGAAGCCGCACAGAGACGTTACACAAACATAAAGACAACATGGCTGAGATCCACACACTGAACATGAACAACTTCTGGTTTGTTTCAAGGAATAACGCAGTGTAAACATTTAAACCCATTCAGAGGAAATTTGTAAATATACTTGAATCCACCTTAATAATCCACCTTAATAATTAAACTGTGAGTTATTAAATGTGCTGAAGAGGTTGAGCTGCTGCGCTGAATGTTGTGGGATAAAAAGAAACAGCTGAAATGAATCCTGGGAATTCTTTAAAGGTCCCATATCTCCACTTTCTCATTATTTATTTATTTAATTTATAATTATGTGTCATCCATGTATCATCATATGAGGAAGTGCTCATTTACATTTAAAGCATGTAGCACACATCATGGAGACACACAACACTTTAATTAACCTGTAAAATGGTCTAATATAGAACCTTTAAAACACATGTCACTAGTTATGAATTGATCTTTATTATAGCGACGTGTTGCTTTTTTTTTTTTAACTTAAGTTGGATTCATTTCATTTTGCAATGCTTTAAAATACAATACTTAGTTCAGAATCATGTTTCTTTTTGAGCTACGACTCATAAAAGCAGATCAGTTTGGGTCCAGGTCCAATGTGTTCTTAGGGGCCGACAGGTTTGGAGGTTTTGAGAATCTGCAGCGTGTAAACCTCCTCACAACGTTGGCTGGCGTCTGAGGAAAGATCTCGCTCCTGCTGCGCTGAAACTCAAGACTATGAATAAAACCGGCATTTTGATTCACTGCTTTCTGAATAACATAAAACGCACAGTTCAATTTCAGTTCCAGTTCAGTTTTAACATTAACGGATTCTACAACGTGACAAGAAGAATGTGTATTTAACCAGTTAAAGCCTTGAATTACACTAATATGTAAAGCGAATGTGATAATAGCAACAATAAAAGTGTGATTATCAAGTTTACAAAAACAAATACTGATAATAATTGTTGCACCTAAAACTGACATTCACATTTATCACTCAGTGGATCCTAAAGACTGATAAAAGCAGTTAACACTGACGATGATTTCACATTAATGTTGGGATGAAGCTCACGCTCAGGTTCCAGGTTCGACTTCCTGCAACTTCTGACATTATTGGATAAGTTGAGCAGGACTTTCTGGTTCTTATCATCAACAAATGCCCTGACAGATCATTATGATTATTCGTGACTTATGTGTTATTTTCATGTTTATTTGTTTAAAAAAAAAAAAAGCTTTAATAATGAGCCAGTTAAGGATTAAATCTGTCATCTGAATGTTAAATACCGTCTCTCAGGTGAAGTGATGGGAGAAATTAAGGAGCAAATTTGGCAAAACTGAGGAGGGAATGAATAAGTGCAATGTTTGATTTAAATAATTCATTACTTTGTTTCTGTTTTTTATTTCTAGGCAGCAGTAAAAAGAGCGGCGTATGATGACTACAACACAAGGGCTTAGTATAAAAAAAAGATTTAGGGAGACTATTGATAAAACCAATAACAGCATCACGTGAAGCTGTAAATCATGGCACGTTAATTTGGTCTTTTTCTCTGTCTACTTCCATTCTCACCATCGTTTCTTTCCGTCTTTCCTCTAACCAACTCTTCTCACAGCCACCTCATTTCTTTTTTTTTTTTCCTATTTTTCTTTCATTTTTTTTTTAAATTTTGGTTATGAACTTCCTTTTCCTTCTTCGTCATTCTTTTTTCTAGGCGTCCTCTTCCACCTCCTCCTCAAACTCGCCCTCCTCCTCGGCCGTGGCGTCCTGGTACTGCTGGTACTCGGACACCAGGTCGTTCATGTTGCTCTCCGCCTCCGTGAACTCCATCTCATCCATGCCCTCGCCGGTGTACCAGTGGAGGAAAGCCTTGCGGCGGAACATGGCGGTGAACTGCTCCGAGATGCGCTTGAACAGCTCCTGTATGGCCGTGCTGTTGCCGATGAAGGTGACGGCCATCTTGAGGCCGCGCGGCGGGATGTCGCACACGGCCGTCTTCACGTTGTTGGGGATCCACTCCACGAAGTAGCTGCTGTTCTTGTTCTGGACGTTCAGCATCTGCTCGTCCACCTCCTTCATGGACATGCGGCCGCGGAACACGGCGGCCACCGTCAGGTAGCGCCCGTGCCGCGGGTCGCAGGCCGCCATCATGTTCTTGGCGTCGAACACCTGCTGGGTGAGCTCCGGGACGGTCAGGGCCCGGTACTGCTGGCTGCCCCGGCTCGTCAGGGGGGCGAAGCCCGGCATGAAGAAGTGGAGGCGGGGGAAGGGGACCATGTTGACGGCCAGCTTCCTCAGGTCGGCGTTGAGCTGGCCGGGGAAGCGCAGGCAGGTGGTGACGCCGCTCATGGTGGCCGACACCAGGTGGTTGAGGTCGCCGTAGGTGGGCGTGGTGAGTTTGAGGGTGCGGAAGCAGATGTCGTAAAGGGCCTCGTTGTCGATGCAGTAGGTCTCGTCCGTGTTCTCGACCAGCTGGTGGACGGACAGCGTGGCGTTGTACGGCTCCACCACTGTATCTGAAACCTGCGGGAACATCGGCGAATGAGCGACGCTGACGCAGAGACATTTATTCTTCAGCTGATTGCTCAGTTTATTAGCTCAAGACGACCACACAGTCTCAGCCTCACCACACCCTAGTGCATTACGTCCTCATTACTGCGTCTTCATGTCTTTGTTGGTCTCGGTGGAATTACCATCAGTCGGCATTAAACAGAACTAATTAAGCGCGTAGGGTCAAGTTTGCAAACATTTTTCATATAAAAATCAATATCAATTGCAGTATTTATAGCGAGACCTGACAGGATAATAACTCATTCCACAGCAGTAATTTCATCTTTAAACTAAATAAAACAGTGTATTTGTTATGATGCTGATGAGGATATTTTGTTACCTTAGGTGATGGCACCACGCTGAAGGTGTTCATGATGCGGTCGGGATACTCCTCTCTGATCTTGCTGATGAGCAGGGTGCCCATGCCGGAGCCGGTGCCTCCGCCCAGGGAGTGTGTGAGCTGGAAACCCTGCAGGCACTCGCAGCTCTCGGCCTCCTTCCTCACCACGTCCAGGACCGAGTCCACCAGCTCCGCCCCCTCCGTGTAGTGACCTTTGGCCCAGTTGTTTCCAGCTCCACTTTGACCTGGGAAACAGGAAAATGAAGCCGACAGTAATTAACATCGTTAACTAAGGACAGATCCAGGAAAATTATTTATTTTTAAAAATGTAGTCGGTTGGTTTTGATGAAAGTATCATACCTGAGTATCAGTAAATCTGGGGGACTAAGTGTCAGGATATGACTTTAAAACACAAAATAATGCACTGGGGGGGGGGGGCACACTGAGCTCTCTTAATTCCAGCCTGACCTCTGACCTCTTGAGAAAAGAAGAACCGTCTCCAGCAGGTTGTTCTCTTACCAAACACAAAGTTGTCAGGCCTGAAGATTTGGCCAAAGGGTCCAGAACGAACCGAGTCCATGGTCCCGGGTTCCAGGTCGACCAGGATGGCTCTGGGCACGTACTTCCCACCTGCGTGTGCACACAAACACACAGATAAACAGATTAACAAACGCATGCGAATGTAAACGTATGAGACATTTTACAGCTGCAGTGGACGTAGGATTTTATTTACATGCTGCAGGCAGCGCTGCCCACATCATGTCCCTCTAACTAAATAACTAAATACTATAACTATATTTCTAACTTTAGCAGATAAATACCAAGCAAGAATATTTATTAGTTAAAAATAACTGATAATAAGTGAACCATTTATTCTAATGTACAGTGCAGCAGCTAGAGTGAATGTGTAATACCTTAAGTGGCCACAAGGTGGAGTCAAGAATTATAAACCTACAGGAAACTCAGCACAGTATTTTATTTATTCTTCTTCTTCTTATTATTATTATACTAAAAAACACTTATTAGTTATTGTAAATTAGTATTTTCTGAGGCAGCATCAGGATGTATTGTACAAGTGAACATCACTTCGTTAACTGTAATAATTTCAGTCCTGCTCTTTGCTGCTGCAGTGAACCACACTCTCCACCAGAGGGCGGAAGTTCTCATTTCATTCAGATCTCGGAGGACGAGCAGCACATCCGCAATGAATTTACCAGTGGCTTCATTGTAGTAGACGCTGATCCTGTCCAGCTGCAGGTCACTGTCTCCGTGGTAGGTTCCCGTCGGGTCGATGCCGTGCTCGTCGCTGATCACCTCCCAGAACTAAAGAAAGACACAGGATAACACACAACCAGCACAAGTTAGTTTGTGAACTCAACCATTGTCTGTGTGCTTTATAAAAAAAACAACCTTTAATTGCAATAAAATCTTTTAATGTTCACATTCAAGTCTGAACACGTGGGTTTGAAACCTGAACCGATCGGCAGCTTTAGCCCGACACAACAACACTCTGCATTCACTGATGGTTTTCAGTCCCATTTCTGGACACATGTGTCACAAAGAGGTATCTGTGTGCTTTGTGCGCTTCCCAGCTCCGCGCTCGCATCTGATTACCTTCAGCGGTCACAAGATCACCTAAAAACAGCAACATGTTCTGTAAGACCCGCCGGTTCTTTCAAAGCGCTGAAAGGAGGTTTTTTTTTTCTGCAGAAACCGGTGGCAGTTCCCTCTGATCACGACACCGGTTACAAGCCGCGCTTTGTGGCTGCGCACTCACATGAAGAGTGTGTGTTGTGTTAAATGTACGTGCATGCAGAGACCCGTCCCAACTCAAGTCTGTTACTTGTTACTTATAAGTAAATGCACTGGAAAAGAAACAGATGTCGCACTGTGGACGTTATGAATGTGACTGAAAAGTGAAACATTTTCAAACACATGCGAGTAACATTTAGTTTATTCCCTCAGGAAAAGAACAAACAGAAAGAATTTTAAAGGTCAGGACGGGACAAAGGAAACAAAAGGGAAGTGGTATCACAAAAAAAGAGGACCAGAGGAGAGCATTAGATTATACTGTACCCAGATCAGCCACAACATTATGACCACTGATAGGAGAAGTAAATAACACTGGCCACGTTGTGACAGTTCAGTGTTTTGGTTATTCAGACATGTAGCTCTCATCTAGACCAGACCAGGGACCCCCACCCCAAAGGAAATGACCCACCCTGACATGCACATAACAAAATCTATTTAGGAAAAACAAAAAAAATATGAAGAACAGCACAAGATCCCAAACTGATCAAGTATCTGTGGGATGATCCACAGAGGCCCCCTCCCCTCAACCCATAGGACCCAAAGTACACCCCCCCTCCCTACACACACACACACACACACTAACAACATCCTGTTGTTTTTGGGACACCACTCTCTGATGAGTCACAGCTGTTTTGGACGCACAAGAGAGACATGCACAATAGCAGGAAGGTGGTCATAATGTTATGCCTGATCGGTGTATGTCAATGTCAATATTTCCATCTTGGAAGCTTGAATTACAAAAAGACCTGAATGATGAATCTATTGCTGATTGATTGTTTCAAAAAAAGTCTCTAAAGTGCCAAAGAAATCAACCTTAGAATCTCAGAAGTAGAAAATTCAATTCACAAATTGTGCAACTTTACCTTTTTAGAAAAGGTGAAGTTGCTTCAAAGTTTCAGCCGGTCAGAAAAGTCTCACCCTGTGACTCTGTAGCGCACTCACTAATGATTATTTCCTACATTCCTGGTCTTTCCTGGCTGCATCTAAGAGTGTTTAAAGAATCAAGTAAATGTATGAATGATGAGAATAATGAGAATAATCCTTCATCTATGACAGGTTGAATTTTATGTCAGGTTTTATTTCAGGCTTTGAAAGTTCGCACACGCTGGATGTGACGACAAGAAGCAAAGTTAATTTGGTTACGTTTGTCTGAGTTATTTATCTTTACATGTGTTCTGGTTTATGGGTGTATGGAAGAAAAATGAGCGTCCGACTCAGATCTGCTCCTTGTCGATGTCTGTCCAACCTACAGCTGCACAGGTGGACGCACAATAGAGGAAATAAAAGCCACTAATAAATCGTTTTCTCATTTCAGCTTTTTGGATTCTTCCATCCACCTCGGTGAGTCACGCGCTTCGGTCGCAACAACTTCCAAACACCAAAGCGCCTCCGTCTATTCGCAGGAGGAAGACGGGGTCAGCGGGAGCGCGGCTTTCTCAGAGGATTCAGTTCAGCCTCGTTCCTACAAGCTGAGACGTAAACGCCAAATTCAGTTAAGGCAAGAGCACAGGCTGTCACAGCAGCTCAATCAGCTGACCCTAATCTGTGTGTGTGTCTGTGTGTCTGTGTGTGTCTGTGTGTGTGTGTGTGTGTGTGTGTGTGTGTGTGTGTTTAAGGGAAAGAGGAAAGGATAAGCACATCTATGAGACTCAGTGTGTGTTTGTGTGTGTGTTTGTGTGTGTGTGTGTGAGAGAGAGAGACACGGAAATAAAATCTTGTGTTTTAATCTCCCCCTCTCTCACAGTCTCAGACCGTCCTTGAATGCATCGCCAGTTCGATCGCCATGGCAACGGGCTGAGGCGTTTCATCTTTTCGGACACTTTTTATGGACAAAACCAACTAATTCGAGCCAACGTTGGTGCGAGAGGATGTGCAAAATGCACCCGGTCTGAATTCCTTTAAAATTCCAGAAAAATCTCTGTCAGAGAATCTAAGCTTCAGTTTCAGTCACGTCCATGAGAAGTTATCCAGCGCTTTAAGAGATCAGATTTTGCAGCACTGGAAAGGGGGAAGAACTCCCATATTTTTACCACTGGATGGAGATAGTAACAGATATCTGTTTATTTTATTATTATTACTTTTTAAATTTTTTATTATGTCACTTGTCTTTTTAAGTTTTGTCCTTTGTCTCACACTGTCATGTTGGTTCTTAAAGTTATTTTCTTATATATAGGTGAACTAAAAGAAGCCTCATTTTGCTCAGTTTGTTATAGCTGTACTGAACCTCTCTTTTGCCTCCCAATAAAAATATTTGAAGCAAGAGTCCAGAGCAGATCTTGGTCGAACTGGAGAAGCGAGCGAGTGAATCGAGGCCCAGTTAATCCACTGTGAAACAAGGATGATCTCAGCCGCACTAAATCCTCACTTAAATACACTTGTCTTCTTTGATCAGAGCCACTGAGTGGTGGAGTCGGCCCATATGCTGCTGCTTTTTTTTTCCAAACATGAGTTTGAACTGTAATAAATTAAGCGACATAAAAGATTCAGATTCTCAAAACTAAACTGGTTGTGATGCTGGTTTCAAAGACCGCCTTGTGTAATAAAAGTAGATCTTGATATATGGTTCTTTTTGTAATTACATCTGCAGATTAATCAATAACACGTTCTGCCAAAAGTTGCGTAAATTTCCATATACTGTAAAAAATAAATAAATAAATAAAATAATGTGCTGTCTTCTTCTTTAATAGATGCAAGGAACTAGTGAGTGTTTCCAAGGATTTGTTTGTTTTAATGGACGAATCCATCATCTGTGTGTCTCCGAGAATTAAAAGTGCCGCGATAAATAGGAAACATGTGTCGATTCCAGGGTTCCCTCCGGTTTTTGGGGGGAACCGGAGCCAGTGAACCGCGTGATGCGCTGCCTGGAAAAGGCATTTATTTAAATGACCTCATCTGAGCTTTCAGAGCAGACACTGAGCCACTTGTTATCTTTCCCCCCCGTCATCCTCCTCCTTCTCCTCCTCCTCCTCCTCCTGCTACGTTCCTCTCCTCTGCCTCAGCAAATTTCGCCTTTTTTCACTCTCTCCTCTCTCTTTCTTTTCTTTTTTCTATTTTTTTCCTATGACAAAGACTCCAGCTCACCAGGCAGCCAAGACAGCAGCTGGTCCTACGCGTCCGCTCAAGTCTGGGAGGCTTCATTAATCACGGTTCAATGACCTTAGTCACTATTTAGTCAACAGATTTAAATGTGTTACCTCGCAGGAAAACGACGTGGAAACAATACAGGAACTCAGCACTGCACTTATTTTGTCACATTGAAGTAGAACATTTAAATACTAAACTTATATATATAAGATTTGTTGGAACATAGTTATGCATTTTCTTGTACTTTTACGACACCTCACATTACAAAGATATTTCAGTAGTACTTTTATTACTTGACAGTATTTGTGCATTTTGTAGTTTGTTTAAATGTGTTGTCCGATTTAAATCTGTTATAAAAGCACACATGAATGTAGCTTACACTAAAAAACAAACATGTTTTGCTGCAGGAAAGAAAGAATAATCTAATATATTATACTCTAACTGGGTCTTTGAAAAGGAGACTTGAGTGCAAACAATAGGGATGGGTGGGTTCTGGTCCCCTATAGAGAAATATATATATATTTATAAAAAAAAAATGTTCATTAAGACAAAGATATTGTGCAATTTATGTGTTATTTCCCCTTTTTAATGAAATATTGTCATAATCTAAAACAAAAAAAGCAACTTAAAAAACTTTAAAGGGTGATAGTTTTGCACAGTTGGCTAAAACTACAATAAATAAGTAATTATCAATAAAAAAAATAATAATAAAGTGAATTTTTTTCTCTTATTACTTCTTCTTCTTCTTCTTCTTACCTTGGCACCAATCTGGTTCCCGCACTGGCCGGCCTGGATGTGCACGATTTCTCTCATGATGGACGGGAATTTGCGGGTGAAAGTGAAGCGTGGAGAGATCTGGAGGCGCTGTTGACCCACTGACTGGACTCAGACAGACTGAGGAGCTGCGGGAGGAGGACGCGTCGCCTCGGCTCAGACGGGGCGAAATGTTTGGGACGCGGCCATCACGTCCTCCGCCGCTAATGATTGGTTGCCGTGGCTACGGCGCCGCCGCTGATTGGCTGGAAGGTGGGGATTTTTTTGCTGGAAAAGGGGTTTCCTCGTCTCGAAGGCAAGGACCGGAAGAATAGAGGGAGTGCCCCGTTGGAACCCCAAATAACACAATGCAGACTAGAATAGACTAATAGAACAGACTAAAATCAGTCTGATTGCTGCACTTAAGTACTAATTTGAGATACTTTTATGTTGCTTTTCTTGTTATTGCTCTATATTTCAAAGTGAAATATTGCATTTTTTATAATCTCCATCCTCCTGCCACATCTGGTTACTTTACATATTTTAAAACCAAAAAAATAAAAAATAAAGACTTGTACACGTGGTTCCTGCAAAAAAAAAAAAAAAAAAAAAAAAAAGGCAAGCACAAAAGATAAAACAAGACAAGGGGGAAACACAGAACTGAAGAACTGATTCAGCTCCTCTCCCATAGTGAACCTTACAGAACTTATTTTATACCTTTCTCTATCCAGCTTTTTGTAACCACTAAACTACTATGACCAAGCAATTTCCCTTGTGGGTCCTTAACCCTTTATAGGGCCCCCATTGAAACACTTTAAATTTCAACCCTAGAGTATCATCGTATGACATTAGAAAACTGTTTTACTTTGGTCAAATTTTTATTTTTTATGAAGAAAATCAAGATGAATGACCATATATGATTCCTTTTTTTTAAGTGCTAAACAAATGTATACATGTCAAAAGAAAAGTCCAAGGCACTCCTCTAGCTCCAAAAAATTTAGAAAGCCTTTTTTTAAGATGGCTGTTTCATAATGAAATGGTTTAAAACATAAATAGAAAGAAAAACAGACACTGGGATAGCCTTCTTCAGGGTGTCACCCTCTTAATAATGGGTGTCACGCCATCTTAGCAAAGGCTTTCTATATTTTGTCAAGCTAGTGGAGTACCTTGGACTTTTCTTCCTAAAGAGCACGCTCATTATATGCATAAAAAAAACTTCCTGAGCACCCTGGACCCTCTTTGTTTTTTTCTCTGAGAATGCAAACATGTATTTAGACCATTAGAACATAAGCGCTGATTCAGACACTTGTCAGTATTATCACATCAGACAACATTAGGCCATCGGACCTAATAAAGCAGTTCTGCTTAATTTCACTGAGAGACAAAGACAAAGAAATTCAATTTAAACGTGTGCAGAAGTTACACAATATAGTTCCATATCCCATAAAGGGCTAAAGTCTGTATAAGTTTAAGTCTAAATCTAAGCATGCCCAGATTTATTTATTTATTTATTGTAATTGCAGTTCCCCACCACGCCACTAGATGGCGGCGGCGCGCCGCCTCACCGATGGGCGTGCTCAATAGAATTCGACGAGCTGCGGACATTCTGTTTCTATGGTTTCACCCAGTGACCGCATCACTTGGTGTTTTAACCTGGCAGTGCGATTAAGTAAAAAAAAAAAACGATACGTTTCTTTTAACGAACACGGACAGATACTTATTCTTCAGCATCAGACACGGTAAGTGTGGGATCAAATTACACATCCATCTCGAAAAACATCCTCTCGATTGTAAATACAAATGTGTCAGCGAAATTGATCGAAAATGATGGATCGACCGATAGAAAATGTAATGCAGATGTTAAAATACGCGTGGATGTGATGTGCAGGGTTTCTTTTATCCCTCGGTCCTTTCCTGTACATTGCGCTGCGTAACATTTGCGTAAATTAGATTTTAACCACGCTCGTCTGCGCCCTCATTCCCATCACAACCCCTCCCTCATCCTTCATCCGGACAGTCATGCAGCATGGAAACAGCTGGAGGAAAGGAAGCAATTAAACCTGTTATTTAATGCTTATTTATTTGGTTTTCAGTCTGAAGAAACGTCAACAAACATGTTCTACACGTGTGGTCCCAACGAGGCTATGGTGGTGTCAGGTAAAATGACTAAATAATTTATACCATAGCGTATAATTGTGTTTTTTATTTTACTTTTTTTTCAGTTCAACACATCTAGACAAAATCTACCTATGTATCTCTGTAAAGGGTCTTAGTCCCAGTCATCTAGGCCTATATCATATAAATAAATATATATATAAAACTAAAAATAGCACATGACTAGATTCAATTGGATTATCCTTCCATTTCACATCGTACAGATAAATACACAACGAAATGCAGTTTGGCATCTAACCAGAAGTGCAAATAGCAAACATTAGAGTCTGCATCTACCAGATACCCTCTAGGAGTTTGGGGAATTTCTTTTGATCCGTCCTCTGAGTGTGAAAAAACATCTTTGAGAAACCAGAAAAGTCCAGTTACTCCTGTTTCAGCTTCGTTTTTGTTTTGTTTTTTTTATGTACGTGTGTCTAATATCTGTATATAAAAAGCGAATAGTCACAGTAAACCAGAGTTTTTAATGTGTTGTAAAATGTGTAATCATATAAGAAGTGCTACTAAACCAGTTTTGGTTGCTTTCAAAACTTCAAATATCGCAGCATATTGTGATATTTAATGTTTGGATTGTGACGCTCAACCGTTGCTCGGTCTCTAAACTCTTCCAGGGTTCTGTCGTTCTCCTCCGCTGATGATAGCCGGAGGCCGAGTGTTCGTCGTCCCCTGCATTCAGAAGATACAGAGGTAGACAAACTCGCTTCTTTACTTTCTGATGCAATTTTGAATTGTAAGGGACAAATGTAAGACAAATCATGAACATGTTAACTTGGTAAAAGATAAAAACTCCAAACCAGACTAGAAAGGAAAGAGCGACCTTTTTTTTTCGTTTGTTTGTTTTATTTTATTTATCTGAGTTGTACTTGGCCTCGATCTTATCTCCATGCAGACCTGGCGTCAGTGCTTGAAATTCAATATGACAAAAACCCAGCTGATATTTCTACCCGTTAATGTGCATCGTTAGAGTCATTTATAATAAATCAATAATCATCTCTTCCTTCATACATCCTACCTTGCTTCCCTCCAGGATTTCCCTGAATACTCTGACTCTGAATGTGAAGAGCGATAAAGTCTACACCCGCCACGGAGTTCCCATCTCCGTCACTGGGATAGCGCAGGTCAGTGAGCATCATTCAACATGGAGCAGCAGACTGCAACCTAGGATTTCCTCTGTTAGTGGACAGAGTAACAGATGGACTCACGGACAAATAGTTACTTTGTGAATCATCAGCCGGAGAACAAACATTATTACACACAGCTGCACTGTGTAATATACGTGATGTAGGTGCAAGATTTGTATTCATGCAGGAAACGTTGTCCGTCGTGGCTTCTCTGTAGCTTCCACTCGTTCGACTTAAGTAAATAAAATGGCGCCAGTGGTAGTTTGTTGTTGTCATATGTTCTGTAGCTGCAGCCTTTTGTTCTTGTTCCAATAGAATCCATACTGTCATCAGGATGAGGTTTAAACCTTAATGATAAACAAGCGACTGTTCTCCGCAGATGAAGATCCAGGGTCAGAATAAACAGATGCTGGCTGCAGCCTGCCAGATGTTCATGGGGAAGTCGGAGCCTGAGATCGCTCAGATCGCTTTGGAGACGCTCGAGGGACACCAGCGAGCCATCATCGCCCACCTGACCGTCGAGGTAAGAAACCAGAAGTTCACCTATGTGTTGGAGCTGACATCAGTAAAGAAAATATATCACCCCGTCTGACAGCTTTGATGCTTTTATAACAAAAATATATTTCTAGGATGAAATGGCTGGTATTGTTGGGGTAAAAAAAAATCTTAAAATCTTTCTCTTATAGGAGATCTACAAGGACCGTAAGAAGTTCTCGGAGCAGGTTTTTCAGGTGGCTTCCTCCGACCTGCTCAACATGGGCATCAGCGTGGTCAGCTACACTCTCAAAGATGTTCACGACGACCAGGTGGTTCTATGTGCCTTTAAAGACAAGTCTGTGGTGATTTCTATCACTTTAAATCTAACCAGAAAGATTTTCTTATTTTTTTTCCTCTCTTTGTGTTTCGCAGGATTATCTGCATTCACTGGGAAAAGGCCGAACTGCTCAGGTCCAGAAAGACGCTCGTATCGGTGAGGCCCAGAACAAGAGAGATGCTGTGATCAGGGTGAGACATGACAAAAATGTTGTCATACCTAAGAAGAGTGAGCACCTGGCAGCAATAGAGGCGCTTGGAATCGCTGAAAAATACTCGCTTCTCTTTGTCTCTGCAGGAAGCCCACGCGATGCAGGAGAAGATTTCGGCTCAGTATAAGAATGAGATCGACATGGCGAAGGCCCAGAGGGACTACGAGCTGAAGAAGGCAGCCTATGACATTGAGGTCAACACGAAGAAGGCTGAGTCAGAGATGGCCTATCAGCTACAGGTACACAACGATAACAAGCAGCTAATGTCATCACTTGACCAGTGAAATTGATATTTGTTATGTTAACATTTTTTTTAAAGATTTTTCTTTACATCAGTGAAATCTACATTCTTGTCCTGAATATGCGCCGCAGATACGTATAGCCTGTATAAAAACAGGCTGCAACTCAGCACCATCAGTAGCAATTAATCATACTCCACGGAGAGTTATCAGGTTTGATAGTGCAGCTGGGTTAAAATAAATGCAATATTTTTCTGAAGTGTACTGTAGCTAAAGATCTAATAACTCTGTTAGCGCGGGATGTTTGGTGAAGTTGTTAATTGACTAAATACCCAGAGGATTTGAACCGTTTCTCCGCTAGCGTTTGTGAATCTCTTTTCAGATACATTGCAGGACTGACATGCCACAGTGGTATGGGCCTCATTTTTAGTGAAGTATTTCCACACATTTGATGAATTTAGTTTGCTGCAACGACCCACTGGACTCCTCACCTGTCTCCTACGAAGAGTCGTTATTGTCACGTGATCGGTGACTAACCGTCCTCCTTCTTAAAGCGTCACGGCGCAGCAGTGAAGTCAATAAACTGACTATTCGACCAGCTTATGTTTTTGTGCGTGCATGTTTTTGCCGCCAGGTAGCGAAGACGAAGCAGCGCATCGAGGAGGAGAAGATGCAGGTGCAGGTGGTGGAGCGGACGCAGCAGATCACGCTGCAGGAGCAGGAGATCACGCGCAGGGAGAAGGAGCTGGAGGCCAAGGTGAAGAAACCTGCCGAGGCCGAGCGCTACCGCCTGGAGAAACTGGCTGAGGCTCAACGGTGAGTTTCAGGCTCAGTTTGAGATGTTTGATGCCTCCGGTGATTGCAGGTGCAGAATCTTTTTTGATCTGTAGCACGTTTTTTATCACCCTAAACCTTCCATTTTACAAAACACTGAACATTAAGTGGGAAAGAAGATAAAGAAGATCAGTGTGACTTGTTACAACACATCCTTTAAAGGGAAAATAATAAAAGTAACTAAGACACTGCATTTACACTAAATATAAATGACCATAATGTCTGAGGAGTTGTCATTTGTATATGATATAAGTGACTTTAGACACAGACCTGACTGCGTTTCTTTCTGTCTGTGTCTTCAGTCTTAAGTTGATCATGGAGGCAGAGGCCGAAGCTGAGTCCATCAGGGTGAGTCTCACATCGCAACAGACAAAGCGTAACTCAGCCAAACTTCTCACAACCAAAGGATTCGATAGTATCAAGGTGTTTTCTGAGGCGATGAACCTGCTCTGTTATTGCCTCCAGGTGAAAGGTGAGGCCGAAGCCTTTGCGGTGGAGGCCAAGGGTCGCGCCGAGGCCGAGCAGATGGTGAAGAAGGCCGAGGCCTTCCAGGAGTACAAGGACGGAGCCATGGTGGACATGCTGCTGGAGAAACTGCCTCTGGTCAGAAAACAACAATCACTTTTTACAACACAACAAGTCCATCCCTGGTTTCCTCCTTACAGTAGATTATGTCACGGATGTTTACATCTTAACCTCTGAAGTTTTAGACATTTGCAGCACGGCTACAAAACAGCTGTTCTTTTAAATGTAATTTACATTTTCCCACCAAATGATACAATTTTGCTTATAAAAGCTCAGTGAAGTGTGACATTAAAGTGTATTTCAGATAATGCAGGAAATAGATCTGCTTTTAATCCACTTTGTTTGATGAAATTAAATGAGTTCCCCGTCCTGCCGCTCTAAATTTTTCCAGAGTCGACTTTATTAACATTTTTTTTCACTGTCGTCCTCCCACTAGATGGCGGAGGAGATCAGCAAACCCCTGTGCGAAGCCCAGAAGGTGACGATGGTGTCCAGCGGAGGCGGAGAGGTGGGCGCCGCCAAGCTGTCGGGAGAGGTGCTGGACATCATGACCCGCGTCCCCGACGCCTTGGAGAAACTGACCGGAGTCAGCATCTCTCAGGTACTGTGGCTTCTCAGGGACATCCAGGTCAGGATTTATTAAATTAGATTCCCTCTCACACTGAAAATACTGGGTTTGATGCGGGATTTTCAGACCTGGGTCGACTCTACGTTGGTGCTTTCACATCGGCTGAAGTCCCGGGTCAGACCTCCCTTTTTTCCTCCCTCTAATATGTCATCGCATCGTCAATGTCATCGTTATTGATGTCCTCCCCATGTGGTTCTGTCCACACAGTGGTGCTGAAGCAGTCCACCGTCCACCTACCACACCACCACAGGCTGCCTGTGTCCACTACACTTGCACACGGGTTGTAGATGTACCATGTTGTGGCCAGTTCTTCCTAGGGGAGGGGGGCAGGGGCTGCAGAACATGCCTCCATGGCATAAATCAAGTCCCTCTTACGTCAAAGGTGTCAAAGGTCACATTCTCCTGTGTTGACATTAAATCTTTCCTTCTCAGGTGACTTCCCGTACAGGTTGAAGACGTCCAACCAAACCAGGGACCGGCTGGATCGATCTACTACTCCCCCCCCCTCCACCACCACCACCACCACCCGCCGTGTAGCTGTGTCCCCCTGTGACGTCGCTGTGGCGTCAAAATGATTTTCCTGGTCACTGGGTTGAATGTCTGCAGTTAGTTATCTGATCTTATATTAACTATATTCTCTCTGTCTCTGCATCCGTTCATCGCACACGCCGTCCATGTAACCTGTGACCGGATTTAATCCACTCATCCAACCGAAATGTTTAAAGTTCATCGACTCATGCGACAAACATAACTGCAGCAGCTACTCGCTGCGTTTCCGTTCCCCCTAGATAACGCATTAGAGAACTGGTAATGGAAACGTTTACATTTAGGAGAATCTCACACACACAAAAGTGCAATGGAAACACTTTTGTGTTGCGTCACTAGAGATGAAGCAGGGGGTCGATGTGACCAGTTCATTTAAAGTCCATCGTCCTCAGAGAATTTAAGAGAATCATGAGATATGAGAATTATGGGAACTATTGCTTTTAATTTGCGAGAAACTATAATGGAAACGCAGCTACTACTACTACTACTACTACTACTACTACTACTACTACTACTACTTCCTTTGGCTCGTGTTGTTTAAGTAAACGTCTGTGTGTCCTCCTTGTCCTCTTCGTCCTCGTCCTCCTCGTCCTCCTCGTTGTCTGGATTCACCTCTAACTGCCTGTGTCCACTGCCTTGCTGCCAAACCTTAAGTGCATCTTAGCATGAAAGTGTAACACAAACATGCATCAGTTACCTTCATTTACTAACGCAACTAACAGTTCATACTGGTAGTAGACCAAAAAAAAAACAAAAACAAAGCTTAAACCTTAAATCAGGTTTATTTATTTATCGGAATCTGTCATTGTGTTCAGATTTATTGGGAGTATATAATATGTCTTGAAGGCGTCAGGTGCTTCACCAGACACTCTGAACTCATACGGGACTTTTGTCGGAGACAGCGTGATGGTTATTACAAATGTTACACCTCCTTCTAGCAGGTGGCAGGCGTCTTCTTCTATTACAAACTATTATCACCTGATCTTTATCCTTAAAACAACATATAAATCATCGTGCTCTAATTGTGGCCCCGATCAGGACCTTGAACCTTTGTGTAAACCTGGTTCAGGTTTACTTGAGCTCCCGTCACTTCAATGAGACAAAGTAGACGTACGCCTTCAGTAAAGTGGTGCTTTTTGTAGTTTTGTTAATGTTCTCAGAGAGACGTGGTTTGTGAAACTAAAGGTTACGTGTAGCTTCAGCCTCTTATTGTAGCGTAGTATTTAAGACGTTAGTAAAAACTACTTGTACTTCAGGGAAGAAGATGTATTAAGTATTTAAAGGTTTGATCAGGAATAATAGATCGTGGTGGGGAAATAGGATTAGTCCGTCTTCATGTGTATTTAACCTATTTATTGAGTTATTTATTTGTAATTTCACATGAATAAATTAAAATCTCTAGCTAGCTCTGAAGTGTTGCTCCTATAAAGCGTCCCAGCTCGCCTTACATCATAAACCCATTCCACCGTAGCCCTCTACCTCACTATGTTCTGGGACTGTTTTTTAATTTAATTTATTGTTGTTATTGTTAAGATCTTTTTTAGTGTTGTTGTTGTTTCGTCGTTCATCTTATCAAACCAAATCAATCCTACAATGAAAACGTGTTTTTTCTTCTTTGTGGAATAATCTGAGGTTTTATTTTATTTTATTTATTTTTGTTTGACTAAGCTGTATAATGTTTATTTTCACCCTCATGAAACCTTTGTTTTCTTTGTGTCTTCTCTGATTACAGTACGACTACATGTACCGTAAAAGCTGCCTGAGGTATTAACGTTAAGACGAACACTACTGTTATTATGCATGCATCAATACTTCTTAAACACACTTAAACTCACAATGCGATGTGCGTTAGCGTCACTCACCAAAGTAGCTGTAGAAATAAAACAATGTGATCAGTGACACAGATGTATTAACACACTGTATATTTGATATTTTATACTATATCAGTGCAGAAGTGTTTGCTTCCACTAACAGATCGTACTAACACGAGCTCCAGTGTTACATCATAAACGTATTAAAGCTTCGTCAGAGTTTCATTCGGCGTCATTTAAACTCCCGCTGTGCTTTTAATGTGGGTTTTAATTTTTGTCTGTGCACTAAAAGGAAATGTGTGTGTGTGTGTTTTAGGGAAGTGTCGTACAATCCTGTACACGGTGTACGTCTCATTAAATCACAGAAGAGAAACCACTTAGTGTGTGTCGTCGCTGTTTCTGAAAACAGAATCATTACACATTACAAGTATCTTGAGTTATTTATCTGTTATTTACACTTTTACTCGTGTCAATTGTGCAGGTTTTGCTTCTTTTGTGTTGCTTTTTCCCTGAACAGTCTTGTGATAACGGCCTCCTTTTGAGATATTCTTGCCCAAGAATGGATCGCTGAGGTGGTTGTTGCTCCAGGAATTAAAACTATCAATGTGTTGCACCTCAAATAGTCCTAACTCTGGTGTTTATGCTGAAATAAGGTTAAAATAGAGGCTATTTTCCTTTGACAGATGTTTTTTTTTTTTAATATCACGGACTAAAGCTGACGGAGATGACTAACGGTGATGACCACTTAAATTAAATACATTTTCATGACGTATTATGCAAAATAAGACAGAAACAGTGTCCACTTCCAGACCAAAGATCGAGAGAGAAAGTTGTGATGCGCTCAGCTCTGCACATCGACGGGATAATTAATACACCGGAAGGCGCTGCACGCTGCTGCGTCAAGCTAACGACGGATAGACGAACCAGAACCGGAAGTACGACGAGTTTGGATTTCAAAGCAAGACACCGGCCTGCTGACAAAGGGAGAAAATGGTAGTGACGTGTGTATTACTGCCCTTTGCATTGTGGAGGCGGTGGTTTGTGGCACAATTAATTTGTTTGTGTCATGTTGATAACCTTGTTTTCTGATACTGGTTCTGATGCACATAAACTGAACTAATAGTCTTGAAAGGGGATTTTTGTTAATTCTGCCGTATGTGTGACACATACGACAGAATTAATTTGCGTTGGTCCACAGGCCATCGAGCTTCTGAATCATTGAATCACTGCTTGACTGCAATTTACTCGTAGTTTATCCTCCTGTGTGTAGGCTACTACACCTATTTGTTAACCTAATTCCTTTTAATTTCACATAAATAACAATCTATTGAAATGAAAATCTCAGTTCATCTTCTCTTTGTCTTTATCTGCTGGTGTGTCTCATTAACATATATACAGCTCAATTTAAAAAAAATTTAAGCTCAAAATTCTCTTTTTAAAAAGGGCGCTTCACGCTTAGAGTTTTCCCAAACGTCATCGGTTTATTCTGCAAAGCTCAACGACAACGTGACATTTGCATGATTCTTGCGTGTTTGCACAACCTGAACAGGAACTGAACGTCCACTGACGGTCTGACATGCTTATTTATTTATTTCCAACGCTTAGAGTCTTTTTTCTTTATTTTAGTTTAGTTGTTTATTTTAGTTTTGTGAAAGGGAACTTGCAAAGTAAGAATTTAATTGCTCTGTGTAAACTTTCACCGTGTATATGACAATAAACATCTTGAATCTTGAGATTCAATATGTTTGCAGATATGCAGTGGTCAAACTGTCCCCATCATCAATACAAGACTCAAGAATCTATTATTGCCATTATGTGAGAACATAACGAAATTTTGGGCAGTAGCTCCTGGATTAAGAAGTGCAAATTTAAAAAACAACAGAATACAATTCAATACAAGATCTTGATGAAAAATAAATGCAACATTAGATGGAAATAAATCTTGAAACTTTGCAGACATTGCTTAACCTCACACTGAGTCACTGGCTAAAATGTCTGTATATAAATGCTTATATATCTCGTGTAAATTGGACTGTACATCATCTATTTTATTTTATTCTTATGTCTATGTCTGGTTCATATATGTTATTTCTTATCTTGCGACTATTGGGGGGAAAAGAATCCCTGTGGGGATCAATAAAGTGATCTTGAATCTTGAATAGACTGAAACGAACCTTATTTTTTTATATTTTGCGCCAATCGCCATCTTCAGGGATTTTATTTTGAAAGGTGCGACAGGAAACTCAGCCGTTGCGACTCCTCTCCGTCTTGACTCTCGCGAGCGGAGCTGGAGGGAAAAAAAACCGAAGAAGGAAAAAAAAAAGGCACATCTGAGGGGTTTGAGGGGAGGATTTGGACAAAGTTTCCCAACTGTCCCGACCCGAGGAAGCTCCGGGGGGGTTGACGGGGAGTCCAGTTCACCGGTAATTACCTCAGGAGTTATTAGTCGCTTCTTAATTAAATGTTTTTTTTTGCAGTGTGTCTGAAAAGCACCGTCGTCCCAATCGCCGGAAGTCTGCATGAAGCTCCAAACGTTTTTTTTTTTTTTTTTTTTTTTTTTTTTTACCCCTCCTGTCTTAGCTTTTTTTTTTTTTTTTTATTCGAGTCTTTTTTTTTCTCTTTTTTTTTTTTTTTTTTTTTTTTTTTTTTTAATTTTCTCTGAGCGAGATGAGCAGGGAGTGAGGAATGGAGGCGTAGGGGAGACAGGGTGTTTGTGTTTACTTGGTAGCAGCAGGCTGGTTAAAGCATATGAATATACGGGCCTCCTTGTAGCTAAGAGCGAACAAAAGGGAGAAAATTAATGGAGGCAAGTTAGCCACTAGCCTCCCCCCCTTGTCTGGGCTGCTAACATTAGCCATGTTTTTGTGCACAGCTCCAGATATATTTCACAGCGCTCTTTGCGGCCCGCAACACACGCTTAAATAGACATATGTGTGCAAATACGCCGGATGCATTGCAGGAAGTCCCTTTATTTAAACCATTTACGCCCGCTTCTTGTATTTTTCCACCAATGCTAACGTTAGCACCGCAGCTAGCAGTGCCACAGTTTTTTTTTTTGGAGCCAGCTTGTAGCCCCCTCGTCTAAAGGAGCACTTTACTCTTGTAAATACACCAGTAAACGACCCTTTTGTACGTGACTATGCTACGCAGGCTTATATTTATATATATTTATATATATATATATAGAACCTGTGGGGAATTAATTAATTAAATTGAAGCTTTTTTCCATGATTTATTTATAGGCTGTGCAGCTGCAGATGAGGAGGGGAGGGGGGGGGGTAATTTTTGTTTTGTGTTAAAAAAAAAAAGCAAGGCAACACAATCCCAGATAGAAAGAGTTGTGCATTGCAAATGTTTTTTTATTGTTTGTTTGTTTGCATGAAATCTGCTTCAAGAAAGTTGTTTGACAAGGGGCTTTTTACAGAGCTCGCATTAAGTGCAGCTTCACTAACATGTAATTACGTGCATGCTTTTCTTGGTGTGTGTGTGTGTGTGTGTGTGTGTGTGATGAGTGCGACTGCATGGCATCCACAATCTTTCACATGCATTCTCAAAAAAGTTAAATCTCAAAATGTGCTTTACTGTTATTCTATAAAAACAACAACAACAACAGCAAAGGTTTTGCGGGGTGGAGAAATAAATTGTGAGCGTACGCCTGCACAGAACAATGAAACTCTAAATACTTCCTTATTTGTGCGAGAGAAAGTGTTGGCGTCGGTGGGAGATTATCAGGAAATGAAGTGATAATAACGCAGATAACCGGCCGTTGTCTTTTCTGCCGTCCTCCGTAAACACACACTATGAACAGGGATGCTTTCTTTTTTTTTTTAACACACTCCAAGCCAGCGTCTGGTTTTGTTTTCCTCAACTAGACACATCTGACAGTTTGCTGCTGCTGCTCCTGCTGCTGCTAAAGCAACCGCTCAGAAGATTGTGCAATACAAACTGTGTGAGATACTGTCAAAGGCGTGCATGGGGAAGTGCTTCTCTCAACTCTTGCCTTTTTCTGTCCTCCTGTAGTTTTTTTTTTTTGATATTCATCCCGTCTGGGACTGAACATCTTTGCCTGATTCCTTCCACGTCCTCTTCTCTGTTAATTGGATCCGAATTATTGGAGCAAAAAAACAAAAAAAAAAAAGAAGCGTTTGGTAGATTCGTGAACCCGTTTCACACTTTTTTCGAAACCTGGACTAAAAGACTAAAAATTCAGCTGCTGTGTAGTTTTTTTATTTCGCGCGCTGATCCCGACGCGGCCGAAGGAGGAGAGGGTTCGTGGAAAGGAAACGACTAAGATGACTGAAATGCAGCCGTGCATGGTCTCATTTCACTTGACAGTTTAAAAAAAAAAAAAAAAATACAACAAAAAAAAAACAAAAAAAGAGCAGGAGGAGGACAGGTGTTTTCTAAGTGTGTTGCTTTTTAATTACAGAAATAATGGACGATTCCCATTTCAACTCATCATACTTTTGGTCTCCCGTCCCCACTGTACAAGGACAGGTAGAGACAACCTTATTGTTGGAATTGTCTTGAAATACACATGGTGTAGTGGTGATGCCCAGAGGCGGTTATCAAATTTGACTGCTTGTGAAAATACTGTAATCTGACCCTGAACATGTTGTTTATAACCACCAAAGAATAATGTTCGCTGGTTGAAGTTGGCTTAACATCAGTATGATTATGTATTTTTTATTTTTTTATTTTTTGCCGGATTCGCTCGATCACTTGATCACTCCTGTCCCTCTTCTTCTCTCATGTCTTCAAATCCTCTTTGGTTCTTTTTTTTTTTTTTTCCATTTACTTTTTTTGCATCTCACCGTGCTTTCGTTTTCTTTATCTCTGCATTATTCTCTCTCTCTTTCTTCCCCCTTTCCTCCAATAACCCCTCAACTCTCCTCAAACGGCTTTTTCGTGACACCTTTATTCGTCTTTCATCGCATTTGTTTCATCCACCATCACGTCCCCACATTAATACAAACCACTCCAACCCCCACGTGAACTTCCTTCCTTCTTCCAACTCTCACGGTTTCCTTTTCATCCTTTCTAATCCCTCTTTCCTACTTATTTCCTTCCGTCTTGTTAATCATCACAACATTTTCTTCCTCCTTCTTAATGCACATCACCCTCAACCTTCCTCTTTTGCTCTGATTTCGTTACATCGTTTCACCCCCCCCTCTCATCCTTTAACCTGCCACCTTCTTGAAATTTTTCCACCCTTGCACCCTTTCCCCCTTTATCACTCCATCCGTCCCTCTTTCCCTTCATCCTCTCGCCACCGTCTAGATCGAGAACGCCATGTTCCTGAACAAGGCGAAGGACCAGCTAGGTCCAGACAAGACCAACGCGCCCTCCTTCCCCCACTCGTCTGCGTCTTCCACCTCCTCCCCCCACTACCCCACGGCCGTGCTCGCCATCCCCGGGTCGGTGGATGGAGGAGGCGGCGTGCGGGTGGTTCCCAAACAGGAAGGAGGTGGGGGCGGCCCGGGAGGAAGCGGCGGCAACAGCGGCGGCGGAGGCGGCGGCGGCGGCTCGTCGTTGGGCGCCATCGGGGGACACCTGCACCAGTCGCACACGTCCCAGAACGTCACCGTCGTGCCTGTTCCCTCCACAGGCATCATGACCGCAGGTGAGGGAGCGGCTCGGCCGCCTTTTCTTGCATGTTGCCTTATTTTATTTTGAGTAGAACTTTATTGTCATTGTGCAACTCGGCGTACGACGAAATTGGAGAGGGCAACTTCCCTCCTGTGCAAGAACAAGAAAACCTCTAGAATGTATCAATGAAGTAAGAAAAAAGACTAACAAAATATAATATATATCTATATATACATATATACACAAACACTACAGGCCAAATGATTGGAAACAAGATCAAATTTGTACATAAAATATCATATTTTCATTGGTTTATGCTGCGTCAAAATAAACATGATTATTATATAAAGATTAACTTATCACAAGACATTTTTTACTACAATTATCAGGTGATCGTATCCTCCTCTGGCTTTAACAACATCATGGCGTATCTGTACGAAATCTGTGTGCAGAACCTCGAAAAGCCAAAGAGTTCATGTGAATAATGCAAACCGTGATTTGTGTTTTTTACATTTGCAAGTCAGAAGTTGCGACTCTTGCAAATCTTCTCGACGCTAAAACTAAACCCTTCTTCTTTTCCTTCCTTTGCTGACATTTATTCACCAATGATCCGGTGACATTCATGTTCACCTAAATGATTGATATCAATAAAAGCAATAAAATCATGTAGTAAATACATCTCAGAATACATAGAACTCAGGCTGGTTTTTAAGAAACTTCCAAACTTTTGGCCTGTAGTGTAAATATATAGAAATATTTATATATACAGTGTGACAGTGGTATTGTATATGTATAATATATTGCACTTGGTTGAATGAGGAGTTGAGTATATTGGTAATTAGCTGCACTTTCAGGTACAGAATGTTAAAGAAAATTGTTCCACATCATTTGTTAGCATCATAACAGTTTAGTTTAAACGCGAATGGACATAATAAAAATAAATAACACAAAATAAAGATAAAACATAAACATATACATATTCTACATATCTAAAAAAGGAGTGAGAGGAAGTAAAGACTTATTTTCTACCTTTCTGTACCTTGTAACTTTAACTAGTTTATATTTGGACATTCTTTAAAGCGTCCCCTCCAAACCTTCACTGATTCTAAGTAATCAGCGTTAAATGCCGGCGCTGTTAGAAATACTTTCCTTTACTGGTTGAAATAAAATCCTAACATGCCACGTTCTGGACAGGCAGATCTCAGTTTTTGTTTTTCTCCTAGCCGGGTTAGTCATCACCACACCTCAAGGCACGCTGGTCCCCACTGCCTCCACACAGTCATTCGTAGCGGGACACCCCTCCGCCACCACCATGATAGTGTCTGCAGTGCACCCCTCAAACGCAGGTAATGCTCAGGTCGTAGCTCACCACCATCACCTCGGCCCTCGTCCGCGCCGGGAAACGATATGTGCGTCACACTTTTTCCAAATTTTATTTTTTGCAGAGGAACGCTGCAACCCACACGATACATCACAGCTAAAAAAAAAAAAAGAGATCATTTGTTTCGTCTGTGTTAGGAAATACACAAACACTCGCAAAGCCGACAGACGCGCGCGTGTGTGTTTGTGTGTGCGCATCTTACGTAACGTTTGGTTTAGCTTCCGATCGAAGCGGCTCATACCTGCGCGACCCGTAGAAGGTTCTGTGCGCGTCTTCACTCAAACGTTCTCAACCCTTTCCCCTTTCGTCTGCTCCCAGATAAGAAGGACATTTCTGTGCCTCCTGCAGTTGTCATGCCGACGCCGTCGAAGCGAGGCAGGAAGAGCAAACAGATGATGGGCAGAGTGTCTGCGGTGAGCGGGGTCCTCCCTCCAGGAAGTGACGCGTTGATATTGGCACACCTTGCTGCCGGTGGACAGGTGATGGTCTCTTCTGCTTTTACTTTTGAGACTAGCTGTTACTCGTCTATTACACATCGTTTGTTATTGTTTTGCAGCACCACACTTCTGACCCGTACGACCTGTCAAACGACGAAGACGACCACGGCAACAAAGACGGCCCAAAATCCTACAGGTAGTGGAAAGACGTTTGGATTAAAGGAAAACCAAATCGTTTTCATTCCGACAAAACCCATCGACTGCTTTGTTTTTGCCAACAAAAAAAAAAAAAGATTTTCTCCTCTCTCTCGCTCCTCACCTGGCCAGGTGTCGGATGTGTGCACTGACGTTCTTCAGCAAGTCAGACATGCAGATTCACGCCAAGTCCCACACTGAGGCCAAGCCCCACAAGTGCCCCCACTGCTCCAAGTCGTTTGCCAACTCCAGCTACCTGTCCCAGCACATCCGCATCCACAGCGGGGCCAAGCCCTACACCTGCACCTACTGCCAGAAAACATTCAGGCAGCTCAGTCACCTACAGCAGCACACACGGTACTGGGCTGACTGGTTTGTGAGTGCTTCAGTGTGTGCTGGCTTGCTTGTGCATTGTGGTTTCTGCCTTTTGAAGCATGTGTGTGTGTGTGTGTGTGTGTGTGTGTGTGTGGGCCTCTGTGTGGTGGTGGTGGTGGTGGATAAAGGGATGTTGAGCCGGGAATCAGCCTGGGTCTCCTGGGAGAGTGTTGACAGTGTAAAGCTCTTTTCTCACAGTCAAAGCGTCACATTTCAAGGTGCAACACTTTTTTTTTTCCTTCTTCTTTATTGTTGAAGATTATTTTAATGCTTATTAACCAGGGTTCCTACACAAGTATGGAAAATGAAAACTAGTGTATGCAAAAATATTCATGTTTCCAAGACTGTTTCCACTGCTTAATTTTCTAAAACATAGAAAAAAAAATGGATTGATCTGGTTTTTTTTGTTTTTAAGGCGATTGGCAACACAGCTAAAATGTTTGTGTGAGAGCACACAGTCCACAGCTACATTACAGAAGAGTATTAGGGCCACCCATGACAAAAAAAAAAAAATAGAGGAGGTAGATGCACAAATTTAGAGAAAAAAAAGTAAAAATTTTGAGAAAAAAATGTCAAAATACATAAAGTCGACCTTCAAACCAGAGTATGCCTGTGGTACTGCTTGATCCTCCCTGGAAGCTTAATTAATTAATTAATTGGAGCTTAATTAATAATTAATATTAAGAATTTAAAATTGTATTGTGATTGTTTGTTTCAGTTATATTACTTTTTCTTGAAATTCCAACTTTTTTTCCCCAAATTTTGCATTTTTTTTTGCTTAAAATTTCGTCCTTTTGCTTGAAGTGCAAAACAAAAATTTGCTTCCTCTAATTTTTTTTCTCATGAGTGGCCCTAATACTCTTTTGTAGCTTCATAGACAATCATAGATGAATGATTCATGTGCAATTTAAAAAAAAAAAACATACACTGAATTTATCGGGGTTTGATCTTAACATATCTGTATCAGCTGCATTATCTAGCTTTAATCTTCTGGAAATTATTTGGTGACATATATATATATATATTCAGGTGAATGAAAACAAACGATCTCTTCCACAATTTATTTACACGATACACAACTATTTACTCAAATGCCATAATTTATTTATTTTTTTGCTTTTGTGTGTAGGAACCCTGTTTATTGTAGGCAATTTATTATTAGGAATTAAGGGCAACTTTTATGTGATTAAAGCTTCTCCAAAAGCATGAGAGAATTGGATGCATGCAACATTGTTTTGCAGAGAAGGTTTATTTGTTGTCTTAAGTTAGCACCTTTGTCTGGAGACCAAACAAAAACGCTGTGAAAATTGACTAAGATCGAATGGGTGCACTGATTATATTTACCAGCTTGAAAAACTATGTGTAGTAATTTATTATCCTCTTTAAACACCACCCTCTCCTCCTTATCGTCTGTGCACTGAGCTAACCTGCATGTTTTAGTCGCCATTTCCAGTTTTCACTGTGTATGACAACATGAGTGATGAATGCACCCCCCTCCCGCCACCCACCCCGTGCATGCTTTCACACTTCTGTTAATGTTTTATTTTACATGCTCGACCTTGTCTTTCGCCTCCTTCATACTTTCATTTCCATTATTACCACAACCTGAATTATAAACGGGTAGATGAACTTCACTGGCCTTTCACTTGTCTTGAATTTACATCTTGAGTTTGACTGCTGCAGACGTTCATAGACACATTTAGACACCAAATGGAGAGAGAAAGAGAGAGAGAGAGAAAGAGAGAGAGAGAAAGAGAAACGCGTGACTGTGCTTGCTGTATGTTTCGTTCTGTGTTTTCACGACTCAGACACAGCACAAAGAGCACACTGTCAAACTTAGCGATCTACCGTCAGCACCACTGATCGTAGATCCTTTTTTTTAACTCCGGTGCATGATTCGGTCTTCGGTTCATCGTGAAGTTTGATCATGCTGTAGCTTAAAAATCTCTCGCTGTTTCTCTTTCTCTGTTTCTCTCTCTCCACCCCACCCCACCCTCAACCCTCCAATCCCGGTTTCCCGTGTTAGAAACCACACTGAGGCCAAGCCCCACAAGTGTCCCCACTGCTCCAAGTCGTTTGCCAACTCCAGCTACCTGTCCCAGCACATCCGCATCCACACCGGGGCCAAGCCCTACACCTGCTCCTACTGCCAGAAAACATTCAGGCAGCTCAGTCACCTACAGCAGCACACACGGTACTGGGCTGGGCCGGGGCTGGGGCTGGGGCCGGGGCTGGGGCTGGGGCTGGGATGGATTGGGGTTGGGTTGGGACTGGGATTGACTGTGCTGAACTGGGCTATGATGGACTGGGGTTGGGTTAGGGCTGGGCTGGGCAAGACTGGACTTGGCTGCACTGATGGGTTGGGATGGACTGGGGTTGGGTTGGGCTGGGTTGGGTTGAGTTGGGTTGGGATGGCTGGGATTGACTGTGATGGACTGGGGTTGGGTTGGGGCTGGCATGGACCGGACTTGGCTGAGCTGATGGGTTGGGATGGACTGGGGTGGACTTGGCTGGGGTCAGGTTGAGGCTGGGATGGACTGGGGTTGGGTTGGGTTGAGTTGGGCTGGGATGGGTTGGGTTGGGGCTGGCATGGACTGGACTTGGGCTGGGATGGGATGGGATGGGGCTGGCATGGACTGGACTTGGGATGGGGTTGGGTTGGGTTGGGTTGGTTGGGTTGGACTGGGGTTGGGTTGGGGCTGGCATGGACTGGACTTGGGCTGGGATGGGATGGGATGGGGCTGGCATAGACTGGACTTGGGATGGGATGGGGTTGGGTTGGGTTGGTTGGGTTGGACTGGGGTTTGGTTGGGTTGGGTTGGGGCTGGCATGTACTGGACTGGGCCTGGGATGGACTGGACTGGACTGGGATGGGATGGGATGGGATGGGGTTGGGTTGGACTGGGGTTGGGTTGGGGCTGGCATGGACTGGACTTGGGCTGGGATGGGGTTGGGTTGGACTGGACTTGGGATGGGATGGGATGGGGTTGGGTTGGACTGGACTTGGGATGGGATGGGGTTGGGTTGGACTGGGGTTGGGTTGGGGCTGGCATGGACTGGACTTGGGCTGGGATGGGGTTGGGTTGGACTGGGGTTGGGTTGGGGCTGGCATGGACTGGACTTGGGCTGGGATGGGGTTGGGTTGGACTGGACTTGGGATGGGATGGGGTTGGGTTGGACTGGGGTTGGGTTGGGGCTGGCATGGACTGGACTTGGGCTGGGATGGGGTTGGGTTGGACTGGGGTTGGCTTGGGGCTGGCATGTACTGGACTTGGGATGGGATGGGATGGGATGGGGTTGGGTTGGGTTGGACTGGGGTTGGGTTGGGGCTGGCATGTACTGGACTGGGCCTGGAATGGACTGGACTGGGCTGGGACTGGGATGGGATGGGATGGGGTTGGGATGGGGATGGGGATGGGGATGGGGTTGGGTTGGGTTGGGTTGGGTTGGGTTGGGTTGGGTTGGGATGGGATGGGGTTGGGTTGGGATGGGATGGGATGGGGTTGGGTTGGGATGGGATGGGATGGGGTTGGGTTGGGTTGGGATGGGGTTGGGTTGGGTTGGGTTGGGGCTGGGATGGCGGGTTTTGAATGACCTAGTCTGTTTTCTTGTGTGCATGCATGGGAGCAGGTGCGTGGAGAATTACCTGTCTAGGTTTTTGTGTGGTACTACTGTCTTATCAGATTTGATAATACATTTCTAGTCATTCAAAGACGGACGAAATTGAAACTTCATACACCGGCTTCACTGTGACACCAGGTTAAATGTAATTTTTTGTAATTTATTTATTTGCACCATAACACAGAGACAATAATGTATATATAAAAAAACAACATACATAGAGGTTAAAAAAACTAACTGGGCTTATTCAAGGTATCTCATCCCATCAAAAAATATTCAAAAAAAATCAATAACAAACAACAACATCAACAGGTAAAGGCCTAATATAATTCAAAAACTTAAAATTAAGAGTGTGGGTAAAATGAATATGTGTAAAGGGGGGCTACTGTGAGTCTTAGTGTATTAAAAAGGACTTAATTGTTCCGTCTACCTGTCAGCTAAGGTAACCGCTTACCTTTGTCGACCTAAAACAGGCACAAATGTGCCTGTTTTAGGTCTGTGTTCAGTAGTTCACAAATAAGGTCAGTAAAGCTGATTAGACCGTGTTCAAAGGCAAATTTCTTCTCGTGGCAATAAAAGACGAAGAAGTAAGTGGAAAATCTTTAATTGAATGAAGTCTAATTAGCTAATTGTGTCTCGACTGTGACTTTTCAGGATTCACACAGGTGACCGACCATACAAGTGTAACCACCCTGGTTGTGAAAAAGCGTTTACTCAGTTATCCAACCTACAGGTAAATCCCTTTAAAGGTTTACTCCTCAAGACACTCCCCACTGCTTTTGGCCTTTAAAGCAATCAAGTGTTTTTTCGTCATCTACATGTGAATATGTTTTTACTCCCACAGTCTCACCGTCGGCAGCACAACAAAGATAAGCCGTTCAAGTGCCACAACTGCAACCGTGGTTACACAGACGCTGCCAGCCTGGAGGTGCACCTGTCTACACACACCGTCAAACATGCCAAGCTGTTCTCCTGTGGCCTCTGTAACCGATCCTATACCTCGGTAGGTTCCCACGCACCAGACATGTTTACACACTGGTCTTAGACACATAAGGACAGAGTTGCATCTTAACACTCATAGCTCAGTAAGTCAATTACATGTTATTTCCTTGATCTCAAATGCTATTTTATTTTATCTTTAATGAGTGTTACTTTTATGTGCAACTAAACTACTGTGACAAAGTAATTTCCCTCGTGGATCATTAGAGTCTAAGTAGATTTATCCCGAGGGAAATTCAATATTCAGTAGCTTCATCACATAGAAATAGATATTAAAGATATTTTAAGTATATAATCATATAAAATATAATATATGCATATATATATATATTCTTGACCAGTAGGACCCTAGGAATGATTTTCTAACACAAACAGATTAATAGATTCAGATTTTTTAGACTGAACATGAACCAAACGACCTACCACGACTAATCTTATATTCTTACTCACTTATCTTATTTATTTATATGACACGCTTGTAGTAGGGCCACTTCCTTTATTTTAATGTAGTTGTTTATTTTAGTTGTGTGAAAGGGAAATTTGCTAAATAAGAATTTCCTTGCTTATAAATATTTGCCGTGTGTGTGTGTGAGAGACGATAAACGTCTTAAATCTTGACTCTCAGACCCGCGATGCAGCAAGTTAGCTTAGCCTTCGACCTGGACAGACTTTAATGATCCACAAGGGAAATTACTTGGTCACAGTAGCTTAGTTGCACATAAAATAAACTGCAAAAGAAGTTGTTTGGAAGTACTGATGGAGGAAAGGAAATTATTTGGACAAATTTCTCAAAAACGTTTTATTGTGGCCGATTTTATATCAAGGGAAACGAATGTAGACGTTTTAATTTACTCTTAATCTTAATCAGATCCGGCCCTTCTTCTTCTTCTTCTTCTTCTTTTTTTTAATCTCTCTTAGCATCTCATGTTTCACTTCTCTCTCTTCACCTGTAGGAGACTTATCTAATGAAACACATGAGGAAGCACAACCCCGACCCATTAACGGTGGCAGCGACGGTAGCTGCCCAGCAGGCCCAGGGCCTGACGCCGGGAGGGGGCCGGGGCCGAGGCCGTGGCCGAGGGAGAGGAGGCGGGGGCCGAGGGAACCAGCTCCAAAACCAGAATAACCCCAACAACCCCAACCAGAACCCTAACGCGGGACCCCCAGGCAGCTACCAGCCATCCCAGCAACCCACGGATGTCGTGGTTCCCTGTCCGTTCGACCTGCACCAATACAAGACAGTGGCAGCCAACGAGATCCAGTACAAACCGGTGACTGTGGCGGACCTGCCGGTGACCCACAAAGACCTCTGCCTCACCGTCTCCACGTCAGCCATACAGGTGGAGCACATGAACTCGTAGGCTGCGTCTTCCCGCTCTGCTTGAGGGGTTATTCAATGTAAAAACAACAAAAAAAAAACACGAAACAAAACAAAAAAAAAAAAGGTCCACGTGGAACAAGTGATGTAACCGTACTCAGCATTTCTGTCTTCTTAAGAGAAAAAGTGACAGTTTTACTGAAGCTTTGAGTGACGTTATTTTGAAATGAGTTAATGCAATACAATCAAAGACAGAGGACGAACTTAATTCACTCGGTTTAGAAGCTGTGATGCTGAGTACAACGTTAAATCGCTTGTCAGAACACAGATATGTTACAACATCTCCATTCCTCGCCGTGTATCTCTCAGTGGAAATGCTGGTCTAGGACCCTGGTGTGAACCCTTCATTCCTCCCGTCGGATCCATGTTTCTCCACTTTGGGACAAAATTTCCAAAAACTAAACTCGGATCAGATTTCGGTTTTTGTATCGTCATTAAATCCAGATCTGAATCTCGCAAAAGTTCTCGCTTAAAGGTCCCACACTGCAGCGCTATTTTTATTTTTATATATTTTTTTATATCTACGTCTACTTTGTTCAGTGAGTGGAAGAGATGAGCTAAACTTTAGGTCTGGCATAGATGCAAAGTGAGTAGATGAGAACGTTACTGATCATTTTACATGTAGGTCACAGCACGACCGTGGTCTTTGACAGACTGGTGTCGTGATTTTTGTCAAATGAAACCAAGTAGCAGCTACAAAAATGAAGAAGAATTCCCATTCCATCGAAACGTGTAGATAACAACAGCTTTATTGGTACTTTAATGGTTTTGTGCAGCGTTTCCTCGACTTTTATTTGCCCGGTAGCTTGCAACTGTTTATTTCTCACCTAGTTCTGCTTTATAATTGAACAGACATGCTAATCTGACTCTAAATAATCCGGGGGTCATTAATATGTTGCTTCTAAACCAGCAGTCCTGTGAGGATCATCTGAGAATGAAGATGTAGAGTATCTGTTCATTAAATATTACACTATTCTCTGCACATGTACGGTCCACAGAATAGTGTAACTTTAAGAAAAAGAAAAAAAAAAAACAACATTCAGATCACATTAATCTGAACCTTTTGTTTTTTTTTTATTGAGTTCAAGCCAAAACAAGAGGGAGAGAACGAAGACAAGGAGTCAATGATGAAAGATTGTAGAGATTCATAATTGCAGCTCAAACCGCGGCGCAGTGGTGTGGATAGGAAAAACTGAGGAAGGACTAACTAAATGTGTTTCAGTGGCATTTAAATGGCAAAGGACGGATCAACCGGACGGACTGAACCCGGAGCCTTGAGAAAAAGGGGGGAAGAGGAGCGGCGGGACGGAAAAAAAGACGCGGCGTGTTTGGGGGGTACAAGGCTAAAAGCCTGCAGCTGAATCTCAATGTGTTCATTTCACCAATCATGACGTCCTTATTTACACCCACCTCCCCCTCAAGAGGAGCGACCGAGAGCCCGGGAACCATCTCTTTTAAAAAACAATTGAACAAAAAAGAGACGGGGGTGGTTCAGGAATGCACTAAATGTGAGGAACCTGCAGCAGAGCGACTCGGAAAAAACACAAGAGAGAGAAAAGAGGAAAAAACAAAACAAAAACAAAACGGGGGTTTGAGGGGTGGGAGGGGTCATAAAGAAAGCACTTGATGAAGCTCGTACTTCACGCCTATGTTTGTCATCGTTTGTCTTTTTTTTTTTTATATATATATATCATATGTATGTATTTTTCTACCAACAGAGGAACGTGTGAACAAACCGAGAGAAAGGAAAGTGAGTGCATGAATGTGATGGGAACAGAGAGAACAGTCCTAACAGAGCGTCCTGTCCCATTTTATTATTTTTATTTTTTTGTTTCCTTTTGTTTGTTACTATCAAAGAAAAACAGTTTACTATCTTGCACGGAGTAGACAGCCCATCTCGTCCGGGTGGTTGTTGGGGGGGAAAAATAATGATTGTGTGATAAAAAATGACTGACAGGTACTGTTATCAATCTTTTTTTAAAAGAACTTTTCATACATATTATTACTACTTTCATTATTACTGTGTTGCAAATGTTATCCACATTATTATTATCAATCCGAGGCATTATGGTATTGCAGTATGCTGTACATATAATAGATAGAAGAGACTTGTTCATCTGTAAAAGGGAAGTATGTCCTGTGTAAAGCATATACGAAAACTAAAGGAAGTCAGATTAACAAGTACCAAATCATCAGCCGTGTCCCAAGTCACCTCGAGTGTGGACGGTATAAGTCAAACAAATTATGGGTTTTAGGATTTAGAAGTTATAATTAATGTAAAAATGATTTTTCTTTCTGTAAATGTGACAAAGTAATACGTCCTTTACCACACTCACCATTTGTAATTGCAGGTATTAGTTCTACTTATGAGTCCGGGGCTTTTTAACAAAACCATTCAGCTTTAATTCTATTTTGACTCGGCTGCCTTTGAATAGTTGTGACTTTTTTAATTTTTTATTATTTAACATTATTTCCCCACACTTTTTTTTCAAATGATCTGGGAATTATTGATCAAGCTGTGACAACGGTGACCTGGGACACTCCGCTCTCCCAATCAAAAGGACCGGTCGGCTTGTACAAAGAGGCCGACTGCCTTCATGTATACTCCTCCCTCTAGTTCATTGTGTCTTTTTTATGAAAAATAACTCATTCTCGATATTCTTGTTAATGTTATTACCAATGCTCCTGATAATACGGTTATTAACTGCCCTCTTATGCTACACTCTTGCATACTGTATGCACAGTTACACCTCTTGCTTCATCTGAACAGACTGTTTCTTCCCTTAAGGAGAATAAAGTTCAAACTGTTTATGATGAAAACCGGTTTGATTTATTTATTTATTTTATTTTTTTTTTTTTGGCAAAATGCAGAGTTTTTGAAGTGTTTGAAAATCGTGCACGGACACAATCAGCACACAGGAGGATTAGGTTTGTGCTCTTTCAGAAACTAAACAAATTAACGGGATTTGATTTATGGCTGGTGGATTCAGTGGTTTGCTGCGAAATGCGGTCGTCTCATGGGACAGGAAGTTTCAGCAGTTGGTGGATTAAAGTGGAATATGTTTGGAAAGCATTTAACAATATGTATAAAAATAAATGCACGTGTTAGAAACAAAAAACAAAAAAAGGAAAAGAAATATCCAGTGTTTTAGATCATGAATGTGCTAAAAGATGACATGTGTTACTGTTGGCCAGCCTATCTCTTTCAACAACTATTGAATTTGTCATTCATTTTAAAATAATATGGTTAATGTAAATGAAGATATTAATGGTTTCCAGTCCAGACAAACCTGTTCTTGGTAAAATGTAGTTATATTTAGCTGCAGTTAAGAACTAAATAGCTAGACCTAAAAATTTCTTCTTCTTTTTTTTTAAATTAGGCCAAATATTTGTCAAAATATATTATTTCAAAGAGGTTCTACATATTTAAAAAAGCATGGTTAGTAAAATTACGAGGAAAACATAAAATTGAATGAATGTTTTTAAATTAATCGCGTAACTTCCGTAGTCGTATGCATGTAATGGTATGTTTCCTCGCCGATTTCCTACAGTGCGGAGACAACTGCTCAAACATTGCGTATGCCGCCCATGCGGTGCACTCGGTAAGACAAAACAAGCGCCCATGCGTTTTGGAGGAGGGGCGTGTAGCGTCTCGACCAATCAGAGCGGCCCGTCCGAAGCGCCCACCAAAACAGTTCAATTTCAAATTCAAACGGTCGGATACGGTGGTTTGAGGAGACGTACGGTTAAACTTGTCCAGTCAGAAGGTAAATGTTTTCACAGATTTAAACCTCATATTTTTATTCATTTAAGAGTATAATAGCTTTACCGTAATACTCAAAGCGTAGAATCAAAGTTTACGTCGTAATCTACCGTTATTCTCAAGCTAATGGACGTTAACCTTCCTGTTTTCTTCGGGTCCTGTTTGACCCCGTTCAGTGTTTAACGTTTCTAAATATATATGATTAACATATATTTGCTTCATATTTAGTGACTTTTCCTAATTTAATAGGGACAGGGACACTGGCATAGGCATAATATATGTTATTATTATTATTTTTGATAATAATTTTTATGCCAAATGTTATAGGTACCAGGAGTATGTAGTTAGAAATTATATCAGGCCACTTAAACATGTCTCTTTACAATTTAAATTCAGTAACTAAGATTTTATGTTGATCTGCATATTTATACATAGTCGTGTAACAGGAATTCTGGATGTTTGTGTGGGGTGGGGTGGGAGGTGTTGTTTTATTTAAAGAATAGTCAACAAACAAACATAAAGTACCTGGGGACATTTATTTTTATGATTATAATCATTTTCCGGAGGTTGCTGGGGTCAAATTCACCCCAAAGTTAATAAATTTGAAGGTTTATATATGTCAGTAGGGGCTTATTTATTAGATTTATACTACTGATTGTGTTGATCTTAATGAGCACTGATTTTGTGATGGATTATCATGTGCCCATGCACTTATTTTTTCCTTGGCTTGTTTGGTTATTGATTGATTAACTGTGTAGGTTGATGCACGTGGAAAAGCTGGATATGAATTGCCCTGTAGAGATAAATTAAATTCTCTGAATCTAATTAGTGATGATAATGATTTACCACTAGCTGACTGACTAACATGGTTTTATTTTCATTGTAGTCAAGCAGCTGAGTAGTCGTGTTAGCTTCTCTTTGTTTTTGAGCTACGCACCACAAAAAAAGAGGCCCCACAAAACTGTTTCTGGTCTTTATTTGGTCTTATTTTATTTTATTAGGTCAGGTCAGGTCAGGTAGGTTTGCATCTGGAACCAGCTCCTCTCCCATGTTAGTCGTTTCTAAAATGTGCTTTAACCCTAGGATGCGTAGTCTGTATATTGTAGAGGAAAGTGGAAATTACAGGCATGTATATACTATAATGCATCACTTATAATATAAATATACTGTACTTGCCAGTGCATAAGAGTCCTGCACTAAATCTTAGCCTCGTGAAGGTTTTAATATTCAGCATTAGTGTAAAATAAGAGACAAACCTGCTGAGTTTTCATCGCTGAGGCTGTGGTTTGTAGTAAAACCAAATTGTATTGTGTTGCACTGACACATGTTCCTGTTTTGACCACCACATTTTAGGCTGAATAACAATTTAAGCCAATATAAACCACTTTTTTTCTATTGTAATGCATTTGTTTTCAGTCATGTACCTAATGTTTTGGCAGGTGAGTTTGCGATTCAGTCGTTCAGCCCCATGGATGGGATAATCCTGATTTTTTTTTTCATTCTCAGAATGAGTGCAGTGAAGTTCATTTGTTTTAATCCTCTGCAGAGTATGTCCCGCTTGCCAGTCATGTCAAGCAAGAGGGTTCTCGCCAGCAGCAGCTCGGAGAATTCCCAAGACCATGCGCCTGCTCTGGTTTGTGTTATAAACTTTACATTTCGTCTACTTCTCAGTGCACTGTTCACTATACATCCATTATGCAGCTCAACCTTTCCAGTTAAGCTAAAAACGAGCTTTACAGGCCACAAAGCTGATGTTTTCTTTCTCTAATATCTCAAAAGCCAATAATGATACTAATCCATAGAGTCCATATATTGTCCTACATCCCATCATGCATGATAAGTGGAAAACATTGTCACCTAAATAGCTAAATTGCTGATTTTGCCTCATGCTGGTGTTGTTGTGTTTGCAGAAAAAGATGCGTAAGGACCCAGAGCCCCACAAACCGCAGGCAGCGGCTACCATCATCTGTGGCAAGAGGCCTGTGGCATCAACCAGGGCACCTCTTTGTAAGTTCACACTGGAGATTTAGAGTCTATGTGTTTTTTTTGTTTTTTTTTTTCTCTTGAGCCATAAACTTGACTTCCTGCCCTTCATCCCACCCACAGCTCGGCCGGTCAGAGGAGCAGGAGCTGCCACGGTGGCCGTTGGTCCTTCCAGAGGTAAGATGAACTTTCTGCTCAAATACAAGAGTCCGTTACAAGTACAATTTACTTTATTATCCGGGTAATACTGGAACATTTAAGGTTTTTAAATTTGTTTACGTTTTGTTTATCATATTCCTTGTTTCATCAGGTGTCTTGAAGCAATCGATAGCTTCTACTGCACCAAGAGGAGGCAATGTCAAGGCGTCTGTTGGATCTACAACCACAAAAACAGGTGAGGAATCCACAAAAGACCTGTAAAGCTCAGTGATTATAGATCTCAATTCGTATGGAATTTTTTAGTTTTTTACTTTTTTAGAGACTGTTTGTTATTTTATTGTTTATAGTTTTTTAGTGTCTTCGTGTTGAAGCACATGTCAAGACATCTTCCTGTCTAGGTCTGTGTGGATTAGTTATTGTATTGGCCTGAAATGAACGTGGAGAAGAGGCTGACGGTCTCGTTTTGCAGGTGGGACCGGGGCGCCCAAGCGTCACGCGTGGGACCTGAAGGGCAAGGTCAGCGACATGGAGGATAAAGTCCGTAACTACCAGACCAAGTTCAAAACCGCGAACCAAGAAAACGAGCTCCTGAAAGGCTCGGTGGCCCAGACCCAAGTCAAGGTCGCGGAGATGGAAAAGCAACTGGAGCGACAGAGGAGCCAGCTCAGGTTCAGAGAAAATATCTTCTTGATAACGAACTTAATGCTGAAACTGTGCTGTTATTATTTATATCACCTACGCGTCGGGATGTTCATTTGGTGTCTTTGTGTGATTTGTAGTGAATATGAGGAGGAGCTGAAGACGCTGTCAGAAGTTCGGACCGAGTTGGAGAAAGTCTCCACCGATAAGAACTTTCTCCAGAAGGAGCTCACCAACCTGGAGGGTAAATACAAGGTGATGGAGACTCTGAGAGACAGTCAAGAGACCGAGCTTCAGACTCTAAAGGTAAAAACACCAGCTGCTTTAGTTTCTTGTTGATTTTTTTTAGGATTACCGGCCAAATTTTTAATGGTGTGTTTTGTTTTTTGTCCGTGTTTTCTCTCTAGATGAAGCTGTCGGTGCAAGAGGCGACACTGGCTCGTCTGCAGACGAACCTCAGAGACGCAGAGGAAGAAGTCCGCTCTCTCAAAGACATCGTGTCCCAGCAGAAGGACGATCTTCACGCTGGTGAGATGGAGCGCAGACGGCTCCACAACACCATCCAGGAGCTCAAGGCAGGTTACAGACCCCAGTGATGGCACCGTCCACGGGTTATCTACGCTGACTACTGGAGGGAGGGAGGTCTCTGACTTTGCTTCTGCTAATGAGACTAATTAATCTTATAACTGTTCTCACACAGGGAAACATCAGGGTCTTTTGCAGAGTTCGCCCACTTCCCAGCGGAGGCGTCAGCGGGCACATTCAGCTGCCCTCAGCTGACAACAAGACGATCACGCTGGCCAAAACAGAAGAGGTGAGAGCCCCGTCAGCGCAGAGACAGTTTCGTTGTTATGGAGAAAGTTTCATTTACAAGTTTCATCGTGTTTTGTTGTCTTTCAGTCTCACACAGGCAAAACAGCGGACACCCAGAAGAATTATAACTTCAGTTTTGATCGTGTGTTTGGGCCTCAGGCTTCGCAACAGGAGGTAAATAAACGTGGCAATCAATCACAGTTTAGTCATTTGTGAACAATCTTCACCTCCTCCTGAATAAACACCATCTCCGCGCTGTTTATTTATCGTGCGGTCGCCTGCTGCTGCTGGGAGAGGAGATTGTGATGACGGTTGTTTGTGTTCAGATTTTCGAGGAGATCTCTCTGCTGGTGCAGTCTGCGCTGGACGGCTACAACGTGTGCTGCTTCGCCTACGGCCAGACAGGAAGCGGCAAGACGTACACCATGGAGGGAGACACGTACGACGAGGCCAGAGGCGTCATTCCTCGGGCCGTGCAGCAGATCTTCAAAGCGGCAGAGAAGCTGGAAGCACAAGGATGGGAGGTTAGTTTTTTATCTTCATGCACTTTTACATATGGTTCTTTTTATCCGTGGATTCTGTGTCGTAATATGATATTGGAACCATTCTCTCTCTTTTGTCTCAGTTCACCTTCACTGCAAGTTTTGTTGAAATTTACAACGAGACCCTGCGGGACCTCCTGTACACGGGCAAAGCCAGCAAGAGGCCCGAGCACGAGATCCGCAAGTCGAGCAACAACGAGGTGACGATCACCAACCTCACCTACGAAAACGTCTCCAACGAGGATCAGGTACGGCGCCTCACAGGAGCGCTTAACAGCGAAACTGCAAAAAAATGTGACTTTCGCTGACATTTGTTACGTCCCCCTCCTCCTTCCAGGTCCACGGGCTGATCGCTTTGGCCAATCAGAACCGCTCCACGGCCCAGACGGCCCAGAACGACCGCTCATCGCGCTCCCACTCAGTCTTCCAGCTTGACATTCAGGGAGTTCACGCTGGCAGAGATGTCAAATGCAAATGTAGGTTTAATATCAGAAGGTTTCGCTTTAATTTAGAAATGTCTGAGCATTGTGGGATTAATGTAAACGCTTCTTCTTATTATTATTATGAATGTTTTTGTGTTTTTGTAGCCACTCTGTGCCTGGTGGACCTGGCAGGAAGTGAGCGCATGTTGAAGAGTCAGTCTCAGGGCGAGCGCTTCAAGGAGATGACGGCCATCAACGGCTCCCTGTCCAACCTGGGCATCGTCATCGCCGCTCTGGCCAACAAGGTCTGTTGCTGAGCTGTGACACCGCGAATATGTTTGTTTTATGATATTCATTGACTGACATATAAGCTGTGTTTGTCTTCGAAGGAGAGCTACGTGCCGTACAGGAACTCCAAGCTAACCTACCTTCTGCAGAGCTGCTTGGGTGGAAACAGCAAAACGTGAGTTCTTCGTCATATTTCAGCTGATTAACAAGTTGGACAAGTTGAGTTTTTTTTTTGTAAATTTACCGTATTTTATTGTTTGGAGCTGATTTTGTTTGTGTGTTTTCTCCTCCAGCCTGATGTTTGTGAACGTGGCCCCAGAGCCAGACAGCTTTGGGGAAACCCTCAACTCCTTGAGGTTTGCCAGCAAGGTTCGTGGTTCACATCTGTGACTTAATGTGAAACTAAAGCTAAACCCAACTTCAGCTTTATCTTCTCTTATATAGGACTGATTTTTATTTATTTACAAGTGTTTATTCCCTTTCCAGGTGAATGACTGCGTGATTGGAACTGCGAGTGCCAACAGGAAGTAGATGATTTAAAGGAGTGTTTTGTTTATTGTAGGGTTTTTTTTCTACTTTTGCCGTTATTTTCATGATGGTAGTTTAACTGTTTCATAAACTTTCAGCTGTCACGTTGAAACATTTAGTAACAGACACTTCTGCTAATCTGCAAGAACCAAAAAAACTGTTGTATATTCTCAGGTGATTCATCACTAACCATTAATTCAGGCTTTTAAAAAAAATCACATTTTATATGTAAATAATATGGGTGTGTAGCTTTTTTTCTTTTACTATTTTTTTCTTCTTGATGAAATAATTCTGTGACACATTTAATCTCCATTTTACTCTTCTTTTAATCTAACTCTTAGTTGTAACCTCATGTTTTGTGTAACTTTAACAGTGACTGCAAATAAATGTATAATCACTGCCAGTGTCTTGTTTTTTTCTTAACTCTGGCCCGACGTGCTGTAATAATAAAGACATTACATGGATGTATGGCCTGTGTTTCATTTGTTTGGTCTGAGTTTCCCTTGGGATCAGTAAAGTAATTGTCTCTGTCAGTCACATAAGTCAAACTATATATATTTACTGTAAAATGGATGATACAATAGTTGTAGCTTGTTCCATTTTATTGGTTTGTTTTCCTTTTTATTCTTTATTTCTGGTGCAAATTAGACTTTATTCATCCACAAGGGACATAGTTTGGTCACAGTAGCTCAGTTGCATATATATGTTAAAAAAATAAACAAATTAGTAAAATAAAATAGTACAAGCAAAAAAAAATGTACAAAAAATGGGGAGTATAATGACATTTCTCCTATTTAAAAAAAATCTAGTTATAGTGCAGTATTACTTTTATAAAATGATCTATTTCTTCTGTTATTAGGTTTATGCTACTATATTTAATTAAATATCTCATGAATTATGTAAGATTGTTAATTGTTTTTTTTCTAGTCTATCTGACATGAGTCCAATTATATTATTGCTGTAAATACTGAATATTATTGTCATTATTCTTAATTAGTATATATTCTGAATATGTTTTATATTAATAGGAACATTGAATATAACATGAAGTTGTTAAAAAAACAGCTTCCTCTGCTGTAATTATTACTATTGTTTGTAATAGTTCTACTATATTTAATGAAATATCTCATATTTTTTTTATAATTTAATTAATAGTATAACTTTGTTAATGTTTTGTTCTTGTCAGACAATCTGACGGATAGTAAAATTATATTATTACTGCAGTTTATATTATTAGTTTAAATGTTTTATTATTATTACTGGTAGTTTTAGTAGTATGATAATTAATTTATATATTAAAATATATTTTATGTTTTTTATATTGATTTTCGTATAAGTTTTATAAGTAAAATCACTAACGGATTAATAGTAGCGTTGAATATAATATAAAGTTATTTCTTCTGCTGTTACTATAACTATCATTAGCCACAGCGCTTCTATATTTAATTAAATATGTCATAATTTATTTAATTTATTTTCCGTCGGCCGAAGTCTGGCTCGTGTGTCTGGAGCCTCTTAAAGGCGACGCGTCGCTGTCTGTAAACTGCAGAGATCAGATGGGAAGAACCTTTCTGAAAAATGGTTGTCAAACGTCGGGTCCTGGATAACCCGGCGGCCACACGCTGCCTTCAGCTCGGCCACGGACTCCACTTTTAAGACCAGAGCTGTCCTCGAAAAACGGTGAGTGCAGCTTAAAGTGTAGTTATTATTATTATTATTATTTATTTTGTTCTAATGTGAGCTAGCTCGGAAGCTAACAGGCTACCGTCACATCTGTCCAGGTGTGATTGTTGGGAGTCTGGAGCTCAGACCTTTTCATGAGGACAACTCACGAGGACAGACATGTCAGCTGTGTTTTCACTCGGCACATTTATGTCCCACTCGGAGTGCGTGTTTTTGTTGTCCAGCTGTTGATTCCTCTCTCTCTCTCACGCTCTCTACAACAACAGCAACAAAGTGGTTATTGTCAGTGTCCTGTCTGTCTGAGATGTGGACATTTTCTCTTGACTACTTTTACCAAATGGAGGAGGTCCTGCAGAAATAAAAACATAAATAAATTAAAAAAATAAATAAAAATACACTGATGAGAAATAACTGAGGTTCTGTTGTAAGTGCAGACAGATAATAGTCAATTATTTATTCAATTAAGTGAAATATTTGCAACAGTAATACTTCACATTGTCTCCATTTGATAAATTATTATATTTAATGATTTATATTTGCAGATTCATTAAAAAAAAAACTACATGTAGTTATATATTTAACTTTAAGTCTGTTTCTTATGATCGTCCACCATCATTGGAGCCCAGCTGTGTTTAATTAAACTGATTGGTCTTAATTAGAATAAAGCCACACACCTGTCTGCATGAAACCTTACAGGTCAAAGACGTCAGAGCAAATGAGAATCATGAAGAATAGTCCAAAGAGAGAAGAGAGACACAAATGTGACCATGTTTACAAAAGCAGCCTCACCTCGTAGTTACATTTCTTTCTCCCCAGAAACGTAACTACACACCGTGGTGACACAAGAGCGCAAGATCTGGTTTGCTGTTCGGTATTTCCGGCTGATTCTCCATCTCCACAATTTGGTTGTTTGTTTTTCTTATCATTAAAGAATCGGTATCTGAGGAGGTTTGGAAACACGAACATTTGTACGACTCGTGCTCGGTGAAATTTCGGCAAAAGTTTCAGTCGCCGTTGATGAAAGTGAAGCAGGAAGTGGAAACAAAATGAACCCGACTGGCAGATTATGAATTAGGCTTCATGTGGAAGACGTTTGGGACGACCAGAACTCTTCGGGTCTCGACAGAAGCTTCTCTCCTCAGTGCAGACACGTGAAAGTCTGCATAGAGTTAGCCAAAAAAACACATGAAAGGACTCACAGATTATGAGAAAATAAGATTTTCAAGCAGCGTATGAGGAGAAAACCAGGCACTGCTCATCACCTGCACAACACAATCCCATCAGTGAAGCATGGTGGCGGCAGCATCATGCTATTGAAGGAAAGATGAATCTGGTCAATTAAAGAGATATATCCTGGACTAAAACCTTTTTCCACAGTGTTTAGGAACTCAGACTGAGCCGAAGATTCACCTTCCAACAAGACAACGACACTAATTACACAACTAAAATAACAAAGGAGTTACTTCGGAACAACTCAGCATCTCTGGAGACGTCCACCAAAAGAGGATCCTCAAATCCAGATGTGAAAAGCTTGTTGCATCAACCCTAAAGGGTTTTTCTACACTTAATATTGAGGAAAGGGCCTGAAAACTTGTGATCATGTTGTATTCGTTTTTTTTTGTTCTTCAATAAATTTGCAAAAATCTCCACAGTTGTGTGTTTCTCTGTCAGTATCGGGGTCTGTGTGTACATTAATGAGGAAACCTTGTTGCACTATAACAGATATAAAGACATAAAATGTACGGGGGTCTGAATAGTTTCTGTTCCCACTTGCTAAAACACTAAACCTTATCTCCATGAAGGTTAAAGTATTCAGCATTAGTTTAAAATGAGCCGTTGGTTCAACTGTGGTTTAATTTTGGAGGCTTTGGTTTGTTACTATTGACTTCTGTTGACTTGTTCCAACACGTGTTCCTATTATTTTGACATATTAGCTAGTGTGCTAGCTAGGTTAAATAACAACACTTAGTCACACTCAGATAAGGGTATTTTTTCTTTACCTAAAACATATTTTAACTGCGAATATCTGCAACACCTCCACCCAGATGCAGTCTCTGGCCATGGAAGTTGGCAGCAGCAGCAGCAGCAGCAGCAGCTCGGCCGGCTCGGTGGTGCAGGTTTGCTTCCCCAGCGCTCAGGCCTCGGTGCTGGACAGCCTGAACCGGCAGAGAGAAGAGGGCCGACTCTGTGACCTGTCCATCCACGTCCAGGGACAAGTCTTCAAAGCCCACCGCTGCGTCCTGGCTGCGTCCTCACCGTACTTCCATGACCAGGTGGGTGTGAAACAGGAGGACGTTACCTAGAGTCAAAACGTACGCTACCAGCTCTGCGTTAAAGCTTCACAGTAGATGGCAGATTGTTAATTAAATGCAAACATTTTTTATAATTTACTTCTACGTCTTTGCACTAAAAGTGATGTAAAAATTATTTATAAACACAGGGTTTAACCCTTTAACGTTCGTCTGGGTCGTATATGGGACAACAGCAGCTTCTTGAACCAATCAGAGCTCTATGCACGAGTTGTGTTTGAGTAAATGCTGCATGATGCAATATATTATATGTCATTATAGGATTCAACCAACACATTTTTTCAAAACAAAAAAAGATCGGACGAAGAATCAAGAGCTGTGATCAGTGTTAACGCTTGTTAGTAGCGTGTTTTCTCTTTAGTATTTCCAGCTGCTTCTCCATCTCCACAGTTTTTTAATCGATTTTTTTGGATCAATAAAGAGTGAACACACTGAGGAGGTTCAGAGATCGTTTTTGGCAAAATTTCCACCGAAAGTTTCAGTCGCTGTAGTTGAAAGTGAAACAGGAAGTAAAAACAAAAAAGACACAGCGCCAACTAGTGTTTGGGTGGCGTTGTTAAAGCGTGAACCAGACTGATGAGAAGTGGTCAGTATCATAAATTTGGCTTAAATCTAAACATTGAGCCTTTATATTTGTTCTTGTTGCAACTTGATTTGTTATAATTACCCGAAAAAATGAATAGATTGGAAAGAAAACAGATGGAGCAGCATGTACACAGACTATATATAATCAGACGGCTTAATTATATGTGAGTGCAGAGTTTTTAAAGTGTCGCAGTCTGACGACAGCCTCACACTAATGCTTTTTTTTTTTTTTTTTTTTTTTGTTAATAATGTTTTAATTATTGCTTTGCCAGAGAGCGCTGCTCATGTGCCAGAGATCCATTTCCTGACACTGGGTGGGAGGTTGTGTCACCCTGGTTACAGATAGATTCAGTCTGCCAGCAATTAAATGAGATTTTGGATTGAAATCAGCAGGTTCATTTGCATCACGCTGACAGATGATGGACAGACACACGGAGGGAGGGAGGAGAGGCTGATGTGATATGTGTATTTATACTGTTTTGTATATTTGCAGGTACTACTGAAGAACATGTCCACAGTCTCCATCCCGGCTGTGATGGACCCGCTGGCGTTTGAGAGCGTGCTGAGCTGCGCCTACACCGGTCAGCTCAGGATGCTGCGCGAGGACATCGTCAACTACCTCACGGTGGGCAGCGTCCTGCAGATGTGGCACATCGTGGACAAATGCACCGAGCTGCTGAAGGAGGGCCGCGCTGCGGCGGCGGCCGGGTCGGGCGGAGGCGGAGGCGGGGGAAGCGGAGGGGGAGGGTTAGGAGGAGAGGGAAGAGGAGGAGGAGGAAGAGGAGGAGGGGGCGTGCAGGATGGAGCGAGCGGAGGTGCGGCCAACCCCGGGTGCAGCAGCAGCAACGGGGACGGCGGCGCAGGCGGCGGCGATGCGGTCGGGGGCGACGAGAGCGTGGGTCAGGTCCAGGTGGTGGAGTCCAACGAGCCCCAGAGAGTCTCCCAGCCCCCCAGCCGCCCGTCCGCCAGCGAGAGCCAGTCCCCCAGCAGCACCAACTACTTCAGCCCCAGGGACGGCAGCGGATTCGGGGGAAGCGGCGCCGCCGCGACGGGAGCCTCGGCGGACGGAGGCGGTGCGAGCAACACCCCCAGCTACTGCACTCCGTCGGGAGGAGAGGAGGCCTTCCTCATCGAGGAGGAGGAAGAGGAGGAGGAGGACGTGGAGGAGGAAGAGGAGGAGGAGGTGTTGTACCACCAAAGGAAGAGAGGGAGAGGAGGAGGCAGCAGGAGGAGGAAGAAAATGAGCTCGGCGTCGGAGCAGGAAGTCGGGGTCAGCGACAGCTTTGGTGTGTCTTCCTATCAGGTGAGGCGTAATACAGTCACTAATTGCAGATGTTAACAGATGTTTTTCCTGGCTACTAAACACGTTGCCCTGTACCTAACGTGAAATGTCTGAAACGGAAGGACGGGGAGGACTCGGCGTTGCCCCTGCAGAAGCGTCCCACCTACAGCCAGCCCAGCATCATGCCCCGCAAGCAGTGGGTGGTGGTGAAAACCGAACGCACGGAGGACGACGACCTCATCGTGGTGTCCGGGGAGGAGGGAGGGGAGGACGAGGAGGACGAGGACGAGAGGGAGATGGAGCTGGCGAGGGGGAGGGAGAGGAGCAACTTCAACATCTCTAACGTCAGGAGCCTCTCGGGCGAGATGGGCGACAGAGCTGAGAACGACATGGACTCACAGGTCAGATGAAACTCTGCTCTAATAACAACAACAACAACAATAACAATAATGATAATTAGTAGCATGATTGTAGCTTCGAAATCACCTGATAACAGAAAAACTAGAGAAGGGACGGGGAAACTGGTGGTGTAATTAGTTAATTGACCTCTAGTGGGCGCCAAAGTGCAGAAGTCCAAGTTTAACTCTTATCATTTGAGCCTTTTTGCAAAAGAAAAACTCCTATTTAGGACAAATTAAATGCTGTTCATGAACATTTTGGAGCTTGTTCATGGTCTTGGTCTCTTTTGAAAGCCAAGACAAAAGTCAGAATCACTCTAAGTGGTGTTGTTGTTTAGTAATCAAAGTTGGCAAACAGTTGAAAAATAAAAAGTTGTTTTGAAATAAATGTGCTGGTTGAATCCTGTCAGTAGAAAATGACGTATTATATACAGCATTTATGCAAACACAACTCTGTGTACAAAGCTCTGATTGGTTCAAGAAGCTGCTGCTGTCCCACATACGACCCAGAGGAATGTTAAAGGGTTAAAAGGTAGAAGCTTTTCTACTTTTGGGGCGGTGTCTAGAGAGTAGGGGTTTTAGAGACTGGTTGAGGCTTTTAAGAAGCTTTTAAAAGGATTTTATTTTTCATCTGATCACCCTGGGAGATAATATCTTTTTACTTCTTGATACATTGATGTTGTTCTGTATTTTACATGTTTTATGTGCTAATGCTCTTTGCTTTTAAGGTGCTTTATAAATTAAATAAACTTACTGACGGTGCTGAGCTGCAGCCTGTTTTTATACAGGCTATACATATCTGCAGCTCACAGTTTATAGATTTCATGACTTCCTGCTCTGTTTTTACATAGACACATACACACAGACGCCATCTTGTTCAGGAAGAAGCCGTTTCCTCTGACTGTATTAGTGAACGGAGGCAGAGGTCGATCAACGATTAAAATAATCATAACTCACTGAATGTTCAACAGATTTTCAAACCATTTGGTTTATTATAAACGTCTTGTTATACACTATAGATTGGTTAAATTAAAATTGCAGGCATTGTGCAACACCATTAAAAAGCTTCTAAGTATTTGTTTGTATATCAAAATAGAATAATAATAATAATAAATGATAATAATAAAATAAAACAATAATAATAATATATTTGAAATAATAATAATAATACAATACAATTAGTGATATAATAATCAAAATAAAAGAAGATACAGGAAAGGTATGTGTGAAATAATAGTAATAATAGATTTTAATAGACTTTATTTATAAAGCACTTCACGTTTAAAGGATAAAACAACTCCATCTGAACAACGTTTGGTTCTGCTCATGTAGCTACAATTCAGACACAAGTTAAAGATGTTATATGTAAATATGAAACTGATTTAATAGATAATTTAGGAATAACATGGCCTCCTTAGTACACTGACTGATTTCTAAGTGTCATCTTACTGGTCTCACTAACACAAACATCTTTTATTTTCTTATCCTTACAAAAGCTAGTAATAAACGAGTTTAGTTTATGTTAGAGATACATCAAATTCAACACGTTCATTAGTGACAGTGGTTGGTCAGAACTGTGTTGATGTGTCAGTCACAGCCTGAATGAGGCATCTATGTGTCTATATCTATGGTGTTTTTATTAGTGATGTCATCAGAGACTAGTCGGTGTCAAGTGAAGTCGTGTTTAATTTTCATTCTTGCCTGATCTTAAATCTTCTGTCCGTCTCTGCAGGACTACTGCCAGTCTTCAGAAGACTACCTCAAGTTTGAAGGCAGTCTCATGGAACAGACGTTAGCTCAGCACCTCCACGACAGCGCCGCAGGTCAGAACCAGAACGCCAACCGCGCCGTTTCCGCGCTGCTGGGCCAGGTCCAGTCTGCAGCGTCGGCCCGGGCCCAGCTCTTCCCCCTGGACATGCAGGGGAACCAGATCCTCCTCTACAGCCAGGCCTCCGGACTCTCCCTGGACGCCGCGGCCGTGCCCCCTCTGGGCATGGCCGGGGGCATGATCGGAGGAGCCCAGTTCAAAGGTCCCAGTCTGGAGCACGGAGCGGTCCACCTGTCGGTGCAGGGCGGGCTGGGGGTGGACGGCATGGACGGCGCGGGGATCGGAGGCGGAGCCTGCAGCTCCGGCGGTTCGGGGAAAGTGTTCATGTGCCACTGCGGAAAGACCTTCACCCACAAGAGCATGAGGGACCGCCACATCAACATGCACCTGGACCTGAGGCCCTTCCACTGCCCCGTCTGCGCCAAGAAGTTCAAGATGAAGCATCACCTCACGGAGCACATGAAGACGCACACGGGCCTGAAGCCGTACGACTGCCTCGGCTGCGGCAAGAAGTTCATGTGGCGCGACAGCTTCATGAGGCACCGCTCCCACTGCGAGAGGCGTAGCGGCCTGGGGGAGGGCGGGGAAGGAGCGAGCGGCACCGACGGAGCCAGAAGAGGAGGTGGAGGAGGAGGAGGAGGTGGAGGTGGAAGTGAGGACGGGCCGGATTTCATTTCCTCTCCGCACCTTCTTCTGTCTGCAGGAGAAGGAGGACAGGGGGGGATTGTGGGAGGGGGAGCAAGAGGAGGAGTGTCTGTTTCAACTCTTTCTGCTGCTGTTCTGGCACAACAACAACAACAACAACAACAACAACACGTCTCGGCCGCAGGAAGCAACAACAGCAGCAGCAGCAGCGGCAACATGGCGGCTGCAGGGGCGCTGCTGAGTCCAGGTCAGGGTCAGGGCTCTGGGATGTTCGGTGGCCTGGGTTTGGGTCGAAGCGTGTGCGACGAAGACGTGTGCGAAGTCGACGAGAGCAGCGTGACTTAAGCCCCCGAACCGTACGCTACGTCCACAACCCTGACACAAAACACGACTGTTTCCCTGAAGCAGACTCCATCTTCTGCCAGCCTCTGAACCCGTGGCCTCATATACAAAAAAAAAAAAAGAAAAACGAAAAAGAAAAAGAAATGGACCTTTTGTGTCTGAGTAAGCTAACGTTTTAAATATCTAAGATATTTTTTTAATTTTTTGGGTTTTGTGGAAGAATGCGTGTGTGTGTGTGTGTGTGTGTGTGTGTGTGTGTGTGTGTGTGTCGAGAGGAAACCAAAAATGGGAAAAGACAGCGCTTCACTAACTAACTGTGAACTCCTGTGGCAACGTTATATTATCAGTAGAGTAGAAACTGTTCTAAATTGCTGTGGTTTTCTGCCGTATTGTGTTGTGAAATATCGCTGTGATTAGATTTTTAAGAGAAACACGTATCTGCATTTATTACTATTTGGAACAATTAGCTGGATCAGAAGTTGCAGACAAAGAAAAGTTGCAGTTTTGTGTTTTTCTTTTAATCTCCTCTCAGCAGCAGCAGCAGCAGCAGCAGCAGCGGTTCATCTATTTTCTGCCTCGATGTAACAGACGTTAACTGTGAGCACTGCCATGTTGCTTCAGACGACCCCGGTGGTGCTTTGCTTGAAGTTAATCATTTATCCTCCTCCTCCTCCTCCTCCTCCTCCTCGCTGAGGAAGGAAAGCCGGACTGAAGTCATGTTTAAGCTAAAGCTGTCAAACCCTTTTCTCCTCTTCCTGCTCATAACTTCCCCTCTGGTGCTTCTACTGCAGTTTGGTGGCTGCATCGTTCACAGAGTATACTATTAATCTTATTCCTGTAAATATAAAACTATACGTCATCCTCCATCAGGCCTGCAGCTCAGTAGTCCCAGAGGTTTTCCTTCAAGCGTCTCCTGAATGATCGACAGAGCAGATTTAGTTCAGGATCTAGGTCCTGTATGTTTGCACATGAAGAAGTCTCCTTGCTTCATCGTGAAAAGTGGCACACATTTTATTTTTTTTTATTATTATTTTCTACTTTCCGTTCAGACAAACACGTCCTGACCTCCCGGAAGTTTGTAACTGTTCCGCCACGGTGCTTTATTATATTCACAAACCGGATCAGTGTTAAAACTCTACAGAAGGAAAAGCTGCAGACGTTCAAGGCGCTGAGCTCACTGGCTTAATTTAGGAAGAAACGAGATTTTCTTCCGGTTAGGTTTTAAAACGATGCCTTGTTTGCAGGAAACACTGAGAATATGAACATCGTGGCGCAACATGAAGGATGATTTAAGTGCCTCTTGTTGGTTTTCTGGACTAAAGCAGTGTTTGCTGGTTTAATTCTGGAGGTGATGGTTAGTGGAGGAGCTTCACTAACCAACTTAAGACCGGTTCAGCGTTTTATTTTAGATTGATAGATTAAGATATAAAGCTGAGTAAATATGAATTTTACATTTTTTTAAACTACCTGGAGAAGAAAGAAACACTTCCTTGTCTCAATATACCAGATTTCCTCCATAAAAGTTCTAAATATTTAGTAATAGTTATAAATATCATGAAATATTGATAGTTTAAGTGTTAATTATTCATTACTATAGTAGTAAAGTTATTTCTATGTTAATTATGATCAGGTCACTGGTAACTTGCCAGATTTAAGCTGATTAAATGATCTCAAATAAATACATTAAGTGGCTAAATAATGTTAATAGCCACCACTGAATGAATATTTGGAGACAGGCTGTTATTGGTGCCATGTTACTTCATGGCTTCAAGTTCATCTTTGCTTCACTGTGAAACAAAAGTGAACGTTTTAATCTACCTGCTGAAATATAACCTCATAACCTTGTGTCCTGTTACCCCGTTGCGGTGAAAGGACTCTAGTAGTTCTGTGTCTTAGCTGTAATATAATATCAGTACTGTGTGATGCATTTAGGGACCATATCTTTATTATTATTACTACCACTACTGACAGATGCCACAGAGGCTCAGTAGATTTCTCGGTATTTATCATGAAGTAAAATTTTAATTATTCGTAATCTTGTTAAAATGACAAAAAAAAAACAAAAAACGTATAGCATATTTATTTATATAGATTTTTGCTGAACCACGCAGCTCAGTAAAAGCTTTTTATTGCGGCCACCAATTATTGATATGACAGGTAACCATGGCAACAGCACTAACGCTTTTAAATTTTCGTTGAATCAGTTCATTTTCAGAAAGAAAAACTCTGAAATTTAAAGAATATTCAGTGTATTTTAAGGAAAAAAATGGGAAATTGTGTCGTTATTTGTTATAAAATGCTTTTATTTTGTTCCTTTTAGAGAGGGAGTGGCGCCCTCTGGTGGCTGATATTGGTACCGCGTCATAACGCATACCTACATAAATGTGATAATACTTCACGAGGAGATGTAGCTGTATTATTGTTTTTATTTCTAACCTATTTTAACCAAATCTAACTGTGTAGAAAATATATTCCAGTGTAGCTGCAGCAGCAGTGCTGAGTAAATATCACACGTGACCTCTTAGACTTTTTTTTTTGTTTGTTTGTTTGTTTCATGTGAAGAGATGCAGAGTTTATGCTTTTACCTTCCGTGAAGGTTCAGCTTGGATGTTTTATACTGAGCTCAGTCTCGGTGAAAGGGTTTTTGTATGTGATGGACTTCTGGTGTTTCCTCTGTGAATCTGGTTCAGCTCCAGAGAAAACACTGGAAGACAGTTTAGAGCAGAAAAAAAAAAAAACACCGAAAGTGTTTTGTGAAACCAGAAGACAAAATAATTTTATTTTTTACATCCAGTGATCAAAGAAGAAGAAGAAGAAGGTCAGATGTTAGATTCAGTGACGTTCAGGAAACTACATGTGTCGGATCTAAACTTTTTGTTTTATATCAGATCAAATATTTATGTTCATATTAAGATGTGACTGCAGCAGAGTTACAGCTCAACAACCGGTGAATCGGGTAGAAAATTTACAATTTATGACAATTAAAATCCCTCAAGTAACGTATAAAAGGTCAACAATGTGTGGTTTGTAGAGACTTTTACTTTCAGGAAGTGCGAACACAACAAGGAAGGGCTCCGAAAATAGAGATGAACAAACGAGATGGTTCTCATTTTGAATTTGTTTAAAGTTTCCAGGTTGCTGAGGGACATTTTCTCCATCTTCACCTGTTGCTCTCACACTGAACAGGATAAAAACTACAACCGTGTTACATCTTTAAACTGAAAACCTAGACTGAAGTATTTTTGTTATTTTTCTACATTAAATGTTACACAGCTTCCTACGTGTCCTCTGATTGACCAGCTGATTGTTGAACAGTGATCACACACAGCAACATTTGTAAAAAAAATAAAATAAAATAAGATAAAAAAATCCTATGTGGTACTAATAATTAACTGCAGTACTTCAATATTCAACTCTCACATGTATGAAAATAATAAATTATTTGGAGCAAATTAAAAACCTCTGCCTGACTGGATCTCTTTTATTTCATTTTATAGTCCTAATAATAAAATTGTTCTTACTTACATCTGTTTTCTGCTGCTATGATGAAATGCCAGAAGAAAATACTGTTTACAGTGCCCTAACGAGCTTAGTTTTTTAATGTAGCCTGTATCATTTAGGACATTACTGCTTTGTGTCGTTGTATTTAATATTTTTATCCAGTATTACCTGTAGGACTGTGACTCTCCACATTCTCCATAAGGGGGAAGACTTTGTTTTTTTTTAAAGAAAAAGTCTAAAATTATAGAATTAAACAAATATAATAAAAGAGTTGCAATGCAAACGTCTTTTCTTTGCCCCCTGGTGGCCAGTGTTGGTATTGCGCGGTGGCTAAAATCAAATATTGTCTTCAAAGGAGTGGCCTTCAAGTGGCGGTGGACCCCTGAGTTGTGACAGTGGTTTCTCCGATGTCCGAAGTCTGTATATATAGGGCATGTGTTGACGTCACTGCCGCCCGCGGCCACGCCCCCTGGGTGGCAAAAAAAACATGAAGAAATGTGTCAGTAAATACAGAGATGGGGAAAATATAGATTATCAGATCACATTAAGGACAATTGGACTCGACAATGATCCATACGAACTAGTGTGGAGTTTGAAAGTGGATTAACCTCGGTATCAGTTAGTTTTAGTTCATTTCAGTTATGATAAATGTAGCTAAACAAAAGATGCTAACGCTTAAACGTTAGCTATACAATTACTGTAGCGTCTGACTGAAACAGGATGACGAGGTGGGATCACAAATATTACGTTTATTGTTTTATTGTTATTTATTCTTGGATTTGAAAGAGTTGGTAAATATAGGCCGTAACTACGCTAAAACAACAACATCCACAAACTTATCCGTCAGCCCTCCAGGACGAAACTTAAGAAGCAACTTAAGGTGTGACTTCTTCATCTAAAAATACAGCATAAATTAATATTATCTGACACTTAATGTGAACCACAACACCGGGTTTCTGTGTCTGGATTCCAGTTCTTTCTTAGTAATGCAGCGATCCTCCTCTTACTCTTTTCTTTGGTAGATATCTGCAAAAATATATTTCCGACTGCTTCAGATCACTTGGTTCAGACATTTGCACAACAGCTATTCACATTTATTTTAATTAATTTTACAATTTAGACGCTATTAAAGGCTCTGATTCAAACTAATGCTGCTAATCTCCATGTTCAACTGTCACTTTTTGGCCGTAACCATGGAGACATCACTTGCTGTGACGTCATGTGCATTCCCTCTATTCCTTTCTTGTCTTTTCCTCAATACAGAACAAAAGTAAATTGCACTCTTATTGTCATTGTGTGAAATTCATGAGGGATGTTTGTGTCTGAGGAGGAAAGTAGCTGCATCTGTGATTATCTGAAAATAAAACTGCAATTAAAGGAATAATAATAATAAAAAAAAAAAATCTGCAGCCTCTGTGGAATTAACAAAGATGAGATAAAAAACTGTTTTCCATAAAAAGTTTATTTTAGTATCAAAAATGAAAATAGTTTCACAGTGAACGATGGCTCGCTCTTCTGCATAAAGGAGGGCAGACAGATCGTAGTAACATTCGCGTCCATTCATCTACTCTAAAAAAAAAAATAAAATAAAACCAGAGCACGTAGTACCTCAAAATAGCATTTCATCTGTCGGGTAGGAGTCAGCAACAAATGAGATCAGGAATAAAACAGAAACAGGGCTCAGAAATCACCAGTTTTAATAAAAGGAGGAAACAATTCAGTAACTTAAGTGCAACTCTGATAGAAACACTAGAAAAAAAAAACTCTGAAGAGAATATTTAATTTAATGGTCGGTTTCATCTGACTGTCCAGTGTATAACTAGAGAAAAAAAAAGCACAGACTGAAAAATAATGATTGTATGAAAATGAGGCTTTGTGTGAAAATAATTATAATTAATAAACTGCATTTAACTTATTTATTGCTTAAGTAAAGAAAAACAAAACGGTCAATTATTTGAAGGGAACGGGGTTTAAGGGATTTAATTAAGGGAGATATTTATCTGAGGAAACATTTTTGTGCCAGTGCCCCGAAAAGAATAAGGCTGACATTATTATATAGATTTTCCTGCGTCAACAAATCCCAGTGATTCCAATTACAAATCTGAATATTACCAGAAAAATAAATATTTAATTCGTTTAAAACATTTGTGTACTGTAGGTACTGACTCAGTTAAAAATATAAGCAGTGACTTCATGAAGAAGAACACGTCTCCCGGTCTTAAATGGTTTGACAGAAGACCTTTGAACTGGTCTAAATAACATAACGCCATCGTGGCCGGATCCCTTTTAGCTTTCTGTAAAATAAAGTCATGATTCAAAGGTTGCAATTCAAATGTCACCAATAACACACACAGGACTTGATCTGGTCTTTTCGTAAAGGGGGGAGTGGGTTTAGTGGATGAGGAGAAAAATATTTAATATTGTCAGCTTTAAAAAAATAAAATAAAATCTGTGAAACGTAGGAGGAGAGATTTTTAATGGTCGGCTCCGTCATGAACAGCAACAGCAACTAAAACCATGTCCTCTGGATGTTCGGTTTCATACAGACCACCTCGTTCCTCTTTGAGGAAAAAAATAGAAATCAGCTGAAATATAAAAATGTAAACAAACCGGCAGTGAGACGACTGCACAGTTCACATCACCAGGCACTGGTTCTCACCGACTGAAGTTTGGGGTTCGAGTGAAGCGAAGCCGTCGTTCCCGGGTGAAATGTTCAGAGCTCGTTCTAATGCTACGTCCAGACGTCTGAGCAGAGGCTGATTGTGCCGTCACCAAGAATATGAAAACAGACAGAAGAGGTCAGCCGGCGTTTCCCAGCAAAATGGGAGAAAAAAAAAAAAAAAAAAAAAAGACTACTTTCCCCCCAAAAACACCCCGGCTTTCCAGTAAATAGCAGTTTATTATTTTATTAAATTACTAAAAACGCATGTGACGTGAGCGTCAGACGTCTCCCGTCTGTCCCGGCGGTGGGTTTGAAACCGTACGTCGTCTTTACAGGAGAAACGACTGAAGCGTCGACCCGAGGACACGTGTGCTTTTTTTCAGCCCAAGATCAAGGGCGACGTGGTTTAAAAAAGGTCAGTCTGAGTCTGACAGGACGATGATCTCATCTGGGTCACACTGGGTCGCCACGTTGACCTGGAAACACAAACACAAGCAGCGTTTGTAAAACCACAATGATGATGGGACTGATTGTTCAGGGGGAAGACGTTATGTTTATTTAAGTCAGATCTGAATATCACTGAATATTAACAGATCAATATGACATAAAGACCTTTGATCTTGATCTGTTGTTGCTGTAGTTAAGGTAGAAAACACCATGTTACACAGGTTATATCATCTTTACAAACTGAGTCCTACAGTGTAAATATGAATTTAGACTAGACCAGGTTTTTAAATACATCTAAAATCACTGAGGCCGTTTCCTCGTCTTTCCCACCTTGTTTTTCTTTGGAGGCGGCGTCAGCTGAGAGCTGCTGACCAGCTCCTCGGTGGGAGTGTCTGCTCGCGTGGACTCGACCTCTTGAGGCGAACTGCAGCTGAAAACATGCATATCCAGAGTGATGGCGGCGTCACTGAGGGAGGGAGAAGAAGAGGAAAGAAGAAAACAGACAGGGGAGAGGGTGGGTTAAAATCTGAACATAAAAAAATAAAATAAAATCAATCCAGAGAAATATATGTAAAATATTTAAATTAAAGGTGGTATTTCAAATGTGAAATCAAACTACTAAACTTCAACAGAAACAGAAACACACACTTTAACAACTAAGTGGTCGCAGCTTTATTTTCTGCACATCATGCAGAAATAGTTTGGTTAAATAATCATTTTTGAGAATAAAGCAGAAGCGAGAAATTCGTTCTCTTAGGGCTGCGAAAACACGATCTAAGACTATCCTGGTCGGATCATTTTATACTTCATGAGAAAAGTATTTTCGGATGTTCGTGTCCGTCAGATCACACAGTTCATTCAGCAGTCACCCACACACAGTATGAGGTTTACCCAGGAGATATTAACGTTTACACTCAGTATGTTTACATGCACGTGGAAAAAACTAATTACTGCCTTAGTCCGACTATAACTAGACAACTTCAGTGTAAACGCGTTACTCCGACTATAATCTGAGGTCTCCTATGTGATAACGTGAACGGAAATCTGCTCTTCCCCAGCATGTATACGCCTTAATCCAAGTTAAACTGGACAACATGCTCCACAACCGCTGCCTGTATGACTCCAGAACAAAAACATCCAAGAAAACCGGTCATCATGACCACGAGGGACAGCGTGCACATCATGTATAAGATTACAGAGCTGTACACTCCATCTGGTTGTGGTTTGAAATACATGCTTGAGTTGTTTACTTTATGACATCATAGGTCAACCAGAAAGGGGGCTCATTAACCCACTGACAAGATACATATCGCCACCTAGTGTGGAGGAGGAGGACATGTTCCCGCGCTGCACATAAACTGAGACAAGGGCAGCGTTCAGAAAGTCTAATTTTGAGCATGGTGCAATGCATGTGCATGTACTGACTAAGAATATCAGCATCTGTGAGGTCAACGAGGGGCCACTAGCATTTCTGCTTTTCTGCATTAACCACGTCCACTTTCAATTTCTGACCAATCACAGAATAGCAAACCAGACACGACAAGAGAAAGAAGTTCTGCCCGGTTGATGTGTCGGTTGAAGATCTGCTTCCTGTGGAGTAACAGGAACATGTTACAACCTTTAAATAGCGTCGACAGAGAGAAGCCACAGCTGCCGTTAGTGGTCGATGAATATTTATAAACACAACGGCGTCAGCCACTTGCTGCGTTTCCATTCCACCCACAAATACGCAAAACCGAAATCAGGCGATAAAAAAAAGTGGTAATTAAACCGCTGAAATACCAATAAAACATTATTAGGCTCATGAGGTGGTTTTTCAGACGTATTGATATAAAAGTGTATCGTAAAAGTGCAATAGATATTTTCCTGTCACTGGAGATTTATGGGATATTCTGTCTGTTTTATGAGAGCTACAACTCATTCACAAAACACCTTTCAATGGAAACAAGTGCAAAGTGCAATTACTTTATCGAAATTTCAGAAATATCGCTTTTGTTTTACAAAAATAAAATGTAAGAGAAGCGCAGCCGGTGTCTGAGGATGAAATCGTCTCAGAATTCAATGTCCTCACACCAGATTTTCTTACTGCATTTTGTCGTTTAATTAAAAACTAGGGTGGATTCTGGATTAATTCAAATTATGATGGAGACCATTACATTTCTTAAGTTGCTTTCAAACAACTCAAATTTAAGCTGCATTCAAAGTCATATTTCCATGTCTCCTTACCCGTCCTGGGTGATTGCGTCCTTTACATTTCGGGAGTTTCTTGGCGTCATTTCGTCCCTCTTCCTCTTCTGGCTCCTCGTGGTTCTGGGGCTCGGAGGCGGCGACGTCCCATTGGTCGTCTGAGTGTCACACTTTTCAACTGTGACTGCTGCTGGCGAAAGACCAGGCGTCCCATTGGTTTCTGTCTGGGAGACATCTGCAGTGTCCCCTGCGACTTTGTTCGTGCTCCCCACCACATCTGAGAGATGATTGGAGGAGTCCACAGGTTCTTCTAGTCCCGGGAGGTTCCCGTTGGACAGAGGCCTCTGTTCGGCCGAGTGCACGGGCTCTGACTGGCTGGGACTGTCTCTGGGGGACGTGATGTCGGACAGCGGAGAGATTTGGGATTTGCCGTCTTCAGAAACAGGACTCAGTCCACTTGTGACCGGCTCGCCTTCGTCTTTCGCGCTTCCTTCTTCGCTTCCCATCTGGTCGTCCGACAGATCGTCCTTGTTGGTGCCTTGTTCCGCTTGTTCCGCCTCGTTACCGTTGTCTTCCTCGTTCTCATCGTCTACAGGGAGACAATGGACACAATGATAAATGATCCTGGTTGTGATGTCACATGAACATACACATCTTATACATTTCTTTCTCCGATGGGCCAAAACCATTGTGAAGTTGCCGAAAACCGACAAACAAAATGGTGAAGCTGTGTGTCTACGGCTGCCATATGTAAGTCGGACAGTAGACACCCCAAGAGTTTGGCTGGGGGAGTCGTGTTCTTCCCGAAGTCGAAAACACAACAGGAGCAGTGGATCAAACAGTGCGGAAGTCCACCACTCCAGCTAAATCTCAAGAAAACAAAAAAACAAGCATACAAGCATCTGCTCCAAGGTAAGTCTAGAATGGGCTAAAGTCATAGTGATAGCTAGCTAGCTAACGTTGAACTAGCAAGACAGTCGTATACACAAAACTGCATATCACAGTTATGGTTACTACTGGTAAATATTAGTAATAACAGCCTAGATTAACTTAATGTTAGCTAGCTAGCAAGTTCACGTTAGCTAGCTAACTTTAGCTGTTGTGTTGGGTCTCAATGCTTGGAGCTCTCTCCAACGTTATGTTTCGTCAGTTTAAAGTTGATCATAGTGTCCCAACAGGACACTTATTTCGTTTTCGTCTTTCATGTAGCATTTTATGAATGGACAGTCTACTCCTGAGCCTGTGCTCCTTTTATCTGAGGTAGAGCTCATGGGGTTTCTCAGATTATGCCACTGACCGATATGCTTTCGCCTCGGTAAACGTACTTTCCCCTTCGTTGCATATTTTAATATTTTAGAAATATCCCTCCACTGCACACTGCAACTCCCTTTGCATCGATGTGGAGGATACTGCACAAGCATTGCTCCAAAAAGTATCACTGACTCACATCGGTCTGCTTTTCCCCCCGCCATGACACAGTAAGTAAGGGGGCGGGGCTAGCAACAGTAACTAAGGGGGCCGGGCTAGCAACAGTAACTAAGGGGGGCGGAACTAGCAACAGTAACCCCTCAAGGTTAAATGAGTTTGACACCTTTGTCCTACTAAGCTCATAATGAAAACATCCCATACGGATTTCAAAATAAAACGCCTCCAAACATGTTCAGTTTATTTCTCCAGTCTCACCTGGTCCATCTTGCTGAGTGCTGGCCTGGATCTCTTCTTCTATGTCTGGGTCTGATGACTGATCGTCGTCATCATCATCATCTTCGTCCTCCTCCTCCTCCTCTTCCTCCTCTTGCTCCTCCTCCACCTCCTTCACTCCATTCACCTCTTTAGTTTCGTCTTCCTTTTCTGATTTATGACCCTATAAGAGTAAAATCAAACAGTAATAAAAAAAAAAAGAAAAGAAAAAACTAAGAACATCTGTTGTGGTTCTATTACTGAAATTTTATTCCACTGTGCTTTAAATGACTGAAGCAGCAGGTCACTTCAGATGATGCTGGCAATTTTCTTCAAATATGTGTTTTGAGGTGGCCACTAGCATCCATTTCAGTTTATTATCAATCAAACATACACTCACTGAGAATCTGCTGCTCAGTAGAGGAGCTGTACGGTTACATTTCGTACGTAAACATGAAACCAAAAGAAACGCCTGTGATGATTTTCCTCCTTTACCTCTTTGTCCTTGTTGTCTTTCTCGATCCGTTTGGACCTCTCCCGCTCCTCCGTGTCCTCTTGTTTCACAGCATACTTGGTGATGACCTCCTCCAGACGAGTCACGGCCACTTCTCTGTTGGACCGCAGCTTCTTCAGCAGAGTGACGTCGACCAGAGCCGGATCGGCGGCTTTAGAGGCACAAAGGAATATTTTTCATATTATTTGTATTCGAGAATAAGACAAACGTCGAAAAGCTGCTTTTTCCTCATGTGACCTCGGTGAATATTTGTGCGTCTGCCTGGATTGAGTGACGTTCAGGAGTCAGGGTGAAAAGTCTCGACTCCTTAACAGAGGACGAAACCTGTGCATCATTATTTGTGTCGAATAGATTTTTTTTTTTTACCTTAAGTGGGCTGCAGAGACAGAAACTAACTTTTAGGAAGTGGAGTTTGACTGGGAGATTATTTCGTTACGTAACATTAGAATTGAGACGTCTGCAGTCAGGTTCCCTCATGTTAGCATTAGCCTTAGTTAGCATTCCTTAGCTCAGTAATTCAAACTATAGTCTATTGATAATGGTAAATGGTCTTACTTTTATATAAACCGCTCTACCTCACGTGTATCGTCTCCCACAAGCACCAAATCATCATCACAGTCATGTTCTGCTCCTTCAGCTCAGCCTGAATCACCTCAATTAGCTGCTTTTAATGCAAAACATCAACCAACACTGCAGATACATCCAGAATTATTATAATGGATAATTAAAGAATTATTTTTACACTTGCATATCTTAAATAAGAAATGTAACTAAATAAATGGATTTTTACACGTATTTTGACTTTTATTCGAATACAAATACTTTTTTTCGCCCGCACACAACACAACACACGCACATGTGTTGTCCAGTTGGTCCGATTAAGGCGTATACATGCCGGAGAAAAACGATTTACTATTGATTTATCTGTGTGTCTTAATTAGCTAAGGTGAACACGGATTTTTCACGTGTTTGCATGCACTTAAGTTCTCCAGTTAAAGTCAGATTAAGGCAATAATTGTTTTGTTTTTTTTCCCACATGCATGTAAACGTACTGACTGTAGCAGCTACAGACAAATCAAGCTTTCTGTATTCAGGAGCCTTCCTGGATAAATAATTACCAGGCTTGTAGCCGTCGGTGAGGCGTGAGCCGAAGTTGTACACCAGGTCCAAGTGCCGTCGCTCCTGCAGGCGGCTCCCCGTCTCTCTGAAGGCCTCCTGGGCGATCTGGTTCAGCTGTTTTCTGGTCAAGCACAGGTTGTGACGCTGGTTGGTGCGCAACACCAGCTGGAGGATGTCTTGGTAGTCGGGAGGGTCCCTCTGTGCCTCAGGTGTGTTGATGAAACGCTCGATCTGACAGGAGAGGGGGGGGGGACAAATATAGAGGACCTATTTTAAACTTCTGCCGTTTTGTGTTGTGTAATCAGTCCTCGGATAACAGGAACAAGAAAGAAAATTTACATACTCTGATTTGACAGGAAAATGACAGGAGGTGGAGCAACAGCAAACATGGTCCTTTCCAAACCACATGAACTCACCTTCTTGTTGATCTCGGGGTAACGAGTGCCACTATAGGAGATTCTCTGCTCAATGACTCGGCCCGTCAGAGTGTTGCAGTCTTTTAGTTCGCACAGCTTTTCATAAATCTTCATCATCTGGAAAACACAAAAAGAGAGGAGATGTTCGAGGCATCAGTAGCCATCAACCGTCTTCAATCATTCTTTATAGAGCTTTAATATTTAAGCCTCATCTATAACCAGCATCAAACTCCACAACCAACCTTGCGTTTCAGCTTGTGCTCCTGGATGTATGACGAGTCCTCAGCTCCCAGTTCGTCCAGATTCAGCTCAGCCTGTTGCAGTCGGCAGATCTCGTCATTGTACACCTTCAGTAGGTTCTCCAGGTAGGCGATCTGAGAGAAATAGAGAACAGACATGAAACTTTCCCCACAATGACTTCTGAATTTTTCTTTCATGTGATATTTGACTAGAAAAATAAATTTAAAAAAAGAAGGGAGACAAAAACATCATCTACACCATCTATATCGTCATTCACCGTTTTATCAGTTCATATTTACAGACTGCCTTTTTTTCCTCTTAATGTTCTATATTTAATTTGTTTTGCTCTTTTTTAATAAGTAATAACAATCAAAGTTTGTCAGCACTAACCTGTTTCCTGGACGCCCTTTTAGCTTTCTTCTCCGCTTCCGGATCCTCCTCTTTATTGTTCTCCTGCATCCCTGAGGTGGAAGGTTGTTCACTGTCGGCCACCGGCTCCATTCTCTTTTGGTCCTTGTCTGTCTTACCTCTCGTCTTGTCTTTGCTTTTGAGCTTAACAGAGGTAGATTGGGCACTGCTTGATGTTGAGGTAGAAGATCCAGACGCAAGGGTGGTGAGGACCTGCCTTTTTTTGGCGGCATGCTGCCTGAGTACAGTGCAGAGTTCGTTGATGTAGACAAATGTTTTGGAGTGGCTGGCCTGAGCGCGGGTCAAACATCGTCCCAACGTGTTCCTGAACTCCACGGAGGACAGATAGTCAGGACAGCACTTGGCGTGCTTGGCTTGGAGGAAGGTCAAGACCTCGGGGCAGTCTTTTGTGAGAGGTGAGCAGTGCTCAACGAACTGGGGAGAAAAAGAAAGGACGAGACAAAGAAAAGTTAGATAAAGGATAAGAAAGGAGGGTAAGGCAGGACATATGATGAGAACGCACAATTCAACAATACTTGAATCCAATGGGATCGTATTCACAGTTTTGGCTTTAATGTAAAGTCAAAAAAGTTTGTTTTCTTTCCAGACCTACAAAACCTTTGCAGCAATATATTAAAGCTATTAAAGCAACAAAATTAACACAGCAACTTTCCAAATACTTGTATTCTTTGGACTGGAAATGCACATTTGTCTTATATTTAACCATCTACACAGGAGAAACTGGAAGTTTTAAAAACACTCGCCTACCTCAGTGAACAGCTTCTGATTCTCCGCCTGTAGAACATGTGTGTTCGTCTTCGATGAGGCAAAAGGTGACTGGGAAATGTGAGTGGCCACCGGCAGCTGAGACTTGAGAGGAGAGACATTTTTGGCTTGCTGCTTAGAGGACGTGGCAGAGGCAGAGCAGGAGGGCTGAGGACTCTCCTCTTCATCATCATCAAGTACAATTATCTTGTCTGCCATGCAGGCAGGAGCCACCGCCATCCAACGGAACCGCTGTTTCTGTGAATTCAAAATACAAACGGAGAGATTATGATCAGGGCAACTAGTATCAAACTGGGGAAAACATCATGTTCCAGCATACAATATAACATTTATAGTGGTTCAGTGAAAACGAAACTTAAAGTAGTATCACCCTGAGGTTGACTAAGAAAACATGACTTAACTTAGATGACAAAGCAACATCTCACTACGGGGGGTGGGGGGATAATAATAAAAAAAAAACTTCCTGAGACTTGTGATAATCATTTTCAGCTTTGTCTATCGCTCATTAGTTAAAAAAACTGTTTACAAATTCAGTAACTCAGGAAAATATTCTTAAGCAGAAGCCATAAACCGAGAGAATCCTTTTTGTATCAGAGAGTGAAGCCATTTAATTAGCTTTAGCATCATGCTATCTACCAAACAACAGTTAAATGAAACTAAACCAAGATCGAGGCTTGACTTTTCCATCAACGCTAAATTGGCAGGTTTACACACATTGAGATATACTCACGTAGAGAGACTTCTCGCTTAGGAGCAATTTGACGTAGAAACAAAAGAAGACAACGGCCCCCCACGGAACATGTTTAAAAATAGTTAGCTTTCATTAGCATCCAGCAGCTACTTAGCATTGTGACTTTACTAAGTAAGACAATGGTGACTGAGGAAAACCCCGCATGTTGTTTTTTTTTTTTTATCACGCGGCTAAACAGGCGGCGTTAAAATCCCAGAACACACTGTGAAGACGTACATTTATATCCCACGGACTTCCTTTCCACCAAAATTCAGGCTCACTAACTTAGCTACGCTGCGGAACCGAGACCGAAAACGAACCCGCTAAAGCCCACGCAGCACCGAGGCCTCTGATTGGTCAAGAGAACCGCTCTCATCAGTAATCTCGTTTCTCATTGGACGCCGGGTTTCCGACCGGAATCAGCAACAGGGTCGATGATTTCACAACGTTCCGGAACTTTCCCATAAAATTAAAATTACAAAAACAAATAATAAAAAGTAACAATTAACCGTAATATGGCACAAATTTTAAATGTAAACCCTTAAATAATTAGAACATAAGTGCTGATTCCGGCACTTTATCACATTAGACAACATCAGGAGGACACTTTTTCATGGCACCTTATAAATCAGTTTTGAGTTCATGCAATTTAAAATGAGTGCTGAAGTTAACACATACGGTTCATGCCCCATAAAAGGTTAAATACAATTCACCCAGACGGATTCTCGTACTGAATTCTAGGGTAGGTAATTGTGTATAAATACATAAACACACAACTACATTTATAGTTGTATTCCACAGGACTGTACATTATTTATATATCATGTTTAATTGCTCATGCGTACATGATGCAGCAAACAACAGCAAGTCTGCAGCTGACAATGGACACTTTTGTGCAAAGTTGAACTTGTATTTCAAGGGTGTTTGATGGATGGGATGTGATAGAGTTGGGGAGAGATCTAAATTCCTCCTTGGTATATTTTGCTCAGCCACTAATCTACATAATTTGCTCCTCTACCTGTCGTTGTCTTTATGCATTATGCATGTTTATGCATTAGCTCTTTATTTTAATGTTTTACTACCTATTTTATGTGATATATTTATATATATATTGATTTTTATTATTATTATATTTAATTCCTCTCATTAATTTATTATATAAAGCCATATGTCAGGAAATGTTTTTGTAAAATATTATTATATATTATATCTCATTTTATTATGTCTCAATTTATGTGAATCTGCTGCAAAATTTAGTTGGTTTTACTCTGAAAGGACAAATGGAAATCCCTCTTTCTCATTAGTGTCAACAGGTTAAATTTACCAGAAACCATAAACACTGTAGCAGCTTAATGTTTCATTCATCCAAAACTGTATGATGTGCTATTTAAGTTTGTTATCTGCAGTGATATACACATTTTCCTCCTTATTTTCCTGGCATAAATGTATATGTGACACATGAATAAACAAACAAATTGGGAGCAGCATGTCTCGGGGTTGAGTTCGTAAGGTTGCACAGAGAGGAAGTGTCGCCAAATTAAAGCTCTGATTTCAACAAATTATCATTTACAAATTTCTTTCACTTTTCCAGTGTGTGTGTGCAGCAACAGCTGCTGTATATCACCATAAAAAAGTAAGACTCAAGGAATATCACAACATCTTCACACTGAGCCACATGTCCATTCCCAGAGAGAAAGCTTGAATGTAGCTGAGTCCAAACAGGAATGCAGTCTGGATTTCCCTGGACACACATGGAAGTAAGTGTCTACAGGAACAGGCGGGCAGCCACTTCTTAAATCTCACCCAGGGTTCAGTGTCTCGCAAACACACAGCTGACCATTTTCATCGTTACTTCTCTTTCTGTGACGGGAACAAGAAGACATCAGCTCAGAGGTGATAAAAAAAAGGCGTCTAGAAATATGTAACATGAATATAAACACACTCAGAGTTTTCTGTCTTAGTAGTCAGAAACACGGCATTACCTTTTCCTGTATATCCGCTTCATCTGAGCCCATAAGCAATGAAATAAAACAGAAAAAGTCAGATACAGAAACAATAAAAGTAATCTTACAGGCTTGTTTATGTTTTTTACTACATATTTTTTTTTAATTTTATTCAGAGGGTAAGAACGTACCCAGCTTCATTGCAGAAAGTCATCACATGGCAGCATTTAATTAATAAATTAGGAAACTATTGTTGGAAAACTAGTTACTGCGTCTGATTTCTTTGCTACCTGAGCTGGTGAAGGTCCACGACACAAACTTGATGAGGCCGTAGAGTACGAGCGCCACGCCAACCATAGCCATGGAGTCCTCGATGGAGGGACTACTGAACCCTGAAAAGAAAGAACGATAATGATAATAATTTAACATCTAACTGCTTTCCAATCGTCTGAGTCCCATCTTTATGTTAACATGGATGAAAATATTTATTTTGGAACAGGATTTTCTCAGTTTAAGCATGAAGTCTAATTAAAACAAAGTTTGCAGGACCGGAGTTGCATGTTTTTACCGCTGCGTATCAAAATAATGAAAATCCAGCAGCTACACGTGTTCATTTTTCATAGAACTTTCTTAACATATAAACATATATTCAGAAAAACATCTCACAGTATCTAGTTCTTCTCTCTTCTCTATTTCATCCGGTACAATGTGCAATAAGAAGCACTTTAACAAACTCCCTTCCACATTACCGATGAGGTTGAGGGTCACACTGGTCCGCCGTGTCCCCCCGGGATGGACGGCCACGCAGGTGACCTCCCCTCTTCTGCCCAGGTCCAGTTTAGACGTGTCCAGCTCCAGCCGGGTGGTCTGGCCGTAGGTGCCGTCCCAGGCCTGCCGGTGGCCCGTGACGCTGCCTGATCCTAAGGGGATAATTTTCCCGTCGGCACCTTTAAACTCCCAGCTCAGCTCCAGGGTTAAGGGGGCGAAGCCGGACGCTTCACACTGGATGTTCAAGGTCTGACCCGGGACAGTGAGGGGCAGAGTGGAGGGGTGGATAGAGAGAGACGGGGGCTCTGGGTAGAGGAGGAGATAAAAAATAAGAAAAATGTGAAAAGAGTGATGGCTTACTGTTATTTTTGCACATTTCTTTAGAAAAAACAGAGAGTAGATGATGATTAAGTAAAAGGATTCCCTCACCTACGATCTCGAGATCTATTGCCACCTGAGCCACCAGGTAGGGCAGGAACACCGTGCAGATATACGTCCCGGAGTGACGCACTTCGGCCTCCTGCAGGATCAGCGACGCGTTTCCCTTCTCGTGCAAAGCCTCGAAGTCCAGCGTGGCCCCTTTCTCCTGCGTGTCGGCCAGGCGGTCCGTCTTGCCGTCGTAGGCCAGGACGAGTCGCCCGTGGCCCTTGAACTGGTAGCGCCACTCCACAGCGAAACCTTTCCCGGACAGAGGAGAGGACGGGTCGGCCCAGAAGCCGCAGTCCAGCAGCACCGGCTCCCCGAGTCTGGACTGAACCGACATCGTTTTACTGGTCACGCTCAGGACCACTGAGGACACAGACGCAGACTGTGAGGTAAATCAGCCGCTCAGACACAATCAACCTTTCTGTAAACACGTTTTATTCTCCCACCATTCTGCTCTTTGGATCCTGTAGGAGCACGCGTGACCGTAGTTACGCCCAGTGGTTCCTTGAGGCTCTGGAGAGCAACTGAAAACCAGTCGGCCTGCAGGTACACGGGGCTGAAGGCTGACTCTGTGAGGGAGAAGACCCACTTGAGGCTGGAGGGATGCGGCAGGAAGGGGTTCATCTCGCAGCGGGGATTCTCGACGGAGCCTCTGGGAGGGTTGAGGGAGCGGTGGCAGAGAGTGGCAGCCGGGTCTGAGGAGACAGGAGTCATGGTAGCACATAGATGACATTATCAGACCCTCACTTTACTAATGCACACTACAAACAACACACTAATACTGATCAACGTGAACTAACCGGTGATGAGGTAGATTCTGTCAGGGCTGATGTCGGATGGAGACTTGCGTCTCTCTGTGCTCTGTGGGTCAGTCCTGATGTGAAGTAGTGATTTCTCCTGGCTCGTTGCTGCGGTCAAGCCTCCACCTCGAACTGCTTTCTCCTGCACAAACCAGCACTCCAACACCGGACAGCCGCCGCTGCAGGCTTCAGCAAACATTTATTTTACTTATACACTATTTATGATCTCATTTAGGCCATAAAATGTATTTGTCTTCTTAATCATGACAATTTCTAAGTAAACTGAAAATTGTCTGATGGTGTGATTAAGCATTTTAGCCACGAGGGGGCGGAGTACAACCTATAAACGTTTCTCACCAAACTCCTTTTATATATATGTAGTTTTAAATCCACCCAGGTTAAAGTTACATTTATATAAGGATATTAGTCTAATCGAGATGTTTGGCCACGTATGTGACCCTAATGCTAAATTCGGCTATGTTCTCACAAAGCAGAGGTATTATTATTACTATATAGCAGAGGTACTAATTTTAAAGTTATGTTTGAATTTCATCAAGCGGTTTCACTATGAGGGGAGTTTTTTTACCCGTTTTTTGTGACTTCCGCGAATCCGCAAAACATCTTGCATCTAATAAACTATATGGTGTGCATACAATATATTCGCGCTTTGCATATTGGCTAAACATTCGCCTACCTTGGATGAGGCAGGAAACAGCGACCAGGGTCAGTTTATAAAATTTGGTAAAGTTCTTCATGGTTGTCTATAATCAGTCTGTTTGCAGGTTCTCTTCTGTGCTGTCAGACACAGCACCAAGCAGATGGTTCGGTGTCACCCTGCAAACCCAGCGTTAGTTTTTAGTTTCACTTTCACCAAATCCAGCGCAGTTAAACGCTTAAATTCCGGGTTATACTTTCAAAATAATATGAAAATATATCAACTGTTTGGGGACATAGAAATACATTTATATTTGAAAACTCTTAAGATAACTCTTTCACCTGGACCAGAATTATTTATTTATTTTTGCTTAAATTGAAGTATATAAACTGAGTCAAGAGTAGAGCGACTGTTTAATGAAACAGTTGCACGAGACTTTGCGGATACGTCCAGCGCGTCATCAACAACACGCACTGTTGCTATGGTAACTACCACACACAAGTGGGACGTTGATGTTGTTCCCGCTGCCGTTAGTGAGTCAGTTGGTCACAACAGTCACTGGAAGAGGAGCACGTCAAGCTAAACATGTAGGTGGTAGATGACTGTGAGAAAAAAAATAAAATAATAATAATTTTCATGTGGAAATATTTTTATTGCAGCCCAGCGTATTACTCTACTCCCACAGCAAGGAAACATCAAATCAAAGTTTAATTTTGGTTAACGTCTGTACCGGTAGTACAGAGCAGATCGTGCGGGACCGGAAGTCGTGCGCAGAAACAAAATAAAACATCCGGTTAATTTTAAAAATAATAATAAATATTTTTCTGCGGTAACTTGCCCTTACTTCATGAGTCGCCATAATTGTCGTTCAAAAAGCCTCAGAATGCCACGTTTTTACCTCAAATTTTCAAAAACTTTGCACCGCCCTCAAGGTTTTTTGAATTTTTCTGAATACATGATGTTGAAATGGCATGTTTGTTTTTATTTCTATCAGTTTTTGTATTTGGCTGTATACGTTTATATTCTTCACTAAAGGAAAAACAGGATAGGGAGGAAAAGGCTGAATTCATTCTTCAATTTTAAAATAGGATTCATTTGCAAATCATTTAGGATGAGGGTGATGTTCTCTGATAACAAACAAAACAAATAAACTTATTCAAAAGTCATAATGATGATGTTTTTGCTCCTTAAGACTCCGAAAATGGCAAAGGAAATGACCTCCTCACCGGACTGGCCCCAACCCTATTCATTTTCTTAAATAACAACAGCCTTGTTAATATAAATTACCAATGCTAATATTTAAAATATACCCTGTAATTTCTGATTTTCCACTGTCAATATTAAATCTGAAATTACTAGGCACCTTTTTACTTCACAAATTACATTAGGATCATTGCCAGTCCTTTCAAGAATCAAATCGGTTGATTGAAAACGGTTAAAAAAATAAAATACTCAGAAGGAGAAGCACCAGATCCGCACATTTGATCAATTGCTGACTTCTTTGAGCTACATGTGTATTTATTGTTGGATATTTTAATGTACAGTATAGAAAACATCCAGTTAATTATTATTTTTTTGTCAATATCCTATGTTTGCAGGTGAATAACAAGTACTAACGTTTCTCTTCACAGTGGTGTGAAGAAGTATTTGTACTTAAATGCAGTACTCGAGTAAAGTATCTTGACGTCAGACAGGAGTGAATACCTGAATGTTGAAAGGACCACATGCAATAATGTATTTATCAACTCACGCTCACTTTTAATTTCCATCAGAATTCAAATACCCACCACATGTTTTGCAGAGGAGAGGTTTGTTATTTGCATGATAGCACCAGGAGGAATTCACCACCGAATACTGAAGGTAAGAACTAGTGGAGAGGAAACAGTCTGGAAATGAGAGTGGAGTAAAGACATGAGCCTCGGAAACAGACGCCCTACGTATCTACAGCCCAGTTTAGTTCAGTCACTTGTACACAGAGCAGAGCCAGTCATGAAGTGAAGCCACAACTTCCACAGCTTCAAACGGATTCAACAGCTGATCTCAGAGCTCGGGAGAAACACAGTCGGCTGAGCTCCTTCCACGTCCCTTTTCACATCAGATCACACAACGAGCAGCACACAGACAGACAGTTTTCTTATTACAGCAAAGCATAAAAAAAGGCCACAATCCCTTAAACAGACGAAACAAAAGGCAGAAGGTGACGGAAAGCGAGAGCAGGTAATGTACGCTCCTCTTTAGAGTGCTTAAAAATAATCAGTAACCTGATATTCATTTTCTATCCAAATAATTTTCTTCAAATCAAACCATTTCAGGAAGTGGAGGTTGTAACTGTGACCGTAAATACTTGTTCCTCTTTAAGTTGACCAGACTAACCCGTAACAAAAACACATCTTGAAGGAGCATCATCCTGCTGAAAGACGCCGCCGTCATCAGGGAATACCATTCACGTTAAAGGGCGTACGTGGTCCACATGAATAGGAGGAGGCAAGATCTTCGAGCAGCACACATGCAAAAAGAGCTACAGTTTTGTAGATGCTCTGACCCGGTGTAGCCATCAAAATGTGTCTCCTTCCACTTGTCCAGTTTTGCAACTTTGAGGGTTTATGTTTACATTATTCAGTTAACCTGGTCATAATGTTTTGGCTGATGAAATCAATATGTCAAGATTACAACAAAGAGTCCACAGACACACTGTGGTGGTGGTGATGATGTGCGTCACGCTACCTAAATGCTAATGTTAGCATGCTAACTAGCACGCATAAACAGCCCCGTTAACTCGCTCAGTTTTGCATCTTTAGCATATTAGCATATTAGCATGCAAACACTGGCGTTAACTCACCAGGGGCTTCAACTCAGGAGATGAGTGACTTACAATTTATCCTGCAGAGTTCAAGGATTATCCAGTTTAATATCTAACGGGATGTTTCACCAAAAAAAAAATCAAAAATCAATCAACTCAAGTTGGCTCTCGAGGAAAAAATCAGTAGATAATTAAAATCATTAGGATCTTTGGGGTTAACATTTGCGGATTCACAGATCAACATTTCCACTAACGGGACTAAAAAAACCTTTTTGTCTAAAGAGTCTCGATTTATCTCGACACAACAATGTTCCCTTTTGTTAAAATGCATCACATCAACAGGAACACATTGGCTTAAAAAAAACTACAGTACACTGATAAATATGGCATATTTCAACTTCAACACGGTCCATATATGTTGATAACGTCCAGTCCTTGTGTTCAGGTCTGAATGTGCAGCTCCTCCACCAGGACGTGAGGCACCGGGCGAATAAAACAAAAAAAAAAAGAGTCAGGAGCCGGGCTCGAGTCTAACGGGCGGAGAGGAGGCAGAGGCTGAGGTCAGTACTGGAAGGAGATGACGGAGTTCACTTTGTAGACGTGATACGAGCGGTTCCAGAAGACGCGAGTGAAGTAGTTGGTGTAGGGCGAGTAGTTCATCTTGATCTCGTGACAGAAGCGTCCGTGCTTGGAGAAGGAGTAAATCTCTCCTTTGTCGTAAACCACCTGAACGGGACAGAACACAGATCATGAGTGGAACGACTCGAAAATGTTCCACAGACTCTCAGGGAAAAAAAAAACAAAAAACGTCACCATTTCAAACATGTTTATCTTCAGCGTCTCTTTGAGGAAGCAGTGACGACGTGTTATTTATCTGATATGACCACTGTTTTGCAGTAACTAATGATCTAACGTGTTACTATTTCAAAACCAGTAATCAGATCAAAGTAACTTCCTTAAAGTTACATACTTATGAATGAAGGTGTGGCTTGAAGCCATAAAACAGGTGGACAAAGGTGGAAAGTAATGGGACCCTGATTGTTGATATGTACATGTGCGGCAAACACTTGATCATGATGATGCTAACGTTAGCTAATGTCAGTCATCTGAGTGGTTAGTTATGATGTTAAAAATTCAAAATTTATGCTAAAAAGTCAAAGTAGTGAATGTTTTTGCTGAACTGAAATGACAGTTTGTAACGACAGAGCTCAGAGTTACGTTACTGTGAAGTGTTTTTTAATGAAAGGGTTAATGCTGGCTAAGCTTCATGCTGTATTTATGTCACGAATAATTTAACATTATGGAAGGATTATGAATTGAAGACACATTTCCGGACGATTCAGTGATGTTATAGTAAATATCCCAGTATGACACTGAATGGGGTCGAGTACCCATTTCTCAGTAGATTGGCTATATAGATATACGGCCACTATTTTTACAAGTTTTTCTATAAATGTCGCAGATCGTCACTCGGTTATATTTGTGTCTGCCTGACTAATTTTAGCCATGTCGCCCAGTTTGCGGCCAACAAATCGGGGCGATTTGTATTCACTGCCAGTGGTTTGGTTTCACCCAAATGGGGGCGTGGCCTAATTTGCTACTCTCTTCAATATGGCCACCGCAGGCTCCGCCCACTTCGGGCTTCATTTCCAAGGTTCAGAATCCAACGGTCACTGGTTTTCTAGCTGCACTATTTTGAGTTTGTGTTCGCTAAAGACAACAATATTAAGGTTCGCTGTCCACTCTGTGCTGGTCACAAAGTCCTATCTAGCTATACTGATACACAACGTTGAACTTAAAGAAACATTTGGTGAAGCTAACAGAGGAAGTGCTGCAAAAAAAAAAGCAGAGAGCCAGTCTCCCACCACCCAAACAACAAAAGCTGGTGCAAAACCAGTAAGTGGGGGAGAGTTGAAGAAGTTGGTCAGACGGTATGTTGTAGAGGAAATGCTGCCTCTTTAATAAAAATGGTTTTTAGGTTAAAACTGTTAAAAATGCACTTCCAATAAGAATGTAACTAATAAGTACTACTGCTGAGAAGTAACTATAGCAACACTGGTTTCGACTCACATGTCCGTTGGAGATGTCGAGCAGGTCTTTGATCCTGCAGCCCTTAACGTGAGTGAGCTCGTTGCAGATGGACTCCTCGATGATCACATAGTTTGTTTTCTGAGACGTCAGGAGCTTGTAGATGTCCTCTGCAGACCTCATCGCGTACACCTGGTAAGTCTGCGACAAGAGGAAACGAACAAAACAAAAACAGCTGTGTCAATAAACTTGGGTGAAGCACAGGTTAAGATGTCTGATCTTTTATCTATCTTTTTTTTTTATAATGCATGTAAATATCTACACTTGATAGACACTAGAACCGTTTGGTCCCTGTTTGTAAAGATTTCCACTCACGTCTTCAGTCCTCTTCAGTAGATTGACGTCCGTGTACAGCGGTAAACTAGTCACGGCCGAACCCGAACACAGCTTCACGGCTCCTAAGAGCTGAGGGCTGCCTGCGAACACAGCCGCCACCGGAGCCTGGGACCTGGAGGAAGATGGTGCCAGAAATACGAATAAATAAATTAATATATAAAAGCTTGTTGATAAAGATCTGAGGACGCACCTGATCCAGCTGATCAGCTCCACCGTGTCTGGGTCGTAGAACTCCTGCAGCTCTGATAAATCCGCTAAAACACGAGGGCAGTACTGCAACACAGGAGCAGGAGGTAAACAGGACATTTAAGGTGGGTCTAGTGTGATGAGCTTCCAAAGGAAAATGAGTCTCACCTCTCTCCACAAACTGAAGCCAATGATGGTCGGAACAGCTGTGCTCAGGATCAGAGACTGGAGAGTGTGAAAGAGCCCGTATGAGAAAATACCCAAACACTAACGAACCAACGTTAAAGGAGGAGACACTGACCAATACTACAGGGTGGATGGACTTGAGCTTGAGCCACTTAAACACCGTCATCCAGAGGTCTGGAGAACACACACCGAAGGCTGTGAACATGCAGACGTACGGCGTCCATAAATACTTCATCCTGCACGACGTAAGGACCCAGGTCAGGTTAAGGAATTATTATTTTAGAAAACATTAAAAAAATAAATGAAGGAAAGCTTACCCATCAAACAGCAGAGCCAGGCCTCCAAATAACAACGTGTGGAAAACATGATAGATGACCTCGGGCCGCTCTCCCACCCGTCCATCCTCAAGTCTGTGGCTGGTGCTCGTTGGTTGACCGCTGAGGACGAGAGACGCCACGAGTAGAAACGTTAACAGTTAATTAATCAGGAAACTTCCCTGTTTTACTGAGTCTGTGTTCAGGCAGGAACACACCAAACAGTGTGTGTGCACATACAAGGAATCTGGTCACTTGGCTCAACAGCACAAGATAAAGCACTTAAATAAGGTAAGAAAAATAGAAAAGCTGTGCAGCATAAATTAGACTTTCAGAATAAAATAATAAAAGAAGCAGATACAAACAAGTTTTAAAGTTTTAAGTTAACCTAGCCTTATGCTAACCTTATGCTAGCTAGTTATCTAGACTAAAGACTTAAATGAAAAAAAATAGCAGCTGTCATCATATTTGTGTATTTAATTTCACTATTTCTGAGTATTTATCATTTTTCTGAGTAATTTCAAACTTTTAATGGTGATGGATGAACATGGGAGGCTGAGGAGAATTTAAACACAGCTCAGTGACTGATGAGGTGATTGGGCTTCAAAGTATTTTACAGGCTCATTTAAGATATTTAAAGTAAGTAGACGCTGGGATACTTAAATGAGGGTCATGAACACGTTGACAGACGTTGGCAGTAACATTTATAGGCCTGTTAATGGAGAAAATAAGACATTTATTTCATCATCCGCCCCATAGGGTCACAGACTCTCTCTAATATACGTCTCTGTGTGTTACTGGAAAAGGAGGAATCAGGAAAAGCTATTGTCACAGTCTTAAAGGGTGTTATTTTCATTATCAATCATTTTGTATAAAAGGTTAACAAAAGCTGTTAAATATACACTGGAAAAAAAACATAAAGAGGAACCAAACTTCTTTTAAAACCTGAATTCAGGGAGAGTGTGGACTAGTTTCTTAAAATTAGACCGATCCTTTCTCAGACCAGTAAAGTTTGGCACAGGTTTCCCACCTGAGTCTCCTGTAGATGGTCTGCAGGGTGGACAGGAGGCAGACGGTGACAACCAGGAAGTAGAAGGGAAGGACCGAGGCCTGAGTCAACCGCAGGAACAAGTCCTGACTGGGTGTTTGGAAACTCTCTTGGCACAGCAGGAAGTTAGGGACAAAATCACTGAGACAGAAGAAAAGAAAGTTTGAATGGCGTTAGATCTGAAAGCTGCTCACTGATGGAGCGTCCCATTTACTGCAGAGAGCGGAATTCTGGGAATGACGACGTCGGAAAACTAGACGGATGCTTCCATGAAAGCTCCTGTGTGTTCAATATTTTATGGCCTCAATTTATTTTTAAGTGCAGAGTGAAATTATTATTATTTTTTTTTTTTTTAAACTTTGATTAACTAATATCATTCCTATAATGTTAAACAAAATTTAGGCCATTTAAGTCACACAAATTGTAAATTGAACAGATAACTTGAATCATGAGTTTTTTTTACTAGAATTATTTACAGTGATGAAATCTATGAAATCTAAGACCACAACAGGCAGAAATGTATAAAAATATTCAAAACTTTAAATTGTTTAATTTAAATGTAGAAACAACACCATTAATCGCAGTTTGCCACAATGGTTTTTCACACAGTTTTGTTTGTTTTTAGCCGTTATTAGCGCGACATGGTCTTGTAGTTCCAATATAACAAATGAAAAACTAAAATTACACTCCAACAGCATTTAAACATATGTATGTGGAAAAATACTGTCTGTACGACTGATTTAATGCCACAAAAACTAATGAGAAGATCTAATAATTGAATATTACAGGAGCTTCTAATTAGCGTTTACACACGTGGCGGCCATCTTGGAAACTCAACTAAAAATTCCCGACTTCGGGAGGCGCGTTCCAGTTGAAAATTACAACTTTGAACTGGGAAATTCCGACTTCTGAGTACAAATGGAACGCACCATGAGTCCAGGTCGACAACAGGAAACTTTTTCAACTCACGTTGTTGCGTTGAGGCCAAATTTTAATTCGAGGAACTTCAATATGAAGTCGCTCTCATTTACAGGAATAAGTTTCTGTAAATAAAAAGAACCGGTTACTAAACATGTACACTGACACATGCTGTAACAGACAGAGACAGATTCATCTCTATTTACCTTCACCAAATAACTGAAGGTGATGCCAGTGGTGAAGACCAGGTGGAAATGGAGGAAGAGCTTCATCACCCGGGCAACGAGACGACCCATCTTCATCTTTTGCTGGAAGAGAAATACACGTTTTCAGATGTGTTCCTCCGCTTTCAGGTTTATCCACTGACTGAGCTGTGATGTGAGAGGGAGGCCCGACTCCACCTGGAAGTGCCTCGCAAGCACCGAGCCAATCAGGAGGCTGAGCAGCGGCGAGCTGAGCAGGGCCGCGTTCTGAAACTGGAACAGGTAGGCCAGGAACAAGGAGCTGAGGTAGACCTTGTGAATGTCAGCCATCTGTCCGACCCAGAAACACAGAGAAGAGAAGAGACTGAACCTGGAATTTAAGTCTCTACCACACAAATGCATTTAATTAATGAGCCACAACATTATGACCACTGACGGGAGGAGTAAAGAACATTTAAACCATTTTTGTGACAATTTAATGTTCTGCTGGGGAACTTCTGGACCTGGTATTAATTCGTCTGGATGTTACTTAGACATGTAGCACCCACCTAGACCAGACCAGACACCCCCCCACCCCATAGCAATGACACTCCTTGATGGCAGCAGCCACCCCCAAACTGCTTTAGGAACAACTCAAAGAAGAACAGCACAAGGTGTTGCCTCCCAAGCATCTATGGGACGATCCACAGAGGAAGGGGGTCATAATGTTAAGCCTGATCGGTGTAAATGTGGTTGAAGAGCTGTTTGTGTGTGTGTGTGTGTGTTACCTTGCGTGGCGGCACCAGGTCAAAAGAGTCCAGCAGAAACAGACAGAGTCCTTGAATGAAGAGCACGTAGTGACTGTGATCCCAGACCAGGAGGAAGGTGAAGGTGGTGGCACTCATGGTGAGATAGCAGAACATCTACGAAGGGAAAGAAATGTATCAGCGTCAGCGCCACAGCAGAGGGTTGATTTGAATGAATGAATGAATAAATAAATAAATAAATAAATGAAAAACCTCAGTGGCAGAGCTGATGTTGTTGCTCAGGAATCCGGTCAGAGCTGCCACCTGACAGGAGAAGTACGGCAGAGCCCAGTTGTCCCGTAGAGGAATGGCCTGATCCACTTTGGTGGTGTCTGCTCTGTGGGAGAAAATGAAGCAGCTGTTAGCGAGTATCTGCACGCCGAGTTTTTGCCGTGTTTCTTGCACCATTCTCCACAAGTTTTAAGCTCGGCCTCTGCTTTTCTGCCGATTCAGCATGTTGAATCATGTGGGTCGTGAACTGAAAGTTTTGGTTCCCTCCTTAGATGTTTTAAGGTCTTCAACAGGGGGGTTTGCGACCCCTAGGGGTCTGCGGAGGTACTGCAGGGAAATCTTTGGTTGATTAAACATTTTTTATATATATTTGTTTTAGTTTCCCCCACAATTTTTCACTCATTCTACTACTTTTAGCTATGTTTAAAATTAAAACTTGAATCTGTCAATTACTTTCTTTATCTGTCAATGCACCAGTTAGATATGCTTATGTCAGGTATGTTTATGTTTAAGGCAGTGGCACGGCCCCCTTACTGTTTAATATATAACACATAGTGAATACCATTTGGGGATCCTTGGCTTGAAGAATGCTGAAGAAGGTTTAAATGAAGCAGAATAAGCTGCAACAAAACCTAAAAAGTTAACGTCCCCAAATGAGGACGCAGGGTCTCAGGAGGTTAACAGAAATGATCGAATAGCAAAGCAGCACACACACAGATAAACAGTTTTGATGTCAGACGTCCTCTCACCTGTTGATCACGTACCAGGCCACGGCCAGCATGCCGGCCACCCAGGTGCCACTCATCACCCAGCTGCACACAAACAGGGCGGTGACGCAGACCGCCTGGAGGCCGAAAACCGCTCCGATGTAGAAGTAGACGGGTTCCACAAAATCCTGCTTCACCAGAGAAAAAAAAAAAAAAAAAAAACAAGTCGTCAAATTAATACAAAAGGAACAACTGCTCATACAAATTAACTTCAGGCCTCCATGTTATGCGTGTGAAACATAAATCCGACCTGGCCGCCGGTGACTCTGTATATGAAGCTCGTGATGAGCTCTGGATAAAGAGAAAACAGTTCCACAGCGTTGATGGTCTGACCCGAGACGGTCCTGTTGTCTATCGTCAGCTCGTAAAACCCTGGAAAACACACAAATGAAGGAGTGAACCAGAGTTTTATGCTGACGTTTTACAGATCACGCATTCGAGTATAGATGAACCTCGTTCAAAGGATGGTGCCGCCAGCATGTGCTTGTAGTAGTAATAGTAGAGTCCACTCCCTCCCTGGAAGGTGATCTCACGCTCCAGCTCCTGACACACACACACAAACAGGGAACTTTAGAGTCGACAATGTATGTGACTGTAACTGAAGCGAGCTCCTAAAAGTCAGAGTCACCCACCTGTCTGGTGGAAAACCAGAACTTTCTGTCATGGTACGTGGACAGAAACACGGCATACAACATGCCGCAGGCTACAGCTGCCAGGCACCCGAAGAACACCCTGACCAGGCGCTGCAAAAAAACAGCTGACAAGGAGGAAAAAACAATAAACAAATTACTGTTAAATATCTTTATCCTGCTCCATTTACTATCAATTTACTCACATACACTGGTTAAGCACAACAATGTGACCACTGACAGCTGTGTAAGTCTGATTATCTGGTTATACTGGCACCTGTCAGGGTTAGGGCAGCAAGATACTGGGCAACAACATCTGCTACACACTAGCATTACAGCGTCTTAGATAAGGGACAGATCATGATGTCTAGACGACCAGATCAGAGCTTCTCCAAAACTGCACGTGTGGATCGATCCTGGTCCTGAAGGGGTCAGTGGTTATTAAAAGGAAAGGAGGATCCAAGGAAGGAAAAGAATCACAGACAGCGTCATAAGCTCGATGATACGGGTGGACTCCATCAGAGTTTGTTCTCTGAGGCTGTGAACCACGAAGATATGAAAAATGTGTCTGGGTCTCTTGGATTACACAATTATTATTATTATTGACAGGTAAATATAAAGCTTATATACGGAAGAAACTGCATCCCTAGTATTTGATGTACCTCACGCATGTTATTAGTTCTTTCAGGGTTAGAAATACCGCATTACTGCACAGGTCTATGGTGGCCCTGAGCGCTCAATGTACCACAACATATGCAAACACAAAAAAAAAGTGTTTCTAAGAGGATAAAAAAAGTCACAGCCACGCGTGCTGTTGCGCTTCATCTCACTTCCCACTGACCCCGGCTTCAGTGACTTCACGAGTCGCCATGGCAATGGCGAGCATCATGCTCCAGATGCAACCCTCATTCCATCCATTTTTTTTTTTTTTTCCCAGTGTCCTTGGAACAAGATACGATTCACGCACTGAAGTAACTTAACTTACTAGACATCTCACCAGCAGTGGTCTTGTGTATTTATCAATAAATGTGACTTACATGCAGATAAGCGCTTGGGTGTCTTGACAGGTGACTGAGGTCTGCTGGATTCTTCCCGTTCGTGTTTACCGTCTTTATCTTCTTCCTCCTTTTGAGAGGTGTCACCCGATGCCTCGCTGGACACCATCTCCCCATCCTGACCCTCTACAGACTCACCAACATCTGTCAGGACCGGACACAGTCAAGCTGTCACAGTATCTGTTGTTACTGGACTATCAACTATGTGCTGTGTGCGTGTGTATCTGATGGGTTTTCATTAACTGCTGTTCCCAATTTGTGCACTGTTTTAGTCACAGAAGTAGACAGAACACAATACTGAGGCCCAGGAATAAACAGCAAACAGCAATGAGACCAAATTGCTTATTTTTCTTCAATAATTATTATTTTTTAAAGGATAGTTCATTAAATATAAACATTCTCCTAATTTACTCTTTTGCACTAAAACAAATGGGGGAAACTGTTGTTATTTATAAGTTATGTAACTGTCTTAAGGTCGAACTGGGCTGAATGTGGCCCCCAAACTAAATAAACATAGATATGAAAGTTGAAGAACTGAAGGTTTCTGCACTGGAGTCCATCTGGTGCTCAATTAGCTTCCTGCTATGTTAGCTCAACTTACGTTTCCTCTGCAGATCTGGCTCCTTCCGACGCTCTTCTTCATCCTCTTCCTTTTCATTTTCTCCTTTTAGTGTAGTGTTTCGGCGTGTTAACTCAGTCATGACTTGATTAAACTAGTCCTAAAGGAGTTGTCTGCTGTGTTTATGGTGTGGTAGCATGCCAGCTAACCAGCAGGTAGCTCACACAGGATGCCTTTAGATGAAGAGGAAGAAGAAGAAGAAACAGGCGGCAGGTTCACATAAAAACGTCCCTTTTTCCAGAAGATGTTTTCTTTCTTCTTTCTTCTTCAGATGCATGAACAGTGAACAGTGGCTCGGCTGCGGTGTAGAGATGTGGAGATGATGTTGGGGGTGTGGAGGACTCAGCTGCTGAGAGGGGACCGGGACATGCCGGAAGTTGCGGATGAGCGCAAAAAGCAGCGAAGAAGAGTTCAGACCAAACTCCAGTGAAAATCCGTCTAATTTAAGAGAAACATAAGAACACGGGACACCACGTTAAGCAGATGAATAGTTATGTCCAAAACAGTGTTATGATTGGTAGACAAATACTTTCTACTTTTTATTTTTATTTTATTTATTCATTTCTATATATATCAAAAGTTATCAAAAGAAAACATAAAAACATAAAGATATATATAATTCACATTAATAACATCAGTCTTAATTTAGTAGTTTATCTTTTTTATTAATGTATTTATTAATTTATTAAAGTTTTACACGATTAAAATATTGACGTTTTATTTTGTTTGTTAGGTAGTCTATAGAAGCTAATATGTCAAAGGACAAAACGTACAAGTAGTTATTCTTCTAAACATAATTTGTGTATCTTACTGGCAAGGACACCATTTGTAAGACATAAGATATTTGAATATAGTATAGTATAGTATAGTATAGTATAGTATAGTATAGTATAGTATAGTAAAACTAAAAAGTTATTATTATAAGTAAGTAAGTAAGTAAATAAATAAATGCATCTCCACTGGGAAGATTATTTAAAAAGAAAAAAAGAAAAGTTGAGTTGAGTTGAGTCGAAAGACCCAAAATGCTCAAAGAGTCAGATTATGTGCTCACCTGTGTCTAACATTAGTTCTTTTGGTTCTTATTGATTCATCTGTATCACCTGTAAAATCGATCAAACCACTGAAAACTGATATTCATCTATGTGGAAGTAGACTCTAAAAGGCCCTCCCTATCTCAAACAGGAACTTTCAACAAAAAGTTGTGACACATGAAAGCGTCACCCAGTATCCCTTTCTTAAAAACCCAAGGCGTTGAGAGGATAAACATTAATGGTGAGTACTGGTGTTGATCTGTCAAGTCAGATTTTAGTCAGAATAAATAAGAATTTGGGACAAATCGCGTATCAGCAGCTTGTTGTTGTTATTTGTTGCAGAGACAGTTGAACCAACTCTGAAGTCAGGATCTTGAAGCTTCGACACAATGAGACATCAACGGACCAGCATAGAAGGTAACGTTAATATTACAACATTAACAACATTAATGTGGTGGAAAGTCATTGAGACTCTCAGCCAAATCTGAGACTCATCGTCAAACAAACAACAACCAGTGTGAACAAATTTGTTGGTTTATGAAAGTAACATCTACTGTGATATAAGAAAACATCATCTGCATAAAATATGAACACATCAATGTTCATTGAATATGGTTTATTTATGTCTCTTGTTGAAACACAGCGTTTAGATTAGTCAAGGAGAAGACGTCAAAACAGACAAAAGGAGGAAATAACCAGAAAATATCTGATTCACTTTGGGCCAAAATAGCTTACGTTTCCTGTAGATTTCGTGAGGAGCAACCTTTTTTTAACGCACACACGCAAACACATTTTAATTTAATAAATTGTTATTAAAATTACAGCCAAATTTGTTGTTATGTGGCTGTTTTTCTTCCCTTTAACTCCAATAGTCGTGACAGTTTTTTCATATTGAACTAAATTGAAAAAGTTTTATAAACTTAAAGTAAACCATTATTAGATAACACTCTCATTCCATTACTACTTTTATATTTACAAATCAGAATTACATTACTTGTTATAAAATACTGATGATAATGATGATGATGATGATAATAATAATAATAATATTAATATTAATAAATGATGAGTAATTTCTTGTGATTTGTAAAATCAAACTAAAAACTGTCATTCAATGGCAGTTTTAATGACAATTTTGAAACAGTGTAAAATCACATTAAATGGTGAAATTCAAAGGACTATTGTTATAGTTAGCTAGAGAACCTGAATTAATTTAGCAAGTAAAACAGTTGCCAAATAAATTGCTAATAATAAGTTGCTAATAAAAACAACATTTAACCCACTTATGAACCACGGTAGATCTTTAATTTAACTTGAGGAGTTCTTCATTCTCCTTCTGTCCAATCAGATCCAGACAAAACTGGATTAGTAATAAAAGAGCGGGAAAATGAATGAACCAGGAGTCAAATGAACCCAACCAGGTGTTCAGCTAGAAATGAACACCTTTCAACCACACTGACCCAACGCAACACAACCCAGCAATGTGGTAATAATACCACAAATAACCAAGAAATGTGACTAAGCATGAACAACCCAGACATGTGTTTACAGATATAACCCAGCAGGTTTAAGAGGGTGAGTTTTGTCATTTAACTCGTGTCTTTAAATATTACAGTGAAAAAGTCAATGGATTGGAATCCTCTAAACGACCTAAATAAAATAAAATAAATGTCAAATTTCTGGCAAGATGTAAGTTGAATCTGTGTGAAGTTTAGACAAAGTTTAAAAACTCATCATTAGTCATCGAGATGAAACATTAGTGCTCTAAACTTAAAATAGCAGCTGGTATAAATTTAGTTAAATTGATCTTAACTTGGAAATGTGAGTTGAAATAGTGAATGGAACAATGAGTTCATTTAAAAAATTGAAAATAAGTTGTTTGAACTCATACTATCAATTTGAAACAATAAATAGTCGATAGTTATAATTTAGCTTTTTGAGTTAAAGTAGCTGGTGAAGTTTTGTTTCTAATTTTTACCTACTTCAAATGTCAATTAGTACAGAAGAAACAATTTAATATATTTATATTATATTATATATTATATATATATTTATAAGAAATGTATATTATCTTCAGCGGGGGGGGGGGGTCGCAAAATCTTTGGTTGATTAGACATTTTATATATATGTATATATATATATCTTTGTTTTAATTTTCCCCAACAATTTAACAGATATGAAACATATTTGAGTATGTTAGCATGTTTTAATAACAATAATAAAAAAAATTAGGTTTGAACCTGTATTATTTGAATAGCTTAATATTGAATGCAAAAGGATGATAATAATGTATATTTATAAATAGCACTAGTTTAATATAGAAGGTACGGGGGTCCCTACTGAGTCTCTCCATTGGTTTATGTGTCCTTGGCCTTGAAGACTCCTGTCGTGGAGTTGTTCGTTGATTCTCCTCTAAACGTTCACCAGGTGAAGCTCCTGCTTCTCAACAAGTTAAATCAAGCCGAGGGTCAAAGGTCACATGGTCCCTGCTGGTGGTCTGTTTCCTCCTGGCAGCTGCTCTCATCGTCATTTATCGTCTCTGTGAGTTTGTTACGTTTTATTCGTGTAGTTTCACTCCAAGACAAACACTAAACTAAACTAAACTAAACTACTTCTGCTTTTGTTTTGTTTATCAGCTTTCCATGTGTGGAAAACCAACAAATGTCTCCAAACAGGTAAATCTGTAGAATAGTCTCGCTCCGATACTGTTGATGCCTTCCCAAAGAGCATTCATTTTCTCTGATTGTCTTAAATAAATTCACAGGGTTGAGCTTTTAATCAAATAAACGGTGTTTTCTTCCACCTGACTGAAGTCTTTGCTGACGTATTTTCAAAGGCAAGGCATTTCTGAAGTGTGGAGAAGGCTGGGAGCAACATGGAGAACAGTGCTATCACTTCTCTGCCGATAAATTCAGCTGGAACCGGGGCAGAGACGAATGTAGAGGTAGAGGAGGAGACCTGGTGAAGATAGACAGCAGAGAGGAGCAGGTAGAAAACACTGGGAAGCTTCATTTGGTTTCTTCAGCACAAAAAAAAAAAAAAATCTCAGAGAATCATTTTCATTTTCAAGATATTCCTGGAGATGAGACTGAGAGACAAAATGATGGACAAAGAGGACAAGTTCTGGATTGGACTGACGGACTCGGAGACAGAGGGGACATGGTTGTGGGTGGACGGCTCTGCACTGAAGACAAGGTTTGTTTGATTTGTTTTTGTTGTTGTTTGGTTCTTTAAAGTCAGCAGGTTAAAAATCAAAAGTCAGCAGGTTTTGTTTAATCTCTGTTCTTCCACTCTTAGTTTGAGTTTTTGGAGTTCGAGGGAGCCGGACAACTGGAGAAAGGAAGATCCTGATGGAGAGGACTGTGTGAGGATGGGGGAGAGAGGACAAGGTTATGACCTGGAGTGTTGGTTTGATAAATCCTGCAAACTTCATCACAGAAGTATTTGTGAGAAACCAGCAGCAAATGTTTGTGTCTAAAATAAAGTTACGTTTCAAGTTCCTCTCCAGATGTCAGAATAAATAAATGCATAAGTTTAATATTATTTGATAGCGCTGTGGTTGTACATTTGTTCTGCAAAAATAAATAAACTCTTTGAGGAATTTTTATACATGGTTAGTGTGTATTAAACAAGGACTGCTTTTTGACTCTGCTTTTTATTAAAAAATAAAATATATAAATCAAATCGCGAGTCGCAATGTCCAAGAGACTCAAGGGAGACAAAATAAATAGCTTATAAACGTAGCGAACAGTTTAACCCAGCAGTAAACACAAGTTAACCTTTTTACTTTCTCACGATTATGATCTGTAAACTTAGTCCAGTTAGTTTTGTAAACATTTGGCACCAAATGCCCGTAACAACGTAAAGATGGTGCGTTGAGCTTGTTAGAAAACATTATAACACATTTACTGTTACTGTAACTGTTGGAAACATGTTGCTGCAAACCTGGTGCAACTCAATGTTTATTCTCTTTTAGCTTATTTTTTTATCTCCTTCCTCCTTGGCTACAAACAGTGCTTCCTGTGCAGTCTATTGACGGTTTTCGGCTAAATGTAACATCATTTTCGTAGCAAAATGTTCATATTTTTTTCCCCCCCAAACACAAATAATTTGCTCTCTAGCTGCCTTCGTCATTCAGAGTGCAGGTCCACACATGCGCCTTCGTCCGTCTTCTGCAGCTCTCGGACGGCGAGGATTCGTACGATCATGGCTTCCATGGAGGAGGCGTCCAGAGGAGTCGGCGAGAACCACAGATGGCTGCTGGGAACACACCTGCGATCTGGGTGGAGGTAGAACACGTCGCTTCTCTGCCTCACCGAGTCTGGACTACATGCATAGAGAGGAAACATTCAAATAAATCTGATTACTCATCAGCCAGCGATGACAGAGAAGAAAGAGAATCTGTTTTAGTTGCTTATATGTTTGCTTGGATACTACAGTGCTACTTTAAAGTCTTCAACAGGGGGTTCGCGACCCCTAGGGGGCCCATGGAGGTACTACAGGCAGGTCACAAAATATATATATATATATATATATATATTTGCCCATCCTACTATTACGCATATTTGAACCTGTGTACTATTTTTACAATTTAATATTGAATGCAAAATGACAATAATAATGTACATTTATAAATAGCACTAGGCCGAGTTTAATAAAGACCATGAAAAACCTGAAAAATGTTGAAGACCCCTGTTTTAAAGTATTTGCATCCTTCAACGTTTCCGCATAAAAATGGCTTTTCGCACAAATTGTAAGAGCAGATCAAGAGAACCCAATCCACACACATGGAACAGATAATCCACTGATGTTTTTGCATCTTTTTCATCCAGAAATGTAGAAAATAGTTAAAAAACGTGTGTTCTTTCAGTCACAGTTCCTTAAAACTACATATTGTATCTGCGGAAAATGATACGAAGTGAACCAGAAAACTGAATGAAACCAGCAAAGACCTGGACCTCAGCCTTTATACACATGTTCGAATGACAATATGAAAGAGGCACAAATAAGGCAGCAGGCAAACATTAGAGCAAGTTGTGTTCTGTATTTACCAGCTGAATAAACAGAGCAGATGAGTATAAACGAGTAAAAACGTCCAGAGACACTCACCACTTGGAGAGGTAGAACTCGTAAAGTCTGACCGGACAGCGAAGAGGGTTTTGTCTGTTCTCCATCATCTCCAGAAAACTGTCCTCATCCTCGTTTCTCTTACGTCTCTTTGCCGGGACTCCGTCTGCATCTAAAGAACCAACAACAGACACGATTAAGAAAATGCAAAAGCAGATAAACGTGACTGAAACCATTAGAACCAAACTTCTACCCGTCTCGTTTAAGGATGTGGGGGGGTGGAAGCGCAGGAAGGTGGTGTTGGTGTTGTTCTGGTTGGTCCTGGTGCAGAGTTTGAGGTGACTGAAGGAAAGCTGACGGTGCTGCTCCACCGTGGTGAAGCCGAAGTACTTGGAGCAGAAGAAGAGCAGAGTGTTGAGGAGGACGATGGGGGAGTACGCCCCCAGCTGTTTACAGTCCCACAGAAACTCTTCCTCCACTCGGGAGTGGATATAACCTGCAGAGAAAGACTAGGAATGATATACGAATCGATACTGGAATATCGATACTTCTGATACCATATGCTCTAAAATCGATACTTGAGTCATTGGAGATAACGTAGGAAAACAGTGGAAAGTAACTAAACCATTGAGTTGTGGCAACACAACAAACCTTGTGAAACACCTCAGATTAAACTTAAATTTATGATGAGGAAGTTTTCATATTATAGTAGTTTGAAACAGTATTTTCACATATTTTGTATGATTGTGTTTGGTTTTTGTTGTATTAGCTACCCACACTACCTCAATATACTAAAATAAATAAATAAATTACTCTGATATCTTGTATTCTTTATGAAGCTATGATTTGAAATACACTATTTTTCTTTAGGTTTACCAGACACATTAGGGTGTTGGTATCAGCGATACCGATACTACGTTATACCAAATTTAATCAGTATCGGATCGGAAAGGAAATCGATGCTATCGAACATCACTAAGAGAGAGTGAACAGCTGATAAATCTAGACACAAACAGACGATCTCAGCTCACCGCTGGCTGTGACAGGATGTTTCAAATGTCTCAGGATGTTGGTGAACTCTGTGGTGAACCTGCTGTAGACCAGATCACTGAATATGTTCTCAAACCGACCGTTGTCAAACAAATACTAGAAAGAGACGGAAACAAACAAACAAAAAAAAAAACATAGAAAACAGTCAAATTTATTAGTTATTTTAGAGGAAACTATCATGGACGACGCAGAAGTGCAATTCCTCTCATGACCACTAGAGGCTGCCTCTGAAAGTGAGTCAATCCTCGTAGACAAAAACAGTAGAAATAAACATGTTTACAGCCTCTCACAAAAACTGTTACAGTGAATTATACTTTAAATTACGCACACAAATAAGGTTGCTAGCCGTCTGCTTCTGCTTCACTCAAACTCCACGTCTTCTGACTTTTTTTTTCTAATTAGCTAGGAGCTAAGATTGTCGCATAGTCCACAAGAAGCAAGAAATTAGTTCCCGCAATTTGTTCTCGACACATCAACCGGACAGAACTTCATTCTTTTACTCTTGTGTGGCGTCCGACAACTATTCTGTGATTGGTCAGAAACTGGAAGTGGGCGTGGCTAAGTGTAGCTCATTTAATCCTACCCCTTCTCCATTTAACATGTACTCCCTGTATTTCTGATCTGACCTGCTGGATGCTGAGGCAGAGGTGGAAGAGGCCGTCGGGTGAATACGACTCTCCGTCTGGAAGCTTCGCCTCGTGGATGAAGAGACAGAGGCCGTTGCTCAGTTCAGCCGTCGAGCAGCTGAGAACGTCCTCCTTAAACGTCACAGCGTGAGCTAACAGCCGAGAAGAGAAAGGATAAAGTTTTTAGCCACGTTGCTGTTTGTTAGCGCCTCATTCTGTAGCTTTGTCTCTCACATTTTTTTCGCAGAAAGGTAAATAAAGCCAACTATAATTTCACAGAATTTCTTCCTCACTATGATCGTCTGTTACGTTCATGTTAATGTGCATTTAAAGAAATTTAAATTTGTGGGAGAAAATTAACAAAATAAATGAAAAAACGTCTAATCAACCAAAGATTTTGTAACCCCCCTGCAGTACCTCCACGGGCCCCTAGGGGAGCTCTATAAAATAACATTTAATTGGGACACGAAAAGCAAAATGGAAAAAAAAAAGTTTTCTCAGCTGCAATTTTCAAAAGCAACATTGTTTCACACGTAAGAAGATGAGCAAAAATGTTTTTAATTGATAAATGATTTTTAAAAATGATTTTCTGTCAGATGATTGTTAGTCAACCTCAATACAACCCTTGGTTTCAATACAACTGTGCAATCAAGAAGCTTTGAGCCTCCAGATAATCATGGGAAGATGCAATGCAACAACTTTTTACTTTTTACGCTGACTGGAAATGTTTCCAAATGTTCCAAAGTTTATATTAAGTGTAAAAATGGGGAGAAAAACAATAGAAAAACATACAGGAGACGTGGCCCATGTTGGTTTGTGACTCTCTCCACTGGATCCATCTCCTCCAGGCATCAACGCCGCACTGAGTCTCCAGTTTTTGGGGGATTTTGGGCGCGAGGTTCTGAGAAATGCTTCTTTGAGACGTCTCCTCTTCAGATTTATTCAGCTTGTGGACGTAGAGACGCACAGTTCAGGATCACACCTGAGAAACCACAGCGTCTAAACCACCTGGTGTTAGTTTGTTTCTTCTTACCTTGTTTTTGTTGTGGACTTTCCCCACAGCTTGTTGTAACAGAGGAGAGGCGACGCTCTTCATATCCAGAGAGGGAGGTGGAAGCTCAGGTGAAGAGTGGTGGGACGGTCCACGTCTGTGCACAATTAAAACAACTCAGTAAAAATCACTATTTGAAAAACTAAATTAATCTTTATTTGGACTCTACGTCTAAATCTCACACAAATCTCACTCTTTAACGACTCTTGTGCTTCTTCGTCTTCTGTGACATGTTTGTCCTCTCTCTTGTTCCCTTCGGGGTTCATCCGTTCATCCAGGGCTGCGTTCGTCTTCTCAGGGAGGAACATGGGCACGGGCAGCTGTCAGAAAGTTTGGGAAAAGTTTTTTTAACCTCTCATCATTCCAGCCTTTTTTTTTTTTTTTTTTTTTTTAAAAAAAAAAACACCTATTCAGGACATAGACAAAGTAAAGTGAAAGCTGTTCATTAACAGTTTGGAGCTCATTCATGGTCTTGGTCTCTTTTGAAAGACAAGACTGACGTTTCTATTGCAAAAGTCAGAATCACTTTAAGTGGTTTTGTTCTTGAGTAATCACAGTTGGTACACAGTTAAAAAATAGGTTTTAGGGCTCGTTTTTTTTGTGTTGTTTGAATATTGCATCATGCAGCATTTACTCAAACACAACTCATGTACAGAGCTCTGATTGGTTCCAATGCTAATTCTGTACATTTGATTACACAGTTTATTTTATTTTACTAGATAACAGTTATTTTTAATTTACTTTGTGGTTTTTATGAGTGTTTACTTTTATGTAAAACGAAGCTACGGTGACAAAGTAATTTCCCTCCAGGTTCATTAAAGTCGGTCTAAGTCCAAGTCTGAAAGCTCCTGCTGTCCCATATATGACCCGGCTGAATGTTAAAGGGTTAAGTCTCACCAGGAGAAATTAGTTGCAACCACTGATCAACTATATTTAACATTTGTTGCAACAAATAAAAGTTAATATTTATGAATGAATGAGAAGATTATTTAGAATATGTACGTAAGGAAATTAAACACTCATCAAGAAATAATAGAACAAGCAAATGTATCAAAATTTAAATATTATTCAATCATACGCCGTTGTAGCAAATAATTTTGTAATTTAATTTAAAAACTCAAAAAGGAGTAGGATTTCATCTTCACACATTAACTGAAAATACAGAGTGATGGAGAAGAGGAGGAAATGAGGTAAATGCTCCTGACTTGTTGAGAGTTTTCCCAGAGATTAAAGGGAGATTTAATATTTAAATATCAGCCTCAGGTCAAGGAAAGACAAAAAGACTTGACCCAACAGCATCAACAAATGAAAAGGACGAGTTTAGGTTTGTGATGCATCATAAGTCTAAAGCCCGTTAAAGCAGTTTGTCGTGTGTGTGTTGTATTTACCGGTACAGGGAGGCCCACGGGTTTTGGTGTGTACTGGCTGTACATGTTCATGGGTACAGGGACGAACACCGGGACCGGGACCGGCACCGGCAGGACGATGACCTGAGGACTCGTCTTGTCTCCGTGCTCTGCAGAGACTTTAAAGACGTGCGTTAAGTCTCATATCAAAGGTTGTTTAGTGGCTGACGTACGGAAACATCTCAGCTCTGTTATTTACCAGCTTGTTTCTCCGTTTCTAAACTCTGATCTGAACAGGAAACTCCTTTGTTGTGGACCAGCGGAGCACAGAGAACAGCTTTATTCTTCAGCTCCTTGGTCACTTTCTATAATATAATGATAAAACAATGTGAATAAAAAAACACACGTCTCTTATTTGTAAAGCCAGAAATAATTCTAATAGAAATAAACTCACCTGTTCAACAACTTTTGTTTTAACGTCAGCGACGGACTCTGTGGAGATTAAAGAGAGAAACCAAGGAAATATCATCACAATACAAACTACAGATCAATACAGATCAATGAGATCAGTTTAATTATAGGAACGACATCATTTCTAATCATAAAATGTTTCATCTGATTTATACTTATGTAAACATCTTATATTACTACTTATTATACGTTACACACTTTCTATACAACTGTTTCTTTTTGCTTCCTTTCTCTCCTTTCACCAGATTTCTTTCTTTCTTTCTTTCTTTCTTTCTTTCTTTCTTTCTTTCTTTCTTTCTTTCTTTCTTTCTTTCCATCATTTAATTTTCTTTTTTCTTTCTTTATCCCTTTCATTATTCTATCATGTAGTTAGTTTTCTTTCCTTCCATCACTTAGTTTTTCTTTATTTCTCTTTTTCCTTCCATCATTTAATTTTCTTTCTTTCCTTCATTCCATCATTTAGCTTTATTTCTTTATCTCTTTCTGTCCTTTCATCATTTAGTTTCTTTATTTCTTTCCATAATTTCATTTTCTTTCTTTATCCATTTCATTATTCGCTCATGTAGTTACTTTTCTTTCATTCCATCTTTTAGTTAGTTTTCTTTCCCTCTTTCTTCTTATCATTTAAGTTTCTTTCCTTCATTCCATAATTTAGCTTTATTTCTTTATCCTTTTCTGTCCTTTCATCATTTAGTTTCTTTTCTTTCTTTCCATTCCATTTAGTTCTCCACTTATACTTTCTTTCTTTTTATCCGTCCACCTTCCTTCTTTCCGCCGGCCTCTTCCTACCTTTCTTCCTCTCAGCAGCCACTTTCTTTGACTTCAGTCGTTCCGCTAAAGCTCCGGCGAGAGAGACGACGTTGACGATGACGGGGAAAGACCCCGATGTGTCGTCGGCTTCGGGAGGCGAAGAGAGAGAGGCTGTGGGAAGGAGACAGATCTCAACGATCTTCAGAACGTCCCCCAGAAACGAAAAAACCGACGGAACCCGACGGAAAAACACGGTCGTACCTTCGTCCACCACCTGGACCTTTTTGACGCAGAAGTGCAGGAGACACTTGAGGTCACAGAAGTGTTTGACGCCCCCCAGCAGAGACAGAGTCTTCTTCAGGTCCCCGTGAAGACCACAGGCGTCACACTTTGTCTCCTGAGAGGAAGCAGACGATTAAAAGTGAAAGAAAGTTATTATTTTTTTCATATATTTTTTTTTTAATTTTCCCCCCAAAAATTTAAATTACTTTAAATACACTTTAATCCAACATACTTTAGTAAAGGGAAAGCTTAATATTTAATGCAAAATGATGATGTATATTTATAAATTTTGGTCCTTGGCCTGAAAAACGTTGAAGTGCTCCACTAAAGGTAAATCACCGTCTACTTACGCGGCCGACGAGCTTCTTGTAATCCGTGCAGCAGACTTCAGAGCAGAACTCCTTGTTTGCGGGTTCGTCCCGCGCCGTCACCACGATCCTGGAGATGCAGAAGCAGTAGGCGCACGGGCGACACGCTCCGCCCCACGTCTTCTCCAGCTCGTACCGATACTGCGTCTTGCAGCCTGGGAGCAGAAGAGTCCTGACGCGTCATGAACCAAAAAAACGAGGCCACGCGTTCCTGCACCGAGACGCCGCGCTTCTCTTTACCTTCGCTGCAGAAGCGGCGGTCTTTGCCGTCGATCCTTTTGACGTCCCTGACGATCCTTTCGTTCTTGCAGTGTTCGCACGGGCCCGTGATGTTGTTGACGATCTTGTACTCGTGACAACAGGTCAGGCTACACACAAACGTTGTTTTCTCCTGCACACACAGGTTATGAAGATGATTCAAATGGGAATCACATCTTCTTCAGAGGAGGATTTGAGGCTGTTTCTTACCTGGTTCTGGATGACTCTGGGTGTCACTCTGATGACAGACTTGCACAGAGCACACAGCAGCTTCTCTGCTGGTTTGTGGACATCGGTTTGGTCGGAGGCTTCGTTAGAGGCAGTGATCACGTCTTTCTTCTTGTCATTCTTCTCCTGCGGCACAAAAAAGCAACAACAAAAATACATTAATACAATAATAATAATGTGTTTACATGCTAATAATCAGAATATAAAGTCCTCATGTAACCACTTCAACCAGAACAGACCGATCAGCCATAACATTATGACCCGAGACAGGAGAAGTGAACAACATTCAATAATTTAATGTTCTCTTGGACCTGGTATTGATTTGTGTGGTTGTTATTTAGACACGTAGCACCCACCTAGACCAGACCCCTCCTCCCCCACCCCATAGCAATGACACTCCTCGATGTCGACACGACACACACAAATAAAAAAAAAACATGAAAAACATCACAACGTGATGATCCTCCAAATTCACTAGATCCCAAAACTGATCAAGTGTCTGTGGGATGATCCACCAGAGAGGCCCCTCCCCTCAACCCACAGCACCCAAAGCCCCCCCCACTAATGAGACAGGACACCCTCAGACGACCAATGTCCATTCTCTGATGGGTCACAACTGTTTTGGAGACACAAGGGAGACCTACACAATATTAGGAAGGTGGTCATAATGTTATGGCTGATTGGTGTATGATCTCTTAGTAAATGTGAAAAGATGATGTTGATAATGTGGAGACATCTTGCTCATCTTCTATTTAATCCTTTCAGGGTCGGACATATATTTATCTGATCACAACATTTTATATAGAGTCCACGTAAACAATTAAGTTGAGACAAGTAATATTAAAAAAATATTCATGTAAACGCAGCAACTGATGCTTTTAGAATAGTTGTCTAAAAGCATAAAACTATTAGAGATGAGATGAAGACTTGCAGAAGACAGTCAGACCTCATTAAAAAGAAAAATCAGAGAAATTCAGTTTCTGTTTTTTTCTTTTTTCCTAATGATTTATAGCTTTTAAAACTGGTTCCACTGCATGAAGACGTAATTGAGTTAGATCAACCTATAGCCTATTTCATAGAGGCGCAGGACTTCACCTTGTAGAGAAAAATGAGACTACAATGAGCATGCTTTAACGTTGCGTGTAGACATGTGTGGTCTAGACTAGAGGACACGTTACCTTAAAAGTCATGGCACAACTCAGAGAGCAGAAGTTCCTGATGGAGGCGTCGGTCATGGCGAGATGACACGCTGGCACCGTCATGTTATCGCAGTTGTCACAGTTCAAAGGGCCACCTGTGGAGGAGAGGAGGTTTCACAGATCAGAGGTCGAAAAACATGCGTAAACTTCACGTCTGGAAAAACAAGAAGAAAAAAAATAATTATTTGTCTCGCACCGGATGCCGTCCGGACCTTGGAGGCCGTGGCACAGCTGCTGGTGCAGAAGAACTCCACCACGTCTTCACTGTTTTTGTTTTCTACCATGTCTGACATCAGCTTCGAGCTGCGGCACATCGCACACGGCTGTGGCGTCCTGATTTTCTGCCAAACAAGAAACACAAACGGTTTTAATTCAGTCTCTTTTACATGCGAGAACCACAGTATTTCTTTGTCATTTCATCTTCTCACCTGCTTGAACTGGGTCAGACACTCTGCGCCGCAGACCATTTTGTGTCCACCCTCCGTCCTGACTGTGAGCGACTTGTCGCAGTAGGAGTGACAGTTCTCGCAGACGGACAAGTTGTTCAGGTTGCAGAAGCGGAAAAAGCACTGATCGCTGCAGATCTTGTGGACGGCGCCCTGTTGGATGATCTCCTGTTTACTCTGTGGATGAGAGCGAGGCGTTGAGTTTATGTTTAGCTTTGAACGCGAGGACAAGGCTGCAAAAAGAAAAACTTACGATGCAGTATCTGCTGCACATGCTGCATCGTGAATGTGATGAGAGCAGCACGATGGGCATCTTGGTGGACGCCATTTCCTTATAGTTGAAGGAGGACAGGCAAGGCTGGCTGCAGAAGACTTTCTTCGTCTCCTCGTTGGCCACCGCGGATTTGAGGGCGTCCTTAGGCTCCATTATCTCCCTGAGAGGACGAGAACAGGACAACGTCATCATCTGAACATCTGTGGAATTAAGTTTGAGGAGAAAAAGTTTAAATGTCTCACCGAAGACAGAAGTTGCACGTGGACAGTTTAGCTTGGCAGAATTTAAAAAGGCAGGAAGTGGAGCAGAATATATCCGCGTGGTCTTTCCTCTGGTAAACGGTGTCTTCGTCCATCAGGTCCTTGCTGCAGCCGGTGCAGGACGTAGGAAAACCAGTGTAGGCGGTTGAGGACTCTGTGGACGTGGAGTCTCCTGTTAAAGAGAAAACGGGACCGGTCTTCACCTCCTCTTCTTCCTCCTCCTCCTGTCAAAACCACAACAGGAAAGAAATATCACTTTTATTAACATGGGAGTGGATAAATATGCGGCTCAATTTAAAATTTACTACCCTCTTGTAACCTTAGCAGACAAAAAAGACACACACACCTCATAATACCTGCTAAGCTCAATAACACATAGGCCTTATAACGGGGAAATGGCTGATTTTAGTGTTTGACCATTTTTCTCATAAATTAAACCCTAATATTGCAGAATGAATGATTTTATTGTGCCATGGCTGAGATCAAAAAATTTGGTTATAATGGCCCCAGTCACACATCATTAGTTTTATGGAAAATAGCTAATTTCTCTCTCCTTTTTTTTTTTTTTTTTGTGAACAACAGTGAAGTAATCAAACTGGCATTTAAAGGGTTAAAAATCCTCAAAATTATTGAATTTTTGGCAGTTTTGTAAAGTGCTGAAGTGGCTTAAGATATTTATGCAGAAAAAAATCATAAACTATTAATCTGTTACGTTTTTATAGCAATTTTTGCACAGAAGTTGTTGTCCGCTAAGGTTACAAGACATTTTATTTTTCCACAGTGTTCTGTTGACCTATTTTTATTTATTTATTTAATTTCAAAATTTGTGTAGAGATAGACTTTGTTACAAAAAAAAAAATATATGCCATATGCACAAACACAGCTAAAACAGCAGCCAAATGAAGAGAACAATTTTGCCCAAATGGACAAAAAATGTTTTTTGTCTGAGGGCTAAACACATTTCACAGAAACATATGGAAATAAAGAAAGACGCAGGTACCTCAGTGCATTCGACCTTTGCCACATTCACTTCATGCTTGATGTCGTCTGGGACCGTGGAGGCTGATACAGTCTGGATGCAGAACTCATCGACGGGCTCTTCTTTAATCTGGAGAGATGCGACGATTAGCTGTAGCATTTATATAACAGACCTCAGAGGCATCGTCTCCTCTCTTTGCTGCACCACTGATGCATTCACGCTGCACGAATCAGAAACTAGTTTGAAAATGATACCTACACACTTTAATTTTGGTAACAACGGCTTCACTTCTTTACTCTCAGTCTCGTCCTTGTCCTTCATCCCGTCTGATGAAAGGCTCTTTGTTTCTGTGAAGACGAAGGGATTTTAATTCAGTCTCTAATATGTGAAAACTACAGTACTGTGCAAAAGTTTTGGGTAGATGTGGGAAAAATGCTGTAAACTAAGAATGCTTTCAAAAATGGAAGCGTTAATAGTTCAGTTTCATCAATTAATTAATTAAAATGCAGTGAATGACCAGAAGAGAAATCAAATCAATATTTAGTGTGACCACCCTTTGCCTTCAAGACAGCATCAGTTCTTCTACTTGCACAGTCTTTGTTCCAAACATCTTGGGAGAACTAATCACAGATCTTCTGTGGATGTAGTCTTCCTACTATCGTTCCATCTCTTCATGTAATCCCAGACACAGTTCGTGATGTAGAGATCAGAGCTCTGTGGGGGCCATGCCATCACTTCCAGGACTTCTTGTTCTTCTTTATTCTGGAGATAGTTCTTAAAGGCCTGCATTTATTCTGCAGGAGGACAAAGAGTCCAACCATACGCCTCTCTGATGGTATTGCAGGATGTATCTGCCTGTATTTCTTTCCATTAATCCAGCTCCATTTGCAGAAACGCAGCCCCAAACTTGCAAGGAACCTCCACCATGCTTCACTGTTGCCTGCAGAGACTCATTACTGAAGCGCATCAGTCTGGATCACCCACTGCCATTTTCCTTAACCCAGTTCCTATGTTTTGGTGCATAGTTGTGCATAGAGTCTCTTGGCCTGGTTTCGATATCAGAGGGATGGATTTCTGGCTGCAACTCTTCCATGAAGACCACTTATGGCCAGACGACTCCAGACGGTAGATGGGTGTGGTCGACCACTGCGTCTACGATCCTCAACGTTGCCCGTTTCTCTGTGCTTTTTCAAAAGAGCTTGGAGAGCACATCTTGAAGCCACTCTGCTTTGAAATATTTGTCTGGGAGAGACCTTGATGCAGTGTAACTACCTTGTGTCTCGTTGCTGTCCTCAGTCTTACTATAGTGTATTTACCTGTGACATGATTCTGTCTTCCACAGCCTCATCTTTGTAGCAGAGTTTGGCTGCTCCTCACCCAGTTTTCAGCCTCCTACACGGCTGTTTCTGTTTTAGATAATGACTGTGTTTCAACCTGCATGTGACACTGATGAGCACCTGTTTGGTATAATTAGTTGATCGTACACCTGCCTGACTACAATCCTGCAAAATCCCTGACTTTGTTTAAGTGCACCTACAAGGACTGATGCTGGTTTGAAGGCAAAGGGAAGAAACACCAATTGATGTGATTTAGATTTTTCTTTTGTTCACTCACTTTGTATTTTATAAACTGATAAAAAACAAACAATCATTATTTACATTTTTGAAAGCATCCTTAGTTTACAGCATTTTGCACTGTACCGTATGTGAAAGCAAACCGAACAGATGACTGTAGGGTACCTGACACAGTGAAGGACGGCGCCGTGAACACCAGCATGCACCTGTTGCTGCAGAAGAAATCCAAGATTCCCTCTTTGTTCTGATTTTCAACCATGTCGGACATGTGGTGAAACGTCTGGCACGTGAGGCAGAGCTGGCGAGTCTCAACTTTCTGCAAAAAAAACAGTTTAGATATCATGCTCATAAAGCAGTTGTGAGAATATTTTATCTAAGAACACCTATCCAAACACCTCCTGATGAGCTTTATACTTCATTTCAGCTAAGATTGTTGGTTAACAGTTAACAGATAACTAAACAATCCAAATTATTTTGATAATTAAAAACCATTATTGCAGACCACTACGGCTATGACAGGTAGACTACAAGTAGTCTTTTGCAGGAGGAGCATAAACCAAGCTTAGAAAGTCTTTCCTTCCTGCAGCTGTTAGGTTCCACAATGAGCACTCATAATACTGTATGTGCAATATTATTACTACTCAAGGTTCAACACACAATTCATTAATTAGCCTGTATCTCTACCATGTGCATCAATCATTATCTGTTTGCAATTCAATACTTTTTGCATATATGCCAATACCTGTATATTGTCAATTTTATTTTTTTAATCATATATTTTATCTTATTTATCTTTCATGCAGCCACTCTTTATTCTTGTTATTTTTCTGCCCCTATGTACGCTGTTACAAACTGCAATTAACCCGGGATTTTATCAGCTCAGCTTCGATGTGAACAGGAAAGCTGCATCGACCCGCTAATTTACGGTACATGACGACGTTGTTGTACCTGCCTGTCACATTCTGATTTTGTCTCTGTCAGACCGTGTCATCGTAGAAGCTCCAGGGCTGTGAGCAGCTCAAAAACAGAGCAAAATTTTGGTCTATTCCCATAAAAAGAACAAACAAATCAAATATATTGTTACACGGTCATTAATGGAAGCGCATAGGTGAAATATGGCACCATTTTTTCTTTTAGCAATCATGGCAGTGCACTGACAAGACCCTGAGATCCGCCAGCCGCTCTGCATCCAAGGAGAAGAGGAGATTAGGCGGCAGATATCAGCCACTGTGCAGGACAGTGATTTATTTAAATATCAGCAGCCTAGTGGAGGAAAAAAACTGGCCATGCAGCTATTTCAGCAGGAGGTCAGAAGGTAAGTCTGTAAATCCTGTGTAAACCCAGTTATTTCCAATGTGAAAGCGGTGTAATTTTAATTCTAAATACGCATTGTTTCTTTGTTTTCCTCAGGCAGATATGATGGTGAGATAAGGTGATACACCAATCTGTACACACCAACGCTGCTTCATTGGGGATGTGATATAAGAGACTGTGATTTCTTATTCCTGTACCTCTTTGAACATGACCAGACACCTGTCGCTGCAGACGGTTTTACAGCCGTCCTCCATCTTAACCACGAGCCGCCTGTCCAGGCAGAGGGAGCTGCAGACGTCACACCTGGGGAGCGGCAGGTTGTTGACTTTGTGGTAGTAGTGGGTGACGCAGCTCTCGCTGCAAAGACCGTGGACCACGCCGTCCAAGGTCAGCTTGAATTCACACTAAGGATGAAAAAAGGAAAAATATTAAATTAACAAACTCTAATTTAACAGATCAGAGTCAGTTACTTTTTTAATCCTTACAAGAGAAGATCCGGAGCACATCTTGCATATTTTTTCGACTTGTGGATGTGGTCTTGGGTAAGAGACTTTCATCCTGGCTTTGACAGAGGAGAGGCACGTGTCACTGCACAACTCCTTCACCGTTCCCGAATCATCCACCGGCGCCCTGATGATGTTGTGAGGCCGAGTTATGACCCTGGAGGAATAAACGCAAATAAGATTAAGGACCAACAACAAACTTAAGCCCCTTTTAACTGGACAAGTTTTACCTGGGGATCTCTAGTAATAACTGCTGTCTAATAATCATGTCTGTAATTCATAAAGTAAATTAAAGTGGTCCTGTGATAAAAATCAGCATCACTGGATGTTTTTACATTTATTTTAAAAGGACTTTTATTTGATTCTGCCTCTTTGCACTTAAGAATCAGTAACGCTGTGTTATAAACCAAAGTTTGGACAGATGGTAGGTAGCAAGGTCGAGATGTTGCTGACCCAGAAAACTGGACTTACTGGAAGCAGTTGTGGCACTTCTTGGTGTTTAATCTGACGTTGGGATGACTTTGAGAGAAGCAAGATGCAGAGCAATAAATCTGCAGGGCGTTTTCTGTCTGGTAAAGCGTCTGTCCTCTCTGCACCGTCTTTCCACACTCGGAGCAGACAACGTACGAGTCCCCGAGGTGTTTCTGTTTGGAGACCGGCTCCGTAGCTGCAGAGGCACCATTTGTGACCTCTGTGGTTTTATTTCCTGAAAACAGACAGATCAGAAACACTCGGCTTTGAGTTACAGCAGGTAAAATAAATACTGAACTCCTCACAATTTTTCAAAGTAAACATGTTTCTAAAGGTGCTATTGACATGAAATTCACCAGGTGTTGGTAACAACCCAAGTAATCCATACATAGAAAGAAACCAAATCAAATGAGTTTTGAAATTAAGTTATGTATAATAATGTGAAACGACAAAGATGGCAGCAGATTTTTCTCAGGAATGTCTCGGAACATGTTCCCATTCATCTTCCCTTCAGTTATATGAAATTTGCCAGAACCACATACAGAAAAACAGCCCCAGACCGTAATGTTCCCACCTCCTTTTCTTCATAAATGGAGTCTTGCGTGGTGAGCGTGCATACAATGCAGTAAAACATTAGTTGTGAGAATGATATAGGTTAGACGTTACACATACACAAGTGTCGCAAGGTAATAAGGAACTGAAAAAGTATTATCACATTACCAGACTTTTCAGCACTTAAAAAAAAAAATAAAAATACTTGATCTGGCTAATGAAATTCATCTCTCTTAAGCACAACGCTGACAGTGGTTATGTGCTACTAGTTGGGTATTTGATGTTGCAGAAAGAGAGTTTGTTATATGACTTGCAGCGAGCGTGAAGTGAGTGAATAGTCTTGTTTGTGTAAACTTCAGTGTCAAGACTTGGAAAGATGGCAGCTTGAGAAAGTGGATGAAATATTAGGATATTTTGGCTGTAAAGTGAACAGAAAAATCTCCTGAACTCAAGAATTGCAGGATCAATGAGATAGTTTGGTCCCCTAGTAGTTCCATCAAAGAGACAGAAAGGTGTCTCCATAGGAGCAACGTAAATATTCATGCACACACAAACTTAACAAACCCTTAGTTGTGAGGACCACTCTGGTATAACTGGACATTACTCGTGCACCAAAAAACCTACTGCACACTGCCTCAAAAGGTTGCTTTTAATCTAGAACTATCAGAGCAAGTTTCATAACACATCAGAAACAAGGTACCGGAGGAAATAAAAACAAATGCTAGATCACATTGTCTCTCGATGAAAAGTAAATGTTCTACAGTTTATAAAATGTTTGTTTTATGTATTATTTTGAAAATATTCTTTTAAAAAAAGACAAAGTGCAGAGCAAAAATAGGCAATTGAACAAACAGGACAGTATTACACTCTGTAAACAACAAAAAGAAAAAAGAAAGGCAGATATTGGCTCGTTTGCAAACTGTGTACCTGTATCATAAACTGTTCTCTATAACATTTATGTGATGCATCTTTGAACATCAGGCCCTTGTTCCTTACAAAATCTCTATATGTATGTATGTACCAGAGTAAGTTAAATTACAATCAGTATAAAAACAGAGAGCATTGTGATGACATCATGATGTGTTTACAGACTTCCTCAAAATCACCACTGTTAGTGAAGTTAGTTTAAACATTTTTAGCAGTTCAGAGCTTTCCACAGCCAACTACTATATTACGTACTTTTTTTAATTCTAATAAAGTACTTTTTATTAACAATTCGCAATTTACTATGTTTGTACATTTTAGTACAACTAGCATCAGGTCAAAAACCAAGTGAGCACGATGATAAGGGAAATGTGTGTAATTGTGTGTTTGACAAATAATTGATGACAAAACACTCGTTTGACAAACTACTTAAGAAAACACTGGTGGCAGCAACCTGACGATTACACAGAAAGCATTAAAGAGCCCACAGAAATTTTTCCATTTGTGCCTCACAGATAGTTAGTGAACAAATAAATGAATTAATTATTTATTATTATTACTATTATTATTATGATGTCTACTTACATTGCATTTTCTAGAGCAGAGCTCCTCTGTGAGCATTTTAACTAAAACGTGTAACGTTGGATTTGTGCTCAAAGTAACACCAGTAATATCATATGAGGAAACATAAGCTATGACTCAGCCTCACACTGTGATTTTAAAGTTTAAAACGTCCTAAAATGCTCCTGTTTTTTTGCCATTGACCAGTTACACAAACTAATTTCAGTTCAAATCATGTTTTAAAAATAAAATATATTATGGTTTTTAATATCTGATATCTTCTCCAGGGTTCACACTTTTGTGCTTGTTATTTATTTAGTAACATTCTCCTACTTGTGGGTTACAAAGTGAACGTTCATTCTTAATTACACAACAAGTAGTTTCCGACCAAACAATCTGATTGGTCAATAAGACATTTACAACATGCTCAAATCAGCGTCACAGCACGGCCGACTCATCACTAAAAACATTGCTCCGTCAAGTCTGTGGCGACACTGTGTCTGTCTCCATGGCAACACTGCAACTGTCTCTCAGCTGGAGCAGGAAATGGCTGAAAAATACGCTACAAAGTGGATCGGTTTGTTGTTAACAGCATCTTTGTTATAACTTGGGCAATAAAAGTAAACATTTTTTTGCTCATTTATACGTTATTGATTTAGTTCGGTAAAGTCCGAGGCCGCGTTCACTCATCTGGGACTAGAAAATCATTTCTGTTGCCAGGTCGTTGTTACTAAGGTTCGGATTATTTGCTGTAGTGGTGAAGTTGGTTCAATTACACATAGGAGTCTAGTGACGTGACTGATTGTGTCATCGGTTATGAGTCAGCCCCCATTTATTTACATGGAAAGGGGAAGCACACTCAGAAAAAAATTTAAATTTTTTGAGCAAAATGTCCATCAACATGAATATGTATTTAATTAAACACTTTATTTTGTTGGTAATTGTTGTATAATCGCAATATTACCCTCGAGGGTGTGTTTAAACATCATTTGAGCACTTCTGTGACACGGTCAAGACCAAGGCTCAAATGCTCAAATGACGTTAAAGCAACGTCAAGAAAGAAAAAAGACAAGGGAGAGGAAAGACGCTTACAAAAAATAATCTAGAATGTAGTCGCAATCAACACCGAATCAAGACCGAAAACGTTCTTAAAGGTTTTGGTGCAGAGCGACTGACCCAGCTGCAGTATGAGAAAATCATTTCGAGCCACAGATGCTTCCTCATCTTGCTTCATATTTCCAGGTCTGTATTAGCGCAAATCCACCTTTTTCTCTTTACGTCCCGCTGAAACCTTGACACACCTTCCCAGTAGCCAATTACTGATCAGATCATTTGGGTCACTGACTTCATCCTCAGCCAAACGGTGCCCAGGAATTTATTAACCAATGAAAGGGGCTCATTTTGTGTATCAGAGCGCAGAAATGTGTATGGAGCTGCAGTATCGCAAATAAATCTCTGTTATTTTACATTATTACACATCATTTCTGAACTTATTTGTTTTGGTTTCTTTCCATGTTTGGATTACTTCATTTGTTACCAACACCTGGCTCCTTATTTCATGTCAATAGCACCTTTAGAAACATGTTTACTTTGAAAAATTGTGATGTTTTACCCGGTGTAAATCTGAGGAAAATATGTAGAAATTCACATAAAAAAAAAAAAACATTTCACATCAACATCAAGAGGAACTGAGGAGGAAGAAGAGACAGAATGAACGTCAGTACCTTGGATATTAGGTGTAACTGTGGGTCGTAGCTTGTGAGATGACACACAATGGCGGCTGCAGAAGAGCCGCACCGAGCCCTCGAGGGTTTTGTAGTAAAACATGTCTGACACCGGTCGACAGACGTGACACATGGTGCACTGGTGAGTAGTGGTGATTCTCTGCAGACGTAGAGACGACTGTTTAGTTTACGTCCCTTACATGCAGTCCAATTACAAACACTACAGGCCAAAAGTTTAGAGCAATTTCAAGCTTCTGTTCACAATGAGTTTCTTAAACCAGCACGAGTGCTTTACTACATGATCAGACTTTATACTTTTATTGATATGAACCATTTTCCTCAATTTACCTTTAGATGTACATTAATGTTACCAGAACACTGGCGGATAAATGTCAGCAAAAAAAAAGAAAAGAAGAAGGGTTTAGTTAAGGGTTGAGAAGATTTGCATGAGTCACAGCTTCAGTGCAAAAGTTAAAAAAAAAAAAAATTAATTAATTAATTTGCATTATTCACTTTAACTCTTTGGCTTTTGTGTGTCTGCTGACAGAACTAATGCCTCGTTTATGTCATGATGTTGTTAAAGCAAAGTAAGTAAGAAAAACTCAAATAACTGATAATTACAGTAAAAATGTCGCCTGGTAAGTTTCTCTTCTTCGATGCAAAACTATCATCTTTTACGTACAAATTTGACTTTTCTGTGTAACATGAAGTTGACGGACGCGGATCAGGACGTTGTTTTTCTCTGGGAAGACGATATGACTGCAGAAAAACTAAGCCACATATTTCAGGTAAAAACTGAATATAACTACATATAATCAGGGAATAGTTAGCTACTAGCTAACATTACTCTGAAATGCGTGCAGAGATTTGTGCAGATGAACCCTAACTCTAACCCTTGTTTTTCTCATGTCATAAATCCCATAAACACAGCACCGTCGTCACACGTGCTCTTATTTTGAAAACGTCAACATCCACTTTCAAAATATGTTTCTGTCTTCTAACAATTTTAATTTTTGTTTGTAGAAGCAGAAAATAAAAATAGACCGGTGTTTAAAGTTTAGTTTTGTCTGTTCTCGACCCTGATGAAGAAACATTCCACGGATTTCAATTTTCATTTTTAAATTTTGAAACGAAAGTCAAATAACTGCTCATTTCTTTGTTTTTTAATATCCTTTTCTAAACGGAAAATCCAATGATCAAAACATACATGGACCCACGCCATGGTTTTGCTCAATCTTAATGATTTTCTAACCTTTATGTTGCACGTGCAATGCATTAAATTAAATCCTGACACCGTTTCACCTCTTTGTACTCGTCCAGACATTCTTCGCAACAGACGGTTTTGGTGGCGTCCTCCAGCTTCAGCGTGAGCGGTTCCCTGCGACAGGTGGAGCTGCAGTTCTCGCAGACGCCAAAGTTTCCCTTGCAGAAACCCTCCAAGCAGACGTCGCTGCAAAACTTGCGGACGGTCGCGTTCAGGGTCAGCTCACGGGTGGTCTGGAGATGACGGAGAATAAATAAATAAATAACGGCGAGTTTGAATGTTTTAGTAAAACCGAAAGCGTTTGCTCACAGTGCAGGACTTGCTACACGTGCTGCAGAGTGGACGTGGGGTCTGAGTGGACACGGACTTGGGACACTTGAAGGAGCAGAGGCAGGCTACACTGCAGAAGTCCTTCATCGTTCCTTGACTGTCCACGGCGGCCATGATGAGGTCCAGGGTCTGAGATATCACCCTGACACACACACACAAAGACACAAAGACATGATTTATAGGTGGTGATGAGAGAAGCTGATGAGGACGAGGTCGTTCATACTCACTTGAGACAGTGGTGACATGTCCTGGTGGGAGGTTTGTTGTGAAGGAACATCTGGAACAGGCAGGATTTGGAGCAGAAGACGTCCGGGAAGCCTTTCTTCTGGTAAGCTGTGTGTCCCTTCATCATGGTCTTTTTGCAGTGGGAGCAGGTCATGTTCGCCGACTGACGAGGAAGACGTATATGGATTATATGGATTATTCTTACGGTTGTTGGTTTAAACTATATTAAATGTTTCCTGATGCCCAAATCACTGACTGCACGCAAAGATCGTCAAACTCTCCCAGTCGCCCTTACGACTCCCGAGGAGCAGATTTTGAAGCTCAGTGCACTGGATCTGGTGGTCGCCATCTTGGATTGTCTGATTTTCTGTTGTGGAAAGACGTCTCCCTTCTGGGACAAATACAGTCTAAAGTCTTTGCTCGACTATGCTAATTCTTTGTCCATTTCTGGATTAGCAGATCAAGTCTTAAACTTATGCTTTTAACTTTTAGACTTTATATTATTTAAACAGGTAAGTTGTATAAATAATTTCCCACCCACACAGTTGTTTGTGGTTGTACCAGGCTGTAAACTGATTTAATTCTGCTGTAAAATTGGAAATGTTAAGATGGAGGTCTTTCTTTTGGAGCAAGCCTCTAGTGGCCATATGAGGAACTGCAGTTGTGTTACCAGTTAACCCTTTATCGTTCCTCTGGGTCGTATATAGGACAGCAAAAGTTTTCGGAGCTATATGTACAAGTTGTGTTAATACCGCATGATGCAATATGTCATTTTCTTCTGATTTCATTGGTAAAAGTTATTATCGGATTCAATCGACATGTTTTTTTTCAAATCAAAAAAATTCAGGCGAACCCAACAACTTCTTATTTTTTCAACTTTGATTACTCAAGAACAAAACCACTTAGAGTGACTCTGACTTTTGTGATAGAAACTTCAGAGTCTAGGCTTCCAAAAGAAACCAGGACCATGAATGAGCTCCACACAGGTATGTCTTAAATACGATAAAAAAAATTGCAAAAAGGCTGAAATGACGAGAGGTTTAACATTTAACACATTTTTATGAGCACTACAAATTATTATTTTGATGAATCATTAATTTTAATTAATTTGATTCCAAATCGGGGGAATCATCCGTTTGTACTATTTTTGCTGGACCTCAGCTAGATTTTCACAACATTACATTTTCCCACCTTTGGACAGCTTGGCTCCTCTGTGGGTTGTGTAGGTTCTGTGGGTGGCGTAGGTGGTGTGTCACTCTTATCGTCTTCGCTGATGAGCTGATCTTTCACCGGCAACTTGATATCCAAAGATGACAACTGCGAAACGTGGACTGGAGTCTGAAGTTTGTCCTGAAAAGAACAACAAAATGAGTCTGTTAGAAACGCTGGGACTTTAGCCAAACCAAGCCGACAAAGCAAAATTAGGATCGTCCCAAGTGTTAAATCTTGTTCTGGTTAAATCATTAATTGGACATCACATACTCACAATGTCCATTTTAGGGAGGAATATCTTCACTTCCTTCATTCGACTCAGTGCAGATGATACATTGTTCTTCTTGTCTGTAAATAAAGGAAACAAATGTGGGTGTGAATACGTTTTGGTTTGTTGTTCAGTTTTGTATTTACAGCTGATGCATAAAAGTTTCAGGATGAACCCGACTGAATTTGCCTGGAGATTTATCTGACCTGTACTTACCTGTATTCACGGAGGAAGACGAGTCGCTAGTGTCCATCCAGTCGTCTTCAGCTTCATCTGCATCATCTTCATCTGCATCATCTTCTTTCTCTGATTCCTTTTCCTCCATGTTCTCCTCGTGGTCTCCGTCAACAAGCTGCTGATTTGAAGAAGCATCATTTCCCCTTGTTGTTAAATTTAAGTCACTCTCATAATTTTTCACTTCGTCGTCAGTGTCCACGTCCACGCCGAAGTCCTCGTTCGCGTCACCGTCATTGCTGAAATAAACGCTTGTTTTGTTAACTTCGCTGCGAGTCTCCTCAGGTGTGGCCTCCTCACACTTCCCTGGCCCGTCCTCTGACTTGTCTTCTGTCTTTGTGTTATTATTTGTGTTATTGTTTTCCTCGTTATTCAGCTCAGTTTGCTCATTTTCTCTCTCCTGCGTCTTCTTCCTGCCTCGCCAACTTTGCCTCGAGGAAGAAACTCTGCTTTTCTTCTTAGCTGCTGAACGACCTGAAGAAGGTTTTGGATAAATCATATCAGACCTTTTGTACCTTTATTTTAAAAATAACAACCTATTAAATGCAGCTGGAAGTTGAAGCGACACAGAAAAAAAATATTTTCACATCACATTACTCTGTACAGTCAAACTTTCACATACATTTTAGAATATCTTTGTCTGCTCTTACTTATATTTGACACAATATTTAGGTGAACATTTCAAAAATATACCCTGTGGTTAACAATAACGTCAACTTTCATGAAAATAACTGCAGGACACATACATATTTGTGTTAATACACACCAGTTTCTGATTCTTCAATGTCCTCCCCAGCGTCGCTGTTCTCGCCGGTCTCATGCTCCACAACAGGCTCCACGCCGTCTTTACAGGAGATTATTAAAAGAGGAGCAGTAATCAACATCAAGACACTAATTTATCTGCAATCATTTAACGTTGAACAAGACATTTCATAAATAAGTCAGTGAAATCTATTATTCAGCTATTTTTTGACTACAGACAACAGACAGAGAAGGCAGACATAAAAAACATTGGTTTCAAAATGTTAGAAATATTTTTGCAAATGCTTAATTAAGGTGGACAGACACGGGGAGGTGGGGTCAAGCTAATTAATTTGAGGAATTATTCAATTAACAGTTAAACCATTTAATACAGTTTCAATTTATACGAACATAACATGTAGATCATATTCTAACTTTAAATTGCAAAATTACATCCTAACATTTAATATTAGTTATTATTATTTTTACTATTTTTAAGTCCTTTGTTTGCAGTAAGGACACATTCTCTTAGCTTCATAAATTTACTCTCCATCTTTCTGACAACAGTGACATCGATGAAAAAAAACGTCGGCTTAGGTGATGCATTCATGAAAACTTGGAAATTCTATGGTCCAACTCGGAAAATTTCAGACTTCCAATATCACTGCTTTTATGTTCCAGGATAATTCAGAGGAGAAAAAATAAGTTTTATAAAATACATTAAAATATGTGCAGCAGCTATTTTTTTTATTTTGGAGGCAGTACCTTCGACATCTCGGAGTTCATTTTTCCCCAAGTTTTCCAAGACCCACCTCCACTCTACTTCTAGCTAATGAAAGCTCTATAACTCTCACTCCAAAATTGACTGCTCCAACCTGACAATATCCTGCATCAACATTTTTTTTTAATTGCCAACCAACGCTACACTGGTCTAATCCGGCACGGTGCCTGAATACTTTAAGCCCTTTATATCCCAACACCCCTCCAGTCCTCTGCAACCGAAGAAGCTAATTGGATGAAACGTCTTCAAAGAAACTCATCAAGTCCAGTCACCTTACTCGTGACTAAGGATACACCATGACCTGGATGACTGAGGACATTCACAGACACACATTTAGGTTGAACTTTTATATATTTAAGTGGACACATACCTGGAATCTCAATTTCTTCAAGAGATTTTCCTTCAAATACCTCCAGACATCCACTCTCCATTGCCGTCAGTAGCATTGAGATCTTTGCGATGTCTGCAGCCGCCTCCGGTGTCTGGTAGTACTCGCTCTCGGTCCGAATGTCTCGACCCAACGCCTTGGCGAGCTGGTCGAGCTCATCGTCCGCGAGGCAGAGGATCTGACAAATATTTAGAATTTGCTTCCGAAAAAACGCAGACCTGAGGCTCTCTTGGTTCTTCGCGTTGCACCGTGCAACAAAAGTGTTGACGCAATTTTGCCCCTGACAGTGGCTGGTGCATGTGGGGACCGGCATCGCAAATAGGAAGGGATTGTTTTCATGCACACCACTTTCTAGTCTCTTGCTCACAAGCAGCGTTATTGCAGAGAGCAGCTCACGGGTCAAAGTGAGGAGGATTTTTTTGCCGCCGTCGCTGACGACGTTGATCTTCACGGTTTGCTTTGACAGAATCTGCTCAAACTGCGACTTTGAATCAGCGGGATTCTCCTGAGGCTGGGTCTCATCCCGTTCATGGAAAGACTGGAGGGTTACTTTAGAGAGCTCTTTCACATTTCTGTTCAATATCGTCACGTACGCAAGCGTCGGTCTGAGAAGCGCGTTGTAGACTGGGGCACTTTGATACAAGGTCAGACTCTGGACTGCAGAAGCCACGGTTTTCACCACGCACTGGTGTAAAAGCTGCACGTCTTGCGTGAACAATATGGTCGGGGGTCTGGCTATTTTGAGTTGCGCCGGCGTGTTGGTGGGCCACTCTTTCGCACACAGCTTCACGAACGTCTCGGCCGCCTGTATGGTCTCCTTGATCAGCCTTCTCGTCTTTCAAAGTCCTGCCGTATTTAATGTCCGCAATCTTCTTCACCAGATATCCCATTTTCCAGATGACGGTCCGCTTGTCGCAGACCTTTGTCTCCTGATTGAAACCTGCGAGCTCCCTGACGGCTTCAACGACGCTGCTGAAGTTCGAAGGTTTGATGGCTTCCTCGAAGCTGCCTATCGACTTTTTTCTTAGCGTCATCAGGAGCCTTGCCATCTGCCTCAGGCTCTGATTGATGTACGAATCCCTTTGTTTCTCTTCATTGATGTAGTACAAACACTGTGCCAGCTGCAATATATAAGGGTCTTCCCAAACCACGGACCCGATCTCATCTTTCTTCAGTTTCTTCAGCATGTTCCTCACGCCCGGCGAGAGCTGATCGGGATCTGTTAGCCCCGTGGCGGCGATCAAAGTTAAGATTTGAGTCCTGCCACCTGCTGGAGGGTTTGAGAACCTCTTTGAAGGACACTTCTGCATGTGTCGCCATAACTCTTTGCGACCGTACATGGCTTTACAGTATATACAAGTTGCAAAGGTTTTAATCATTTCTGACGTCCTTCGGACTTTAAGTTCCCCAGAGCGAGTCCTCAACACCTCTTGATTATGTTTGTAATTTCCTCTGTTTCGTAACTTCTCCAGTAGGATTTTTCGCTCCTTGCTGTTTCGGCGTAACTTTAGCACTTGAGCAATGTCCGGCTCCTCGCCTCTGTGGGTCAGAAGGTGACGAGAGATCTTTGATTGAGCCCTGCCACAAACGTAACAATAGTTTTTTTTTGTGAAGGTACAGCCTTTGGTGGACTCCTCGTCGGAATCAGATTCAAAATCAGAGCTGTGGTCAGACTTGTCCTCCTGCTGGTTGGACGACGCTTTGAAATCCTGTTCATTCTGGTTGTTGTCACTGATGAAACCGTCATTGCTGTTTGGTTGATCATCACACACATAATCCTCATCAGAGTCAGACTCTGCACAACTGGAGGCTTCTGCTGAGTCCTTGACCTAGAATTATGAGGAAAATATATATATAAAAAATGTTTTTAAAAGTTTAAAAGTATACAAGACTCCTTAAATAAAATGTTTTTGAGACTTCAAACTCTAATGTTCTGCACTCTTATGTCTGGACTTTGAAGTAGATGGAAGCAGCATACACCGATAAGGCATAACATTATGACCAGCTCCTAATATTGTGTAGGTATCCTTTGTGAAAATAAACCCACCCTGGACTCCTTGTAGATGAAGGTTATCTCCTCGTCTGGAGAGATTTTCTTCAGCGCAAACAAGCACAGGTGAGGCCTCCCCTTGTAAACTATTTTCTTCATTTCACAGTTGGGATTTGTGTGATCCTCATTCACGAGTCTCCCGAGGCTCCCGTCTTCTGCTGAAGCGTCAATGCTGCAAAAAAAGCCACTGGTTAAATGGCTTTTATCAAAATGCATTGGCTAATTGGCTAATAATACAAGACAATATTTCATGTGAAGAGGATGGAGGCAAAGGAAGTAGAATAATAAGGTGCAACTCACCACCAATTTGTTCCTTTCCACCTGAAGTCAAACATAATTTCGTCTGAAGTATCTCCACATTTCTGCATTTCTTTGTGAGTAAGGATATTTCCCCGATACTCAACAACAAACGTGGATGGTTCGATGGATTGACGGGTGAACACACCTTTCCCTAGAACAACAACATACACAATATTATATAATTAAAATAGAAAATAAGCTTTAATCTCAAAATGAAAGTGGTTTTATAGGTGAATTCATTTGAATGTGTAAATTAATGATTTCCTATCATGCATTGGACAAAGTAAGCTAAAACAATACCATTTGTAGGTGATGTGCAAAAACTATTTTTTGAGATAACCAACCTTTAAGAGAGTCGATAAACTTTTCCTCCAGGAAATGTTTGTCTCTACGAGCTTTTATGTGCTCCAGCGCATCCTGCTGAGGAGTCAGACGTCTGCCTTGTTGCCTCACATCACCTGGAAAATATTAAATGGTGAAGCAGCAACGAGGACCGACACGCTTTCTTAACATCAAAATAAAATAACAGGAGGTGTTGAAGGTGCCATTTTTAAGTACTGACATCAACAGTTCTTGTTGAGAAGAAGAAATATCGGATGCAATTTTAATGCAGAGCAGTTTAACAGTTTCATAAGGCCAGTTGGTTATTAATGCTAAAGCTGTAATTCAGTACGTAAATGCAAATACAACTGTTAAAACAAGCATGTAAGTTAAGATTTATAACTTCCAGTGAACTTATTTTACGTTTTCTATGAATTATTTAACTTAATTTCAAGGAGACTGCACATTATAAATCTATAAATATTTATAAATAAGTTATCGCCGTAGCATACCACTCCGTTGAGTGCGATCTGACTCCTCAGTGTTGTCTTCGGCATCTATGTTTTCGGCGTTGCCCTTCTCTAGATCAAGCTCCAACTCATCTTTAATAAAAAGCAAAACAGAGCCCATATTTATTCATTCATTCATTCATTCAAAACGTACATTTGTTCTTTTCAATCAGACACTGGGAGCTGGACGAACGTTAAAGTGGACGCAAACCTTCAATCTCAATTTCATCCAGGGAGTTCCCCTTGAATCCTTCCAGAGAACCCTTCTCCATTGCCACCAGCAGTTTAGCAATTTTGGCAAGTTCAACCGCCGCCTCTGGCAGCCGGTAATAGTCCCTGTCCGTCCGGATGCCGTGGCCCAGTAGCTTGGCGAGGTGGTCGAGCTCGTCGTTCTCCAGGTTGAGGATCTGGAAGATTCTTGCCATGTGCTTGTGAAGATTCATTGACCTGAGATACTCCGGGTTCTGTGCACAACACAGGCTTGAAAAGTCCCTGACACAGTTCCCTCCGTTGCAGAGGCTTGTGGAAGACATGTTGGGCTTCGCGAACAGGAAAGGGTTGTCTTCGTGTACTCCACAGATCAGCCTCTTGCTCACAAGCAGCGTCAACGCAGCGACAAGTTGAGAAGTTAACAGGACGGCGACGCTCTGGCCGGTCTTCTTCGCAATATTTATCCTGATGAAGTGCTTGGACAGCACTCGGGTGGTGTCGTCTCTCTCCTGAAAAGACTTCAGGGTCATTCTGGAAACCTCCAATGGACATCGGTTTAAAACGCACGCTTGTGCAAGTGTCGCTCTGCACAGAATCTTGTAGACCTGAGGGTTTTCGCTCGTCTTCATGCTTTCGGTGGCAGAAGTTGATTCCTTCTCCAGGTACCTGTAGAAAGCCTGAACGTCGCGTGTGAACGGTATCGTTGCAGGACCCTTCGCTTTTTGTCCACTCAGCTCAGTCCACTCTTCATCGCACAACACCATGAATTTCTTCGCGTCGCTGACCATCTTCGCGCTGCTGTCTGCTCCACTGATGACGATGTTGCCTAATGCTTTGAGTGAATACCCTAACCTCAGAGCGAGATTTGGCTTCCTGTAGCTTTTGTTTTCTCTGTCAAAACACGCAATCTTTTTTACCGCGTCGACGACACTGGAGAAGTTTTTGAGTTTCATGGCGTCCTCAGAGCTAAATATCAACTTTTCATGCAGCGTTAACAAGAGTCTTCCCATTTCTCTCAGTTTCTGCCTGCTGTACTCTTGTTTTGTCGGATTGTTTCCATGCTTCTCGTACAGACTTTGCGCCAGCTGCATGAGGAGGCCATCGTTCTGAACTACGAGCGCGACATTATCTTGTCTCATGCTTAAAAGCATCTGCCACACCCCGGAGGATTTTTGCGGGCACCGAGACCCGAGAGAAACCTCGTTTAAAACTCCTGTCTTGCCACATGTTGCAGACATTTTCTGACCACACCTGGGCACGTGCCTCCACAGGTCGACGCGGTTAAACATGCCTTTACAATGCGGGCAGTGCCCATACTTTTCAACGCTCGCCATCGCGGCGTTTGGTCGTTTCTTCAGTTTTAACTCTCCGGTGTTATTCCTCATCACCTCTTGATTGTGTTCATAATTCCCTCTGTTTCGCAGTCTGTCAAGCAGCCTGCTGCGTTCAGGGGACCTGACGGGTAACGAACAGGCTTCAGCAATCTCAGGCTCATCATCAATGTGAGTTAAAAAATGACGAGCGATTTTATGGACGCCTTTCCCGCAAACATAACAGTAATTTTTACTGGTGAAAGTCGGGTCTTGATCCTGTGCATCAGATTCGCAGTTTCCATCGGAGTCGTGTTCATCAGAGCTCAAAGAAGATTCATGCTCCTGTTGGGTGGATGAAGCTCTGATCCTCAGCTTAGCATCTGGTCGTCTCATCAGTTTTAACTCTCCACTGTTATTCCTCATCACCTCTTGATTGTGTTCGTAATTTCCTCTGTTTCGTAATATGTTCAGCAGCCTTTTACGTTCGGGGGACTTTGCTGGAAATGCAAAGGTTTCAGCAATCTCAGGCACGTCATCCATATGTTTCAAGAAATGGCGGCCAATTTTATAGACACCTTTCCCGCAAACAAAACAATAATTTCTACCAGTGAGAGGTGTGCCTTTATCTTTAGGCCGAGAGCCAGGCAGTACGTAGTCTTCATCAGAGTCACATTCATCAGAGCTCAAAGAACTCAGAACTCAACATCCCACTCGTTGGATGAAGCACAACTGTCGATGTTGGCAGAGCTGTGGTCATCGTTACTGGGTCCAGGTAGTTCGTTGTCATCATCAGAGCAAGATCTCTCAGGGCTGGAAGCTGCAGAGTCCGCAACCTGGAAACAAAAACAAAATTAAAATGTGCCCATGGAAAGAAACATTGAAATTCTCTGTAATCAACTGAATTTCAGTTTTACGGGGAGTTTTGTGTGCGACTATTTTGGTTGCGGTACACTGCAGTTTGCAGATGATGTTAAAATTTCACTGTTTACGTACTCTTTTATTCCGTGGAGTGGACGATGTTGGATAAAAGTCTGTGTTTGAAGTACTTGGTCCATCACAGGACTCCTGGAAATGTCAAATAAGACCTTAATATTTGCAGTTTATTGCATAGCAACGGAAAGTTTTCTGTTCTAGAGACGATGTTTCTTTGTATGCTCATTTCAAAAATACAAGAAATCTAAATTTTGTCTTTCAGACAGCTGTTGTATCCAGCTGTCTCAGTTTCAGTTGTGAGGACCATTACAAAAATCAAACAAGTCTTCTTTTATAAAAACCTACCCTGGGCCGCCAGGGGTAAGAGAAGTCCCCATAGTTGAAAGTTATCTCTTCGCCTGGTGATATTTTCTCCACTGCAAATAGACACAAGTGTGGCTTCCCCTGACAAATAATCTTCTTCATTTCACAGTTTGGACTCATGTGATCATCATTCACAAGTCTTCCGAGGGATCTGTCCTCCTTCGAAGCATCGACACTGAAAACAAGACATTAACTATTTGTAGAATAACTGCAATTCTCCATACAGAAAGAACAAAACAGGCAGATGACGTACCACCATTGTGCTCCATTCCACGAAAACCTATACGAGAAACCGTTCAAAGAGTCGCCATGTCCGTTCTCAGGCCTTGTGTCTTTGTGTGAAAAGATGTTGCCACGATATTCAACAACAAACGTGGATGGTTCAATGGGTTTGAGGGTGAACACACCTCTACCTAGAAAAGATTGACATAAAAACATGTTGACGTTGCCTTGTACAGGTGTAGCCCTCATGTTCTTCTGTTTGATAATTATTTGAACCAATTATGCATTTATTGCAGTGGAGGTGAAGGGGAACAAGTTACTCCAGGTCTTCAGTAAGCATGATAAAGTTCAAACTCCAAATTCATACAAACACCCACTACCTCCATGAGCCTTTATCTAATAATAAACCATATTGGATGTGTTAAGATAATGTCATACGATGAAGTAATGTAACCGAAGATCTGTCCCAAAAGAAAGGTCTGCTGGCGAGAATTACCAGAAATATCAGTATCAATAAAGAGACTGGTTTCAGAAATGTGTTGCCTACCTTTCAAGGAGTCTATGAACCGTTCTTCCAGGAACGGTTTGTCCCTCCAATTAACTATGTGCTCCAGGGCATCCTGCTCAGGACTCAGTTGCCTTTCCATGACAGCTGAAATGTTTTTTTATAAGATGTTTAATTAGGTTTGGACATTCTCTGTAAGTAAAGTTCGGTGTGGGGAAAAAACAACGTAGAATGGAGGCTGAATGAAGAATGTGGACATCCTGAATATCCTACTCTCTATTATATGTATATATATTGTATTTATAATATTGACAAAAACAAACATTTCACAGAATGAAATGATAAATAAATACTTGATTGATGCAAAGTAGCACTTATATAAATATGCAGTAGTCAGGGTAATGCTAGCTAGCTGGTTAAGTTGCATGTTATTTGTGTGCAGGTTGCATTTTGGAACCTACAAACCATTTATTGAAGACAAAGTTGCAACTGTTTACTTTGTGCAGCACACATGCCTCAACATTAGCAACCCGTTAGCGAGCCTGGGTTTTACCAACAACTTATCTTTTGCTTCAGACCTGACTATGTGTTATTAAACATATATATGCGTCTAAAACCGAGCAACATTTACCTTTGCTTCAGTGAGACCAAGAAGAAGTAAGAAGAGATGCTGGTGTTGCTAACATAATGACAACCATCTTTCTTTTTCCCGTCTGTAACAGTGACGACGCGCTTCCGCCAATCAGGGACGGCAACGTCACAGAGTCGAAGCAGCCAATCAGCGGCCGTGTTTGGCGCGGCCATGCGTAGCCAGTTTTTGTAGTGAGTGATGCTTTCAGGTTTGTCCCCATATTTGGGCTAATATCGAAATATTCAGGCTAATGTCCTAATGTCCTTATATTACAGCTAACTTGCCCATATTCAGATTAATGTCCTCATATTCTAGCTAACATCCACATATTCAAGCTAATATCCCCATTTTCAGGTTAATATTCCCATAATATCCAATATTTAAATATTCAGGCTAAAGCAAAAAAACGGAAACACAACAAAACAATGTTTTTCAGCTATTTTTATTCAAAACGAACAATAGAAAATACCTCCAAGACCCGTGGGTTAAAATAACTAACATGACCATAAAAAGAATCATTTATTTGTTCTTATATGATACTGGTTTATTAGGCAAGAAGTCACGGACTCTGTGGGTAGCATCTCCAATAGTGATCCAATATTAACATCAAACTCGGATTGATTGGATTTCGTTTAACAGCAATATCAGTTTCAGATCAATTTCAAATTTTACTCACATCAGCTAAGAAAAAAAAAAAGGTCGTCTTCTAGACAATATATGAAAACGTATGATTGTGTAATTTAGCATAAAAAAAAAGACTCAAATTAACAAAGCACAAATAGTGACTTGTGTAAGTATTTAACATTTATCATGGCAAAACAAATCACGACAGATAATGGAGGAAACAGCCATCGTCATGTCACACTTTGGAATTATTAATTATTTTGCGTTTGTTTTTATTACGTGCGCTCCAATTATTTTTGGGAAAACAATCCTCTGGAGTACGAAGACTGTGGAAAACAGCTGATCTGGAAATAATTTGCTGGTTAGATGAGTCACACCTACATCCCAAAGAGACCTTTTCAGTTTGAGTTTAATATTTAATCCACGACAGCAGCCTTCCAGCTCTTTACTCTGGACCTCGATGACGCCGAGAAGTAAAGTTTGCAAAGTCCAATGTGCAGAGAAATGTAATAAACTAGAACATGTGTAAGGGAACAAAAACGATAGATGAGAAGGATCCACAAAAGACAGAAGAACAGATGTGTGTCCGGCCGAGCAGCAGGAAACAGTACGAGCGTCGAGTCGATCATCTCAGTCCCATCGACATCACCTTTGTGCATTTGAAGATTTTTCCGTCACTCACAGTTTGACACTTTTGTAGTTACGAGTTTTATTCTGTTGATTTGTGTTTACTGCATTAACATCTCAGTGAATCTACAAATATTTACACCATCAGCTGTAAAAGGTCACTTCTGTTTCTCTGCTTCACTCCGAATCCTCGTTCTCCTCCTCGTCGGGTACAAACGGGGGGTCGTCGCTCGCCGCTTTGCCGCCTTTCGTCCTCCCGACATGCAGCTCCCTGACGGTGAGGATGCGGGTGAGCATGGCCTCCATGGTGCCGTCGTCCAGAGGAGTGGAGGAGAACCACAGGGGGCTGTTCGGGACGCAGCACCGCTCGGGGTGAAGGTAGAAAAGGTTGGTGCGCTGCTTCACCGACTCCGAGCTGCAAGGAAAACATGTTTTTAATATCAACATGGAAACAAACTGGATTAGAAATAATAATTGTAGGTTCATTTGTGTAGAATTGTTAAACACAAGCATTACAAGGTGTTTTATAGCTTCACATTTCTAGACACATGAGTGAGGGTTTGGCTACACAGGAAAGAAAAGTTATCAATAAAAACCAAATAAAAAATAAAATTGATCCTAAAATAAATGGCTAGAGAGTGACGCCGTCTCTTTTCCTGGTTTTAGTTAAAAGTTGTGTACTAGTTGACATGTTGCAACTTTAAGATGTCAGTTTAATTTCTGATCCTTAAAGAATTTATTTTAAGTTAATACACTAAGTTTTTTCTGCTATGTATGATTATGTTTATTCTTTATTGATACTTTGTGAAGAAATGTTTATATATAAATTCACACATTCAGTTTGAGAACTGATTTTTATTACGGGTCACTCTTTATAATGTGGTCACTTTAAGCTCATAATCATAATTTAGTTAATTATTTATTTTCTAACAAGTCTTAAGTTACTGTTTGTGTATTTTTTATTTTCAAATTATTTCAAAAGAGACTCTATAAATGTTTTGTACAGTCACAAAGTTTAAGTCTGACACTGAGGGTTTACTGTGTTTGTTTTTCAACCAAAAATGCTTTTCTCTGGTTATGGTGGTACTAAGTTGAAAGAATATTTTACAGAGGGTACTTCACCGAAAACAGGCTGAGAAACACTGTACTAGACAGTTGATTGATTGTCCCATAATGTCTGTATTAGTGGATCAAATCAAAGCTACAATGCAAAGCACAACACATTCTGTCCAATTAAAAAAGCGGATTACGTCACCACAAGATAAACGTACACTCTCATAGACTATATATATATATATATATATACACACACATAGATTATGCCTGCGGTTACAGTTTACTCACCACTTGGACAAGTAGAACTCATAGAGTCTGACTGGACAGCGAAGGGGGTTGTCCTTGTTCTCCCCCATCTCCAGGATGTCTTCTTTGCTTTCTTCCTCTCTACGTCTCTTCGCTGCAACAACCTCTGGCTCTGGAGAGGATCAACATCATATGTTAGAGTTTATCTACTCTAGAGACGGTTGTCGAGAGTGGCCCAAAAACTAATAAAATATCCAACTGGTAGAATAAAATAGAAATAGAAAAATACTTTATTTTTTTCCCTGGGGGAAATTGAAGTGCCTGGTGCTCACAGCTCTACATCAAATAATTACCACCAATGGAATAAATATGTGGTGTAAGTAGTTATACACCTATTGTTCCAGCTTTCAATGTCAATTTATAAAATGTATTGGCTCATCTACTGCAGGGTTAAAAGAGATTTAAAATTCAAACATCTGTGCAGAATTCCAGTAAATTAATTTAACAAAACAATTAAATGTGAGACTGCTAAAATGAGACTGATCCTCAAGAGGACGTGTTTCAGGTATTTTCATGTTAACTCTCAACCGAACTCGTACCTGGTTCTGGGGATATGGGGGGGTAGAAGCGCAGGAAGGTGGTCTTGGTGCCGTTCTGGTTGGCTTTGGTGCAGCGCATGACGTGGGCGAAGGAGAGCTGGCGGTGCTGCTCCACCGTGGTGAAGCCGAAGTATTTGCAGCAGAAGAAGAGCAGAGTGTTGAGGAGGACGATGGGGGAGTACGCGCCCAGCTGTTTGCAGTCCCACAGAAACTCCTCCTCCACTCGGGAGTGAATATAACCTGCAGAGAAAGACAAGGAGTGAGCATTTGTGTACAACAAGAAATGGAGAAAGTAACTAACTCTGACATGTAACTCACCGCTCGCTGTGACTGAAGGTGTGAAACCTCTCAGCATATCAGTGAATTCAGAGGAGAACTTAGTGTAGAAGCGGTCCATGAATATATTCTCCACTCGACCGTTCTCGAACAGATACTGGAGAGAGAAAAGAGTGTGAAGGATGAGTCTGAGGACGGATTAATTAGCAGAAGTCAATTAGTGATTCAAAGCAGAAACAGACTTTAAGCAAATTAAAAACGGGGCATAAATCTGACACAGTTTAGACGTCGTGTTATAGATCGATCCTCATCCCACCCCTTCGCTTCCATGAACGTCTGACTGACACAATTTATTCACTATAAAAAGGACTAAGCTAATCTCTCGGGTGACGTTCAGGACACTCACTGAACTCGTGTTAAGTCTTCTTAAGGATTTCGTGGTACTAATTTAACAATGATATGCAGCGTACTGCCACTGGCTAGGCTAGTTAGCTGGTGTCTTCCTGTTGGATGCTAGTTGGTAGCTGCCTGCTGGTCGGTTTTTCATTCGGACTGGGCTTCTAAATGTGTTTTGATCTTAGATACAAGGGATTGTAACATCCTGTGTAATAATGAATTGTATACGAGTGTCAGCTTGTTAAGAGAAAAGGTGTCTTGCCTGTTGGATGCCGAGGCAGAGGTAGAACAGGCTGTCGGGGGAGTACGACTCTCCGTTTGGTCGTTTCACCTCGTGGATGAAGCAGCAGAGGCCGTAGCTGAGCTCAGTGGTGGTGCAGCGGAGAACGTCCTCCTTTAACTCCAGGGGACGTGCTGAGATCCAAAGTAATCAGATATTAAAACATATGACAATATGGGACAAAGAGAAATAATTAACCTGAAATATTTTTATGTTTGATTTCATACTCAGACATGTTTGTACCAAAAAAGGGCAAAGAGGAAGCGCCGTTAGAGGCAGCCATGTTTGACTATTAACTCTGATTAAAGGGACCACATGAAAATGAAAAGCACAACAGAAAGAAGTAATACTACAATTATTTATAAACGAATGATGAGAAACAGTGAGAAACCATTGAAAATTATTGCAATTAAATAAAATACACGAGGACGAAGCTAAATAATGGATACCAGGGGGCCCAGAGCGGAGCCCTGGGGGACACCTTTACTAACGAGACTGTATGGATGTAAAGGCTGCTCATAAAGAACTTTGTATGTTTATTTCATTTGTGGCTTATCTAACGTTTTGGGTGAAAGTATCGAGCAGACAAGTCGACTTCCATCGTCCAGACTCACAGTTGAAGCGTGGTTTGCCCAAGTCGGGCTGAGTTTGCCTCCAATTGATCCACCCCTTCCACGCATCGACTCCATACTGACTCTTCAGTTTGGGGGGGGCGGCAGGTTTCTTGGCAGAGGCTTTTAGAGCAGCAGCTTCTGACGTCTTCGACAACCGCTGCGACTTACGACCCTTGGATAAATCAGACAAGAAGAGAGGTGTTATTTTTTTTTTTAAGGAGAAATTTCTCAGGAAATCGTAGCAGCAGCAGCAGCAGCGTTGAACTCTTTAACAGACAGTTACCCTCTTGTCTCTGGCTTTCCTGTGAGCTTGCCGTCGTCGTGTAGTAGCAGGCGGAGGACTCGGAGGTTTGAGGGACTGCTCTCTCTCTTTCGCCAACTTCTCCAGAGTTTCTGAGAACGACAACACACACATGAAACCTAGAAACCACGAAAGAACATTTCGACGTAGGCAGGAATTTGTACATATATTCTTCTCACCAACAGGGAGGTCGGCTTCGAGGTCCATGGGAGGGGGGCCTCGAGGTTTCGGCTGAGAGGAAGCTTCGCTGGGCTCGGCTACGGGGACCTCTACAGTGGGGCTTGGCTTTTTGGGGGCGCTCGGTTGACTGGGCGACTTGTGACCCGTGTCGGAGGACGGGTCCTCCCAGTTGTTGAGTAAAGTGTCCAAGTCGTCTGTGTCCAAGTCGTCGCTGTAGTTACTGAGGTGATCTGGAAAGAGGACACGAGAATATGACGGGAGATATGACCTACTGTTGAGAGTGACCACTCTCATGCATATGTGGCATATGTGCCTATTAAAGATGTGATCTACGCGGATACTAACTACCTTAGAAGCCACTTTCTAAAAATGTTTCCCCATTTAAACCCCTTTTTAAATTCTTACCATACGCAGCAGGTGCCTCGTGTCTCTCCAACACTTTCTCCTCCTCCTCCTCTTTCTCCTCCGTCTCCTTTTCTTTCGGCGCCACCTCCTTGTTGTTGTTCTCTTCTTGCTCCGCCACCATCTCGGCCATGAGGATGAGCTCCGCCTCGTACGGGTCGGACGGGATCTTCTGCTTGATCTCCTGGATGGTTTCCATGATGCGCTCGGCGCTGTTCACCGTCACGGGAAGAAACATCGGCACCGGGAGCTGGGGCGGGAAGATTTAAGACGCAACGGGACCATGAGTGAGGTCTTAAAAAGATGAAAATGAACTGCTCCAAGGTGTCAAACAAAATAGACCACGGAGCGTCAGTAAATATATAAATATGTGTTGTGAATGGGCATCAATGAAGCTTCTTAAGATGCATGTCTTAACAAAAAACATCTAAGGTGTACAGGCACCAAAATACTAACCCAACCACAAAACAATGGAGATTCATGAAGACAAATGATATAAGAAAATCCTAAAATAAAATAATCCTTTAGTTTATCCAACTGTGGGAGTCAATCTAAATTAAGTTAAAACAATTTTACCCATTACTCATATTCTCATTGTTACCATTGGTTGCAGATATTTGTGGCATTATATTTTGCTCTTGCATTTGTCCTGCTCTTCTCTATTGTCGTACACTTAGAGTTGGAGCTTCTGTCATGTCTTGGAACTTCCTTCCTGCAGTCTCATAATTGTTTGCAGATGAAGAGGTGGTTGTAGTGTTACACTTACAGGTAGCGGCAGGCCCACAGGTTTGGGGGTGCACTGGCTGTACATGCCCATCGGTACAGGAACGTACACCGGCACAGGAACGGGCACCACCATGACCTTAGGAAATACGTCGTCTATAGAAAGAGGGTGAAGGAGGAAACATAGGTGTGAGTGTTTAGACATGAGCTAACACGGTGTCGTGCAATAAAAACAGAGCACATAGTTAAATGGTGAACAGAAAATATAGATTTAGAAGAAGTAAATCTGGGGCTTTGGATCTGAGCCGAGATGGGAGATGTTTTAGAAAGAACACAGTGTCTATATCCATGGTGTTACTTAGTCATCTTCAGACAAAGACTGAAATTAATTCGATACCACTGACCCTGACATGAGACACCCTGAAAACTGTGAGCTACACATCATTATTAAACAAACATTACATCATTTCCATATAGGATGATCTGTATCAAGAGGTCAGTATGAGGGCAGATACAGGGAATTTAAAAAGACTGGTATCTGATCTTTTGTAGTTACTATTTATTTTAGGTCACCAATAAACCAAAACCACGTCTCTGTACCATCAAAACTTCTTCTTCTTCTGTTTTTTAATTAGATTAGATTTGACTACACATCTACAGGTACAGAGCAACGAAATGCAGTTTAGCATCTAACCAGAAGTGCAGTCAACAGTAAGTGCATGTAGCATTAACAGTGTGGTTTATACGTAGTATAGTACAGGATAGTTTTATAGCATACGGACAATATTTGCAGATGGAAACCTATGTACAGGTGATTTGTGCGTTAACCTTCTGAGAGCCAAGCATTTGTTTAGAATGCATATTCATTTCTTTAAAATAAGATTGAGATCTTTAGGTATTTGGGATCAGTAGGATGTAAAAAATATTTTTTTTAAAAAACAAGCATCATCTTTAAACTAAAAGTAGGTTTTAGAAAAATAAATTATGGGAATATTTCATTGTGAATTACAATTTAAGTCACCAATGTATATCAAAATATAAAAATGTTTATTTTAATGCAAAAGCAGAATTGGAAACAATGAAATCCCAACGTCCTCAAACGTGTACTTGTTAATTTGTTAAATTTTCATGTCATGTCAAACTTGAAAAGTTAATAGGCATAAATAAACAAGTGTATTGACCTTTCACTACCAGTACAACAGGTATAAATGAAGCAGAATAAACTGCAACAAACCTAAAACATAATGTCCCCACATGAGGACACCAGGTCTCAGGAGGTTAAATATAAGTAGATGATGAACAGGAACTATAACATAAATTATGTGATACAAAAGAAAGATAAAGTGAATATTGCAGACTGCATAAATAATAAGCAGTAGCTACCTGATCTTCTAATCTAGTGCAATATTTGTTTCCTGGAGACAATTTTCTCAAATGGTCTTAGCAAAAAAAGAAGAGTTGATTTTTACCCGTCTGCGCCTCGACATCAACCGTCTGCGTTTTGCAGGAGATCCCTTTGTTCTGAACCAGCGGTCGACACATCAGAGCCTTGTTCTTCAGGATTTTTGGAGCGGGAGGAGGATGAGGATCCTTCACGGGTTCGGTCTGAACGCTGATCTGAAGGGCAAAGCAAAAACAGAACAACTCCAGAATTTAAGATTTTCAGAACAGTAAACAAGATGCTAGTCAGTTTTAACCACTGCATTACTCATCTTCACATCTAATTACACTTCAACATTATCTCACACTTTTATTATAAACTATAGTTTATAATAGTCTTTGTATTACGAGTTTCCACATTAATAAAGCAATTTGTTTTAAATGCATCATAGGAATATCAATTTGTTTTACTTTACATATAATTTCTGAAAGTTTTAGCCTTTTTCATCATTAAATACTAATAAATAGAACTTACATGTCCAGAGGTTTTTGACTGAGAGTTAGTAGCGACTGAGCCTGTGGAGACAATAAATAAAAAGATATAAAACTCACAATATTCTGACGAATAAAGACTCAATACATTCAAATTCTCTGTTATTTTGTTTATACTTTGCTGGGTAGTGTTGTTGGAAGCGTTTGATTTTCCCGTTGCCGGGCCTGCGAGTGAGATGACGTTGGCGATAACGGGCGTGGGCTCCGCCGCCCTGGCTGAAACCAGAACACAGAGACAAAAACCAGTCGTCTCACACGTGGGAAACCCGTCAAAGTCGTAAGGAATGATGATGAAATTGAGCGGATTGTGGCGATAAAGGGCAAAATAAAAAAAAGACTTCACTGACGTGATATTGTGATTTAATCGGCAACCGGGGATAAACTAAACTCAACTTTGAGGAATTTATGTATAGAATGTGACAGGCTCCGCCCACCAAATGATTTGGCTCCTCCCACTAAGCAATGCCAGCTCTGTTCGTACATTACGATATTTTTATGTTCTGCTTGTTTCATAAACATTCATTTATGAACCACAAATTATACTGAATAAAATTAGACTGATGCATAACATGACATAAATTTAAACTATATTCTGTGAACAGGATAATCGAGAAAAAGTTTTCAGAAAATCAGGAAATAATCAAACCGAAAGTGGTAGATGATGAGAAAGGAGACACCTCTGACGTGTACATTCTTCCAAAGATGCGTCAACTACACTACATGTTTACATATTTATAAAGTAGTCGTATCTAGGGATGAGCCTTGAGAACCGTTTCCAACTGGTTCAGTTCATCTACATCATTAGCCTTCATGCTTATCGAGTCCTCTTATATTTTTTTGGTGCTTTTACGTCAAAGCACATCATTCATGTCACGTGTCGATAAGGAAGACAAAGCGGAGGAGAGACTGAAATGGTCCAAAGTGGCTTCACTTCACCAGAAGAGACTATAACAGCACAACATGCAACTTATGCAGCACAATAATGCCAAAAAAAGGTCACAACATCCACCAAACTCTCAGCAGAGCAGAGCTAGTGAGGATCCAGTGACCAACTTCCTACTCGTTTACTTACACAAGGTCTTATCTCTTGTTTAGAAATTCAATAAAATACCTGGTTTACAGAAAACCATGAACGACTACTTTTTCTAGACCAAAAATTCACAGGAGGAATTGAAGGAATCCCTGTTCACATCAGGTGTCACGACTGATTTCCTGACTTTGTTTCAATTAAATTCTAAACGACGTTATTTATCAGGAAGCTGCCCCCAAACTTTGGAACGACTCCTTCACATATCAGGCCGACCCACTTCTTGTTTTTGATTCCTCTCTTAAAACTTAAAACTCAAAACTCTTCGGCTTTTAACTCAGCTTGAGGTGTTGGCTCTTATTGTTTTTATTGTTTGATCGTTTTATTTTATGTCTGTGCAAAGCACTTTTGCTTATTAACATTCGTTTGGTTCATAATTTCAGTCTTTTTATCCGTCCTAATGTGCGTGTACAGCCCTTGTTGTTTTAAAGTGCTTTATGAATAAAGATTGATTGACTGAGATGTGAAAGAGATTTTCACAAAACAGATTTTGTCACCGGTTATTTCGACAACATTTTAGCTCTAGTTTCACATCTTTTTCATATTTCTCTGGTCTGTCGTCACACTTTTTAAATCAGGTTTCAGGTCTGACGTTGCTCTCAGAGTTGGAGCTATTGTCACATGTCGACTAGTCTCGTGAAATTTGCCGCGAGAAACAAGTCCTGCAAGATGGCAGCAAGATTCCCAACGAGATGCAGGAAATGACGTGGATTTAGAATAAATAAATAACGATTTGTGTTTCATGAATGGATATCAGATCTTTCAAACAAGAACAATCTGCAGTAAATAAGGCGTAAAACAAAAGCAGAGGAAGTGAAAACATAACACAGAAAACAAGAGAACAGACCCTTTGAGACGTCCTGCGGCGAGGCTGCTTTTTCACTGCAGAACTGCAGCAAACAGTTCAGGTCACAGAAGTGTTTGACTTCTCCGAGCATAGAAAGACTCTGCTTCAGTTTGCCTTTACGCCCGCATGTGTCGCACTTTGCAACCTGACCGAAGGAGGAGGAGAAGAAGAAGAAGAAGAAGAGGGGGGGGGCGTGGTTACCATCACTGTGGCATCGCTGTGATTTTAATGAAGTGCAGTGAAGTCGTACGTACGTGGCAGAAGAGCATGGTGTATCTGGACCTGCACTCCTCGGAGCAGAACTCCTCCGTGGAGCCTCCGTACTGAGCCGTCACCAGCTTCTTCGACACCGACTGACAGTAAGCGCAGGAGTGGCAATGTTTCCCCCAGTTTTTACTGAGCTCGTGTCTAAAGAGGAGTTTACAGCCTGGAAAGACGGAAACCAGAGTCTAATCCCACACAGGAAAACTACTTTATCAGTTAAAGTAGAGTTAAAATCTCTGCGTTCGCATCACGTGTCCGTACCGTCGCTGCAGAAGAAACAGTCCTTGTTGTTGATCCTCTTGGCGTCTCTGGTGATCTTCTCGATCTTGCAGTACTCGCAGAGGCTCGTCACGCCGTTCACTCTCTTGAACTCGTGCGAACAGTCGGCACTGCACAGAAACACCATCTTGTCCTGCAGACAGAGTCAGAAAGAAGTTGATTCATCTGATCCCGAACTAGATCCTAGATTCCTAAAGGATAATCTTGTCTTCTCCTACACATCACTGAATTCAGTCCAATAAATAGTTATTAATACAAAAATATGAAGTTGACATTGCCAATTACTTGTTCCTCTGGTTTCATTTTAAAGTTATTATTGCTCTTGACTGATAATATTATTGCTCTGTAACTATCATTATCACTATCTTAAATATCACTATTATCATAATTATTTGTGTAACAATACAACTATAAACATCACCAGTTATACTCACTCACTACACTCTAGGTGACAAACACACAAACACATGACCATAAATATTGCTAGTCCCTTCTTTTGTCTACGTCACTGTCCTGTCATCCTTGCTGTATTGTCTCATTGCACAATTTAAAAAAAGAAAAAAGTTAATGAGTAGGAATATTTACCGATACTCAAGGTTTATTGTTGTCATTTAAATGCTGCACATACAAATGAAATGTGTTTCTCAGGGCCAGGAGCATAAATACAAAAAGAATATAAAACAAATCTATAAAAATTGTGCAATAAAACTAAATAAAATGTGCAATAAAAATGCAGAAAATGCAGTGCATAGAGCAGCCACATCAGGTCTTTGGCACGTTGTTCACGAGTCTCACGGCTTCTGGAAAGAAATCTGTGCTGGAGCGTTGGTGTTTTGGCCCTGATGCATCGGAGGGTTTCGCCCGAGGGGAGGAGGCTGAATAGTCTATGACGGCGCCAGCGCTGACGCAAACAGAAGTAACCAGACAGAAAGCAACACAGATTTCACCTCAAGAGATTCAGACTCAGCTACCTGCAAAAACTGCTCGAAGGAGATACTGTGCAGGGGAAGTAACACCTGACTTTTTTTTAGAAAGTTTAGAAATTAACTGTCTATAAAAACATGCTAGACCACTGTTTTTATTATGATAATTATGATGGTTTGTTGTAAATTTTATTTTATATTGGTTACTTTGTTTCTTAGTTGTATTTATATTATTTAAATTAATATTCTGCTCCACTTGCATGTCACAAAAAGCCTTAAAAATAAAAAGGCTTTGGTTTTTGGACAAAGTTTGTGTGTTTTTCATTCTTTAAGCACCGGCACCGTTTCAAAAGTACCACTTTGTTCTGGTCATCAACTACAACATAACTCTCTGATATACGTTTCTCCTTGACCTCTTGAAGGCTTTAGGCTTTCAACTCCAGGAAATGGCATCAAATATCTCTAAATAAGTCGAATCAAATTAAATCAGGACATAACTACTGATACCAGGTTACCTTGATCTGGACGAGCTCTGGTTTGGACGTGATGCCGCTGGCGCACTGGAAGCAGTTCAGTTTCTGTGACTTCCCTTTGACTTCCTGCTGTGGTTGAGGAGGACTGACGGTCTGGATTTGAGTGGATCCTATGGGCAACTTTGTGAAAATATTCAGGTGTTTCTGGGACTTCTTGAACTTTTCCTGCAACACAGAAAACAATGACATAAGATCCAAGCTCAGCCCAAAGATTACAAAAAGCTTTAACATGAGCTCAAATCGTAATGTGAGTAATTACCTGAAAAGCCACGACACAAGGTAAAGTGCAGAAGTTCCTGATGGTGGTGTCTGACATGGCCAGGTGATAGGCCGGCACAGTGTTTTTTCCACAGCTGTCACAAACCAACCGAGCGCCTGAGAAAAACAAGAGGGAAAAAATAAAGAGAAAAATTAAAAATCCAGCAGGTTGGAGTTAAACGTCGTTAAACTAAATCTTATAATAACGTTCCCGTGCGCTACCTGAAGCACTGACAGTCTGGACCTTGAACGCCATCACACAGCTGCTGCTGCAGAACAGATTCACAGAGTCGTCGTTGTTTTTGCTGTCCACCATGTCTGCGATCATGTGGGTGGTTCGACACATCGTGCACGGCTGAGTTATCTTGGTTTTCTGTAAAATAAATAAATCAAAGGAAGAACAGGACGACTGAGAGAAGCATCACAACATCCTGATCTCATTTTGCTTTCGCATTTTAACTAAAAGTCTAAGATAACACGTTACGAACAAACTGTTGGTGAGTCTTTGATGGAGTGTTGAAGCTACAATCTACTGAATAAAAATGAAATAGTGAAACAAACTCATGACTGGTGGATTTACAGTTTTTCCCAAAATAAAATTAATATATCTGAAATTTCAATTAAGTACTTTGTACATGTTTCTATTGAAAGGAGTAATGAGCTGGACTGGAAGATGGACTTCTACAGTAATTTGCGATAAACTTTTCTATTGATACATCTGAAAATTTTTTTAGCACAACTATAGCTTTTCATGAACGAGGAAAGAAAAATGTTGCACGCAGACTACAATCATTGCGGTAGCTGGTCACGCTGCTATTGAGATTACAGACACAGCAGTTTAAATATGTTTAAATGTGAATAAATATGTTAAAATAAGTGAATCTGTAATTGTCCCTGTTTCTTCATTTCTTCTTGATAACATTTATTTATTTTTTTTTAATTTCTGAGCTGTAAATGTCTCCAGATTTCCACATCAGTGGGCAGCGCTAACACGGGACCAGACAAACCTGTTTTACAACCAGTGTAGGATTATCTCACAATATTTACTCATCATCACAGTGAAATAGTCCATCCTCAGTCAATCTACTGCATTAATCTACTGGAGCAGGTTGATATATATACGTCTAATCTTTGTTTGTCTTTAGACCGTGTTGGATAAATAACAGTTTAAAGGAAACTTTTAGTTCCTGGTGCTTGCATTTCCGTACCTCTTTGTATTTGGCCAAACACTCTGTGTTGCACACGGTTTTGCTGGTGCCCTCCATCTTCAGCAGCAGGGGTTTGTTGTGGCAGTAGGAGCCACAGTTGCCACAGCTGGCCATGGACAGGTTGTTCACCGCACGGAATCGGTTGAAGCAGGCGTCGCTGCAGATCTTGTGGACGGCGCCGCTCAGGATCACCTCGTGTTTGCTCTGCAGGGAGGCGACAGATTATTTATTTAAATCGAAAAACAGCTTTGGGCTTTCCAACTCCTCAAAGTCATCATGTTGGACTCACGATGCAGTATCTGGTGCACATGCTGCAGAGGGACTGGGGCGCCGCCGGCTGAGCCGTTTTAGCGACGACCGCCGCTTTCGTGTAGTTGGGGGAGAATTTCTTGGCGTTTTCTTTGTAGTTGAAGGAGGTCAGGCAGTTCTGGCCACAGAACTCCTTCACAATCCCTTCGTTGTCCGGTGCCAGGATGATGTCCTGAGCCCGAAGTATCAACCTGAAGAACATCAAGAGGAGGTCTAAATGCAGCTCTGCTCCGACACCTTCACAAATACCCTGAGACGTCAGGTTCTGCCGACGTAGACTCACTTTTGGCAGTTGTGGCAGATCTTGGCGACTCCTTTGACGGCCGGGAGCGAAGCGGTGAGGCAGGTGGTGGAGCAGAAGAGCGAGGAGAAGCCCTTCCTCTGGAACGCGGTCTGTCCTTTTATCAGGCTCTTCTTACAGTGGAAGCAGGACATCTGGAGGGACGAGGGGTGGATGATGGGAAGGGACTGGGTTTCGGAGGCCGCGGGCACGGAGAAGACCGAACCGATCCTCAGGTCCTCCTGTCAAAGGCAGAGCAGCAGGTGAAGGAGGCTGATGATCACTGCGATACTCATGTTAATCAATTTATTCCCTGAGATTTTTAAGTTTGGAAATGAAGTTGCACCATAAAAACAAAGCAAAGAAAGTGTATGCGTGAGCTTAGAGCTCAACAGTGTGTCCGAACACATCTTCTGCATAGTTTCTGTGGTGCAGTGAAACATTTTTAATCGCCCCGAGTCCTCGTGAGGGGAAGAATGCGTCGTACCTTTGCAGTATTCGGCTCATCTTTCACCGTGGCTGTAGAAGTAGATGACGTGACGGCTTGCTCGTACTCCTCGTCCACCGGCTCCTCCTTCACTTTAACCAGAGGCGGCGACGGAGACGATTTGACCGAGCAGGTATTCGGTTTCTCCTACAACAGGATGAACGTTAAAGATCAAATATCTGAACCCTGTTATGATGTAAGGAGGTGACGTCTCCTTCTACTTACATGTTTTGGTAACGACATTTTGACCACTTTCATCCCGTTCATCATCGTCGCTGGTGACGAGTCATCGGATCCTAAAGGGACATGAGGAAGATGTGACTGTGTTAATAATTGGGAAAATCGAGTGCTTAAAGTTCACAGCAGATAAAATAAATACTGAACACAGGACAATTTTTTATAGTAAACATGTGTCCACCCTTGTTTCATCTTCATCATTCTGGTAGATGGCAGCAGATTTTTCTCAAGAATGTCTCAGTACATTTTCCCATTCATCCTCCCTTCAGTTATATGAAGTTTGATAGGACCATATGCAGAAAAACAGCCCCACACCATCATGCTCCCACCTCCAAACTTCACTGTCGGTGTGGTGTTTTTGGGGTGATGTGCATGTTGTCCTCTAAACATGGAGTGTTATGGCATCTAAAGAGTTCAATTTTGCTCTCATCTGACCCGACTATGTTCTCCCAGTGTTTTACAGACTTGTCCAAATGTTGTGCAACAAACGATAAACGAGTTTCAACATGCTTCTTCTTCACAAATGGAGTCTTGTGTGTTGACAGGCCACGGCTGTTGAGTGCATTGCTTGTTGTTTTCTTTTAAACAATTGTACCAGGTCTTTCTGAAGCTCTCTGAAGCCCTTAGCTCTAGGACAACTCTTCTGATAATTATTTTCACTCCTCTGTTAGAAATCTTGTGAGGAGCACCTGGTCGTGGCCAGTTTATGGTGGAATGATGCTCTTTCAACTTCTGGATTATGGCCCCAGCAGTGCTCAAAGGTTCAGAGGTTTAGAAATCCTTCTGTAACCAATGCCATCAGAACGTTTTGAGACGTTTTGAGAGAGTTCTTTGCTTTTACCCATCATGAGATGTTCCTTGTGTGACACCTTGGTAATGACAAACCTTTCTATAGGCCGTCAGTTTGGACTGAACCAGCTGATTTTCACTGGCACTGACAAGGGGCTGGATGGTTTTATGATCACCGATAGATTTCAGCTGGTGTCTTGGCTTTTCATGCCCTTTTCCACCTCCCTTTCTGCGTGTGTTCAACCCTTTTTACATTATTACACATAACTTCATTTGTTTCGGTGTCTTTCTACGTATGGATTACTTTGGTTCTTACCAACATGTCAAAATTTCATGTCAATGGCACTTTTAGAAATTTGTTTAATATGAAAAATTGTGATGTGTTCAATACTTATTTTACCTGCTGTAAATACATGCACAAAATATTATTCAATGCAACAGAGGACAAAAAAATATATATAATATACTCTCCATTTTTTTCTATTTAGTTTTAATTTAGCCAAAGATGTTTTGTAGTAGACTGGATCAAATATTTCCTACAAAAGCAGACAATCAAATGAGGATTTTTGAACCAACTAGTTGGTTCATGGCGTCTCTAAACCAGCATCACTCACCTGCATTCGTCGCTGCGTCTGACGACGGAGTCAAGCTGGACTGCATCAAGTCTGAAGCCGATGGTTTCACGTCGGCTTCCTCCTCTAAACAGTTTCTGTCCCCACCCACCGACACTGGAGGAAATTTAAACCACAGGGATTATTAGGATGTTCTTCCCTCAGAGCCAGACCCAGAAGACTTTGTGTCCCAACAGCATGTTGAAAAGGAACCGTGGGTAAACCTCTTTGCTGTGAACACTGCACTCATGTGAATGTAGTCTAACAGCTGTTATCTCTAGTCAGAGCCGATCATCATCAGAATCTGATAACGCAGCATCTTGAATCACTATAAGAGATCATCGGCTCCTCGCCCCCCCCTCCATCCAGGTTTTTCATGCTGACCTCTGAATCAGACGTCCTGCAGCATCCTCAGCAGGACGTCCAGATTCAGAGACAGTTTCTTCCCCCGGGCTGTGAGACTCTTGAACATTCACACGCAATAAGTAATCTCTCCTCTATGGACTGTTATAGAGTAATAATCACAATACCACTGTACTTTTATACATCAAGTCATATCAGCATTTTATATTCAGTGAATATGTGTATTTTAGATCATTTATGCGTCTACTCCGCTGTGAGCCAAGGTAACGAAATTTTGTTTGATATAGGCCTGGGTGGTACACTGGTTCATAGCGAATACCATTATTTTTTCCATTACGATATAAATTTTTAATTTGATTACACAGCGATCGGAACGTTGCGCCGCGAGACACAGTTTCAGATCGGACCATTTTCAACGTGGCGCTTCTAAACACACATGGTGCGACCGCATCACCGCAAGGTGTGGAGAAGATGGAAAGGTTCGAAAAATGAAGCGAGAGAACGAGAGAGAAGAGAAAACGTGGCACGTCTGTTTTTTTTGTTTGTTTGTTTTTTAGGGTGACCAGACGTCCCTGATTTCCGGGGACAGACCCTCCGTTTTGGATGACCTGTCCACTGGCTAAAGCCCCCGAAACTGTCCTCGATTTTTTCTTTATGAATGAGAAAAAAAAATGTTGAGCACAGACTACAATTATTACGGTAGTCAGTCGTGCTGTTTTGAGATTACAGACATAGTAGTTTAAATACGGGTCAATGCCCCTCGAATTGTCCATTATCAGAAATGAATGGACGACGCGAAGGCGCGAACGGTTGCTTCCGCGAAGTCCATTCATTTCTGATAATGGACAATTCGAAGGGCATTATCCCGCTTATACCATGGTCACTTACAGATTAAATAAATATTAGGTCAATTATTAATGCGTTAATGTTGTTTTTTTTACAGTTTTTCACAAGAAGCGGCTGAGCGGACTATTTAACATTTCCCGTCCGCAGGCGTTGCCAGGGAAACCTGCTGTGGCCACACAGTAGAACCCATATGTCTATGACATGGTATAAGTAATAGTAACGAACTAGCTGTTTAAAATTAAATGAAACATTGCCGTTGATTGTAAAATTCGAGAGAGACACTGGCATGTCCATCATAGCATTTGTAGGACTGGAGATTTGACGTTTGCGGGTCCTGACCACTGATGGCTGGGACGTTTGGGGACGACAAAATGTTGCTCCTCTCCGGTCTCTCCTGTACTGACGGAGCCGAATGAGCTTCCAGGCTGCGCTCACACCGATGCCCCGTCACAGACATAATCTGGCGAGTTTCCAGGCCGGCGTCTGAAAGTCGGCCTACAGCTGTGCTCCGGAGGCTGTGGTTTGTGTATAGCCGTGGCAAACGCACCTGAAAAATACAATGCGTAACATTAAACACACCGGCTATTGTTAAGGACAGAAGAGTGGTTATACATAGCACTACATTATTATTAGAATTTAACTATTGTACAGACCTCTTCGCAGATTTTTTTGAGCATGTCTCCCAGGTAGTGGACGCCCATCGGCTCCCTGGAGTACCACACATCGGACGCCACGGCGACGGAGCGTTTCGGGTGCAGATAAAACGATTTAGCTTCTGGGGGACATTTAGAGATGTACTTCTTAAAACTTTGCACTGGACACAGGGGGTCATCGGGCCTGGCGTACATGAAACCTCTCAGGTTTTTCTTGTGTGGGTCGTTCGGATCTTTGTGATTTTTTGTTTGAGGATTATGCGCTAGACTGACGTATTCAACGCCGTCCTCGTCTCTCTGGATGGTGAAGGACGTCATCGTCAGCTCGCGGTTCTCCTCCCTGCCACGCCGAGCCAAACACAGCTGGATGTCAAACCACACCTTTCTGACGAGGCCGAGGGGGGTGTCGGGAGACAGCGCGGACGAACTTCTGATTTGTTCGAGTTCCGACTCGGGGATACGAGGATGGTGGAAGCTGGTGTCTTTCCCGCTCTTCCTGTAGCGCTTCAGCATCGCCTTGAAAACAGCATTACTTGTCTTGAACGCCGTGTCGCCGATGATGTTTACTTCTCGTAAGTGGCGATTAATCCCGGCTCTCAGACTCCTAAAACTGGCAACGCTGTACTGTCCTCCTTCCTTGGTCGACTGGACAGAGGCATAAAACAGCCGCAAAATGTCATTGAGAGCAGTGGCAGTGTAGCTCTCAAAGTTGATGTCCATGTTTTTCTGAGTCAGGAAGTCTCTAAGTGTTTTGACTGCCCATCTCGTGGTTTTCTTCGTGTTAATCTCATCCTTTTCGTCCTCTAAATTGTCCAGTTCCTCCGGTGTCACCTCCTTGTGTCGCTTCCCCTTCTTCTTTTCATTTTCTCTTCTCTCTTTCTCTTCTGCTGCGTCCCAGTCTTCAAAATTATCAAATTCACCAAATAGGTTCAAGTTAACTATAAAATCACTCATTTTTGTCAACTGTATTGTCGCTGTGGTAAATAAACTGTGAAATAACGTAATGTTCTGTGTTTCTGTTGCCACGGTTACCAAAGCTTTGAGCCTGCGCAGTTATTTATAACTGTCATCAGGTCATTTGACCGGAACTTCTTTATGGGTGTCCATTATCACTTTTTAATGGACATCCCGCAGCCAATCAGAATCGAGGATTCACCCAGACCATGGTATAAATAATAAATATATTTTAAAGACGCTAAGGCTAGGAGCTTAGTAAGTAGACGTTAGCCATAACGTCTACTTAGTAACGTTAGAAGTAACGTTAGCCATATAATACTACAGCATCCGACCAGACGTTAAAAGGACGACGAGGAGTGATCGCAAATATTCCGTTTATTGTTATTTATTGTTGGAACTGAAGTAGTCACTATCGGCCATAACTGCGCCCAAACAACAACAACATCCAAAAACTTATCTGACACCCTCCAAAACTTAAGAAGTAACGTACGGTATTATTTCATCAAAAAAATGCAGCATAAATTAATATTACCTGACACTAAATGTGAACCACAACACCAGTTTCTGTGTTTCTTCTAATGCAGCGATCCATTTACTTCTCTTTAGCAGATATATATTAAAAATATATCTCGGAATGCTTTTCAAATCTGTTTGTACAGCCAATTTTTAATTAATTGTACAATTTAGACACTATTAAAGCCTATGATTCAAACTAATGCTGCTAATCTCCACGTTCAACTGTCACTTTTTGCCGCTCAGTGGCCGTAACCAAGGAGACATCGACGGCTGTGACGACACGTGCACACCGTCTACAATTTATTACCAAAAAAAAACATTGTTATTCTGCATCGCTAAGCTATTGTCGTATTTAGACAGAGTCGCTGTGAGAAGTTAACTTTGATCATACCTGAATCGACAGGTGAGCGGCTGCTTTCCACATCCGTCCCACTGTTCAGCTCCTCCTCCTCCTTCATCTGAGCTTCCTGCTCCATCTGATCCACGGTGCCAATGTCCATCATCTCATCCAGATCGTTAGCTGCAGAAACCTTCACCTCTTGGCCAGGTGTCGCCTCCTTCTTTTGTGCGCCGTCTTCCTCGTTAGTGTCCACGTTTTCGTCTTTAAACTCCGTTTTACAATCAGATGCGGTGTCCATGTCCGTGTGCTCACCAGCCTCCGGTTGAATAGTTTTTTTCTCCAAGCCATTATCCCGCCTCGTAACCGTCTCTTCCTCTTTCTCAGTTTTCACCTCAGTGTTATCTTGGTCTGATTCCGATGTGCTACCTGGATCAGCATCGTGATCTCTATTATCTGTTGTGAGTGTCTGTGAGGGGGGTCCAGGTAAAACAGGGTCGGCAGTTTTAGGCTCGTTAGTTTCCATTTCTGTATTAGTAGCAGCAGTGTTATTCCCCCGTTTCTGTTCTGAAAGTCTAAGGGAAGAGTCACAATTGTCTCCGGGTCTCCGACATCCACCGATGCTGCAGGAACTGAAACAGTTTCCACAGACTCTGTGGTCTCGGTCACCTGTAAAAGACAATGAACACTTGATGTCATCGAACTTGGAAGGATGAGGACATTAACCTCCGCATCATTGGATAATACTCAACACTATTGCATTATTTGAGTCATAACACAGATAACAAGTTATCTGAAGGCGGCAAGTAGGAAGGCTGTCAACACTTTCATGTTCCCGGATGTAAAAGACCCACCCTCCCAAACGTTCATCTAAAATAAACCATTTGGAAAAGTTTGAGAGGTCTTGTAAACTTTTTCATCCTCTTTTCAGAAAGAATATAATCTTTTTTTGTGTGGTGGTTTTAAACTGGATTTAATTTAAAACCGTTTAGCTCAGCTCACAGTCTTGTTGTCAAAACACTAAAAACGTGTCATTACAGGACGACGCCGTTTAAAAGTACAATAAACCAACACAGAAAGCTTTATTCACCCCAGAAGGGCAATTCGGTTTCTACAGTCCACCATACATACAACCATTCACACAACATTAACACATAGCAGCAGGAGCATGATATGGCCTCAATAAGGGCTCGAAAGGGCACGTGATATTGCAATGCATTGTGGGTCACAAGCGCCATTTTGGGGGGCAAAGTTTGTTTGTGTACATTGGCAGGAGAGATAGAGGCATAGCGAGGAAAAAAAACATGAAAATGGACCAGAATTTAAAGAGTCAGAATTTAAATGGCCTGCAGGCGTTGTCTGAAGCGGAGCTAGTCCTCTGTCTTGTCAACGGAATAAGCTACTATCGCAGCTATTACCGTTACCGTCTGCTGTCTCCTTGCCCTTCGTTGAAATCGCTTGATATCTGCAGGTTTCACCTCTGTGTGTCCGAGTTGTAAAGACGGTGCCCAGTCTGGATGGGTTTCATTCATTTCATAAGCAGGCCTCCCTGAAAAACACACACGTCCCGTACTACTTTACTGTATTCATTTTGTTTTTACATTTGTGATGTAAATACTCAAAATTCTGATCCTGTGTGTGGGGATAATGCCCGACGTCGCGGAAGCATCCACGCCTCCGCGTCGTCCATTCATTTCTGATAATGGACAACTCGCCGGGCATTATCCCGCTTATACCATGGTCACTTACGAAATAAATAAATATTAGGTCAATTATAAATACGTTAATGTTGTTTTTACCGTTTAAATCACGAGTTTTTCACAAGTAGCGGCTCAGCGGACTATTTAACATCTCCCGTTCGCAGGTGTTGCCCGGGAAAACTGCTGCCGTTGTGACCATTATCACTTTTTAATGTACACCCCGCAGCCAATCAGAATCGAGGATTCACCCAAACCATGGTATAAAACATAATGATGGATAAATAACATAACGCAGCTTTGATTATAACTTACCGGTATGGAAATGTAGTGAACACACCAATATGTGTCGGGTGATGTTGTCGAAAGTGAGGTCTGATCGTCTCACGGCTGATATCCAAGCCATTCGGCGCCTCTTGGTCAGCTCAGAGACCCAAGGGCCCTGGCATTTTTTCCAAGCGGGAAAGGAGAAAAATCGCAGCCCATCGACCTTTTTCCCGTGACGATCGTGAGACCGTTTGTGGCAGTGAAGTACACAGCAAGTCTTCACCATTTTATAGCCCCAACATTAACATCAAGACACTACAAGGACAACAACAAAACACAAGTACAGCGTGCGGCAACTTAAACTGACTTTCCAATGGCCCCCTAAGCCCACAATGCATTGCGTTTTGGTTTTTTGCTTCCATGATATCACCATTTCGAGCCCTATGAGGCAGAAAGCAGTAACAGTAATAAAGGAGAATACTTTTATACATAAAAAAGGACAGAGACGAATTCAGATAAAAAAAAAAAATCGGATAAAGATCAGATAAAAATAAACTACAGTCTAAGAAAGCGAAACCAATTAAACTAATGTCAAATACCAGAACTTTCAAGATGCTAAGGTATAGTGCAGTAGTACAATACTACAATGCATCTGTTTTCACTAGTGCAGATAATGAAATGACCGATGTTTTTGCATTACTTGCATGCCTTTAATGTGTCCTGTAATTATTTGTTTACACAGTTTAGCAACTGCGCCTCACAAATAAGCCAACTACACCATGCACACATAAAATTTGTAGATTTAGCAAAAGTTATAGTATAAATCGAGCATTGTTAACTTGTGTGTTCTGCTCTTTAACCATGCGTTCAGGAGACCCCAGCATGAGTAAGTTAGCTCGGTGCTAACTTCTGTCAGTGTAAACACAAGTAGCATTGCTGCTCTTGCTGCTGCTGTCCAGATGTTTAGTTCACAGCTGCAGCATGGAGTTCATGTGGTACATGGGTGGTTGTCGTTACCTGTGCCTTTGGTCGCTTCATTGAATCCAGCAATGTTGAATGGTGATGCGTTAACTGAATGTAAACACGCTGGTGTTGCCAAAAAGCTAAAAGCTAACTTGCTTGTAGCCTGCATATAAACCTAGTTAGCTCGCTAGTGTTAGCTAAAGGTTCTAAACGCCTTAATGTGCTCTAAAGCGACAATACATGACCACCGCGCTGATGAAGTGGCTGGATATAGGATGGTGGCTGTGTTAGATGGTGCGAAGAACGAGGTGTACAGCTACATCGTGCAGAAAATTACCGCGCCAGAGACTTGCACAGGAGAGGCGTGATTGGTTTCCAGACCTCCGGGTCCGTCTCCCGTTTCCGTAGACGCCATGTTCGCCCTCAGCTCTTGGTGTCTGCAAATAAACTCGTTGTCCTTTGCAAAAGACTTTTAAACTTTTAAACAATTTAAATGCGTGCCCCTGACTACAACATTTCATTTAGTCTGTCTCGTTGCAGAGCGTTAGCGCCCTCCTCCTCCTCCTCCTCCTTCTTCTTCTTCGCGTTTTACGACCAGTGATGTGCGGCTCGATACTGAAATGTCGATATCTCCGAAACCAGATCTTTTCTCAAATCAAAATACTTCAGTTCATTAACAGGAACACAATGGGAAAGTAGTTGAGATCTTGTCTAAATGATACACTGCTGGTGGGAACAACTTTTTTCTTCTGCCTGAGTAAGTGTGTAATGAGTAATTATTATTTCAGCTCCAGAAACAAACATATTTTCGCATACTGTGTTTGATTTTTCGGTTGTTGTATTAGCTTGTCTATATTGTAAATGAGGCAGCTACCCCAACATACCTCTGAATTTAAAATAAATAAGTTAATTTAAGTTAATAAGTCAAATAAAGATGTTACTATGCTGATTGTGCCTGTGAGGTGGAAAAGGAAATCACCATTCTTGCAATGAGGATCTTGAGGTCAGCGTTTCTTTACTCCAATGCAATGCACAGGATCTCATATAGGGAGGGTAACTCCTTTGAGATGACACCAAGTTCTCAGCCTCCTGTACACTCATTTCAAGGCACTTATTCATGAATACAACATCTTTACTAAATCTAATACATTTCTATAATTTTTGAAACTATGATTTGCAATGTATTTTTTTTTTTTACAAGACAAATTAGGTGTATTTGCACAAGGTATCGCTATCGGATGGGTATCGCCGATAGCAGCCTGAATCTTCCTCAGTATCGATCTGAAATCGGTGGTATCGAACATCACTATTTACGACATTGCGGTCTCCTTGACGTTAAGTTACCGCCTCCTTCTAACATTTTGTTTTTCTTCTCTTTGAAAATGTTTGGCACAAATTAACAACTAATAGTGGCACTTTTTCTTTATAAATAAACTTAATCCTCCTCTACCTTAAGTCACTGTTGCCTGGTAACCTACAGAAGGTGGTGTACGGGTTTGTGAAGCTAACAACAGAACATGTAGGGAGGCCCATTATAGTTGGTTCGGGAAAGTCAGAATAGGGGCGGGGCTATTCCAAGGAATTTAAAAACCATAAAAAATAATAATTTAAAAAAAAGACATATAAAACGAAAGCAAAACCAGTCTCAAAACTTTTCTACTGCTACTTTACTCGCTCCGCTCCGTGCTTATTATCAGTTTTCATTGATATTTTTATCTATTGTTCTATTTGTATGTTTTTTTTTCTTTATGTGTCCTTGAATGGCATGAAAGGTGCTTTTTAACTAAAAATTATTATTATTTATATTATTATTAGCTATGTGTTAACCTGGATCCAGCGTCATTAATGGAGCAATAACAGTTTTTAAAGATGGAGATATTAACTCTGGAGACTAAAAGCCTGTAAACATGGTTATTGGTGCTGCAAAGTTTTTTTTTCTTAACATGGAACTAAATCCAATCTAAAGAAGAAAAAAAACAAAAACAAGCAAATCTGATGCTGCACAAATAAAATCACAACAACCGTGCTTCTATTTTCACCATAGCAGTAGTTGTAGGCTTCTTTACTGAATGTAGTGTTGATCTTGATGCTGTAATTTACAGCCTCGGTGTTAACTTGGGGCTTTATTTCCAGCTCAGCTCACTCAACAAGGAGGATCAAAAATAGGCCGCATGCTCAGAAACAGTCTTATAAAGGTGGATTTATTACACGACTTAATCCCGTCACATCTAAATGACTCCATTCATTTTTTTAAAACATGTTTTCTGTCGAAATACATCCTGGTTCTTATTCAGCTATACAACACGACGTGCTACATTGCTTGAGGAAACTTTTGACATGAACAGGATAGAAATCAAAGTGTTTGTACATCAATGCGAATAACACATGAAAACAAACTTATTTGCTAAAAACATACCAAGGATTATATTTAAATGTTTTCTAAATTCTAATAGTAAAGTATTTCTATCTGTGTTTTATAGGTTACGTCAGGTTTGGTCCCAAACAGGCATATTTAAAAATAATTATTCTTATGTAGCTTATTTATCTGCATCATTTCATATGTTTTCCAGGGTGTTTTTTTTTAGCATACAGTGTAAACAGATGTTTAAAGAGATGGACCTCGTGGACAAACACATGCAGACGCCTCATTAAATCACTTGAAGAGCATCAGCACTGATCTTCCACGGCAAACTGAAGAAACCACCTCTTCATGGATATGGCTTTGTGCTCAACCACGGCTAAATATCACTTTTTTACATACAATGTTCATGAATTGAAACAAAACCTAGAACGTGGCTGCCTATATGCGCGTGTCCATGCAGTAGTACTACAGCAGAGGATTCATCTGCTTCGACTCTGAGTGGTATTTATGTGTGTTTGTTGCTCTTTGCTGGACCCTCAGCGACGTCATCTTACTGTCCAGTTCATCCATGAACCCTTCGTCCACAGACTCGCTGTCGGCCTCCTCCCCTTCGGCCTCGCTGGGCAGAAACACGTGAAGATGAGTGCGAGCAGGACCAGCGGCAGCCGGGCGTTGACTGCAGCTCAGGAGGCACGTCTTCCCAACCACGGACAGGGGCTCCACCTGAGACAAGGAGTTACGATGGGCAGCCGAAGGCCGGAGGTCGCCCGACACCATCTCTGAGCTGAGGGAGGGGTTGTGAGAATGTCGTCTCACCGGCCTGGGTTTGGAGATGGGCTGGATGGCCTGGGAGAAGTGAATGTAGGTCGGTTTGTTGAAGCTCTGGACCGGCTGCTGATGAGAAGGACCAGTCCCGGGTGGGTGGCAGGCCTTGAACAAAGAAAGAGGTGCAGGAGGAGGAGGTCGCTTTTGGAAAAGACTGGAGCGACGGCTGGTGGAGAATCCCTCGGAGGGTAAATTCTCATTAGGGGTGAGGAGGGATGGTTCACTGAGGCTGAGGAGGGGAAAAAAAACAAAAGAGAGGAAATTATCTAAAATTAAACAAGATTAAGAGTCTGGAACTGTGTTAGCGGCTCTTTGTGACTGTAGTTTATGTAAAGAAGCTTCATAATAAAAGAGAAAGACGATGCTAAATAGATGCATTGGATTTGTAGGTTACTTGTATAACCCCGGTTCTCTGAGTAACATAGATGAGAGAGCAACTCCTGTTTTGGACGGATGGTCAAAGCTAAGAACGTCAGTGTCCCAGAGGATGATATTTTCTAATATCATAAATATTCATACAACGATCAGCCACAACATTATGACCACTGACAGGAGAAATAAGTAATATTGACCATTTTGTGACAATTCTGTGTTCTGCTGGGAAACATTTGGACCTGGCATTCATTCATGTGGATGTTACTTAAACATGTAGCACCCACCTAGACCAGACCAGACACCCCCCACCCATAGCAATGACACACTTTGATGGCAGCAGCCATCCCCAGCAGGATGCAGCCTGACACACACACACACAAAAACGCTTTAGGAACAACTGAAAAACAAAACAAAACAAACCGACATGAAGAACAGCACAAGGTGTTGACCTGGCCTCCAAATTCACTAGATCCCAAACTGATCAAGCATCTGTGGGATGATCCACACTAACATTGTGTTACCAGACACCACAGGACACCCTCAGAAGGTCCATCTCCATCCTCTGATTGACTTTATCAACAGATTTGTCATTTTCATTTTCAGTGTCATCCCCTGGTTGCCATGAATACGTGGAGATATTTTAGTCTATGTTAAAGTGGTGGACTAGTTCACTCCCATGCTAAAATCCATGATATATATCAATTAAATGTTTAAATTGTCTTTTTATTTCATGTTATATGGTGCTGTGTACATTGTACATTTGGCCAATAAAGAGATTCTGATTCACATTTTTATTTTTTTTATTTAAAGACATCAGACCTTCCACTCCGTCCCCATTTACTTGATGGTTATTTAAAACCTGCTCTGCTTGGGTGAGAGGCGGCCATCAAATACTCTGTGTGTTTGTGCGTTTGTCGTGTTCGTGTGCGTCACTCAGGTTTCTCCCTCCTCCGAGTGAAGCTACTGTGGCTCAGTTTCCACACCTGAGATTTATGACACACTGGAGCTCAGGCCTCACGCGCTGGGGGGGAGGACGGGTCACACGAGTGTCCCACTTTAAGCCACCAAACAGAGGCTCAGCAGAAAGGGAAACGGGCACAGTGTAACTCCAGTCAAGCGTTCAGCGGCCTGCACTTTGACGGACACTTTTGCTGAAATGAATAGCGGAGATGACACACGGGGGGATTAATCACCTTCAAAGGATCCATGACACTGATGCATGATGGGTATTGTAGGCCCGTGAGCCGCCAGGTCATCCCTGTATCATTTATCTGATGCCCTTTGTTTTGCGTTGCTCATGTTTGTATTATTCATCGACATTCAGATGGTCACCGAGTCAATGTCTGCAGACTGAGGCCTGCACGACCAACACTTGGGATCAGTCAGATGTTCATACACTCAATGTTATTTAACAAGTTGTCCTTCCTGTGACCACAAAGCATGCAGTTCACTACAAAGAGACAACAAATGGCTACAGACACTGAAATGTGGTATAATGAGACATAAAATGACAAAATAAACAGAAAGTGACCAAAAATTTACAGAAATTCCCTACAAAGAGACAAAAGACAACCACAAAGACACTCAAAATGTCCACAAAGAAGCAAAAACGTACCACAAAGAGGCAGAAATTGACCAGAAAGAGAAAGTAATTGTCCACAAAGAGGCAGAAAATGTCATTTTTCCCGATACTGACATATTTTTTTCTTTTAATTTATGATTACACTCGACAATGTGTAGAATTACACCGAAAAACTAAAATATCTAAAGAATATTTTGTATTTGTGCAACGATAGAGTTTCCATCAGCATCATCTTAAAAACTGTCTTCAGTTTTAGAAAAGAGAAAATAAATAAATATTTATTTGAATAAGCGCTGGGAATATTAAATCAGTGCCTGAAATTTAAAATTAGACACTGACAGTGACTGAAGACACACACACACAGAGGCTGTGATCATATAATAAATATTAATAGTGAGACATTAATAAAAAAATAAAATAAAAGTCTTGTCACACGGGAGGGTTTTAGTGGGTGATTATCGTCGTTATAGATTAGGTTGATTCATTTCTCCATCAGTTCAGCTGTTTCTAATCATCTTTAGTTTAAAATGTTATTTTAAACATGACCACAGAGTCTGAAAATGAAAATAAAGAGACAAAAATCTACTGCGAAGAGACAGAAATTAACAACAGAGACAGAAAGTGACCAGAACGAGACATAGAAGGAGCACAGAAGGGAAGAGGAAACGACTACAGAGACTCAAACTAATTATAAAGAGACTAGAAGCTAACACAGAGAGACAGAACTTGACTAAAGTTGAACACAAAGAGACGACAAACGTCTACAGGGACTGAAACTGACCACAAAGGAAGTCAAAATGACCATAAAGAGACCGAAAATGAAAATAAAGAGACAAAAATCTACTGCAAAGTGACATAAATGGATGACATGGAGACTGTAACTGACCACAAAGAGACATAAGAGGACCACAAAAGGGACGACAAAGGACTACAAAGACTCAGTCTAACTTTAAAGAGACCACAAAGAGACTGTAACGACTGTAAAGAGACAGAAGTTGACAAAGAGACACAAAGGGGACAGAAAATGGCCAGAGAACTGACTACAAAGAGACAAGAAATTACCACAAAGAGACGGAAACTGACCACAAAGACAGTTAAAATTACCATAAAAATGAAAAAAAGAGCAACAGAACAAATTGACAGAAAGAGACAAAAAGGACAACCATTACAGAGACTAAACTGACACAGAGACAGGAATTGACCAAAATGAGACATAAAAGGGACAACACATGGATACAGAGACTAAAACTGACACGAGCTGACAATAAAGAGACTAAAAATTACCACAAAGGGACGGAAACTGACTCAAGTTAACTACAAAGGGACATAAATTGACCACAAAGAGACAACAAATGTCTACAGGGACTGAAACTGACCACAGAGAGTCACAGTTACTGAAAATAACTGGGAAAAAAAATATCACAAAGAGACAAAAGATAAGTTACAGAGACTGAAAATGAAAATAAAGAGACAAAAATCTACCGCAAAGAGACATAAAAGGACCACAAAGGGGACAAAAGTTGACCTCAAATAAAATAAACGATCATAGAGACACTTCAGTTCAGACTTTTGAGGTTATTTTTCCCTTTAAACTCTTGTAGGACCTGATAACATGTCGGGATGTGAATTAACCACCATGAACTCAAAACTACAAGAAGTCTGAACGTTTGTCTGTTTTCTGCTTCTCTGATCTCTTGAGGTTAAAAAAAAATAAAAAAGTATATTTAGTGCTGGGGGGGTCCTGACCTGAGTCGGGCCATGCTGCCCCTCCTGTGGGACCCCTTGGCTGCAGCCACCAGGGAGGGCAGCCTCAGGGGGGGTTTGGCGGCTCTGCTTCCTGAGCCGCTGAGGAGGTAGGTCTGGACCAAAGCTCTGCTCCTCTGGTGCCACGGGCGGCCGCCGCCGACGTCCAAGCCCAGGCCTAGGACGGCAGCCGGGGGCGCGACTCCAGGAGGGCCGCTCATTTAAGAGGAGGAGAAGCTCCCTGAAAACACTCTAACCCAGAAACCGACTCCTGCTGCTGGAGGCGGACGGCTCCGATAGCGACAGCATGATCGGCCCAAAGGGATTTCAGCTCCGGAGTGGATCACTGAAAAGACCTGCAGGGGGTGGGGAGGTGGGGGTGGAGGGTGGGTGGGACGGCATCAATGATTCATGAGCTTTAATGATGCATGAGTGGAGCTGGTCAGGTGGACGCCACCGACTCCTGCTCCCGCCTCTCAGCCTCCTTTCCCTCCGCGTCAGGTCGGTTTACAGACCAGGGAACAGGTGAACGTGTATGTGGAGATAAAAGTTTGGGGTCTTTATTATTTAACCCTGAAACATCCTGCTGGGTCGTATATAAGCGGCAGCAGCAGCTTTTTCAACCAATCAGAGCTCTGGACACGCACACAATGTCGTTTCCTCCTGATTTCATTGATGAAATGAAAGGATTCAAACCAACACATTATTTAAAACAAAAAAAAATTTGGTTAACTTCTTATTTTTTAACTGTGTCAGAGTCTTGTCTTTCAAAAGAGACTAAGACCATGAACGGCATTTAGTTTACTTTGTTCTAAGCAGGAGTTGTGTCTGAAATAATAAGAGGTTAAAAACTCCTCTAACCTAATATTTGTTTATTTATTTATGAATCTTTTCATGGAAACTTCCTGCTACCAGTTCTACTTCGTTTCATTCAAAATAAACATAGATCTGATAAATTATGAGGCTTTGTTACAGATTAAAACGCTTCTCACTTCACTTTTACATTTTTTTTAAATGGCTTTTATTATATATAATTATACTTTATAAATATTGTGAAGACTTAAACCAGAAATTTAAAAAAGATGAATCTATAAATTTAATATATTTACCACATCTAATCAAAACTTCTCTAATGTTATTTTTTTTTTAATATATAACTTGTGAAGCCAAATTATAGTTGAATTCATAATTAATTCAAGATCATTTTTCCTTTCTGTAGTTTAGTATTTTATGATCGTTTTAATACTGGTTAATATGTTCTAGTTTAGTATTAAAAGCATTTTTATTTCATGTGTTTTTTTGATTTTATTTATGTGAATTTGTTCACGAGTTAAATGACAAAAATGTTAAATAGTCCAGAATTACCTTTATTACATTGTATTATACCTTATAAATATTATGAAATATTTTATCAGAAATAAAAAAGATGAATTTATAAATTTAATATATTAACCACATCTAATTATTTAAAGCTTTTCTATTGTATTTTCTTTTTATATAAATTGTGGAGTTTAATCCATATAATTCAAGATAATTGTTTTCCTTTCTATATTGAAAGCATATTTTTGTTTCATGCATTTTTTTTATTTCTAAAATAAAATGTCCAGAACGACCTCATGGATCCAGACGCCTCCTGTTCTCTGGTGTTTAGATGTAGGTGAGTGTTGGAGGTGGAGACCTAGTGACCTCGTCCCGTTTCATTCCTTTGTCTTTATGTTAGTTCATTAACGCGGCTCAGACCACATTAACCTGACCCACATTCAGGCTCCTCTGGATCACCTCTCTGAGCTGGACCTGGTCCAGGATCGACAGCCAACACTCGGGATACAAGTGTGATCCAGCAGCGGAAACTCTGCACCTTTAGCCTTAATTGTGGACGGAGCTGGAACAGAATCAGGAGGTTTATCAGCAGCTCAGATCCTCGTCCAGTCACACTCTATGAAACTCATCACATAAAAGCTACTTTAATTTAGTCTCTTTAGAGCCTGAACCTCAGCGACGGGTTTAAATGAACCAGTTTCTACATGAGCAGCAGCTTCAATAACACAAACAATCAAACTCGGGTTGATTTCATTTATTTATCTTTTATTATTAACAGTGCGTCCCTCCTCTGGACGCAGCCTGTCCGTCCTCGTCCTCGTCCTCGTCCTGAAACCTGAGGAAGAACACAGACAGTAATTTAGTGACGATCATTAAACTGAATCCAGGCTTTTTATTAATATTATTATTATTATTTGTACACGTTTCTCCACACAGAAATACCCCCAACCAAACCTCAACCCATCAGACCGCACATGCTACACAAGTTAGACAAGAAAAGATGTAAAATAGTGAAACTGACCGAGACAAAAATAATAATGACGATGTAACAAACATATAATAATAAATAAAAGGAAAATGCAGCTGTAGTTTGTCTCCAGTCTTCAGTATGTAATCATGAGTAGAGGGTATCCAGTCATCAGCTGCCGCTTATAGAGGAGGCTCTATTCCATTCAGAAATCTGCCCATAAATGGAAAGTTTTTCAGATCTATAATCTAGGAATAGATTAAAAACAATCTCACCCATTACAACAGCTTGAACCCCTTCATATGAAATGATATATAAGATCTCACTGTACTGGACTGAGTTTGCAGTATACTCTTTGGAGCAACTACTTCATTTTTATTTTAAATATACTGCTGATAACCTTTAAAATATGCAACATTCCCAAAAATAATGGAAATACACTTGGTTGTACTTAGAGGAGAGAGGAGGAGGGGTCAGTCTTGTTTACAGTAACAGGAGTTAACATTCAGCCTGTGAAGCGTCTTGTATCGAGTTTGAGATATTTTTTATTTTCTTAATCATTATAATTCAAAGCTGCTGACTCACGTGTTTCAGACTGAGCGGAGGTGGAGTAACCTGGAGGTCGTTCATGGCGTCACCATGTGGCGTCGTTGAGTGTCCTGCAGCATTTTAATCAGACACACGTCTTCATTTTACCTACGAAACCAGGAGCAAAGAACAAAGTGTTAAAGAGAAGAGCCTGAGACAAGGAACTGGATTTCACATGTTTACATAGAATATGTGATTCAACTCAGTGTGTGAATCTAAACAGTCAGAGTTCAGGCCTGATTCTCTCATAATTGTAGCTTCTGTTTTGGGTCTTTTTTTAAAGGTGGATTAAGTTTGATGTGGAGTCTCACAAAAATGAAGCCAGTTCTGAGAGGCAGGACGTGGTGTGAATATAAATAAAGACTTTAGGAAACATATTAAATCTCCTGGTCCTGGGAGTGAAACGTCTTTGTTTTAGTTTCAAATCTCCACAGACGTGAGATATTGTTACGTTTCTTAACTCACCGTATCTGATCTGAGTCCATCCTCATCCTCCTTCGATCGGTCCAGGCTCCTGCAGCGAGAGATACAACAATGAGAGTCTGGTAGAGGACTGGTCAGCACGTTTACTTCACTGCTAGAGCTCTTCACTAATCTGAAGCTGCCACTCTGTAAACAGCCTTTACATCTGTGTGTGTGTGTGTGTGTGTGTTCTGTGTGTGTGTGTTATGCTGTTTTAATGTGAACATGCATTATAAGTGTTAATGTGTCGTTGTGAGGAGAAGTTTGTAACATGAGCATGAAGTGTGTTGGTGTTTTTTTAGAAACTGCAGAGGGGACGGGACAAATTCAACAACGTTCAAATCCGTTGCGATTCCTCGGCAGGTAGGAAGGTAAATGTTATAAATCCATGTGAGGCTGGACTTCGTTCTTACACATCAGGGGAAGGGGGAAGGGAGGGGAGGTGGATGGGGAGGCGGGGGGTTTACTGCAAAACTACCCGGACAGAGCTGCACCATAACCTTGCACAGGACTGGTCATTTTTCAGATGTTTGGATGAGGCCGTTACGGGCCGAACGGGTCATTCTGGCATCACACTCAAAACCGAGCAGAGGAAACATTTTTGGGGCCAATCAGGACTCAGGATTTGGTTGGAAAAATGGATCACAGTGCAGAGAGGTACAATGAAAACGACAGCCTCCGACGGCTGGACTCAGCGTGGTCTCCTGAGGAATCGTCAGAGCTCGTCACGTCACGGCCCTTTCACAGCTGCTACAACAACAACAACTCCTACATACAAGCAACACATGGAAAAATAATTTTTTTTTTTGCCACAGTAATGATGTAGATGTGCGACTGGCTGGTCACTGGCATGACATGGTGCTCAAGAGTTACTGCTCAAGACAGGAGAGAGGAAAAGGAAAGGAAGAGCCACTTGCAGCTGATCTTTGAAGCACTGAGCGAGCGGTGGTTGCACATTCAGTCGGGCGCTCTTAAAAAAAACATTCAGAAAAGATACAGGTCTCTTCTTTTAAAGACCAACAACCCACGACTAGTATCAGTCAGATGTTGTGTTAAAAAAGACGGCAAAGATATACCTAAAACTGTTGATTTTAACTAAATTACGGGCTAATTGTGCAATTATTTGTATGCACAAAATTCTTTTAATTTGAAATCCCAACTCGTTGTCTCTTTGCACAAACATACAAAACTAAAATAGTGCTTGTTTCCTCCCCAGAACTAAATGAATTACCCTCTACTCATCGAACAGAGAGGCTGTAAGTGCAGAAATCTACTGAACAATAACTGCTGGAGTCGGTCAGTTTGAACTGAAATTAAATTTGCATTTGTCAAGTAAAAGAAGAAAACTGTGTTCAACAATCAGACAAAGTCAAGAAGGGTGTCGAGGTTATGGGGAAAGGATCAAATACAGGATCTTACCGTCCCACCCAGACCAAACCCCGAAAAGTATCAGATGTTTCTCTCGAACACGGCAAATGCAACCCAACCCGGTACGATACCATGAATCACATTCAGAGACATTACGATCCTCGTGCCCCCACAACTCACTGAAGGGCAAAAAATACGTATAGTTGAGATTTTTATTGATTCTACACAAAGCTTTTGACGTGGTTTATCATATTGAATGCCTTCACCAGACATGATGCGGATTAGTTTAATTATTCATCAACTAGAACATGTTTTTGGGTCTTATTTCTTCATACTGTTATCAAAAGGTGTGCCACAGGGCTCCATACTCGGGCCACTGTTGTTCTCCATATGTGTAAAATAATGCTGTACTGCATTTCTATGCAGATGATACCATTATCCACTTCTCATCTCTTTCTCTGGTACAAACCCATGAATATCTGCAGTCTATTTTGTTTAGTCACACTAAAAAAGCTAATGTGTAATATTTTGAAAACGTTAAAAATTAAATTAGGTCTCTTGAGAAAAAAATATTTTCTCCAGCCAGGCAAGAAAGGACTTTATAGTCATCTGGTCTTTAACAGTTTACCTGAACTCCATGACAAGAATAGACAATGCATCAAGAATAAATTATATCATGTACAACACAGTGTTGTGTGTTTATTACAAGTTAAACAAGTGCACACACAGTTCTCCTGAAGCTTTTGCTTTGCTTGTATGTCAATCTGTCGATGTGCCACATCTGATTTTGTCCATATAGATGGATTTTTTTTACACCAGACTTTGTGAAATGGTCGGATCTGTTCACTGTGGAAGAATTTAAACCAATTTCCAAAAATTGAGAAAAGAAAACTGAGTCAATGTGTTTGCTCCTCACTCTGAATTAGAAATCCTAAATGAAACTGTACAGGTTGCATCCTTCATCTTAAACTCTGTATATGTTGTTCACTTGTAGTGTGGTAGTTGTATTTGTCAGTATTATTAGTGTATTGGTACCATATTTGGTCTCACCTTAACGTCTTGACTTGGTTAAATAATGGATTTATAGAAGAGGAAGACAGGACAGAGTTGAGATGTTGAAGTTTTTCCTATTCAAAGTTCTAAGAGCTTGTGTTTTAATATTTGATACCAATATATATGCCAAGACTGGCATGTGTGAATGGTACCGAATCTGAAGTGACAAAAGCCACAGAGTGTACTTTCAACATTTAATCAAAAAAACAAAGGGATATAATCCACGACTGCAGTTTTTCTTAATAAATTAGCACTTTTAGATTGTAAAACATATCCCACGAGGAACAACACAGACACAGTATTAAAGAGGAAAAGGCCTCTTGCTGCTCATAACCTGCCTTTCTCCATCTTTTTAGGTTTCCAGCAACATAACCGAGAAGTTAGACAAATAAACCAAACATCTTGTATAATTGCACAAGACACTAAAATGACTACAAAGAATTACACATTTCACTTGACTACAGTGTTTGTGTGAAGATAAAAAAGGGTCAACACTGTAATTCCACTTCTGCATTTAGAGAGTTGGACCAGTGACTCAGCCGTCCATACACACTTGTTTACGTAGAGAGAGGCCATAGTACTACAACCACACACACACACACACGCACACACACCCTACAGCGCTTCCACCCACACACAAAAAAAGGTTGAACAGCAGAGATCTGCACTGTGATGCCATTATTTGCAAGTGTGATGCCAGACGCCCTTGCGCACGTCACCATTAATAGGAGGACAGAGAGAGAGAAGAGTCAAGTTATGGGACAACTGTGCATCTTGTATTATAAACATGGATGGGACACTTACCTTACTCGTTCGGCTGATCTGTGTAAGCATACCTCTGGCTGCAGTGAAAACAAGTCCAGGCTTTACTGTCCACTGACTTCTGCAGAACTACTCATCGTCACTCATGTAACCCAACTGCAGAGAAGAGCCTCTACTGTGGACTGGGGGCAGCCCGTCTTTTTTGACAAGCTGGCTGACAGCGGCTAAACGCACCTCATTTACCCAAAAAAAACATGGAACACACACAACCACACAGGCACAACACGCCAGCGGCTCTTCAACCCGTAAAGGTGCATGGGAACTTCCTGCCTCAGGTACATGGCTGAAAAGGTGAGGTGGATCCGGTCTACTGGGGGCAGCGTTTGTTTTTCAGGGTTCGTCATGTTTTTCGTGGAGCACAACTACTGACGTGAGTTGAGTTGGAGCTGAGGGAGGTAATGACCTCGATGCAGAGTCGCAATCTGCAGTAGGGGTGTAACGGTACGCCTAAGTCAAAGCTAGTGTGTACCACTGTTTTAGAGGCCTGGTGTGGAGCATTTCCGGGAAAACAAATCGCATAATTAATAAATTAAATTGCCTATCTAAGGCAGTCAAATGCTGTTTCCTGCCTTTCGCAATGACAGTCATTAAAACCATGACTGAAGCCAGGAGTGTTATCTCAGATCAAGAATTACAAAACACTAACCAGCTCCGTTGTGAGCTGCGACACCATCTGGCCATTTAGGAGTCATGTCGACTCGGCTTTGGCTCATAGAAAGAACGACTTGTGTTCAGTTAAGTACGGTATTTCTATTCATAAAAGAAATTATTATTTAGGAAATTATCGAGCTGCCAGGGTGCGTCAAGATACTTATTTGTTTTCAATTTTAATGGAACGTGACGTGACGTATGCTATGCTATTTAATTTTTATGAATATGTTTTGAAATGTTTAGGTGACGGAGCGTTAAAGTTTTCCGACCACACGCTCTTTGTTTTGGAATCTTGTGCATTCAGTTTGTTTAATTTTGTTACGTTTGAAAGTCAACCGGAGATTTATGTTCAATAAAAAAAATCAAACTTGGATGAAAAGTGTGTCGGTTACTCTCCACCTAACATCAGCCAAAAGGAGATAAACTAAGGATTGGTCACTTCAAATTTCAGTGTAAAAACATTCAGGGTAAAACTCATTTGTTCCCAGACTGAGACTGAACGAATACTTGTTTGGATCACGGGGCAGAAAGAGGAATTATTCTAAAGCAAACGTTTAATACTCTGTAGGTTTAGACAGATGCGTGTACCGTTACACCCTGAGGAAACCTTCCTGTCCTAGAACTCACATTAACCTATTTATTACTTTATTCTCTGTTAAAAGTTCTTGAGGCCACAACTAGCGAAATGTTAACTATAGATTTCATTTTACTCAGAGAAGTGAAAGTCTGTGTGTGTTGGTAGCTGCAGTAAACGTCAGTAAATAGTTATTTTACGGTCTGTTAGATGGCAACAATAAATAGATACTAATAAAAGAGATATTTTTGTGTTTTGGTTCTATAACACAGTAATGCTACTACCAGTAACTTGTTTGGTTCTGTCTTGATTAGACATTTAACACTGAATTCCTCCAATGCTGTGGATGGTATTTGTTGTTTAAAGAGTCCTTGATACCGAATTTTAACTTGACTCAGATCTTTCTCTGACTAATGCCACAGTTTAACTTAGGAAATGCCAAAATAAAAGAAAGACGTAGTGGTTAGTGTTGCCTGTTAGGTGACATTTAAACAAATCTTAACTAAAAATCAAAGATTTGCATTTTTGTTTGTTGTCAAAGAATGGATGTAAAGAGGTTTCAGTGTCAGACCTTTCTAACTAGTATCTTTGTGGTCTGTTAATTGCACTTGATGCCACCATTGGTCAAATGTTGACTGTAAACATCTCTTTAAAAATGCCTCATACGTTGGGTTTGCATTTCAAAAGGCGTTGCAATGATTAAATATGAGCGTTACTGTAAAGTCCATTCTGTTCGTTCAGTTACGTTTAAGGCCAAGTACTGAATCTATCCAACGTATAAAACCAGGATAAAAACAATGGTTTGTTGAAATGACTTTGGTCTTTCCAAGCGACAGCTTTTTAAAAAACAAAACTGCTCCAAAAGAATCTACAGACTTGGTCTGAATCTCTCGGTTTGTTCCTTTTCATAGTCCAACACAAAGATGGTCAAACCTGTTAAAGAAAAACAAATTGTACACAACACCAACACAAGAGACATTACATTACAAGTTTTAAGACTTACACTCGGGTCACATCAGAGAGAAGTTTTAGCCCTACTCTTCAGGACGTCCACATCCTATCTGGTAAATATTAACAACTACATTAGTTATATTACTTCACAAAGAAGTTATTTAAAACCGTGACGCTTTCAAAGGACATGTTTTACCAGCAAAGTATATTTCTTTACTTAAAAACCTACAGCTCTGTGTCTCTTAAAAAAATTGGAATTCATTTAAAGTTTGTTATTAATTCCTCGTCTTTCATTGGTTATGTGACGTTTTACTTTGGTCAAGAAATCCAAGCATCCAACAAACTACTTCTAAAGAGCACGACAGCTTGAGCCGTTGTGCTAAATCCACTTTGGCAAACATGATTACGAAATTTTCTCAAAGACACTTCTTCTATTTACTATAGAAATGATTATCAGTTGTATAATTTGGTTGTTTTAATAAGAAACTTTGTCACCAAGAAGACAAACGAGCTAAAAAGTTTCACGTTCCACTGGTTTTAAGGTGTGATGTGAAAAATAATTACGTGAATACTCATCCAATAAAGAGCAATGGTTCCAGAATAACATTAAATCTGAAAATCTGAACCTTGAATTGTGGGGCACAAACGAAGACTTTCATTCCCACATCAAACTGCACCATAACTGCCACATGTAAATTTAACAATATTGCATTTTGCTGGTGCCAAGAAGTATCATTTATAAGGAGAAATTCTGTTTCGTAATCTGATATGTAAATTCTGAGTATTTGTTAAACAAAATCTCCTCCCCAAAAATGGAAAATATTTTCCAAAATCCATAAAAGTGCCACTTAAAAAGTGTGTTACGTTCTTGCCGCTTAAGTTTTCCACTTTGTAGTTGTCTGTCTGCGTGAGGCAGCTTTTCAAAGCAAGAAAAATGGGCTGGATCAAAATAACATGCGAGTCGTTTATCTGTACATCATCTATCCATGAGCTACTGTCCATCGCTGTTTTAGTTGTGAAATCCAGTGTTTTGCGTTTCTCAGCTAAAGAGCTCCAAAATACAAACTACACAGCCACAACTTCCTCCTCAGTGCACAACCTTTAAAGCTGGTCAGACCTGTTAAAGAAAAAATGTACATAACACAAACACACGAAAACATTGGAGATGAAAGTCCATGACGCCCAGTTCTATTACCAAACTCATCCAAGCATCGCAGTCCTCTGTTCGCAGCCATTTCAGTCGTGTTTTGTGGGTTTTCTCGGATGTCACATGATGGAGGGTGATCCTTTTTAAAAACTATGCTCGTCGTTGTGCAGAGTGTATTAACAGATACACTACTTTGTGTAGCGTTTGAGAAATCTTCTGCTATGACAAAAAAAGAGCTAAAACAGGGTGGAATAGAGTCACCTGGTTAAAGGTACAAACGCTGTCAAGCATTAGACAGACTTTCACTATTTACAAGAGCATTAAGAAGGTGACTCTAAACTTCACATGACAATCAACTTATTGTTGATTTTGTGTCTATGAAATAATTTTAATTAAGTAGAAGTAGAAAAAAATGTGCCTTTAATAATTCAAATAAAGTCAGAGTCAAGATAAGGCTACGAAGAGTTAATCCAAATATACTTTATCACAAAAGTTATTATCACAAGATGAGTAACGCTCACTTTTTCATGCCGTCACACAACTATGAGAAAAATTTGCGGAGGCACTGGGTTCTAGGACCCACTTGACAAAGACGATGCAACCACTCTATTGTTCTTGGTTGGATCTTAGTGCAGTGAACGACACATTGAACGTCTTTCATCCGTGAAGCTGGTTTACCACCAAGAAGGCGTCTGTTTAATTGACGCCATTAATTCTGTTGGTCCAAATTGGACGGAGGAACAAATATGAATGTGACAGAGTTTAAACTTTCTTTTACACAATAATACATAATTATACGTTATAATAGGTTCTGTTGCCTATGATATTTGCTGGTTCTAGTGATGCTTCCAACACTTAACCTATAGATAAACACATCTGCTGTAACAAAGAGATGGTGGTCGATGGACACTTCTGAATGTGACACACTTCATGACGTAAGGCCAGGAAATAACGACGGTGTTTGTTGTTGCCCCCAAACCATAGATCCAACAATCTGGGGGAAGATAAACAAGGGCTCTGGGATCCACTTGAAAAAGATGATGCAACCATCCAGTGGTTCATCGCTGTACCTGAGTAACTCCGAACAGTTAACACGTTGAACGTCTTTCAGCCATGACGCCACCAGCCACACAACAATGTGTCTGTGCAGCAATGTGTTGAATTGGAAAATGCCACTGGAGTACGACTCGTATTAGTGCAGTTTCCTTCTTGCAGGTCCAACATCATTTATGAGAAAATTACTTTTTTGCAAAAGGAAATTTAAATCCACCTTTGACTATGTGTTTGCCAGTTCCTAAATTAGACCAGTGCCACTTAGGTCAATAATAATATCAGAAATGCATGAATTCATTAATTAATCCCAGTACCAGTCATGCAAAGACAGATCTACCAACGCCAAAAACAAAAGAGTGAAACTAGGAGATGGATATTAAAGTCAAATTTAATGTCTGTTACTAAGACTTCTTTACAGGTTCCTGTTATAAAAGAAAATGTCTAAAAAATGACTACGTTTACATGCAGTTTTAAAACCGGTCGTCTGTTTAACTGAGACAGTAACTGGATGCGCACATACACACTGTAACACTACTCGCTGTACCTGGTCATTTTCTACAGTGATTTCTAAGCCAGAAACAGAATCTGGGTCAAAAAAAGGCAGCATTTAAAAGACAACAACACAATCTGAGGGCGTTGAGTACAGCGATCAGTAGCATCTGATTGCTGCTGTGATGAGATCATGTCTCAATTTACCAACGTAATCTAGTGTCTCGGAAGGTGGCAACATGGACTAAGTCAATGGGTTGATGCGTTTGAGGACACTGGTTGCATAATGTCTCGATTTGCATTGAACACATCATCCAGCTAATGACTGTGGGAGTCCTGCTCCCGGAGATGCTAAAAATGGGACGTTATTTGAAAAAAAGACAGAACCAGACTGTCCAAAGCCTGGTTTGGGAACCTCCTGTAGATTTTGAACGTAAAATTGTTTTAATTGGACGATTACTGTGAGTTTTGTCTGATGCTGGCTGTTGGTTTGTGGAATGTCCTTTTCTGTTGTGAATAAATGCTAATAATTAGCACAACAATGGCGCTTTTTGGTGCACTTGAAAGTGGTTAGGAGTTCGTGGACATCAGACCTTTAATTTATACATTTGAAAAGTTTATTGATGCCTTCGAGGACACACTAGCTGGCAGTGAAGTTGGTCCACAAATAAATAGTCGTTATAACATACTGTAAAGTGAACTGTATGTAAACGTAGTCAATAATCCAACATCCAAACATGAACACACACACTTGTGTGTGTCTGAGACAAAGAGAGTGGTGCGAGCAGATTGTATTTGTACGGAGACTCATGTCTGTCAGCTTGTTTTTAAGGTTTTCTTAAAGGCTCTATGTGTAATATTTCTGCTGTCCTGAAGCTCAACTATAAATGCGACAATACCAATAAAAGAAACACAAGTCAGTGGATCCGACCACTCAAATATGAAAAAAAACAAAAAAATGCAATTTTTGTGGACAGAAAATTTGTGATTTAAATGAAATAGAATCTCCTGTACTAGATTCATTTAGGCTGATTGTTCTATAGACATTTAGAAGTTGTTAAATGTGGTAAACAATCCTTTTGTATCGCCAATGTCCCCATTTTATCAACTCAGCTAGTGTGTTTCCTGAGGATGATCCTTGTATCTGAATGGGTCTAAACTAAAGCAGCTAAGGTGAAAACTGGTTAATATTAGGTTCAGACAGGCCACATGTTTTTTTTTTTATGCAAAAATGCAACTGAACATAATATAAAAAGTCAGGACTGTGGCAGAGATAACACATAGACTCTTTAAATCTAATGTGGCGGATACATCCACAGTATTTAGTTTGTGCCAACAACCCATCGTTTGATTTGGCTGCTTTTAAAAGGAAAGCGCACGTTTTTCTGCTTTAGGAATGATGTTAAAGGTTTGTCCTGGTAGAACCAATGTCTCTTTATTATATTACATGCTTTGATTCCAAATGTATGGCACAAAACACAGCCATAGGAGGTTGAGAAAAATGTTACAAGTATCACTTCACGACGACTCACAGAGCATAATACATCTAGAAAAGAAAATTATACATGGTCAGAAAGAACAACTGGGCCACGCGAGGGTGACCTCTCTTTCCACACTAGAGACAATACAAAATAAAAAAAATGAAAATATTGTCATAAAAGGGAGTAAACTGCCTGGCTAAAATGTTCCAACATTTTAAACTCAAATACCAGAAATGCGACTCAACATTTTTTTGTTTTAGAGAATCTATACAAATGGTGCTGCTGTAAAGCATCAAAGAGCAGCGTTTTTAAAAACGAGCTTTCTTATTAGGACCGTCAAAATCCTCGCGGACCCGGCCGTACCCGGGGTTACCAGGACCCATTCCCCTAGGACCGCCCTGGGCGAAACGCTCATTGCGCTGTAGGGGGGAGGGGGGGTCGCGTTGCCAGGGAGGCAGACAGAAGGGTGGGGGGAGCAAGGTATGGCATGGGGTCAGTGCGTACGCACACAGTTCATGTCCATATGGAGGCGTGTACAAAAGGTATGACATAAGGTTTCGGTTTGTTTTATATCGTGAGCAGATTTATAAAACAACCAGCAGGAGACACATCCGAAGAAACCGTTCGTTCCAATATGAAGATCCACAGGTGCCACAGGTAACATACGGAAAAGGAAGAGAGGGTAATGCTTTCGTTAGTCGGTGTCTAGGCTAGTAGGGTCTCTTCTCCAGTGCATGCCAACTATGGGAAGCCTGCAGTGCTGCTCATCAAGTCTAGCATCAATACGTGCTGACGAGATCACCCTGTTGTGTATTAAACAAGACAACAGGCAGGTGGAGGCATTTTAAAATGTATATCTGTTAAAAACACAACGTTGTAAATATGTTTTAATGCTGCGTTTCTCGCAGTTAGAATTAATCTTTTCCTAGATATTCAGTAAAGATAAAATCAAGTGCCGCCATAATTAACGAAGTGGATTAAGTGACGATTGTGCATAAAAATATCACATGGCACTGGTAAAATAAGGGAAACTTAACCAATCGTCTCAATGTGACTGGAATCTATAGTGTAAACTACAGGCACTGAGGGCAGAATAAATGTTATCGAGACTGACGACATCAGCCGTTTTGCAGTCTGTTCATCAATATGCATTTTAAAGCTAATTCAGTGAAAACCTGTGAAACTAGAACAGTGAGAGAGATAGAGGGTCTCAAAAGACAGAGATCCATCAGAGGAAGCCTTTGATTCACAAAAAGACGGAACAACAAAGGTACAAAATAAAAAACAAACAAAAAAAGTAGAATACGAATATATGACAGTCAGTCTGCTTGTCTTAATAGTTCATAGCTTCACATTGATCGTTTGTCAAGAATCAAACTTCACAGACTATCGACCAACATCAACACGGCCAACAAGCTTAAAAAGATTCTTAATGTTAAAATGGTGCATTGAAGCATCCTCTGTGCTAATATTAGCATAAGTATATGTGTAGCGCACCATTGAAAGCCTAGTTTGTTTAACTGGAACCTACTGTAGGTTTCATTCAGAAAGTATGGTGCTAATTATACTGTTAATCACATTTAGTGACCTGACATTAGTCCTACAATTCGGCCATAAACACAGATGCATCATCCTAAAGCTAAATAATCACAATCAGACTCAGGCGGTGTCCATTTTTCCTGAGATTCTCACCAAGGTCGGCTTTATGGCACAATATTTTGCTAATAATATGTAATAAGTTGAGCTAATTAAGAGTTACTGTGGCCTGGAGGACAATCAACGTCTCTGGGATCCCAAAAGGATGGGAGAGTAAAACCAACACTCAAAAAACAAGATGGGACAGAAGTAAAAACCTTCTACCATGTTAGACCGGTGGGGAACAAGCAGCTGACTGAAGTCATTTGTTTAATAAAGTGCTTTGTTCACTGGAGGAAATCTCATGGTTTGCTTGTGATGGTCGACTCGCCTTTATAATCTGAACCAAACATTATCCCAGAGAAGTAACAAGCTATTGTCCCCACCATTCGATATTGCTTTTTATTTTATTTTTAAATTAGATAAACTATGAATTCTTCATTTGGAAAACAGACTTGGTTGTGCACTACATACACCAACTACAGAGGGTATGCATGTGATGTCCCAGCAAGTGGAAGTCTCCATGGTTACGGCCACTGAGTGGCAAAAAGTGACTGTTGAACATGGAGATTAGCAGCATTAGGTTGAATCACAGGCTAGTTTTTATAAACAATAAACTCTAAAATAAATTTTAAAAAAAAGTGAAGAGCTGTTGTGCAATTGACTGAACCAACAGATTTGAACAGATGGAGATATATTTTTACAGACACCTGCCAAAGGAAAGAGAAGTAAATGGATCGTTGCATTATGAAGAAACAACTGGAATCCAGACACAGAAACCTGGTGTCATTTAGTGTCAGGTGATAATAATTTATGCTGTATTTGTATTAAGTTACTTCTTAAGTTACATTGTGGTGGGCTGTCAGATAAGTTTGTCAATGTTGTTTTGGTGTAGTTATGGCCGACAGTAACTACTTCAGTTCCAGCAATAATAAAGGATAAAACAATAAACAGAATATTTGTGAACACTCATTGTCATCCATTTAACATCCAGATGGACGCTCGAACTGAAACTGAGGCTAATCCACTTTCCCAAATAAGGGGGAACTCTGGTACAAAGCCACGGGAGCTATGTTGTCTTATAGTGATAATCAACATTTTCCCTGGTCTCGCTGTATTTACTGCTACATTTCACCATGTTTTTGCCACTCAGTGGGAGTGACGTCAATGCATACCCTCTATACACAGCATCTCATTATCAGTTCAATAAAAAGATGGACCTTCCTAAATGTCACCATGAGCCGAGTCACAAAGCTGTGGCAGCCCCCATCAGTTAATCCTTCTGTAATGCACCATCTTGGTCAAATTCAACATAGTGATACTGTCATCCTGCACTAAACACATTGTAAATGCTCAGTAACAATAAAAAAAAAAAAAAAAAAAAAAAAGATTTTGATCAGAAAGTAAAGGTTGCTGGTTCAAAACATGACGTACACCGCAACTGTTCATTCACAACTTCCTTCTCATAAACAGAGGATGAATAAAGTGCTAGTACAGTATAAAAGGATGCTTTTAACTAGATGTCAACGTTGTCAACGGTTAAAAGGGGGGAAAAAAACACTGGTACATGCCATACTGAAGAAAAAGTGCCTGTCCAGCTCAGGACAGGGCTTGCAATAGCAGTCCACTACACAAACGGTGTGAGAAGAGCGAGCAACGCCACTGCAGATTGTCTAACACTATGGTTCAGAAACACACTGGAGAGCAAGTTCTGGTGGTTTAGTGCAGGTTGACAGTTTTTTGTAGCTGGATGCCGCTGTGGCTCAGGTGACGGTAACTGAGGGGGCTTTGTTTGCCACGGGAAGAAACTCTATTAGGCCGACGCCACATCTGGTATATTCAACAACCAGCGAGTCATCCGAAGACAGCTGACAACCACTCACTCGTATTCTACCACCCCTGCTTGGCCAGCTGGCCTTCATCTATAACATCAGCTGGGAGTCTTTGCAACCAAAAGCCATTAACTACTGATTTTCCAAAAAGTGGGATACATTACCATTTCGTTGCCCATCAAGCCTCCGGATGATGGTCCCATTCCCTGCTGACCCGCAAAGCCCATTCCACCCATGGGGAACTTCTGGCCTTCGCCACTAAAGGGCATATCTGACAAAAACGACAAGTACGGTAAATATGTAGCACTTTGGTAAGTACATGTATCACAAAGTATATTCAATGCAATTAGTGAAGCCATAAAAAAGAAAAAAGTACCATTCATGCCCAAAGCTCCAGCTCCAGGATGCATCCTCATTTCTCTGTCCCTCTGTAATAAAAATACAAGACGTTATTAATTATTATTAATTCAAACAATGATTTCACATCTCACTTTACAGCATAAAGGTCGTTGAAAATTAAAAATCTAACTCACATCGATGAAGTTTCCCATCCTGTAGTTCTCCTCACGCTGACGGCGCATCTGTTCTTCCATCTCCCTCTTCCTGAGCAACTCCTCCTCCCGTCGACGCCGCTCTTCCTCTTGTCTGTAATTAAAAAAAAATATATGTAAAACACTTGGTCACACGTATTCTAGATCAGATTAAAAAAAATGACAACCAAAAATTAAAAAAACAAAAGGACTAACACTAAATACCTAATCTGCATCTCCTTCCTCTTCTGCATTTCCTGACTGTGCAATTCCTCCATGCGTCTCAGTTCCTCCTGTCGTCTCAGCAGATCTGAAGAAAACACGAGGAAAAACACATTTAATCATGGCACTTAAACACAAAGGATATTCCACCAGAATACAAGAAAGTGCCAAAAACTGCACGTCTAAAGCCCTGAACTTGCCTTGCCGCAGCAGATTGGCCTGGTGCTCGTGGTACGCGTCCTCCATCTCACTCTCCAGCTTCTCACGGGCCTCACGCATGTTCTTCTCCACCTGGTCCCTCTGCTGCTTCTCCATTTCATCCAGGGACTTCCAGCGCTTTGAGTACTCAAACTCAAAAGTACCTGGGCGAGCGAAACGAGGAGGCTCCTGGCGCTCTCTGGAGATATAATCAACAACATGTCAGGTTAACAGAACGTATCTGTGGTAGAGCCATTATTATTACAACAAAACCTAATTTTTCAAAATATCAGCTACTTTATACAGAAGGAGTCACTGAGTCACATTAGCCAAAATCTGCCACTGTGGACAGGAGATTGATTTTTTTTAACAGCTGTTTAACAGCTAACCAACCCCCACATCCCCTATCACACCATCTGCTACTCACACACCATAACGAGAAGAAAATAAACTGCACAACAAAGGTACCTGCATCCACAGGGATCTGCAGCGTCTACACTAAAACATTAATGCTTGGTCAGTGCGTCTGACTTTTTGAGACATTTAAGGACACATAACCTGGGACCTGTGTATTATCACATCAGATGAACTGTTTAAACTCCAACTTAAACCTGTTCTATTGGTCCCCATAAGCACTAACGTACGCATGGCAAAAAAATGTTAGACTTACGCTTGATATCTGGGGTTCTTCTGGGCCAACTTCTCTGGAAGACCATCTTCAGTATCGTACTGCTCCAAGGGTTCAACAATAACTGGCCGAGGTGACCTGAAAACAACAAAAGATGACTATTAATAAAAAGTTTTTTTTAAACACAGGTGTGCTGACGCTAAAAGAAACAAACGTACGTGGTGAGAAGGAAGACGCCCTCGTTGCAGCGTTCCAGAGCCTTTCTGGCGGCAGGTCTGGAGGCAAACTCGACGATGCCCTTGCCCGTGGAGCGTCCGCGATCGTCTACAACAACAATGGCTCTCTCGACCATGCCAAACTGCGAGAAGGCCTCTTCTAGGAGCTCGTTGGAAACAAATGGCGACAGGTTCTTCACAGACAGCGCTGCAGAATGTGTCGCGAAGCGCACACGAAGGGGTCTGCCCTTCATCGGCGTGTCGTCCAATTCTGCTTTTGCGATCTCTGCGAGGGCCCGGGACTCCTGGGAGAAAACACAGCAAACACAGCAACACTTTTAAACGATTTGCCCAGTGAGAAATCCAATATAGCAAATAAGAAGCGTCGCGACGTCTAAAAAATGGGTCACTCAGACCATAACTGCGAGAAGGCCTTTTAGGAGCTCGTTGGAAACAAATGGGACAGGTCTCACAACATGCGCGAAATTGTCCGAAACCTCACCGAAGGTCTGCCTTCATCTATATTTTTTCGATTCAGATTGAGAACACAAAACACAGCAACACTTTTAAACGATTGCCAGTGAGAAATCCAATATAGCAAATAAGAAGGCAGCGTAAAAAGTTGCGTTGCACTTAACAGGACACTTACGAGTCGGATGAATCCGAAACCTTTGCCCTTGTTGATGAAGACCTCTGTGGGCTCTCCATATTTGGCGAATATTTTCCTGAAATCCTCCTCGGAGATGTCATTTGGCAGGTTACCAACAAACAAGCGGCACCTCTGTGTGTACGTCTTCTCACCAGGCTTCAGCAGCATGGACAGAGTCGCCTTGAACTCCTGTCGATGGACAGAAAATAAACGAATGTTTAAAACACAACCAAAACTGTTTCATAGTGCAAAAAAATAAAAATATCAATATCAATATCAGTAAAAATATCAAATTTTGTGGTGCCAACGTGGCAGTATGAATCACACCCGGAGTTGTCTGCAAATACAATCTTTTTCTAAAATAATTGGGTTTAATTGCTTTACATCTTCCATCAAACAAGGCCCATCCCCCACGGGCTTTGTGCGTTTCAGCCAAACGTTACCTCTTTCTGTTGACACTAATGTTCGATAAACTACTAACGCAAATCATTTAAATTACTAAAATAAACATGTAGAGGAAATAAACTGTAAAAATATTATATTGGTATCAATAAATATAACATTTATTTCATGTCTTCGGATAAGATGGCTGCTAGCTCAAGACACTACGTTAAGGTGCGCTCGGTTTTATTAACCTCCAGTGCCGCTGGGGAGCTAAAGCGAGACGCCACTGGTAATGCTTGACAACCCCGCCCGCCCGGAGAAACGCAGTGTTTTCAAATCGAGCGCACCGTCGGCCATATAGCTCATAACGACGATCGCCGCAAAACAATAGGAATACGCGTATTACAGAAAATTTAACAGTTAATTAGACTGACCTTTGACTGGTTCTCGTCTGTCTTTTCCGCGCTGACTGCGGCCGCTACCGAGGGGGCATGTTTGGCCACCGGTGGCCCGGTTTTGTGGCCTTGTTGGGGGCCAGTCTTCTGGCCTGGCTGCGGCCCTGGCCCAGATTTCGGGCTTGGGTGTGGAGGCTGATTCTGACGCTGCTGTCCATTGGTGTTTCCCACCGGCGACTTCATCTGTTGGTTCAGGTTCTTGTTTGCCTGGTTAGGTGGAGGGGAGGTGATGTTGGGTTTCGGCGATGGTGTCTGAATCTTCGGCTGAGGAGCAGGAGTCGTCGGCTTTGGCTGCTCCTGCTGCTGCGATGGTGGTGGTGGTGTTGGTTTTTGCTGTTGCTGCTGTTGCATCGGGCCTTTCATTGTGAGGGCCGGTCCGGGACTCGGCGGTGGGATTATAGGCTTCTGTGGAGTCGTCTGTCCTTGATTTGGTTTGTTGAAGTTGTTATTACCTCCCCTCCGATTTTGGTTCTGATTCTGAAAAGGATGGCTCCTGAAATTAGGGTTTCCCATCAGCCCTCCTCGCATGGGGCCGCCGGGCCCACCGCCTCGGCGTGGCTGGAAATGATTCATCCCGAAGGCGCCACGATTATTGTTGAATCGAGACATTGATTATTATTATTTTTTTTTTATGCGGCGTAATTAAAATATCAAAAAATTACTAAACGTCTGCTGTAACAACCGCCTTCCGCTGGTGTTCGCAGGCTCTCAAAATGGCGACCAACGTCTGCACATCGAATTGCCTTTCTTTCTCCTACAGAGAGACGCGCTAAGCTCCGCCCAGCGACGCTGATAGGATTGGTCCGCTACTCGGGAGGAGGGCAGGGTCTTATGACGCAATGAAATGACCGGAAATAACATGGAACTCCATAGTATGCAAAATACACTGCCTGGCCAAAAATAAAAGTCACCTCGATGAGTAGCGATGAGTAGCTTCTCATTTCTTGTGCAACCATGTGGAAAGACACATCCTGTGATGTTGGAAAAGATGTTAGTCTGTTTGAGATGGGACAAGCATCAAGGAGAGAGAACATCTAAGGAGATTGAAGCAGAAACTACTAAAATTGAGTTAAGAACTATCCAACGCATTATTAAAAACGGGAAGAATAGTGGAGAACCATCGTCTTCCAGGAAGAAATGTGGTCGGAAAAAATCCTGATTCGACTTAGATAGACTTCAACGATCCACAAGGGAAATTGCTTGGTCATAGTAGCTTAGTTGTCACAAAGAGTGAGCAATTATACAGCTGGATAGAGAAAGGTATAAGAGAAGCTCTGTAGCGTTCACTATGGGAGTGGAGCTGAATCAGTCTGCTGGAGGATGAGCTCCTCTACCCTCATGTTTGGTTAATTGATGGGATGGATTGCCCAAAACAGAGAGCATTGTGTCCAGTGATTTCCTGTCCCTCACCGAGACAAATGTCTCCAACTACCAATCACTTAAACGTTTGGTCAAATCAAATCAAATGGAAGAAAAACACCAGCAGAACTCAGGGCTGTTTAATAGTAAAAGTAATGTACAGTGTCAAAGGAACTCAAGGGATTGGGACTGAATTTTGGTGTAGCCTTCAGAAAAGCACTAATCAGTGAGGACAACCGGGAAAAAAAGGCTTCAGTTTACTAGGGAGCATCATACATTTCAATTCATTATTATTCATATGGCGTCAATAACGATACAAATTGTCTAAAGGTGCCATTAAAGTTGGACTCTGGAGCTATGGAAGAAGGTTATGTCTGATGAGTCCCATAAATCCTAATTCCGACTTTAGGAAGATTTGGAATATTCATTTAAATACAGTTTTAGCCTTTTTTTTCCTGAATGAGTGAGAATTTTCACAGATGCTAAAAATTAAAGACACTCAACACCAAGTTTTTTTGGATTTTTTTTGGTCATTTATTCCACATACAGGTGTTTTGAAAACAAAACAAGCGGCGAGACCTCCAGTCTCACCTCAACACGTTTTTATTAATGCTCATCATTATAAACGGACACAAAATAAAGGATGAGATGACGACAATGACAAAACATAAACAACAAAACACATTTGCAAAGACTTAAACCACTGAGAACTCAGGGAAAAAAATGATACGAGACCAGGGGGAAATGGAATAATGATAAAAAATGGTCAAAGAGGGGAGAAAACTAAATAAAAGGTCGAGTGCTTTCAAGATTCAGCGTAACGGAAAAATATAAAAGGACTCGAGGCGATGAGAGACACATTCGTGATTTGCAAACAACAATCAAAACAGACGTCGTTCCTCCTTTTCTAACGTTTTTCTTTTTTTGTTGTGTTTAAAATCAGAACAGCAATAGAACAGAACAGTTAATCACGAGGAGAGAAAATTAACATTCACAAAAGGAAAAAAAACAAAAACAAAATAAATGTAGAACACCCGATATATATACTTTTAAGCACACACGACTCCTCAGTTACACTCCTATGTCCAAGGATCACAAGTTGTTCAAGATTAACATTTTAAAATGTCGCGTCACCCTTCAGTTACGTTGGAAAAAGCTTCTTGCCAAAGCTCTCCCAGTGTATAGCCATTTTCTTTTATTTATTTATTTAAAAGACGTATAATAGTGTTGGGGTTAAGTTTTAAATCTGACCTTTTAATATTAATATTATATTAGTGGGTTACAATAGGCAGCCAAAGGAGGGAGCTCAGATGTATTTTTTTTTTTTGTGTGTTGGGGAGGGATAAAAGTTTAAAACTCCTTTAAACCTTGGTGTCATGGGAGGAGAAATGGAGGAAGGAGGTTTAGACGGGGTTTAAATCAAGAATGTGAAGAAGGAGAGTGGGAGAAGTGTCCGTGGGAGGTACAGTGAGACGACTCGTTGGTGTGCAGCCTGTGTGGGTCTGCAACCATCTGGAGTGATGCATTATTTTTTTATCATTATTATTAATATTATTTCATGCCTGCAATCGCATTTAAAAATAATAAATGTACATGCAAGATGCCAAACAGGTCACATGCTGTGAAAAGGTTCAAAAGAAACGGCACAGGGCAGCAGGAGCGTCGATGGATTGTATTTGACTTTATTTCAGTTGGGTTTTGTTCATATATATGACTCACATGGGATGTTTCAGTCAATAATGCACCATGCAGGACCCAGACAGGCTGCAGTGAAGCGTCGCGGGGGTAGGATGGGATGGATGAGGTCGGTGGGAAACCAGCTGCTCTGAAAACCGGCGCTCGCTGCACATGAGTCAGACCAGAAATGTGTGTGCATGGTGTGTGTTTGGTGTGTGTGTGGTGCGGCCAAAAGCAGGAGGACGTAGCGTAGGCGTGGCTGTAAACATAAACTGTGGACGCTAGCACGGCTACTAGCCCACAAACCTGTAAATTATATAACGCATATGAAGGTTTATTTCCTCTGCAGGACTAAATAAAAAGGCCCAGACCACCTCCTCTCTCAGATCTGCTGGAGCTCGGAGAGGCCACACATCCAAGTTTAATGTGAATGAATCTGTAAAAGCGACGATCAATCTGGTCTGACTCCACTTTTAACAGTCGCCTGACGCACAGCCGCTCAAGAGGGAAAAGGAGAGGCAGCGAAGGAATGGAAGCAGAAGAGGATTAAATAAAAATCAAAGGGAATGTTATGCATCAGTGTTTCTCCCTCCGAGGGCTAAGACTTGTCAGGCGCCATTTAGTTTCGAATCTTTACTATTTTTATTTACGTGTAAGTGTCATGAGCTTATTTGTCGTGTTGTGATGCGAGTGGAAAAGGTTTGTGTTTGTGTGTTTGTGTTTGTGTGTGTGTGTGGGTGGTGGTGCTCATGGCTGTTTCCTGTCGGAGAATGGCAGATCACGGGTGAGAGGTCAGTGTCTCGGAGGGGGAGGTGGGGAGAGGGGTGAGGGGGTGGAGAGGGGGGGTCACAGTAGGGAGGAGGTGAGGTCAGATCCGAGGCAAATGCTTCTCGATAAATTCCTTTACAGCCGCCATCTCCTGCAAGAGAGCAGACCGTCACCGGTTACTTTATAAAATAAAATAAACACATTTCAAATGAATTGTCTGATCAGATTTAACATGTTCTGCTTCTAAAATTCAGTCACAAATGGCAACTTTTCATCATTTTAAATTACAAAATGGGGAAATTAAAGATGGATTTGGTTTGTGCCACTCTCTCAAACAGTGTTGACCCCGAAAGTAGCTTTTTATGAATGAGAAGAAAAATGTTGCGCAGACTACAGTTATTACGGTAGCTGGTCGCGCTGCAAAAACAGTTTAAACATGTTTAAATATGAATAAATACGTCAAAATAAATGAAGCCGGAATTGTCCCCATTTCTTCATTTAATCTTCATTTAATTATTTTTTCCCCCACATCAGTAGTCAGTGCTAACACGGGGCCATGCTAACCTGTTTTACTACTAGTGTGGGATTATTCTACAATATTCACTCATCATCACAGTAAAATAGTCCATCATTAGTCAAACTGCTGCATTAATTCCTTTCTCAACCATTAGAAAATGTTGATTATGTGATTAAGCCTGAAAGAAAAATACCAAGATACCATCAGAATTTTGAAAAATACTATGTTTTTGCTCATACCACCCAGCTCTACTCTAGTATTTTATACAGTATTTACACATCTAATGACACTTCATACTCAGATACTTACCTCTATAGATTTGAAATTAACATATCTTACACATGTTTTATACTATTTCCTTCTTTCTCTTTTTTATTTCTATCCATCTCTTTTTCATTTATATCTATCCCCGTTTTCTTTCTTTCTGTGCATCTTTTTATTTCTATCCATCTCCTTTTCTGTTTCTTTCCATATTTTATATCTACCTCTTTCCTTTCCCTTTTTCTTTCTTTCTGTGCATCTTTTTATTTCTATTGATCTCCTTTTCCTTCTTTCTATATCCTTTTCTTTCCTTGAAAGACGGATCAAACCGATCTCTATTTTTTTTCCTGTCTGCAGATGTTTGGCCGGATAGGTGCGCGGTTGGTTTTTTTGGGCGGCGGTACCTCAGGAGAGGAGCTGTGAGAAAGCCCTGGGTAGGTTTTGAAGGTGATCATCTGAGGGTTGACTATGGATTTGAGTTTCTCTGCGGTCATGGCGCCGAACTGCACGGGGATCATGAGGTCCATCTCGCCGTGACACTGCAGCACAGGGAGCTGCTTGTTGCCGCTGGCCGCCTGCAGGTCAGAGAACACAACACGAACACAACAGTGACTCACAACATCCACACTGACGCCTAAATGTTCATCTCTGTACACTCACTGACCACGTTACTGGTTCACCTTGCTCTTAGTTTCATCTTCAGAACTGTGGCACAGGTTCAACAAGATGCAGGGAACATTTATCAGAGAGTTTGGTTCAGTTTCTGCTGATTTGTTCCATCACATCCCAGATTTTCTCTGTTGGATTGAGACCTGGTGACTGTGTGAAGAGGCCATTTCAGCTACTTTTTAGCTTTGTGACATTTATCCTGATGGAAGTAGAATCAGATAATGATTCCCTGTCATAAAGGGACGGATACAAGACTCAGGTCGGCTGTAGCTGAAACTCAAGGCCCGTAGCATGAATTAGCTTAGCATGAATTTGCACAAGAGAAGATTGCAAATATCTGCTATCCCTAATTCACCCACTGTTTTGGTCAGAGAAGTCGACAGAACCCAAGAGTTGATGTGTTTCCATTCCCCCTTAGAAATGAGCAAAACCCAAATACTGCAATAAAGACATATCTCGAAAACACTTTTTTTGCGCTCTCACGAGGTGGTTTCTAAGACACATTGATTGGAAAGTTTATCACAAAAGTGTAATGGAAACACTTTTTCACATTTCCCCGTCACTGGAGATGAAGCAGGGGGTCATGTGACCAGTTCACTGAAGTCCATCTTCCTCAAAGTGCCGGTTATGGGACAACATGAGACAAAGCTCAAGCGTATAAAATCACAGAAATATCGCTTTTATTTTGTGAAAAACTGAAATGGAAACCCAGGACTAAACAGCACAGCAATGTGCACATTTATTTTTCTTCAGAAATTTATTTATTTTGATTGATAGTTTATAGTTAGTTTAATTTACTTGCTCTTCTTGGCACTAAAACAAATAGAAAAAGTCTGGAGTTGTCATTATTTATAGGTTTTTATTCTGTTGTGTTACTGGTCCGGCCCACTTGATTTTAAACCCCCAAACTAAAACTAGTTTATCTAGTTTAACTTCTGCTCCATTAACACAAGAGGTTATCTGAGCTCCTGCTGCCTCTCTTTCAGCTCAAACTTCTGGCATCTACGACACATTTTCTCCCAGAGAAGCTTCCCACTTTCTGAAATCCCAACCATGAAACATTCAAAGTCTCTTCAGTATGAACCACGTCTGCGCGCCTCGACGGACTGAGCCGATATTTGAGCAGGCGTACCTAATAAAGTGGCCAGTGAGTTCTTTTAATTACGTAGCAGCAAAGCTAGTGAACTGTACCGATGGGAAACTCTTGTGAAGTGGGAGCCAGCAGCTGAGGGCCACCACCCCAGCCAGCTGGTGCTGGCAGGTCAAGGCGGTGTACAAGGACAAGGCCCCACCCTGTGGACAAACGGAGGAAGCGCACGGACACGTTAAACAGGTTTTTATCTCGTGTGCCGTTACTAAAATGTGACTGGAACATGAGGTAAAGTCCCACCTGAGAGAAGCCACCGAGCATTATACGGTTTGGTGGAATCCCATTTTTGGCCTCGTGTTCGATTATGGCCTTGACTGAAAGAAAGAGAAGAAGAACAATTAGTGCTAGTAACAAAATTAGTGTGTTGATTATATCTTTCTGTAAGTCTGAAAAGTCACTGAGGTTTCCCTCATTTGCAACATAACAATACAAACAAAGATTAAAACAAACTAAAACATTAGGAAACAGTGCTCAGTGCTCCGCGAAGTGAGGTGGTTTGAGGAGCAAACTCTTAAAATGTCCAGGAGTAATGAGCGTTACAATCATGCTGTTGTTTATTATTAGGATCACTATTAGCTTCAGGCTAAAGCTAGCCTCTTTGGGGTCCTTTTCACACAAGAACATAAACAGTGGGGGTGGGTATTGGCAACGACTTCCCAATACGATACGATTCATATCACGATACATTACAGCGATATTATGATATTGCGATATATTGCAATATTCTACATAGTTGACTGAGACATTTTAATGTTGTATATATGTACAACAGATGACACTGATAATTCACTGGACAAACTGAGTCAAAAAATAATATTAAAGATATTAAATATCGATACTGTATCGCAGTATACGGCCATATCCTCCTAATAAACATTCAACAAATAGTCACCAAATTAATACATTTCAACAAGTAAATGAAGTATAACAACCAATTAAAATTAAACCTATTACCTATGACAACAACAGAGACTAAGAGTAGAAAGAATATATAGACGTAGACAAGTATTTCAGAACTGTATCACATAAGGCTGTCATCATTGAAAGTATGGATTATGATCTACTTGTGATTTTATTTTACGTTATATTACGTTATATATAGGAAGAAAAGCTGTTGCCTGCAGTAAACAGCTAACGGGGATCAGAATAAACTAAACTAGAATTTGTGTATGCTTTTTTATTTTTTTTTAGCTTTGTCTAAAAGTGAGTCAAATTTCTATTATACTAAGAAAAGGAAACTGGCTGTAGCTCTACTGGTGTCACTCAAACCGATGGGAAACGAACTAATGGGAACTAATAAATTGAGAAATCATGCAGAGGAAAAATCCAGATCCAGGCACCAAAGTGGGTTTGAAGTAGTAAAAGACCTTTAATTTAACAGGCTGGAGTCATTAAAAATCCTTCAGGCTCGTTAAATTAAAGGCCTTTTCCATTTTCCTCCATCTATTATAATAGTATTAACTTCTTCTCACATATTTATTTCAAAACGATTATTATTTACCGGTGGGAAGAGACTCAAGGCTTTTCTAAATAAGAGGATAAACGCACACACCACCCTCTCTCCCTGAAGATGAATAAGCAGCAAACATTTCAATAATCTGCATATTTTTTCGGCCAAAAGCAGCGAGAACCAGGTGTCCGATTTTACAAATCAGCTCATTTCAGACGGCGTTTAACCCGATAATGTGGTAGGAAACATTAGTGTACGTGATTTTTCTCACGATACATTTATGCATGAACAACTAGAATTTATTCGCATGCGTTACAAGGTGTTGCTCTTTAACGAGAACAAAGCTCTACATCAGCACCTCAAGTATTTATTAACTTAAAATCTGAAGTTTTTAAGTGTTATGTTGGTTTTACAAATAATCAAAGTCTTGATCAAAGGCAGCTTTTATGTTTATAACATCTATGTGTGGCCAGTTTATTAAGTACACTAGTAAAAACTAGTTCTGCACTAAATCTCTTCTTTGCGTAGATTATAGTATTCTGCATATGTTTAAAAATGTAACTGTGTTTTTAAGTGTTTCTATTATTTAAGTCTATGGGTTTGCTTAAATGACAGAAACACTAAACTCAACGCAAAATCTGACTTCGCAGCGATGCATTTTCCGCCATAATGTGTCAATGTGCAACATGTAATACAACTTGTTGTAATACAACTCATCACAGTGGATGATGCATGTAATGAACTCATTAACCACTTTGTTATACAACAGAAGATAACTGTTGGAAACATGGTGGTTGAAGCGGAAAAACTATTTATTTAAAATGTAACAGAAATACATTTTAAAAGAGGAAATAAAACAAGTGGTCCAAAAATGAGTAGGTGGAAGTAAAACTTAAATATCCTTTGACCTTTCTGACTTATTTATAATGACAGAAACTAAATAGATCAAGATTACTCACAATAAAATAACGCACTCCTCCTCAATAGATATTTTTATTATATTTTTTATACCCTACAGAGCCGTCAATAGAAGTAATAATAATATCTCAATAAAAGGCTCCATTTCACTGCTGCCCCCTGGTGTGTGAACAGTGTATTGCACTTATGGCCGGTGCGTCTTGCGTCCACTGTTGACGGACGAAACCAGACCTAACGTTGAAAAGATCTTATTCCCATAACAAATCAGTTCAATCCACCAAAATAAACCCTGGTCAACTTCTGATTTACAAGCTTTGAAACGCATTTTAACAGCTCTGGAGGCAGGTTCTCCCTCCTTACATTTACTAGATTAAATAATTAATGAGTCTTCCCAGTAAAGCACAAGCCACTCGCCATGAAAACGGCTTTAATTGATTCCATTAAACCATCTCTCTGCCGTCAAATAAAAGTTAATGGCGCACAGAAGTACTGGAGTTTTATAGGAGATGGAGCTGGTGGATATAAATTATAAGGCGGTAAAACCATTTTGAAATATTAGTGAGTGCATGTTAAACGATTCAACTGAATATATGTGTCTCCATTGTCCAAATGTGTTGAGTTTTCACTAATGTTTTGACAAGTAAGTGTAGATTACAGTCCTTTAAAGAAGGGTTAACGCTTTTACGCTTCATTACTATGACAAGATATCAGCCAGTTAAATTATATTAACATAAATTTACCACTAGAAATGTGTGTTTAATGTTCTTGTAATTAGAAATCAACCGATATGGATTTTTTTGGAGCCGATATCGTTTTTTTTTTACATCCGATATGGATTTTTCTGAGCCGATATTTGTCTCCCTCCATTTACATGATAAAAATTACACAATAGTAACAAAGCATAAACATTTATTGAACTCAAAGAATATTTAATATTTTTATGCAAATGCACAATCTGCTAGTGGGGGAGGGGCAATGTATGGGCTGCACAGGTCCACAGAGCCTCCAGCAGCACAGGGCTGTCTGTGGATATGCCTGTCTGTAAATATATATATATATGTATGTATGTATCGGTGAACACACCCACGTATCGGCCGACACCGATGCCAGTAAAAAATGCAAATATCGTCCCGATTATACTGGACGCAGCGGTGGAAAGTTTTTTTTTTTCTATTTAAAAACATCCAACTCACTGTTATCCGCCGCCTTCTTGATTCCAGATTCGTCCTCTGGGGAGTCGGGGGTGAGTCCCATGAGGTCGAACCTGCACACATGCAAAACAAAAACAAAAAAAAAAAAAGAAAAGAAGAAGAAGAAGAAGAAGAAGAGGAAAATCAATAGACACAATCAGAGCGTTGTCGGCGGCTCGTATGGGAGCCTATTGTTGTTTGTATGAAACAAAGGCGTCCAGTGTTTGCCAGTTAGAAAAGGGCGACTCACCAGGCCGGCATCTTCACCTTCATGTTGAGAGTCACAGGCATTTTGGGCCTGTGAGGGAGGAGGGGGCTACGCGTTAGCAACAACAAGACCGAAACAATGGCGGCGTAAACATTATCATTAAAGAACAGAGGCAGTCTCGGAGTAGGACTCACGCGTGGGGGCAGATAACCTTGACATGAGGCAGCTGGATCGACTTCAAAGCGTCCGCCCACATGTGCCTGACAGAAAAACACAAAGAGACACGCTTGTCGTTTACAACCCAGCCACAGAATCACACCTTATGTTTTTAAGGCTCCTCATGTACAGCAGCATTATTGAACCCGTCATCGTTCACTGTGTCACCAATAGACACAAACTTCTTAAAATCACCCACACATGCTCCAAAATAAACACATGTGTCACACAACCTCCCCTCCCTCCCCTCCGGTATCAGACACAGACAAGAGATTCATGCCCACAGACATATCTGCCCTCAGGAGGAGGTGGACGGTATTTATTTATTTTGCTGTTTGTGATATTGTGCGTTATACTGGGTGTTATATGTATGACAATAAACAGGTAAAATTCAAATTCATTGCATTTGGGTGAATAGTTTTGTATCAAGCAAATGAATTATGGAATTAATCATTTGTTTTTATTAATCTGAATAATATCATGGTCATGTAGCTCATACAAATAAGTTAAGATCCTACTCATTTTTTATTTTTTATTGTAAGTTGTGGTATCAGTCTTGGAAATACACCAGTTTTCACTTTTTATACTTATTACTATACTTATTAAACCAAATCCCACACCCTCCACACTTGCGTACGAACCCTGAATAAAAGCATGAATCTCAATCGAGATGCACGACGGAAATATCTGCTAATTTGATTCTTCATGTTCCATTAACGAGGCAGCGACTCATGAGTCTGTGTTAAGACGCGTCTATGAAGTTAAATTACTCAAACGCTGGCGTCAGTGAGTGGATTTACAGAATTTCCAGTGAATGAGTCGGACTGAGCCGAACAGACGTCTCAGTTAAAGCGTCTCCGCCACAGGCAGAATTTAATCATAAAACATCGAGATCATTTCCTCCCTTTGTTGCTGCAGCGCTGATTCTTTAATGTTCGGTCTGGTCGACAGTTTCAATACAAGCCTTGAATGGAGACGACTTCTACAACTACTACCACCACTACTACTACTACTACTGCTACTACTACTACTTCTACTACTACTACACTACTACTACTACTACCACTACTGCTACTACTACTGCTACTACCACTACTACTACTACTACTACTACTACTTCTTCTTCTACCACTACTACTACTACTACTACTACTACAGCTACTTCTTCTTCTTCTTCTTCTTCTACTACTACCACTACTACTACCACCACCACCACCACTACTACTACTACTACTACTACACTACTACTACCACTACTACTACGACTACTGCTACTACTACAACCACTACTACTACTACTACTACTACCACTATTACTACTACTACTACTTCTTCTACTATTAACACTACTTCTTCTACTACTTCTTCTACCACTACCACTACTTCTACTACTATTAACACTACTTCTTCTACTACTTCTTCTACCACTACCACTACTACTACTTCTTCTACCACTACTTCTACTACTACTACTACTTCTTCTACCACTACCACTACTTCTACTACTACTTCTTCTACCACTACTTCTACTACTACTACAACCACTACTACCACTAGGTCTACTACTCCTACTACTACTTCTTCTTCTACATGACTACTTGTTCTTCTTCTGCTACTACTACTACTACTACTACTACTTCTACCACTACCACCACTACTACTACTTCTTCTACTACTACTTCTTCTTCTACCACAACCACTACCTCTACTACACTACTATTGCCACTACCACTACTACTACTACTACTACCACTACTACTACTTCTTCTTCTTCTTCTTCTTCTTCTTCGTCTACTACCACTGCTACTACTACTTCTTCTACTATTAACACTACTTCTTCTACCACTACTTTTGCTACTACTTCTTCTACCACTACATTTACTACTACTTCTTCTACCACTACCACTACTTCTACTACTACTACTACTACAACCACTGCTACCACTAGGTCTACTACTCCTACTACTTCTTCTTCTTCTACATGACTACTTGTTCTTATTCTTCTACTACTACCACCACTACTACTTCTTCTACTACCACCACTACTACTACTTCTTCTACCACTACTACTTCTTCTACTACTACTACTACAACCACTACTACCACTAGGTCTACTACTCCTACTGCTACTTCTTCTACTACGACTACTTGTTCTTCTTCTGCTACTACTACTACTCCTTCTTCTACTACAACTTCTGCTTCTTCTACTACAACTACTACAATTATTTCTACTACTACTACTACTCCTTCTACGTATTTGATTTTTATTTATTTGTCATTATTTTGTGTACTTATTTTATTCTTAAGTGGTTTTGGTGCCACATAAATAAACTTCATTATTATTATTATATTAAGTGTTAAGTATTAGAGACTTTTACACCAACATTAGTCACATATACATATAAGTGGTGACATATAAACAATAAAACTGATGTTGAAAACAGAAACCACTCACCCTGTGTCTCCTAACCCATGAAGGAAAATCACCTGCAACACAGATTAAAAAACAAACCGTCAAATTAAAAACTAAAGACACAAAATAAAGTGAGAGCAACTCTTTTTTTTAGTTTCCCTCCACATCCAGATACCGACTGATAACAGAGGACGTATTTACCGCTGACGGGAACAAACCTGACAATGTTCAGCTCCATTCTGCGATTCAGAGATCGTTTAAAGCCTCTGAAGTGATAATTAATCTGCCTCCTGCACAGAGCAGCGCTGCTGCAGCAAGTGTGAGAACTTGTTCCTAAATGAAAGGTTCTCGCTGCCAACTTCTCCCTCCCCGCAGGGAAACCACAACAACACAATTTAAAAAAAAAATAAATAAATAAAAAAACTTGGCACTTCAACGTTTGTTGGCTGGAAATCAGACATTTGGTTCTTTGCAGAAATAAAAGCATTTTATTATTATTTTTTTTTTAAATCCATGTAGGAGCAGGAATCAGAGACATTCAGCTTTGATGGCGACTTTTAACGACATCAATGCATCATATCTAAATCATGTTAAATAAAAGACAAAGACCCAGAGGTGTTTGTTGGACCTGCAGCTACAGGTGAAACTACAGGTATATATGAGGATATATTGTGATATTTTCTCTTCCGATACAGTATCGATTTTAGAAGAAACATTAAAAAAAATCATGTTTTGGTGAACGACTTCCGCACCTTCTACCACCGCTTCTTCTTCTGATGATGATTTGGATTCATTTGACTCAGTTTATCCAGTGAATTACTATTACAACTTGTATTTTAAGCCGCATTTAAAATTTCTCGTAGAATATCACAGTACGTGGTGTAGCGGACCTAACAGGACATGAACATTTTTCATGATAAATCTCGCTGTAACGTCTTGACCAAATAAAAATGCATGTATGTGAGAAAACACAAGAGACAAACCTTGTTAAAGTAAAGTAGGGACGTCCCGACCAAGTTTTTCTGCCCCCTGATCCGATACCGATCTTTTAATATTCAGCATCGGCTGATTCCGATCTTAAATAAACATAATCTCCCTAAGTCCTTCCTCGTCTTCTCCTTCTTGGACTCAGTCCAATAAATATTTCTGTTAAAGTTAATCTAGCTTGTATCTTTGCTCCACAAATGTTCCTTAACCCTCTCTGGAAAACTTTTCTCTACTTTTAAACGCCCTGTGTGTGTTTTTTGGGTGGTCATCCAGTCGGTCGATTGAATGATGATCTCCTACCACCACCTCTGCAAACATCCACGTTACATAATCTGCAAATTTCTGACGGACTTTATTTGCCGGAGTAAAGTTCTTCCTACTGCGGGTGAATGGAACAAACTGGAGCCGTGAGCCGGGAGTATCCCGCCTTTTGAAACCGTAGCCAAAGTAAACTGTTGATAAGGATACGACAGCTCTTTGGTATCAGCTCCTACTTCAGCCGGATGTGGTTGGTCCGCTTGGTCGTAGCGTGTTTTTCCGCTTTAGTATGTACGCCTGATTTTCCATCTACATTTTTTTTTTTAATGAACTGATAGTTTTGGATCAATAAAGACGGAAAACACATAGAGGAGAGATTAAAAACATTTGTACGACTCGTTTTCAGCGAGTTTCTGTCGCCATTGTTGAAATTAAAGCAGGAATTAGAAACAAAAATTAACACGATTGGCAAAAAAAAAAGACACAGCGCCATCTAGTGTTTGAGTGGCTTCAGAAAAACTGTCCCACTGCTGACCTCTTTATTAATATAGTCAATTAAATTGTCCATTTATTTAGTCGATATCTGGTTTACACAGTTTTTTTTAGTTTACATGGTTTTACTTCATGTAATATAAAAATATTGATGAATAAAAAAAATAATACGGTCTATAGCTCAGCAGATATCAGGGTTCCTGCAGGTCTGAATACAGGAAATTTAAGACCATTTTAAGATCATTATGGGTTAAATTTAGGGGACATTAGAGCGACATTAGTCTTGACTCTCTTAAAACCAACTTTAAGTGAGAGATGAACATGTAGTTTAAGAAATACAAGTATAAGTATAGTTTTAATATTTTTAATCGATTGTTTTACTTCTACTTATTTTATTTGTATATTATTTGTTCTTATTTTGTGTACTCGTTTTATTGTTCAGCACTTAATGATTTTTAATCTGTGAATAAACTTTATTATTATAATTACTAGAAAACAGGGGAATATATGGTCTTTTTAAGCCCTTTTAAGACCATTATGGGTTAAATTTGAGAACTGCATGAAGTACGAAAAATAAGGAAAATCAGAAAAACAGAATTACTTTCAAAATCACTAAATTTATTGCCTGCGATGGACTCAGCTACTGAGGAACAGAAACATAAGAGGTCGGGGCCAGAGGGCGTCACACTGCAGAAGACGTGGATTTAAAACTCGACTAAACGTTATTTAAGACCTACAATTTAAAATATGCTCGTATTTAATACTTTTTAAGGCCTTTAAATTGGGATTATGAGATTTCAGACTTTTTAAAGCGTTTTAAGTCTCTGCATAAACCTCTGGATAAGTAGCAGCAGGATGTGGAGAGAAGTTCTAGTGAAGAGGTGAAAGCGGTTATGATGATTTTGTGGTTTAAAAAAAAAAAAAACAAACAACAAAAAAAAAAAAAAAACTCACCGCCGCAGTGTCCTTCTCCACCCCAGACATCGTCACAGCCTCGGCGAGCAGCGGCACAGACATGTTGTTGCCACACATACACTGTAAGAGATGCTGTGAAAGAGCAGAGAAAGAACAGAAACACACAGAGACGTCAGCTGACTGCAGATTTCACCACACATACATACATGAAACCAGAGCAAACACTGAGCTTCTTTTAACTTTGAACTGAACACCTTTCACTCCCCTCCGTCCGTGTTGAAGGAGCATTTTCTGGATGATTAATATGTTTCTAATCCTTTATCGCGCCGTCTAGTTTAAATTAATCAGGTTAAACTGGATCAGTTGGCTGGGATTAAATCCAGATGTTAATGACAAACCTCTTCATGAGATTTGTGTCTAATGACTCTGAGCTGCAGCTGCAGGCGTTTTTTGTTTTTTTTTAACCTGGGTTTTGTCTCTCAGGTTATAACTGGCAGTGATTATTATATGTGGAGACGAAAAGGCACAATTTAGATTGATATACTGAGTTTACTGTGAACTCGGACAAAGAAAAGCAGCTCAGAACGAGTAACTAAAACCAGTTGAATGAAACAACCGAGAGAATGTTATCGACATTAAGAGAAGTTAAATTATACTGAACTTAAACTAACGTTCAGATAAATTAAGATAAAAAGAGATAAACTAAAGATAACTTAAGTTATGCTGAATAACATTTAGGGAAGCGAAGATAAATATGGTTAAAATAAGATCATTTCAGATGCTAAATTTAGTCAAATTGAGTTGAGTTACGTTAAATGGCTCCAACTCAAGTTAAGTTAGGTTAAGTTAGGTTAAGTTAAGTTAATGTGCACCACGTTAAGTTAAAATGCACCAAGTTGAACTGAATTAAAAATAAGATAAAACAAATTAAGCTAACTTGGTATAAATTAAACTAAGTTCAAAGTTAAAGTGAGATAAATTAAGACACGTTTAGCTCAACTTAGTTAAGTGGACTTAAGTTAAACTAAATTAATTTAGCCAAACTCCTAGGACACAGTTATAGTGCAAACTGGTACAACACTGATTGTTTAATAAATGTGTTTATCAGACTTTGTAAACCTTTATATCTCACATTCTCTGTACCAACAGCTCCCTCCCTCTGGACGGACTAAGTGATTAATGAATCCGTTTACAGCGTCTCTAAAGGTCATTTATAACCTTTTTACCACTGTTGACGTATTTGCTGGATTTATATAAATGTTTATACGTGTAGGAAATAGTTTGGTGTCTCGGTAAGAGAGGCCGCTGCTTATTCTAAAAAACTCCGTGGACACGTGGAGGATGTTGTGTGTGTGGATGTAGCTCGGTTCATGGGCCTGGAACAACAACAAGGCTGAACACAACAGCCGCACGCCGACACACAATGAAGCCGCTGCAGAACCTAAAACACCAGTCATGAGGCACGTGACTGTGTTTGTGTCGGGAAGGTTTCTGTAGTCAGCAAGTAACGGGACTCATTAACTAAATGCACTCCCCCCCCCTCCACCCCCTCCCTCCTCCCTCCCTTCCTAATCCGTAAATTGACAGGCCGTGAGTCAGCCGCCAATAACATGAGCTCAGGTTTTGGTTTTTAGAGTAAAGTGAAGCAGTAAACGCCTTCCTTAACGCACCTTTTAACCTTATGATGATGTGAGACAAAACGAAACAAGGCGAGACGAAGGAGGGGAGGTGGGGGGGGGTGCTATACGCATCCAAAAAGGTTAATGTGTAAACCTCCAGCCGGGTTTAACGCTTTTAAATTCCACGGCTGCTATGATTGAGCTGCTTCAGTCCTCTGCGCCGGGTGTTTGTGTTTGTGGCAGGTGATCGCGAGAAGGTCAAACCTGCAGCCAAAACAAGAAGGAGTGGGTGGTAAATGTGTGATTTCAAGAGTCCAAAGAGAGGAGTTTTTTTTTTTTTTCTCTTCTTGACCTTTGACTAATGGGTAACAGGTGAAAAAGATTAAATAGACAAGAAGGCAAGGTCAAACACCTGGGGAGTGGAAGTCTTTTCCAGACGTGGGCAAAGCTTAGTGGGATTAAAGCAAAACACACAAGAAAGAAAAGAATATATCCATGTGGACATTTGAGTGGTGGAATAAAGCTTAAGTTTACTAATTAAAGTACTCAATTTTCCGTTTATTGCTAATCAAAAACCTAAGATTTTTGAGAGAACTTTCCATTTTACACATATATATGTGTGTGTGTATGTACACAAATCAGCTACGAAGCACAGACTGTAAATAAAGGTGGACGGTGGAAAAGCTCCTCAATAGTGAAGTCAAAGCAAGTAGAGCTCCCCCTAGCGGCTGGAGGCTGCAGTATAGATCATAAGCCCCACCCCCATCCATATTACTGGGCGTGGCTTGGGCCAAATCACAAAAATTCGAGTCAATTTATTTTTTTTCAAAGACGCTTTCTGTCGTTTTAGGTAGTTAATATGATGTTGCTGCATGTTCAAGTGGCATTTTTACCAATAAGTTTTCGTTTGTTATTTGACGCTACAGAAACAGGATGTGACATAATGGCGACAACCAGTTGCCGTGCCAACGACTCTGTAAAGCGATCTCATAGTAGCCCATTGTGAGAGTTGGGAATTTTTTTTTTTTTTAAAAGCAAGTACAGCATTTCCTTGTTACTGACAAGAGCGTAGTATCCATTAAACAAAAATGCGAGTGAGTCTGGAGGAAGTGTGGCCGCGGTATCGATATTGTGGCTTCACTCTTGGACCGTACTGATCAGACTCACGATGGCGCCACCCGTACGCCCGGGAAAATAGCATAAAAGTGCACAAAAGTGGCGACACGTTGCCCATATTTATACAGTCTATGGGACGAAGATGGTGCAAGGATGCAGGGTGCACCTCCTTGCCGTTGCCATGGGGATGTTCTTGGTGTTTCCTACTTTTAACATCAAAGTTCAACTTGGTGCCGGAATATAGTCACCAGAAAAAGCTGAAACTTGGTCAGGTATCCAAAGTAACAACCACACATGGAAATGAGATCATCAGCGTTATTCACTTTCAACAGCCGCTGGTTTTCAGTGTTGTGACCGACTGGTGTAAATTTGCATTGCACAGTTTGAAAATGGCCTGATCTGTAGGTTGTGTCAGACCGAACTAATCTCCTCTTTGACACGTCACACCTATATTACACTATGTCCACTTTTTATTACACATCCCTTCAGCAGATTGGGTTCAGTTAAATGACAACAACAACGTCTGAAGTAAAGAGTTGAGAAACAACTTCCTTCGCCGTTTTCTACCAAAAGCATTTCAAGCTGGGAAAACCCCCACGGTGTGACCTCCTGTTTCTACAAATAACACAAACAAAATGCCATAAAAATAAGCCTTTATCACCAAAGTCTAATCCAGGCCAACAGATGAAAATCATCTGGCATCTGAAGGGGAACTGGGCCGAGGTAGAAGCGTCTGAAAATGACGACACAAATGCAGAAGTGGTAGAAGTAAAGATAAAGAGACGACGAGAAATAATAAAAAAAAAAAAAAAGAGGAGAAGGAGTTCAGGACAATCTGTTCCAACGAGTAGGACGAGATGTTTAAACAGGACAGCGTATGCAAAGAGGCAGTTAATTACCTTTTTTTTTTTTTTTTAACCCCTCTCCACCTGTTATTGTTCAGTGGATTCCTACTGACCCATAAAACACCGAGTGGGTTTTCAAAGGACACGCTGTAAGAAACAATGCCTCGCTCGCTACACTTCTGGAGGAGGACGGTGGTTAAAAATAGCGCCACGCCATGAACAAGTATCTGATTCAGGTTGGGTCCAAGAAGGAGAAGAAATAAGTGAGAGTTGTATCTTTTCACGGCTTAAGAACTTAATTTCATTAAGCACCTGCTCCAGTTTCTATCTGCATAAATCTTCGGCCCGCGACGGATATATACAAATCTCCAAAAGGTTGCAGCTGCAACCTGCATATTTATAACATTTTTGGTTTTAAGTTGCTATGAGACACATTTAGAGGTTTTAAACATATTGACGCAGGTTCCCCTTAGAGCTGGGGGCGAATATTTCCCTTACATTTAATATATTAAATAATAAATCGGTGGATTAAAGTCATCTCTGACAGTTTTCCTAGTAAACCACAGGCCACTCACCATTAAACAGCTTTAACTGTTGCCATTTAACTGTGTCTCTGGTGTCAAAATGAGTTAAAAGTGCAAAAAAATGTCGAGTTCTACGGGAGCTGGAGCTGGTTTTACTTGCAGTTAATCTTTCTCTGATATCAAGAGTTAAGTCAATATGGAACGAAAAGTAGAAAACAAAAAGTCTCAAATGACTTTTTGTAACTTTAACTGATCACCAGAACAATTCTGAAATGTTTTAAGATCATGTGAGTCTTTGTAAATGCAATAATCTGCGTCTTCTGTTTTTTTATTATTATTTTTTTTATTTAAATGAATGCATGTGACTTTTTGTGGAATATTTCACAGAAAAGTACTTCAGTAGGTATTGAATGTTACGCAGGAACATGAAAACTCAATATATAGTGAATCTTTTCCTGATATCTAACGTGGTTAAATCTATAGAAACAGAAAAAATCTAGTATTATATTTTTAGCTGATTATTAGAACAACTTTGAAATGTTTTACGACACGTTAGTCCCAGCTTCTTAGACGTGATTGTGTGCATCTGAATGCATGTGACCATTTTCTCTCTTTCTGTCTCAAATGTTGTCATATGACCGAGTAACTCAATATTTTAACTCATTATCAGAACACGTTTTAAGACCCTTTAGTCTCCGGCCTCTTAAAACACGATGATTTGTATCTTTTCTATAGAAGCATTTTCTTTCTTTTGTTGCGTATCTCATGTAAAAGTTTGGCTGAGTGGTTATTAGATGTGCTTTTATGGCTATATGAAAACACAAACAGTTGCGTCTCAAATCTTTTTGTTTATCTGCCAACACTTATGTATCTTTTTATTCATTTCTTATACCCTACACTTTTTACTCTTGATTTTTTTGCTGCAATTAAAGGTTTTCTTAATCTTAAACTTTAAGGTGAAGGGAAAAAAAAAAAGGAGCAGAAATCCTTCATGTGTTGAAGCTTAAAGCACATCACGAGTCTCCATCTTGCGTGACACCAATTACATTCAAGTCAAACACAAAAGCAGAGGCGTGCTGCAGACTGTGTGGACCCTCAAACATCAATCTGCTGCACTCTCACAGCTCAGTGGCCACGGATATTCTGGCAAACAACACGATAATATGCGGCACCAACCAACCAACAACACCTCCTCAAATACTCAAATACCCACCACCACCACCACCACCACCACCATCCATCCATCCAGCAGCGGCTAACGCTGCTCCCTGATTGGAGGTCAAAAACCCGGCTATGCTCGTCTGATGTCAAACGCCAAAAGGAAGCAGGTACACATTTAAAAAAAAAAAAAAAGGGAGGGGGGCAGCAGCAACAACAAAACAAAATGAATTAACAAAGCGTGCAGAGGAAGCGGCTGGTGCGGGTGTCGAAGAGGAAGGAGACAATGAATGGTTGAAGCTTAGCAATGATACGCAGGCTCGTCCTCAGCAGTGATGGCATTCAGCAGCACAAAGCCTCTACACCCCCCTCCCCCCCTCCCTCCCAAAAAAAAAAAAAAAACACACACTGACTGACCGTATTCGGGTTTAATCCCGGTTTATCTGGCCACACACATCCACACAATAACCGGGGCTAGAGGTGGTAAAGATAGCTAACGCCGTGCAATGTATTGTCTTCTACCGGTTGCCACTCTTCGTCTACCTTTAGAATCAAATGTGGACCTCCGACGCGGGTTGTTTTTGTTAAAGAGACCCTTAAAGAATTATATTAGCCCGGCAAAGTTCAAACTGGACCGGGATAAAGTGTTTAAATTGATACAAAAAAAAGCGCTCGCTAGTGAACAGAGGTTCATACACTCACCGCCTGTTGTCCCAGTTCACGACGGAACGGAACTTCCGCTACTGGCCGCAGGGGGCGGGGCCAGCACGTCGGGACGTCATCGCCTAGCAACGCCCTTCTCCGCTTACGTAGATGCAGCATCACGACCGATCACGACCTTTCTCTCCCTTTTTCGTTTAATGAGATTTTTAAACTGGGAAATTGGCTTTTGAAACTGTCATTCATTCATTCATTTACAACTTCTGCCCACACAAATCTCCTATTTGGAACAACTGTGTCATACTTATTAGAAATAAATCTTGTAGGTCTGATAAGTTCACGTCAGTCCACAACTTCCCAATCCCTTTGAAATGATTTTTTAACTAACAGTTAGTTAAAATCATCTGTGCAATGTTCCCAGGTACTAAATTTAAAAATAAAGAAATAAATCAAATCAGTACATCGCATAGTTCATTATTTGTATGTGGTATCAATGCTATTCACAAGTAGTTCTCATATACTCCAAAAGATGTGCCCCTTATTTTTTAAGTTTTATGTAGGGGATGAATTAGGAAACATCTTATTTAAGCATAGGGGGTTAAGTACGTCCTGTGCATGAATTTATAATTCTGTGAAAAGAAATTCATGCTGATTAGACCATCTGGCGGCCCACTTTTAGCCCACAAGCCGTATGTTTGACACCTGTGCCTTACATACTATATCTGACCTGACTTAAATTACTACAGAGACTATTGAAATCTCTTAGAACCAACAATATATGAAATAAAAAAACAACTGTATTTTCCTGAAATGTTTATGAATCCATGGTTGAAAATAGTCCCCAAATATTAAAAATAAAAAATTCAACTGTCCCCATTTGAAAAGTTAAAACTTAAATATGTTTCATTCTGCAAATAAGATTCAGAAGTTTAATGTCTGGACTAAAAGCTGTAAAAACTGTTTAGTTGGGAATTAATAATTAGAATAATAAAACATATACCATTGTTTCAGTAGCTATTGGTGTGTATTTAAACATAATTATGCAAGACGTTTACTTATAAAAATATATCTTGGGGGCGATCAGCGCATTAAAAGGATAAAACAAATAACTTCTCCACTTTTATTTTTCCCCACACAGACACACTCTTGCAGCATTCGTCATCAAAACGCAAACTTTTCTTTCAAAACACTCCGGGAGTTAACACTTCCCATAAACGCCCCTCAAACACAGTGATAACACACACACACACACACACACACACACACACACACACACACACACACACACACACACACACACACACACACACACAACTTTACATGGAAAAAAAAAGAGGAGGGAAATGTGATCAGATGTTTTTTAATGAGATTATAACAATAAGTGCTGACTCAAAAGCTCCAGGAAATAGCAAAGTGTGTTAAGAGAAAAGCTCCTGATTGGATGAAAACGCAGTCACAAAAACAGTTCACTAGGTGGCACGAAAACATCCAGCAGCGTTTGTCAGACAGTGTGTCGGCTCGTTAAATGGCACATGACGCAGAACTCTGTTTACGATGTTTAAAGAAGCAAATCAAGTTTCTTTAAAGGTTTTCACGGCTGCAGCAGCTCTCACTTTATCTTTAGCAGCTGCGGTGGGTATATTTTCAGCAAAGGGGTTAAATAGCAGACTGGATCCGTGTCGAATGTTTCATGCATTTATTACGAAGCTACCTGCCCACATTAAAGCCGTCTCAACTCTTTATTGCCACAGAAAACAAACAGCTTGGCACTTCCAGACACATCCGAAGCTTCTCTGGTCGTCCTCAGATCCCAGCGCTCGTTATTCCGGTCGATGTCGACCAACCTTTGCCGTCGCACAGCGTTGAACTCGTCTTTGAACTTCTCAGCAGTCAACAGACGCCTCGTCCTCCTCCCCCAGCTCGCTGCGGCTCTCAGGAAATGAAGTTGGTCTGCGGGATGATGCTCTCCACTTTGTGATCCGCCGGGTTCGCCGACGCCTCGTAGTTACAGATCGTCACCTCGTGCCTGTGGGCCTTCGAAGGCGAGCGGAGAGTCACCAATCCAACAAGAGAAACCTTTACAACGCATCTATTCTGGCGCAGATCATTATAAAACCATTTATGTGTGTTTAATAACTAACTAGGCAGTAAAAGGCTCCAAAGAAAAGCTCTATAATTAAGTTTTATATTCATTAATAATATTGTTTTTGATTACGTTTTTTAAATCCGTTAAATGCTTTACATGTTTTCTTTTCTAATTCTAAATAATTTCTTTAATTGATTTACATCTTTGTTGGATCAAGTCTGAAACATCCTCTGGAAGCAGATTTTCATTTACTTTATACATAATTTGGTCAGTTTTATAGTTCACAAGACCAATGAATTTAAAGGTCTGTGAGTTTATAAAAAAATATCTTTGTTGTGTCTTGATAATCAGGCCTGTTTTATAAGTATGTCCCCCGACCTCTATTTAAACAATAAATGGCTCAACAAAAGTTCGGTACAATAAATGTATTGAACAGACTCCTAATCTGTCCCTTTCTTTTAGTGCAACTTGGCTTTTATTCTTTATTCATCATCTTCTCTTTATCTAATTTTTATTTCACAACTGTTTAATTTATTAATAAGAGTACGTATTATTATTTTGTGCCTCTATACAGTACTTTTGTCAACTGAAGTTGTTTTTAAAAGTGCTTTAGAAATAAACTCGACAAAGAAGTCCCTATATTACAAAAGTGTTTGAATTTAATTAATCTGACATTTCTAGAGAAAAAAAGAAAGTGTAATTTCAGCACATTGCTGCCATCTGCTGTTTATTTCTGTTATGACCTCCTCAGTTAACTCTTCCTCCATGTGATCCATCTTTATTAATTCAAAATAATTAATTTGAAAATTGCAGAAATTGAGAAGCAGCCGGTTTAGGAACCAGATCTGCTCGGGGAGCATCCAGCGCTTCCATGTGACGTCTTTAGGGACGGTGATTATAAGACGCGGGTCTTATAATTGGTTGGACAACAGGAGGAAGCTTAAGATAATTATTATAAGAGGTTAACAGTTTGAGCGGTTGTTATCAAAGCAACTTAGCAGTTTTGTTTTATCCTTTTTTCTTTGGATTATTAATTATTACTAGTTTAGTTTTTGTGTAGTTTGTAACCTTAGCAGACAAAAATGTCCCATTAACTTCCATTATAACTACAGTTTTTAATCTCTCAGCCATACACACAATAAAATCTGCAATATCTGGGTTTCATTTATGCAAAAAATGTTCAAAATTGTTTTTTTTTTGTGTTTAACACTAATAATTAGTAATTTCCCTGTTATGGGGCCTGTGCATAAGATGTTTGTGGTTTTGTTTTATGAGGTTGTCTGGTCATTTTATGTAAAAGGTTAAAAAAATTCCTCAAAATGACTGAATTCGTGGTAGTTTTGTAAAGAGATGTACGCAGAAACAATATGAATCAGTTAAGTTTTTACTTAAGTAAAAGTTGTTTTCTTTTTGGACATGGACGTTTTTGTCCGCTAAGGTTACAGGAGGGCGGTAAATTAGGGTTAAAGGACTAAATGGACTCATCAGTTTATTTGAATTTATTAGAGCTAGGCTAAAAAACAAAAAAAATACAAATTTTCTTTTAGTGTAAGTCTGATTATTTGTGAGCTGTAGGTGAGACTGACCTCTGAATACTCTCCTCTGAGGCCGATGTAGTAAACCCGGCTGCTCTCTGCTCCAAAGTTCTTGGAGATGTGGATGGAGAGGTGGTTGACGTTGGAAAAACGAGCGATCCTGGACAAAGCGAAAGAAGGAAGATGAACAAGAAAGGACTCGTTCGTCGCGTAAGAAAGCGCATCGATGGGAACTGGCCTGAAGCAGCAGACGCCCGATAATCATGTTACAGAAGATCAGATTCTCAGAGTTTAGTTTCTGCTGTTCGTGCTCTCACTTTGTCGGATACTCCAGCTCAGCCGTGGGGTCTCTGTTCAGTCTGAACGCCTGCTCCGGTTCTCTGCCCGTGTCGTCAAAGGACATCTGAGGGATGTTCTTGAAACTGGGAAGGAGAAGTGAAGTTAGTTTAGAGATCTGGGCGGAGGAGGAGGAGGAGGAGGAGGGGAAAGAAAAGAGTAGAGGAAGATAAAGAAGAAGAATGAGGAGAAGATGAAAAGGGAGGACAAGAAGAAGAAGAGGAGACATGAGGAGACGTCACAGGCTGATGTCGGAGTTAAACTCAACACTCACAGTCGTATCTCAGCAGGATGAGAGTCGTCGTCTTCTCCGGAGATGATGACGCCCTTCAGCTTCACGCTGCCCGTGAAACTGAAAGAGACGAAACGCAGAAACTGGTCTGAGACGAGGACGAGGAGACAGAGACAGAGACAGAGACAGACCCCCGCCATCGAGATCAATAAATCCTGAGTGGGATGAAATTTGAACCAGAAACGCTGACTTTCCTAGACCTGGTTCTAACAGTTTTTTATGCATCTCGTTAATTGATTGTCACTCATCCAGCAGCATTCTCCGTAACCGTGGCGACATTATGCTAATTAGCAGGAGTAGATTGATCTTGTAGGATTCGAAAAAATTTATTCCTCTGATCTTGTTGCTGTTCATCCTCTGGAGATCAGGAAAAATGTTTTCCACCGGTTTATTTAACAGCTGTTTTAAAGGTTAAATGAAGCTACTAAAACTAAATAGAATGAAATAACTGGCGGAGCTAAAGGAAGGAAAAGGTCAAGAGAGATCACAAGACTCATCCTCTAGGAGGCGGTGAATGTTTCAGTCTGGACCAAATAAATAATGATAATAAAGTAATGTTACTTTGCTCGTATTTTTACGTGTTCACTAAATCTGTGGGTGGAGGGTAAAAGCTTAAAGCTCAGAATAATGACCAGGAGGATTTTGACTTACGGGATGTTGAACAGCAGCTCTTCATCTGCGTCGCTCTCGACAAACTACGAAGAAAAAAACAGACAAAATAGAAACTCTTTGTAATTTGTCAGATTTTGGTCACATTGCGTCTTTGTATCATCATTTAAAGTCTAATTATGGTCATTTCACGTCTCTTTATAGTCATTTAGAGTCTCTCTGCTGTGGCTTTGAGCCTCTTCAGTCTATTTGTAAATATTATGGATCACATTTCTGCTACTTTACCTCAGATTCTGCTCACTTTCTGTTTCACCCTCGTACTCTTTCATGTAATTGTGGATATTTTTGAGTCTTTTTATGAATGTTTTGCATCATTTACGTTTATGTCTCTTTCTAAATGTTTCCTCACATTTTGATCATATGTTTTATTTTGCTTGTTATTGTGGTTATTTTAGGGTGTTTTTTAAATAATTTTGTGGTCACTGTTAATTGTCGTTATGTACGTTTTGCATCTTATTTTGGTCGCATTACATCTTTTTCTCATCATTTAAAGTCTCCGTCAGGGCGTTCTAAGCTGATGTGACCATTTTGAGTCTCATTTTGGTCATTTTACCTCTTTTTATTGCCATTTGCTGTGGTTTTGTGTCTCTTGAGTCATTTTGTAAAGATTATGGATCATATTTTTACCTCAAATTCTGCTAATTTTTCATGTAATTGTGGATATTTTTTAGTCTTTATATTAATGTTTTACATCACATTTTTGTTTTGTCACCACACATTGTGATCGTATGTCTCATTTTGGTTTTTAATATGGTAATTTTAGTAGTATTTGTAAGCAATTTGTGGTCATTTTTAAGCTTTGCATCTCATTTTTGGTGATATTACAGTTTTTTAGCATCATTTCACGTCTCTTTCAGGTCATGCAGAGTCGGTGTCACCATTTTGTGTTAAATTGTGGTCATTTCACGTCTCTTTACAGACATTTAGAGTCTCTCTGCTGTGGTTTTGGGTCTCTGTGTACGTCTGGCGCATTTTAGTAAAGATTATGCATGTCATTGTGGTCGTTTATGCCGCTTTCTAAATCGCATTTGTGTCACGTTACATCACATTATGATCGTATGTGTCATTTTGCTTTTAAACGTGGTCATTTTAGGTTTCATTTAGTCACTTTGTGGTCATTTCTAATTGGCGTTTTATACGTTTTTGCATCTTTTGTTGCAGAGGAAAGACATTTTTAACTGAACCTGAACTTCTAGCCTGAAGTGTTGTTAGTGTGGCCCTGCAGCCAGGCTTCTCCATGTGGAGGTGGACCCCTGCAGACCTGCACCACCAGCTGGAGCACATCCACGCAGATCCAGACCCCGGTACTAGCTCCGTCCACATGAGGCCCACGGACACGATGACTGTCCAGTTACCTTGTCCCGCTCGTTCCGCTTGTCCCACGGCTTGAACACCAGCTTGCCGTCCCCGTCCCTGCTCTCGTTCAGACACTGCAGCTTCTCCAGGTCGATCCGCCGGTACAGCCCGTACTCCAGGCCCCTCTCCGCGGGCTCGTGCTCACCTTCGCACCCGCAGCTGTGCCCGTGACCGTGGCCGTGGCCGTGCCCGGACATCGTGGACGTGAAGCCGCTGCCTTTTCCGTGGCAACCCGTTCGGGAGGAGAAATGAGTCAAAACTGTTTCGCTCGGGGCGTTTTTATAAAGTGAAATGATATCAGCAAGTTTCACTTCGCAGCGTGAAGCGAACTGGCTTCTACGTCAAGCTAACGGAAGTTACGAACCAATTCCGGTGGTGGATCTTCAAAATAAAACAAACCGTTAGTTTCAATCGCCTTCCTTACAGTGTATGTCTTTAATTTAGTATAATTTCCTTTTAGTAGTTTTGAAACGTATCGTTTAAATCCCACATACACACGCAGCGTAGCGTCCCCTTCAATCAAATACTTTATTAATGTTGAAGGGTGAGACTTTATTTTGAAGAATAACGATGCCTCACAGGAAGTCACACTCTACAACATTGTGTTCATTTTACTTTACCGTTCATTAATTGAAATATAAACAAACGTAAAAGTTGAAATATAAAACACTATTGGAGACCTACAGACAATTTAATTTCCTCATAAAAAAGCGAGAAAAGTTTATGTATAACTTGCATTTTGATCATTTTAAGATTCTTAGACCCTGAAAACACTGTTTCTCCATATTATTATTATTATTGTTGTTATTATATATCATTGTACCTCCACTGAATCAGTTGAATCGTTTATTTCAGAAAACATATATAAAAAGCAACACTCTTCTCCCTTTGTGGTATTTATATCCAGCAGCTCATCACTAAAACCACACAAAACATTTCAACGCAAACAACCTTTAAGGGCAAAAAGTCAATTTTAATAAAAATGACCATATAACATTTATTAAAATCTAATAAAATTACAGTTTTTCATCTACTTACGTTCAGGGGTCGGGTGGAGGGGGAGGGGGGGTTGTTGGGTGCCAGGTCCCAGTTGAAAATAAATACATTTAATAATCATCGTGGACTGAAGCCGTCCTATTAACTTCTTTCCTTATTGTTCTTCCTCCCGTTTTCCTACCGACTCCTCAGCCCTCACACAAACTCATTGTCACAGTGAAGCAGATAGAAACAGAAATACACACATTCGACAGCAAGAAAAACAGAATCTGAAGCCACAGGCAGGATAAAAAAAAAAAGAAAGAAAACTACGATGTGTGTTTGTGAGTTTAGCTCCTTGATATCAAGTTTGTCCTACACAATTAAAAATATGCACAATGATATTTTTTTTAAATATGCATGTTTGTTTTTGTTTGTTTTTTTTTTAAAAAAGCAAAGTCATCCACCTGCCAGCTCATGTCTCGGGTGTCCGAACGTACGTCGTGCATGCGATCAAGAGACAAACACAAGAGTGAGCGTAAAAGTCTTCCAAAGTAGTGTATCATTTGGTCGTAAAAGTAAAATAATGACTGCTCTAGAAAGCCATAGTAAGGAACTTTTTTTGTGTGTGTTTTCAAATGAAGCTCCAGGTAAAGATAGAGAAGATAAAGAGTGGCGGAGTATGGCAGCGGAGAACCCAGGGTTACTAATGTAACCAAGTTTCTATTACACCTGACCAGAAGTGGACAAGATGCTCCAGATAATACTCCAGATGAAAGGAAACTCTTTGTTTGGAGAAAGGATTACAGTCCATAAAAGAAAGAACCAGAAGGGACTGAGTCACTGCCACAAAGGGGGAGACTAAAGTTTCACACTGTAGCTTTAAATTTAAAAAAAAAAGAAGAAGAAGAAGAAAAAAAAAGTACCCTTTTCCGTCCCTTCAAGAAAAAGTTTGACACTTTGGGACATGGTCTTATTGTTGTGTTGTCAAGAGAGTCAAATGAGAACATTTATATACCTCAAACAGCTAGCTGGCTAGCTTAGCTTAGCTTAGCACAAAGACGACAACTAGAGGGAAACCTTACAACAGCTCATTACTTAAACTCGTACAAAAAGGAAGTGTAGAATTAAATTATTATTATTATTATTACTTTTAAGCTCTATTTGGTCAATTTCCAGTCGGAGTGGTGTCACATTTTTAAAAGATAATAATCACGTGGCTGTTCCGTCACCATCGTTAAAGACTGAACAACTTAAAAATAAATCTCTAGCAACAGTAAAAATAAAAATAACTGTACCATCTATACATCATCAAGGGCTTTTCCTTCCCTATCGTAGAACTACTTCATCTTAATTTCCGTCCTAATGTCTTCTCTGTTCATCTTGGCAACTGCACCGGACCATGAAATCGTTTATATCCCTGCCTATAAACATCTAAACTGACAGAATTGAAGCGTTAAATGCAGATATTTATTGTATTTATCGTATGTTCTTTTGTGTCCGGTCTTTGTGCTAAGCTACGTTAGCCAGCTGCAGGCGACAGAAACGGATAAATCTTCTCATGTGACTCTGGACAACTGAGTAGATCCCAAAAATGTCCCAAAAAATCCCCCCCAAAAAAAAAAAGTCTGCTGGAAAACAAGAAAAGACAGCAGACTGTGCTACTTTGTGTCTCCTCAGTATCATCAGTGATTTCTGAACACAAACGTCACATTGTTTGACGTCATTTTAGACTTTAAATAGTTAATTAAAGACCCCCCAAAAACACACACACACAAAAAAAAGAAAGAAAAAAAAAACATTTCTCCACCAATACTGTTAAGTTCATGTGATATGTCTGGTGAATTAAAGTATTCTGAGGGGTGTTTGTGTGTGTGTGTGTGTGTGTGTGTGTGTGTGTGTGTGTGTGTGTGTGTGTGTGTGTGTGTAGAGGGTCTCCAGTAAAAGTTTTGCTAATCTTTAAATTAAAAACACAGTTGGAATTCATAAAATACATTCAGTCTCTTTCACACTATCGACGGGAGAATCTGTTCTTGAACGCTTTGATAGTTTTGGCCATCATGGGGGCGATTTCTGGAAGAAAGAACAAAAGCAGGAAGACGTGGTTTTGTGAGATTAAGGCATTAACAAAAACCCTGAAGTGCGCTTCAGAAAAAGTTGACGCAGACTTACTCTTGACCTGTGGCTTGTCCCGGGCAACGTGTCCTCCTCCTCCACCTCCTCCACCACCTGGTGCCAATGAGCGTGAGGAGCCGGGAGACGGGTTGTTTAAGGAGGACGAGGAGCGGTTCGCTTCACTGGAGTAGTCAATGTTAGCCGGTCGTATTCTGAAAGACACAGAAAACCAAGAATAAGAAAATCTATTGTCGTTCAACTGTGAACTCAGGACGTCCCTGGTGGTGGACTCCACTAATGAGGAATAGATTCATAATAGACAGGGACCAGAGGGGGTCATGCTGCTGATAAAGTGGATTTAAGACTTGAATGAATGTAATTTAAGACATACAATGCAAAATGTGTTCGTATTTAATACTTTTTAAGGCCTTAAATTGAGATAATCAGCTTTTAGACTTTTTAAGAACCCTGCAGAAATCTCTCCTGTGCTTCCTTGTTCTAGATCTGAGGCCACGCCCACACAATTTCTGTCGGAAAAGTCTTGCGTTTAGGTCGACTGTCATCGGATCTGAATTTTTTGGTGACTGGAACCGCAGCTTTTTGAATCCAGGTCCCAGCGTAAAAAAGACAAATACTTTTTTTTTGTTGTTGTTTATTCAGCTTCATACGAATGCGGCCCCTCGTCTCCTCGGATTAAGACATTTTTTTTCTCACTTTTCTCGAAATGACACCAAGCAAAACCAGAAATGATAAAGATAGTTTTACTTTGTGTGGACGAGGCCTAAATGTGACTCCACTTACTTGATGGGAGCTGCAGCTGAAGTGGAGGCGGCCGAGGAGCCGCTACTGGTTCCGAATCTTTCCTGTCGGCGCCGAACGTCACGAGGCGGCTTAGCTGCAGAATTTACGTACGCCATCTTAACCTGCCGCCCTGCAAGAGGAAACGCATCCCGTCAAACTCTCAGAAACGAGTCTGAGAACGCTGATGAATAAAAACACGGTAGAAGCCGCACCCACCTTTGGGTTTGTTGGCGTGTGCGGACGTGATGTTCTGGGTGAGCATCCTCAGCCGCTCCTCGCGCTCGTCGTGCAGCCTCAGGTACATCTCCCTCCACGACTCGTACTCCTGGGGAGACTCGCGCTTGAAGTCGCGCCGACAGTGACGCATCCACAGGTCGTCCGAGTCTTCCATGAAACACTGAAACAAGAAACGAGTTTGAAAAGGGGACACACACGTCTCTCTGCTCCTGGCACATGGTCACCATCTACTTCATGCTATAAGGAGGCTCTTTTCCTCAGATGGTTTGTGTGCAGGATATATGCACCAAGGACACGACTGAAATGATGACAAAATACATTTGCATAAAGAAAACATATTTCTCCACTCAAAAATGACAAAGAAATGTTGGATCGATCTCAACTCTGGATAATCACATGATTAATCAAATATTTTAGTGCAAATAAAGAGTAATTCTAGACATTTTTCTCTACAGAAAATCATTGAGTGGAGTAGAAATCAAGTACTTTTTTAAAAAAATGTTTATTATTTTCTTTTTATTGTGTTGTGCTGCAACCAATTTGCTCGTATGGGATCTTAAGGCTGAACTCTGTGAGGACTAGTTTTGGTTTTGAAATGTTCCTAGTGGGGATGTTTCTACATTGTGAGCACATTCTGTTCTGTTCTGTTCAGATCACTTCAGTCGTCTCCGTCTCGACGAAGACTCCGACTTCTCCCTTTAAGCGGAAACGCGTGTTCACCTGGTTGCTTTGCTCGATGCGGTACAGCTGCTCCGGAGTGCACCGCTCCAGAACCGGCTCCAGGATCTCGAAGGGCACCCCTCCCACCTCGGCGATGGCTGAAAGAGCACAGAGGCGGCAAAGAGTCACGGCCTGTGTTTGTTTTAACCACCTTGGGATAACAGGTGGGCGGAGCTTAGGTAGGTAGACCGCAGAGGACACTGTAAACTCAGCTCATCAAATGTGCACAGAAAACAAAATGTCAGCGTCTGCAGATTTAATATTCACGGTGCAGGAGCGCGAGCGCCACCTGCAGGCTCAGTGACGGTTTGACAAGGCCGCAGCTCCTACTCACAGTCGATGTTGTTCTGCAGCACACGGATGCACTGCTCGAACAGGGTCATCATCTTAGGCAGGTAGGCCGTCTTCGACCCGGAGTAGACGACCATCTTGGAGTTGAAGCGTTTCCCCGTGAAGCCCGCGTCCTCCTCGTCGCAGGCGGGACCTGAAAAGCAGGAGCAGGGAGGGAGTGAAAGTCGAGTCGGAGCGAAGCCTGGAGGTCGACGCGTGGGATGGACGCATGGGATGGATTCGCTGACGCTGAATTACAAAAGTGCACGACTGCGAGAGAAAGTGAAACCTGAAACCTGAAGCTGAGTTTTGTTAAGGCGTCACAGGGCTGCAGCTGCAGAAATACAGAAAGAAACGAGGATATGAGTGAACAGGAAGCTCAGATTTAATCTTAAAGAGGACAGGAAACAAGCAGACACCAACATAGTGTGTGTGTACATATTTAAAACATAATACCGGAATAAAACATCGGGAAAAATCAGCTGTTTTAAAGAAAATCCGCCTTTTTAATGCATTTCTGATACGATTTGGGCCGAACTCTCCCCCATCTTTATTTTATGTCACCGGATGTGTTTGCTGCTTTAGTCACTTCTGCGGAAGACGCAGTTTGGGAGAAAATGTGTCAGAGGAAGAGGTAGAAATCGTAGTAGATAAAAGAACTTGCAAAGCACAGAGAGGGAATCAGTAAAAAAAAAAAAAGAAATTGGGATTAAGAAGCATCTGATTATCTTTGCAAAAAGTGCAAAGGGCTACGTAGATAATTAAAAGCTCCTAAAGAGGCAGTAGTTGGATAAAATGACTCAGCTATTCATGAGTCTGATGGACGTGGGTATGAAACCTGACATGGCTCAGCCAGCGGCCGACGTGTACGAGCGACCGACAAGAAGGAGGAATTAAAATATCAAAAAAAGGACTCGGTAATGAGCAGCTCCATTATTCTTTAACCCTAACCTGTTCTTTGTAAACGTTGAAGCTCAACTTAGAACCTTTTTTAATATCCAACAGTGCAAAATGCAAATTCCAGTTTCAGATTCTTCCTTCTCAGAGCAGCCGACGCCAACGTAGGAGAACAGGTGGTGGTGGTGTCAGCGGTAAATGATGGAAATGAACAGGTTTCTCCTCCCAGTCTTTAACTTTATGAAACTCATGTGAACAAAGCAGAACACGCCTCCTTTAACTTGTTTCCCTGTCATTTTCAAATTACTTTCCCCATCAATGTTAAACCTTAAATACTCTATTTTGTATGAGAGACCTTCTTTAAATTATCATAACTACGTTTCTTCATTATTATAATCATTATAAACCTGATAAACACTATTTTCCAAACACGTTTGTCGCTCTGACAGAAGATTTAAGGGGACGTTAAGTGTCTGAGGTGAGGTCTCTACCTTTGCGTCTCTGCGGGGACAGCGGCGTGACGTCGATGGAGGGCAGCGGCCTGTAATTTGGCTGAATCGCTGGCAGGGGGATGTCGGGAAGAGCCGGCACAGCTTCTACGACCTGGACACGTTAAAAATGAGCTTCAGTAAACGGGCACGGTCAGAAGAAATTAAAATCAATCTTCTCCTTCGCCCCAAAAGACACAGGAGCACAAAACAGACTTAAAAAATAGCTTCTGTAAGACGGACATCAGGCTGACAAAACATCCGCTCGCTCTGCAGTCTCTAGTGCATCTGTCTTTCTATTGATAATAAATGAAGACAAATGAAAAGTGAGTTGGCGGCAGAAACGCAGCCCATGAATACTTTTAATTAAGCTATTGGCAGAGGATTGTTAGCGTAGTTTAGCACCAGACTGGACAAACCTCTGTCTCTCCTTCTAATATTATCCAATTAAAGTACATTTCACATAACTTTAGTTATAAAATTAAAAAAAGACTGTAAAGACAGAGAAGTGGCTACTGACACAAGAGTTGTGGGCTTTAAATAAACGCAGGTGGTTGTTTACAATCTTTATAGAGCTGCTAAACTAACCACTGTTACGTATGAAAGTTTTCCTTTAAAACTCATCATAACCACTATGTTTGTTTCTGTTACAGCCTGTAAACCTGAATTAACCTCTGATAAGGTCTGACACAATCTTTAAAGTCTATAAAGCTCTTCTTCTTCTTTCCCCTCCTCTTATACCGAGCTCCTGTTGCTAGGTAACGGGAATCTACAAAATAAAAGCGTGTTTTGTTTCCTGGAGTGAAACAGCAACAGGGTTCAGGGCCGAGACAAGTCCTCGCAAATCAGACGCAAAACTGAATGTAATCGTCTTCGGTCTCATAAATTACCTTATTTATATATTTAAGTTTGGACTGAATACACGATTTGAAACTGTTGAGATTAAAATGAATGATGAAATTATGCTGCAATAAAAAGCTGTTCCAACTCCAAGATAAAATACAAGTTATTTGATAAAAAGTTAGATTTTAATTACGTGATTCATGTTTACAAGATAAACAGTTTCTCACCCTCTTGCGTTTCTCTGGCGTCGGTGCAGCCGCCGATGAACCGGAGGCCGAGTGAGGCCTCTTGGAGCTCTGGGCGCCGTTGGCTTTGCTCGCCTTGGAGGAGGAGGAGGACGACGAAGACGTGGAGAAGGAGACGGGCGGCGGCGGCGAGCGGCTGCGATGGGAGTTCGACACGGACGAGGAGGAGGAGGAGGAGTGAGACGGCCGGCCGTGTGACGACGACGACGTTGTCGGCGGCTTCTTCTTCTTCTTGACGACCGTCGGGGCGTCGTACGTGAGGAAGGACTCGAAGGACATGGTGGGGGTCTCGAAGTCCTCTTCCTCGTCTTTAGGCGGCGAGTCCTTCGGTGCTCGTGGTCGCCCTGGAAACGCAGATCAAACTCTAACAATTATTTTTAGATCATTAATTAATTATTCTGTACATAAAATGTCAGAAGGTGATGAAGTCAGCAAACACACGCATCAAATCCTCTGATTAATTTTACAAATATGTGATATTTTAACAGTGAAATTTAAATTTAATACAAATTAAATTAGCTTGAAATGTCTATAAAGTTCCTAAACAATGAATTGACAGCACATAGTTTTGACTTGATTTTGTTTTTCCCCTCTTCCTGTCAGTTATCTCCGCTATCAGGATGTAAGTGTCATTTGCGGCTCAATTCTCTGATTATTGCTTCGTTTGTTTCTGATGCACAGAGCTGCACAAATGACCACACTGTCAAACCATTAGCTCCTGCAATACACAAACGTTGGCGATAAGCGGCGGTTTTACGAGCTCCCACGAGAGTCCAATGTTTAACTGTAAATTTAAGACCTCACGTAAGAACATCAACGACCCACGTCGCTGTGATTTTGACTCCTCTACTACGTTGTAAGGCCGAGGGTGTTTGCTCCACTCACCCTCGTCTCCCCCTCTCTTCCTCTCCTCCCTCCGGCCGTCGTGTGCGTTCGTCTTCCTGTTGTGTTTTGCCGACTTCTGTACCGGACTCTGCTGCCTCTCTCTGTCTCCGTTGCGTTTCTTCCCTTCGCTCCCTCCGTCCCGGTCGCCGCTTGTCGGCGCGTGGCGCTGCCGCCACCGCTCCTCCTCCTTGTTCCTCTCGCCGCCGCCGCCGCCGCCGTGGTGGTGGTGGCTGTGGTGGTTCTTGCTGGGCTCTCTGTTTGGTTTGGTGTGGCGGGCATCTACGCGAGGAGGAGGAGGAGGAGGAGGAGGAGAAGGAGGAGGAGGGCTGGGCTCGGGGCTCTCGTACTCGTCTGACTGATACCCTCCTCGCTGCGGGGGGCTGTACTGGTCGTGTCGGGGAGGCGATGGCGAGTAGTTGGTGTGGTAGCCTCTCTCCTCCTCCTCCTCTTCCTCCTCCTGCTGCTGTTGCACCTCCTCCTCCTCCTCCTCCTCCTCCTCCATGTAGGTGCGCTCCTCCTCAGGAGACGGCTCTCGGGGACGTCTGTGGCCGCCTGCGTCGTGGCCTCGAGAGTGTGTGTGCGAGCGGGAGGCCTCTTTGGCGTTGGGTCTGAGGAGCAAACACAGGGGACAGAGGTTACGACCGCACGGAGCGCGCTCGGTTGTCATGGACGCAGCCAATCACACGACCCACCTCTGGTTTCTTGTATTTAAACTGGGGCTGTCAAAATGAACACGGGTTAATCCGTCATCATGATTAATCTGAATGTGACTCTGAACGTCTCTGGCGGCGAGTTAAAGGATTCGGTTTGTCCAAATAAAGTTACATGAACAAATGTGCAGTTGATCCAGTAGTGACAGGAAGCAGAACCAACCCATAAAGATGGAAGATGCTAAACAGCGCGTTAGTCCTCTCCGTGGGACATTTGAGGACAAAAAGACGGAACAGTGGACCCACATAAAGTATTATCACACTCTGCAGGTTTTCTTTACACCGAAGCACTTTCTGCTTAAAAAATACCACAGTAACACGAAGCACACGTCAGTCTGAGATTCTGCTAGCACCCGAGCTAATGCAACAAACCAACACAAAAACACAAAGACGAGCTGGTAATACTGGCTTACAAATATGTGTCCACTCCTGCAACCACTGTTCCATTAAAAAAAAAAAGCTCTCCTCTCGTTGGACAATGTCAACAAGTTAGTTTGTCTCAGTAGCTGCTGAAAGTGGAGGAACATGGACACGTTAATCAGGAGAAATGTTAAAAAAAAAAAAAGAGACAAAAAGTTGTTTCAAGTCGTTTTGTTGAAACTGTTGAAGGTTGTTTAATAAACCCACGTATATTATTTTCTTTCTGGAGCCTGTTTTCTCATGCAAAATGAAATGCGATTAACATAGATTAAAAATTAACGATATTTAATCGCGATTAATCGAAGTTAATCCACAGCAAACCCGTTAGACAGCGCTAATTTGAGGATAAACTGTACAAACAAACATAAATAAAAGTACACAGAAACAAACGACCTCTGTGAGTAAATGGCAAACAGGTAAAATATCTTGTTTTACATGATTTACATTCGCTGGCCAATTCATTAGGTACGCTAGAGAAAACTATTCAGCCCAGCACTAAATCACTGTTTCATCAGAAACTGAACCAGGGACGTGTGATTATCATCAAAAGTAATGACGATAAAATAAATTATACCATTAGTCCATTGGTCTGTGATTTACATGTAGTCATTTTGATCATTTTTATAAAATCGCCGACGATACGTATTTGAGAGACGCAAGTGACCTAGAATTGTGCAATTTGTCACAAACTGAGTTAGTGCCCATGACTAACGCTCTGAATGTCACCAATATAATGGTTGCACACACTTTTATCATATGTCATCATTTTCCATAACATAGTTCAGGGGTGTCAAATTCTTTTTGGTTCAGGGGCCACAAACAGTCTAAATTGAACCAGAACCATCAGAATATAGAGATTTAACAGCTCAATTTTACTATTGGCTATATAATATATATTTGATTCAATTGACAATTAATTTTTAAACTCAAATATTTCCATCTGTGTCTGTTCTCTCATGTTGAATGAGTATTTGTTCAACATGAGAGTCATGAAGAAGGATTTAGTTCAATTTATTTCCCACTGACGGACCCGATAAAGTGGCGAGTGATTGAATATCGAGTCACGTGTGCGTAGAAGCTACCTTTCTGCAGACTGAGGAACGAGTTTCTTCCATTTGGCTACGAGGCATTTGGCCACTTCTCCAGCTGCTTCGTGTTTCCTGAACGAGTTCACCGCCTTCCCCACTCCAGTTTCCTACCGGAGGAGAAAACAATTCGTCAACAAGCATCGTCTGATTGGGTGCGAGACGTGTTCGGATCTGACTGAGCGACGCATTCTTGTTCTGATTTGTGCTCAGGGCACTGAGGATTAAATAATTTCCATGTAATCTTTCGTGTAAAACAGCTCCTTACCACCAGTATGTCCACTGTCATCGGAAGCTCCCCCAGTCTTTTGAGAGTCTTCAGGAGCTGGAAACAAATAAATAAATAAACATTAATGCAAATAGGTTGCTCTGGTTTCAATGAATCCTGCTATAGATGCTGTTGTTTGGTGTTTTCCCAGATTTAGAGACATGATGTGGAGCTCAACAAACTAAATTAATCCTAATATAACAGTCCTGCTCTAAGTTGTAGCTTTGTGACTGTTTTCATGTTTGGTTTATATTGATTCAGTGTCAGAAAAGGTTGTAATTGATCTGGATGATTATTTTGGAGGAAACTAATGCTCAATATTCATGAAGATTAGATTTGGTGCAGGACGGTTGTATTAGAAGACGCTCCTGTAGTTTAAATGCTTAAAGCAATCGTACAAACTTGTGCCTGACAGCCACAGCTGAGGGAGAACCGACTCTCGCTTTCTAGCTATAAATGGAGTTGACAGAAAAAGCGAGTCGGCCTAGTTAAGACTTTATTTTACGTTAAGTATTCTGAGCAGGATATTTAACAGAACATAAATACTAGTTTATTGAAACTGTATTTGTATTTGTAATATTGTTTGGGTGGAAACAAAAGCAGATCACAGTGAGTATTTTTTAATTCTTTATATCTGGAAGCGTTAACTACTTTTAAGACGTAAAGTTCTCAATCACGATCGATAGACAATGAAATAACAAAAACAATAAATGTTTTGTTGAGCCTTCCATCCACCCCCATCTCCTCTCTGCGTGGACTTTGTGACTTCACCTACTTATTTGGTCCAAAATATCATTTTGCTGATAACACCTGAATGCATCTCTAGTATTTTTAGTTCATCATGTGTCTACTTTTACTGAAAATACTTGTTCCATCTCATCTTACACTGAGCAGCCATAACATTACGACCTCAAACAGGTGAAGTGAATACTCTGATTATCAGGTGGTGGCAGCGAGTGAACATTTTGTCCTCAAAAGTTCATGTTAGAAGCAGGAAAGTCAGACAAGTGGAAGGATTTGAGCAACTCTGACAAGGAACAAATTGTGATGGGTGGACGACTGGGTCTGAGGACGTCCAGAACGGTAGCTCTTGGTCATTATCTTTCAACAACGGTCCACGGAAGGAACAGAACCGGAAACAGTAATATAATCCAAAAGATGAGCTACTGTAGCTCAAGTTCTGATTCCAAATGAATCGTACTCTAAAGACGTATTAATGGCCTAAGATTTAATTTAATTTCTGATAGAAAGGAGAACTCAGTCCACTGATGAAACTCCTACAGTCGACATGTGTGAGTCAAAACTGGACCAGTGAGCGAAGGAGGACGAATTAATCCTGCTTTTCTTTAAATCACAAGGATAGTTGGTCTGCAACTTGTTTTTCAATCACTTCATTGGTCGGTGGTTTTAATGTTCTGGCTGATCTGTGAAAATATAAGTGAACTAAATTACAATGAATGCATATTATTACTGAAGATAGGACGGAGACGCTCGGTCTAATCGTCTGTGTGTTGTCCCTTAAAAAAAAAACAAAAACAAATCTTCACGGTGACTAGAATTCATTCATTTTAAGCCCGAGCGATTTGTTTACAGGTTTACAGCTTCAGCCGCACATGCACATCAAGTAACCAGAGTCGCTGGCTACAATCTCTTGTAACACAGCTTTCAGATTTGTAGTTGTGTTTGCATGCCTCTTTTAGAAAAACCTAAAAATGTAAATATAACTGATTGACACTGCAAACAGAAGCAGCCCTGCAGCACGGAGGGTGAATTATATCAAGGCCTTACATGGCACATCTGCAGAAAAATCTAACTTATCACTGACGCTAATGGTTTTTAATTTAAACTTTTATTAATTAAAAATATCGCTTCTCATCTGTGGAAACCTGCAACACACACACACACACATACACCAGGTTTGCTTTGTTACATGTCACCAGTAAACAAAGGCGAGTCCGGACACTAATAAATATCCTTTAAACGCTTTTAATTTTGAGCTCTTTGACAGCAGACGTGTTTTAATTAAAAACATAAACGTGGTTTAGGTTTGGTTTTAACCTGCAGCGGTGCAACATTAGAGGCCTCCTCTGTCAGCATTTAGCTTCACGGCTAACGGCTAACTACTCGGGACGCGAGTTTAGCTTCAGTTATGAAATACTTAGTCTTTCTGGGCTCGTTATTTAGATAAGTGATAGAAATTATGCACGCATGTGGAAAACCAAGCTGTCAGCTAAGAGTCTGGGCTAAAAACGAGTGTTAAATAAGTACATTTTAACAAGTTAAAACCCCTTAATTATAGTGACGTCTCAAACGGTGCCTTCATAGGCTGTCGGAAATGTTGGAACAGGTGAATTGACTCATAATTGTCTTTAAGTAAAAACAAAACAACAATCCCTACTAATATTATTTTTTATTTTACTACAAAGAAGAAGATGAAGTAGATTTATCCATTAAGCTCCTGACTACAATACATTTCATTCAATTTCTAACACAAACGAAATCGAAAGAGATCCCAAAATATGTCAGTGTTGTTAATTGTCGTCACATAAGAAGCAAAAATGTGTTATTAGTAATGTCCTGTGTTGTGTCGTGTTCTTACTGGGCTCTACTATCCTGTCCCTTGTCTTATCATGTGAGGACTGCGGATGCAAATTTGCATTGCTGCTGTAATCGGGCATTTACATCTATTGTCGTCTGAAGTTCATTCATACACGCACACTGTCCCCATCAAATAAATAAACAAATACTTAGATAGCCTTGACTTTATTTGTATATTCTAAATTTCTTCCACTGTAGTTGTATTTTATTCATTTCTTAATCTTTTTGTTTGAACATTTATTAAATATGAATAAACTAAGATATTGGTTGAAACTGTAGCTTCTTCTGTGAATATTTTGCTTTTTACTTGTGGCAGTTTTAGTGCTAACGAATAGTGAATATATTTAACTAACAGAAAAATAATTAATGGCCTTTACAGCAGATAATTGCTTTTAAAAACACCAAACACTTTGAGATTAAAACAACAAAAGAATTCAGCAACCGATTTAAGGTCACTTATCTAATTACAAATATAATAATCTTATAATTTAAGATTAGTAGTTCAAATCACATGAGGAATTTATTGCCACTAGATTTATTTTTTATTATTTCTTCTGGATCAAAACTATTTCACGTATATGAATGTTGTACTCTGAGGAATCTCAGAATTACGGAGGTAGACGGCGGGTTGTGAAGGCAGCATTTAAAAAACCGTTGCGACTTTCGTGGAGCTGCGTGTCGGTGGCTTCGTGACATTTCGTGGCTTCGGCCAGATTTTGACACAAGTTCGGTGCTAATCGCCAAATCTGTCCGTATCCGCCCGGTCGGTTGTTACCTTTCGAGGCTCCGGATTCTCCAGGAGCCGGGACTGAAGTCTCTCCACTGTTTCCAGCAGTTCCTCCGCCATTACTGCTGGTTCCCCCTTCTCTTCTTCGCTGGATTTTATTATCAGACGGAAATAGAGGAGAGGAGCGCCACGGCTCCCCTGGTGGGCTGGAGAGGAACGACTCTTTTAAAAAAATAAAATAATAATAACAATAAACAAAGAACACACGAAATAAATAAATAAATTAAATAATTACATAATCACGAGTATGATTATTGTGAAATATTTCATAATAAGAGGGAAGTTAGGCGCAGTGGCTGTTTTGGAGTGACTGCTCCCTCCAGTGGCCAGAGAAATTATGGCACAGAGGAAACTAGGTCAAATAGGGAGGAGATTGGGGTGGATGGAGGGCTAAAAAAAACAAAACAAACAAATAGCTAGATTTTTCCTTCAGGAGATGGTGGAGACCAAACCCAGAGTCATCTTCACTGGTTGTAGCAAATACGACCGAAAAACTAATTTGGTGACGTTTTAGTCAAAGTTACTTTCTTTGTTATTTCTTTTAACATATTTATTATTGTACCTGTGACAATAAAGGTTTCTCTGAGTGTAATAAAGCACCTACTACTCAAGCCACCAGCTTTTTCTAAACTTAACCAAGGTTATTTTTGTCCCTGTTCACAACCAAATATCTTCCACAGCAAATTTTAACAGTTTACTTCATACCTGTTCATACCTGTGTGTGTGTTTGTGAGGAGGAGGATGGTAAAGATCAACACTCAGATTAGCACTCAGACATACAGGAGGGGAACTAAATCTAAAACCTCTAGCTGAGGGGGGGGGGCCCTATAGGGAGGCAGGGCCGGGTGAGAAGCGAGACATGGCCTATTATGGGATCTCTTTGGGAGGTGGGGGCGACAGGAGAGGGGGCTTCTGTTTGGTTGGGGTGTTGGAGGTGGAAAATTAAAAGAGGAGGGTCTGATGGAGGTTGGGAGGTTGAATCACAGCTTTTGGTTTGGATCTTGACACAAACACAAACGCAGACACACACACACAGCACTCGGCCGGAGGGACGAAGCAAAGCGAGAGGGCAACAAGAAAGACGACACAAAGACAGAAGATTAAAGAGAGCGCGGAGAAAGACAGAAAAAAGCAAAGAAAGAAAAGGAAAGAAGAGCAGAAGTAAGAGGTAAAATACTGTTAATTTTTATTGCATTACAAGGTAAAATAAAAACTGAGCAACGGGGCAAATGCACTAAACCTCATGGCATATGCAACTTATAAATAAAACTGATATTAATATTAATATTTAGCAGCTGAATGGAAACAATGTGAAGCAGCTGACAGTTGCTGCTGGATATTACTGCACTGCTATTTGGCGTCAGTGCTTCCCTTTAAACACACACATACACACACACATACAGTATATGTGTTGTGTTGGTCAGAAACTATAAATACCCTCATGAGATAAGTCAGGAATTCAACTGCAGATGAAAAGTGACAGAATTGGCGGCCGGACAAAACGCAAAAATACCCTGAAAATACGATACAGTTGTGGATTAAAGATTAAATGTCATATAATTATTAAAAGCAATCATTCAGAAACCAACACATACGATATCTACATCCCCTCTTAGCTTTCCAGAGCATTTTAGTGTCTTTCAGCTGTTTGTTTTGCATTTTGAATTAGTAACTTTACACTTTTGGTTCACTGTAGTAGCGCCCTTATTGTTTTAGCATTGCTCTCAACAAGCATTTAATAACTAAAGAGTCAGATATTTGGCTGAGGAATCACTAAAAGTGACCATAAACACAACTCCAAATTAGCGGCTACATGCTAACGTGACGCTATCCCACTTTGTGATTGTTTTGCTGTGAGTTAAAATCAACTGATTAAGTAAATACTTAATCAGTTTATTTGCTTTGTGGTTAAGCAGCCAGGTGGGAAGATTTGTGTAAAACTCATAGTTGCACATTAGAGCATGGAGGCAGTTTGGTTAGCTTAGCATGAAAATAGGAAACATGTAGCCTAGCTCCAAAGTTAAAATCTATGCATGTGTGCCAAGTCTCCTAGCACTGGTAACCGTTAGCAATGAAAGAGTTAACAATGTCAGCCACATCAGAGACTTTTATTTCTAGTATTCATGATTTTCATTTGCAAGCAGCTGATCTCTCAGTGTTCTGCTTTCAAGTAAAATATTTTTCGTCTCTGTCAGTTGGTTGACTTTATGGCGATCTGGTTGAAAGAAAAGGCTTTAATAAACCGATCACAAGGCTTTCCTTAATGTCAGCTGTCGGAAAAATTAAACTATCTTTACAGAGCTCGATGCATCCAGAACAGCTTCACTGACAAGAACGCAAAGGTCAAGGTTTAAAAATAAAATGCCAGGGCCTCTAGTGCTGAGATCACCACACTCCTCCTTTTCTTATACGTTCAAGTTAAACACCTTATTTTCCAAAACACATCATTGCTCCCGATCAGGAAGTTTTCTGTCAAGTCGATGCTGTTGGTTTAATTACTGCTGAGCTGATTACGGATGTGAATAAATATCCGTGAGCATGTGAACGCTGGCAGAGATTCAGACTATTTCCGTGCTGCGTGAGTGTTTACATTAATAGATATAATCTATTCCACACATGGATCGATCCATTTAAGACCAAAGGGTTTTAATTAACGACTTCTAAATGCAGCTAAATAAAAAAAAAATGTATCTTTCCTGTATTAACTGTATTTATTGTTGTTCAGGTATCTGCAGGGAATCTGGGTGAGCAGACGAACGTCTACATAGAGAGACATCTGCAACTGTTTGATTTCACTTTAAGCTTGAGTTTCTCATAAAAGATTGATGCAAAAAAAAGTATGACGTACTTGGCAACACTTCTCGAGTTTTCTGCATCTTTATAGTTGCATCAGTTTCAATAAATACAATAAATACAACAAATAAATAGTGACAGTAGTTGGTTCAATTGGTAGATTTCAGCTACTTTGCATTGAAAACAAAACATGTGTTTAAAAGGGAAGAAAAACTGAAAATACAAAACATATATTCACATGAAAAACTATTCAGACCACATATAATGCACATTTATTTATTTGGTTTAGTCACAGTTATTTAACTGTGACTAAACTAAATAAATTTCCCCAAATAAAAAGCAGGAATTCTAATTCTTGCTATAAGGACTTGTACTCGATGCCTTTTCCTCAGATTAATGTTTTGAAATGAGATGCTGCTGTTAGTGTATTTATAGCTGGTGGTGATGGTGGTGATGATGGTGGTGTTGTTGGTTGGAGGGGGGCTGAGGTCTGGTGCCCAGTACGGTGGATGACGGAGCAGCTACTCTCGGCTCTAACCTTGGTTCCAGATATTTCTGAGCAGCTGATCACAGCAAAGATTCTTTTCACGCCTCTAAATCTCCCAGTTACTGAGTCCAGAGATGTGATGAAGACGTGTGAAATGTGGAGAGAAACTGTTACTGAGTAATTTGGATCATTTCACACTCATTTTTGATTTTTTTTGAAAATCAGTGGACACCAGCTTTTTGTCCAGACTTGAAATCTCAACCACCATTTTATGGATTAATTCGTTCCTCACATAACAAATCCTTCCTGTAGTTGCAAGGTTTTAACTTAAAAATATGCACGTTATACATAAAAAATGTTTTTGGCTTGAAGAATATTTTCTCTATTCTATCAAATTAACCAACTTAACAAGTTTATCTGTTAAAAATATGCTTATAAGTGTCTTTAGGGTGAAATGCTGCAGAAACTAGTGCTAAGCTAGGCTAGTTGGGCTACTTGTGGTTTTATTTATTTTTCCTGTATTATGATTTAAGACTTAATTATTGTCATATTTATGATATTAAACAAATGGTTTCTCATTATTTGCATCAAAGTTAAGTTTCCAAATTCACGAAAACAGGAAAAATTAGATAAATTAGGTTTAAATTAGCTTATGATGACCTAAAAACTTTTTTTTTTTTTTTTGCATTTACAAATAAAATGTGTAATTGATTTTCTTAAGAATATCTTGTGGATTTGAATTAGTGTCAAATTTTACATTTACCTTTAAAAATATAGATATTTTTTTTGCTCCATTTGAGTCAAACACTGCATAAACTACTTCTACTCCGCTAAGCTAGGCTAGTTGGGATACTGGAATATTTTATTACTGCACTGTGATTTAAGACTTAGCTATTGTCATGTCTATGGTACTGAACAAATTGGTTTTAAATATGTCAAAGCATCAAAGTTTCCATATTCAAGGAAGCAGAAGAAGTAGCAAAATTAGCTTTAAATTTTTGAACCTTCAGCTAACAACATAAAACTTGCATTTACAAATCAAATGTGGAATTGATTTTCTTAAAAATACTTTCTCAATTTGAATTTGGGTCCAAATTCACATGTTTACCTTTAAAAATATTCTGATAAATGTTTTTGAGGTGTGAAGTACAGTGAGGTTGCGGTAACTACTGCTACCTTGCTAAGCTATAGGCTAGTAAGGCTACTTGTGATTTTATGGCCCTTTCCCCAGTTATGATTGTTGACTTAGTTATTGTCATAATTATGACATTGAACAAATTCTGTTATGAATAAGCAAAGTTTTCGAGTGGCTTCAAGTTTAAATTTGCTTTATCCGATGCTAAAGGCTAGTTAGCGTGAGTACAATGGATCCAATTGATTTTTTTGCACCAAATAATAAACTCTGGTTTCTACTCATATTTCCTACCGCATTTTACAGCTTGAAACTTACAACTTGAATATCAGTAAAGATTCCATTTATATCAGCAGATTCAAGATTTTGGAAGATAAGCTCGATCACACATGACCTTAACTGGATGTGTCACCTGATGTTTTTAATCTGTCCGAGAGGGTCACTTTCACAGATCTTAACGCTGCAGCGTCCGATGTTAACGAGGTCACTGTTGCTGTTTCATCTGTTTTAAGAGGGATTGCAACATCCCGACCTGCAGTAGCCTATGCTGTGTGTTACCGCGGGCCCCTCCTCTTCTTCCTCCTCTTCATATGACACCAACAACAGCTGCTGCTGCTGCTCGGCCCGAACGTACGGCCCCGTCTCTGCCCATGTGTGGAGCCCCGTTAGCTGCTATTTAAAGGGGACGGAAGGAAAACACGTATACATCTGTGCTCGCGAGCTGTCGGTGCTCGAATGCCTTTTTCATGAGTATAGAGGCTTTAGAACTAAAGTTACAGCGTGGCTGGCATTTTGATTACCTGGGAGGTTTTAGAGGTTCGGGTTTCAGAAGCAGTGACACCGATGGTCGCGTTATAAGAATCCTAAGCATTAATTCAAATGTCCATTAGTTGATGTAATTGAAGACTCCTCTTAGCGTTGGTTTCTGGTGTATCAGTGTCTGCGGTGTTAGTTTTTGTGGTGTGTCCTGCACTATTGGCACTAGTTGGACCTTGAACGTTGAGGTTTCAGCCTTTTGAGTTTGTGAGACTCAGTTAGAGAGATCTCTCTCCCTTTTTATAGCTGTTGGTAGTAGTATTAGTATTACTATTACTACTATTATTTTAAAATGTTATATTTAGTCGACACTGCATTTGTCCGTACATGTCAACAAAACTACAACCTTCAGTGTTTCATCTAAACATTTAAATAAAGAAATATCTCCACATAGACATGATCATCTAGAATAAATAAACTGTCAGGAGTCAGGAGAGGTTAGCGCGTCATAGCTAATAGCAGCACTTCCTTTTTCACCTTTTGAACGTCGATTACAGACTACTGCCACCTGCTGGTGTGAAGAAGTGCAGCTTTCTGGTCACGTCGCAGTCGGCCTCCATTGCCGTTAGTTCGTTGATGTTTGGTTGGTTTATAGAAACAGATGAATACTTGCTAGAAATCAAATAATCTACATTCAGATTCACAAAAGGTATTTGAACTCGCAGCATGCGAAAAATGTAAAATATTAACATAATCAGGCTATTTGTTACAAGGTCAATGCTGTGGTGAAAACAAGAAGAAATTAAAGATACGAAGAAGAACAAAGGGGGAAAAAATCACTTTTAATGAAACCTCAGCAAATAAAACAAGTGGATCCAAAATGGCATTTCTGGATAGACGACGTGTCTCAATTATTTTTGCTTCTGTTGTTCCAAACATGTCGACTCAGGCAGAAGAGATTTGTTCTTTCCATTGCCTTTCGTCATGGCTACGCCTCCTCCTCACAACAATAACCAAACCCATTCATGCCACTGCTGTGCCAGTTTCGAATTGGCTTCCAAACGTGTTAAATATAGATGCAAAAAAAAGGAGTCAATCAGTTTCCGCTTTGGTAAAACACACTGCATGCACCAAATATTCAATTAGCATCTTCCCCACTCGATATTTTGCGCGTTCTGTCAGAAACATCCGTATCTGCATATTCATGAAGCCAAACAGGTTAAATGACAAACACAACCCTCAGCGTTTAATTAACGTTTAATGACATTTGCATATGTTTTTACACATGCAAACCTTTAGTAAATTAGGCCCAAAGAGTCTAAAGTTGTGATTTCAACTTTCAGATGTGCAATACCTCTCACTGCCAGAAGGTGATAAACGTTTTGCACTGTGCCTTTAAGGTTTATAGATATAGTTTAATATTGGTTCAGTTTTTAAATGACATAAAAGGCAACAACATCCTCATGCCTCAACCTGACTAAAGCATACAAGTATCTAGAGATATATTAGTTTTATATTACTTTATTTGCAGGAAGAAAACAATCCAGATATATTTCTACACGCTCTACTCCCCCTCTATCCCCCTCTGGTTTGCAGACCTCGGCTCATTGCGAGCGTGACTGCGATTCCCCAGTTGTGTCTCTGTGGTCAAAATACACAGCCTGTGAAGTGCGGCAGTAGATGCCGGGGGCCACTGTAAACCACAAACCCAAGTCTGAGCTGAGCTTTAATTCTGGAAGGACACTCGCACCTGTCATTCACAGCCACTGACAGAGTGCAGAGACACAGAGACAGTTTGTCCTCCGATGAGCCTCAGTAGGAAAAAGAAAAGATGTTGATTCTCAGCCAGTGTTTGTTGTCGTTGTTGTTGTTGTTATGCTCGTCTGTCAGTGGGATTGTTGTGGCCTTTGGTTGCCCCGTAAAAGTATTCAGTGATTTAAAGTCTGGGAATTGTTGAGGAACTTTGGTTGTTTATTAAGAGTGTGTCTTCTGCCACAGCAAGTCTCTAATAATTACTTATGTTCTGTCTTTGGATTAAATTAATAAAGAAAAAAAAACAAGACAAGTTATTTAGAATTGTATTTAAACACCTTTAAAGGACGAGTGTAGCCTGTAGTGACATCTGCTGGTGAGGTTTCAGACTCTATGGTCAGTGTCTCGTTTGTCCTTTCTGGGCGACTGTAGAGAGGTGGCGTTCTCTAATGAGTATTTAATTAAGGTGATTTATTGAGATTTAACATGAATGAAAACATAATGGGATCTTTAAATAAAGGATAATATGTCGGTTTTTGATCTAATAAATCTAATGGAACAGATTCACTTGGTTTTCTAGACTCTAGAATCTTAATAAATTATACTTAAATATTATTTTTTTTCCATATAAGATCATGAATATTTAAAGTTATGGAGGAATGGTTGACATAAAAAGAGGTTGCAAAGCCTTTAAGGGGCCATACAAGTATTTGGGGAGCATTTACATACCACATTTACCACTTATTTCTTCTTTTATCATTGTTAGCGTTGCACTACGTAGCTTATTTAATTTAAAAAGACAGTCAAACATACAAAGCTGCAAAGGTTTTGGTTAAGGTCTAACAAAAATAAAGAAAAGCAATAATTTGCAGCATGCATTGATTGTATAAATCATAATAATAATAATAATACATTTTATCTATAAGCACCTTTTTGGGAATACAAAATACAACAAAGACAAAAAAATAAACATGAAAAATCATTAAATCAAATGTGTAATAAATCAAAACAAGTATTGTTATTTTTTATTTTATTTAAAGATTGTATTGACTGTAATTTTTGTATTATTATTTCTGCTTTGTTTGCTCATAAATATCACCTGCATATTCGTACATCACTAAATTAAATCAAATACAAGTTAAATCACACAATTTACGTAACGGAAAACAGAAAATTCCAAATAATTGATGTTTATTTCCTTATTTTTCCTCTTTTTCCAGTTGCTGTGTGCTGTGTGAAAGTAAAGCTCCCGACAAAAATTCTCAAACTACCCTCAAAAGTGAACTTAAATCCGCAAACAACAACAACAACAACAACAACAACAACCCAGAGTCCAGCGATGGCCCCCAAGAAGAAGGCCTCTCGTCAGAAGAAAGCCGCCGTGGAAGCCATCGTTCAGGTCGCCATGGAGACCACCTCGTCCCAGCTGAAGGTGGAGAGCCGCGGCGACGGCGTGGTGGTGGTGGAGAGCGGCGTGAAGAAGATCGAGCAGATGGCGGCGCTGGACATCGCCCAGCTGAACAGCCTCAACCTGCCGCTGCCTCCGCCCGTCATCAAGCCCGGGGAGAGAGGCCTGGGCCTGGGCAGCGAGCTCACCAGACCCCTGCACGGCAACGCCCTCCTGGAGGAGCTCAGCAAGATGCGCCAGGAGAAGTGGGTTCTCCTCCTCGTCGTGTTAAGTCCTGAGCTGCTGCTGCTGCAGCACCAACGGATGGTTTTCAATCTTTAATCTGTTGCTTCTTCCTTCCTTGGTCAGGTTCCTGACTGACCTGGAGCTGGCCTGCAAGACGAAGGCTTTCGACGTCCACAAGCTGGTCATCTCCTCCGTCAGCCAGTACTTCAGAGAGATTCTGGCAAAAGACCCCGGCATGAAGCGCCTGGAGCTCCCCTCCCTCTCACCTCTGGGTGGGTTCAAGTCTCGTCAAACCTTTTAAAACACAGCTGTTAGCGTTCCTCTGGTTCGCATGTGGGACAGCAGGAGCTTTTTGAACCAATCAGAGCTCCTGCACACGAGTCGTGTTTGAGTAAATGCTGCGTGATGCATCATGTCATTTTCTATTGTTACACTGCAAAAAATGAATTTCAAGAAAGCAAAAAAAATATCTTATACTGTATTTTGTTCAGAGACGAGAACTTTTGTCAAGCAAAGAAAAAAAAAAGCTTAACCCATTGGCAGATTTTTTTTCTTAATGAAAGATGATTTGATTGAATATAAGAACATTTTGCTTCTTTCTAGTAACGCTATTCTTGCAGTGTAAAAATATAAGATGAACCCAACAACTTCTTATTTTCTTAACTGTGTGCCAACTTTTATTACTCAAGAACAAAACCACTTAGAGTGATTCTGACTTTTGTTATAGAAAGTCAAAGGAGATAAATGTATTAGTTCAGTTTCCTACTTCTAATCAGCCTCGTCCAACATTTTAGACTTAACATCCCGTCCCTCTGTCTTCAGGCCTGGCCAACGTCATCACCTTCGCCTACCTGGGACGCGTCCACATGTCCCTCTACACCATCGGCTGCACCGTCTCCGCCGCCGCCACCCTGCAGATCCCCCAGCTCCTCAAGATGTGCATGGACTTCCTGCTGGCCGAGCTGAACGTGCAGACCTGCGTCTACATCTGGAACATCGCCGCCGCCTACGGCCTGCTGCCCGTGTGCGAGGCCGCCCGCCGCTTCGTCCTGGAGAACTTCGTGCAGTTCGCCGAGACGCCGCTGTTCACCCAGCTGACCCTGGAGCAGATCTCCGCCTTCCTGCAGGACGACTCGCTGCTGCTGCCCTCGGAGGTCACGGCCTTCCAGGTCATTCCTCATTTCCTGCAGCGCGTCTTCTAGGAGGCGACGCTTTTTCGGGCTAACCTCGTTGGCCCCCGCGCTGGGACTTCCTTCTATTTTCATCCAGGCCTAAAAACAGACCTCAGACCAGCTGTTCAGAGTCCAAAGAATCCAAATCAGCCACCTGCAGGTCAAGCACGACTATAACTCATACAGTTTGCCAGAGGGGAGCTTATTTATTAACACACAACTTCTTTATGGATGTAAATAGACAGACCACTGAGTTCAGTATCTATAAATGTAAATCTCTTAATAGCTCTGTACTGCTCCTACTGTATATACTTGGTTTTATATCACACAAAAACCTGACAAAATATTTCCTGCAGCAAACAGCTGAGAGTGCGTTTAGGTGCCTCACACTCTTAGAGAACTGAATCATTAATATTTTTGTCACATTTGGAGGAAAATTTCCTAAAAATCCATCGTCAAACCTTTTAAAACACAGCAGGAGCTTTTTGAACCAAGCATTGGTCATTTTCTAATGTTACACTGCAAAAAAAGAAAGCAAAAAATACATCTTATGCTGTATTTTGTTCTGAGACAAGAACTTTGTGATTGACAATAACTTTTGTCAAGCAAAAAAAAAAAAAGCTTAACCCATTAGCAGATTTTTTTTCTTAATACAAGATGATTTGATTGAATATAAGAACATTTTGCTTCTTTCTAGTAACGCTGTTTTTACAGTGTAAAAAATCAGATGAACCCAACTTTTATTGCTCAAGAACAAAACCACTTAGAGTGATTTTGACTTTTGTTATAGAAACTTCAGTCTTTCAAAATAGACCACGAATGAGCTCCAAAATGTTCATGAACTGCATTCAGTTTACTTTGAGTAGGATTTTTTTGTAAAAAGGTTGGAATGATAAGAGGTTAAACTTAGGATTTTTGGAGATCTTTACAAGAAATTAACTCAAAACAGAGAATTACTGGAAGGAATCATAAGACTTTCATTCCACAGTAAGAGAATAAACTACATCTTCTACTTGGGCGACGTTTGCTCGTGTTTGTAATCCGCCTCGTTTCTTTTCCTCCAGCTCGCCATGAAGTGGCTCGACTTCGACGCCGCCCGCCAGAGCCACGCCGCCGAGCTCCTGTCCCACGTCCGCTTCGAGACCATCCCGGCCGGCGAGCTGGTGAGCCAGATCCAGCCGGTGCCCCGCATGATGCTGGACCCCCAGTGCCACCGCCTCCTGGTGGACGCCATGAACTACCACCTGCTGCCCTACAAGCAGAACACCCTGCAGTCCAGGCGCACGCAGGTCCGGGCCGGCCAGCAGACCCTGCTCACCGTCGGAGGACGCCCGTCGCTCACGGAGAGAGCCCTGAGCCGGGAGGTTGGTGTCAGGGTTCCCACATTCACTTTAACTGAACCAAAACGAAAAGGTAGAGTTTTCAGTAGCTTCTTCAGTTCTAAGGGACTGGTGAGACGTTTAGGTTTAAATAGGTAAAAAGCACATCAATGTAAAGTCAATAAAAGGCTCTGGATTGTCCATGTTCTCTGAAACCTTTCGACGCCGGTGGGTGCAGGTGCTGTGGAGGGACCCCCGTGAAGGAGGAGCCAGCTGGCGCCACCTCAGCCAACTTCCCGCCAAGAGCTTCAACCAGTGCGTGGCCGTGATGGACGGCTTCCTGTACGTGGCCGGAGGAGAGGACCAGAACGACGCACGAAACCAGGCCAAGCACGCCGTCAGCACCCTCAGCAGGTGACAGGACGGACGGACGGACACGAATGTTCAATAATATGACCAAACAGACAGTAAAAGAGTCTTAAACTTAAATGGTTTTGCAGAAGTTTCTACATTTCTGCATAAAAATGACCAGTGATCGACAGTTACCGGGAATATTTAGTCCTTAAAGGAGACGAAGAGAAACCTGGTTAAACAAGAGGAATATCGACATCCTCTTAAAATAAGAGCCTGAGTCATTTTTTTTAAGGTTTTTCAGAAAATACAAAAAAATGAAACAAATATTGAATATATGATATTCATTATTAAAAATAATTTTAGACTTGGGACATTATTTTAGGATAATATACTTGTGCATTTCTTTATTCAACTTTTCTCCAATTAAATTTGTCTAGTTGAAAAAAACGTTTTTTTATTTTTAGGTTTGTCATATGATAAGATGACAAACAAAAATTATTATTATTATTATTTAAACCAAATGATAGCTTTGTAACTCAGTAATTTGACATTAACCTTTTATAATTCCAGCCTTTTTGCAACATCAACAAAAAAAAATGTCTATTAGAGACGTACCCAAAATAAATTGAATGTTGTGCATGAACCTATGATGATTTTTATCAATGAAATCAGAAGAAAATTACATATGGCACCATGCAGCATTTACTCAAACACAGCTCGTGTGCAGAGTAAAAGGTTTGACGATAGAATTTTAGGACATAAAATATAAAAAAAATAATAATTCACACAATCTCAAAGCTGCTCATTCGCTTTAAAAACTAAAAAATAAATAAATAAATGAAGTGATAGTAAGTGCAAAACAAATTTAAAGATATTTAAAGATGTGAATGTCAATTAAAACATGTAACCCTGCCTAAGGGACCCCCCAAAAAAAGGGCCCCTAGAGCTCTGACACTAGACTCGCCCCTGCTATAAAAAAAAACACTAACCGGCTCCTTCCGCCTCCCCCAGGTACGACCCTCGCTTCAACACCTGGCTCCACCTGGCCAGCATGCGCCAGCGCCGCACCCACTTCTCCCTGGCGGCCAGCGGCGGCCGCCTGTTCGCCATCGGCGGCCGCAACGTGGAGGGCCTCCTGGCCACCACCGAGAGCTACCTGCCCTCCTCCAACACCTGGCAGATGCGCGCCCCGATGGAGACGCCCCGCTGCTGCCACTCCAGCGCCACCCTCCCCTCCGGGGACATCCTGGTGACCGGCGGCTACATCAACTGCGCCTACTCGCGCTCCGTGGCCTGCTACAGCGTGGAGATGGACGCCTGGACCGAGAGGGCCCCCATGGAGACGCCCCGCGGCTGGCACTGCTCCGCCACCCTCGGGGGGAAGGTGTACGTGGTCGGGGGGAGCCAGCTGGGGCCCGGCGGGGAACGAGTGGACGTGCTCTCCGTGGAGGTCTTCTCCCCCGACGGCGCGTCGTGGAGCCGGGCCGCCCCTCTCCCCCTCGGGGTGAGCACCGCCGGCCTCTCCACCCTGGCGGAGAAGCTGTACCTGCTGGGCGGCTGGAACGAGGCGGAGAAGCGCTACAAGGCGGCGGTGCAGACGTACGACCCGGCCACGGACAGCTGGTGCGCGGCCGAGGACCTGCCCGAGCCCACGGTGGGGGTGTCCTGCTGCACCCTGACCCTGCCGCCGCGGCACGCCCCGCGCCGGCAGCAGCACCGCAACACCCGGGGCAACGAAGACCAGCATCAGAAGAGCAGAGAGGGCAGCATGGCCCCGTCACAGACCACCACCGCATAGATGGAGGAGGAGATGGAGGAGATGGAGGAGGAGGAGGCGGTTCAACCTCAGGACAACATCTGGATCATGCCAGACACCTTTTCTTGTCCACGTGGAAAATTTTTACAAAAGAGACACATTCAGTTTATTAATAAAGGATGGAAGTCAAACCTGATGATTATTAGAAACTTCTAATAGTTTGTTTATATATAAGCTTTAACATAATCATCTACTGCTGTTACGGTCTTTGAAGGTTCTCGTCATCCAGGTGATGGTTTATTTTAAAAGAACTGATCTGTAGACGTGTGTCGTCCGAAAGATAAAGGAAAAAAATAAATAATCTGAGGTTTAATTTAAAGTTGGAGCCAGAAGAAATAGAAGAAAAAGAGCATTGTTTATTTATTAGAGGGAAATTAGTTAAAGATGGATACAGAGCAGGTGGAGGCATGAGAGGGAACAGGTGGATGGATGGAGGAAGATGGAGGAAGAAGATGGAGGAAACCGAGGGGGAAAATCTGAACGGAAGTCACTGTGAATCCGCTGGTGTACAAAGATGTATCTAGGCATAATGTGTGTGTGTGTGTGGAAATGTGTGTGTGTGTGTGAAAATGTGTGTGTGATAGCGGGTGAATGAGTGTGTGTTTGTGTTTGGAAACAGGAAAAATGAGCCAATTTATGACAAAAAAAACAACAAAAAAAAAAGGATTTCTCATCAGCAAAGTGGAGGAATAGACGACGATTTATTTATTTATCTGAAGTAGAGCAGCTAATAAATAAATAATAATAAAAAAAACTATAATAATTAAAAAAAAAGTAGAGGTAGTTTTAGGTTTTATAAGTGGAATCGAGCCTGAGGACTAAATAAATAAATAAATGAATAAATTGAGAAGCATTTATTGGCTGAAACAAACAACAATTTAAGTTCCCAGAGGAATTTAGAATATTTTGAAAAATGCATAAAAATATGAAAAAAATATATACAAAAAAAATAATAACAAAAGAAAAAGAAAGCTCATTTGACCGACTAATAAAGTCAGATATTTATTGAAACTGAGACAAATTAAGAGCTGTGGAGCAACATGAGGATCAATCTGATCAATATGAGTAAATTAAAATAAGAGGATCACGTGGATCCACTGACGCCTGAATCTCTGTATTTGTGTCTGTAGAGATTCAATAAAGACAATCTGATCGAAATGTGTCGACTCCGTCTCTTTCATTAACACAAACACTTTAAATCAACGGATTTTAAGCTGTTTATTAATATTTTTATGCCCCAAACGCAGCTGTACCAATCTGCCATATCATTATGACCATTATAATCCTGACGACTGGCTGCGGTGGAGGTAATTATGTCACAGCTCCACCTCCTGTTACACTACAATACACATCACGTTTATTTATTTATATATAAATAAACTTATAAGGATGGTTTCTGTCATTTTAGGTAGTTAATATAACGCTGACGCATGTTGCAAGTGGAAATTATTCGTTATTAGTTTTATTTAGTGATTTGATGCTATAGAAACGTGGTGTGACGGAGCGACTACCAGTTGCCATGCCAACCGTTTTTCAAGTTATTGAAAGATTTTTATTTTTATTTATTTTTTTACACATAAAACATTTCTTTGTAACTGGTGGAGTATTAATTAAATGAAAACAGGAGTGAGTCTGGAGGACGTGTGGTCGGGTTTATTCTGTGTCATTTATTTATTTTAACTGAGCTTTTCCTCAGTTTTACGTCGTTGTTGTTGCTTTTCCTTTATTATTGGAGCTGTGGGGACATGAAGCACTATTTAAATTTACCTAATTCAAGTATTTCTTGTACTATTCTCCTCAATCCCGAGTCCCTTTACTATCAATATTATTACTATCTTGTTATTATAACTATTATGTACTATACTATGTTCCTATTATATCACTATTATCACTATAATTATCATTGCACAAATGTAATGTTCATTAACATTTACACCCCCATACAACACACGTGTCTTGTTGTCTTACTGCACATTTAAAAAATAAATAAATAAAATAGTTGGACATGAAGCTCAGGATCAAAGGGAGGAAACAGAACATAAAACAACCGGATGATGAGTTTTTGAGGATGTGGTTTGTGATGTTGTTGAACGATTTGTGTCCAAATATATTGACCCGTATTACAAAGTGGTGCATTGTCGTGTATTTAATTCTGGAGTCAACTCTGTAGGAACGACATAAAGCAAAACTTGATTTTTTTTTTTTCCATTTTATTTCTTACAAACAAGATCAGAAGAAGGTCCTTTACTTGCCGGGGAGGATGATACCGTCGTACTGAAACAGAGCAAACAGGAAGAAGTTGTAGTTAAAAGTAATTAAAAGAAACTAATATTAAAACAGCAGCTTGTTGCAGAAACTCAGCCCTTCATGAACTCACTTTCTGCTGGAACCAGCGCATGGCCTCCTCTTTGCGGATGCGGTGCCTGAAACCGATGCGGCCTGTTTTCCGCTTCTTGTCGGCGATGCTGAATCCAGGTCGGCCCAGAACCTGAACACAAAGGGAGGAAGGAGGATCGGAAAAGCTCCAGATAAACAGTGCGTCCGGTTCAGTCCATAATTTGGTCTGTGGCTTTTTTTTTAAAACAGCCGAATAAACAACGTCCTGAACAACCTCCAGACTCAGATACGTGGTTTAGGACGCTGGATAAAACAGGCCCCAGATAAAAGTACAACAAACCAGCTCCAACACAGACTAAGTTCGACCAAAACAGGACGAGTCGACCTCCACCGTTCAACGTGCTGTAATTTAATTGTGCATCTTCACTATATTTTATTTATAATCATGTTCAAACTTCATGTTCTGCTCTGAGGCCGAGTATCACCGATTCATTCCCTGAATCAGATTCATTTAGAGACGTTGCAGCTTTAAAACTATTTAGATTTTCATTAAACTAATCCCACTATTTGCAAACATTCGTGACATTTCCAAAATATTCTTTTCCTTCTAGTTTCACATCTTTGCTTTTGTTTTTTTTTTTAAATCCAATCAGCTTTCAGTCCTCTCATGTTTGGGATCCGCTTTTATTAAATCTCATTACGTGGTTTTGCGAGAAGCAACGCGGGGAAACGACTCTCATAAGATTCACGGGGAGATTTCTGACTTGATGCAGGAAACGGAAGGAATTTAAAAATATTTCATATTTATTCCACAGGAAACCGGGTCTTTATTTGTTCTGCTCTTATGTGACACAAATTTAACTGAACTCTCCAGGTTCAGTTTTCCTCAGTTACTGGGAAAGTTACACACTCTGAACACAAACGGGTCAAGTTAAGTACGTTATGAAGCAGCTTCTGAAAGATCCCACGATTAAAAAACGCTTCAGTTTTTATCTCAACACTGATGTTTTTTTAATGTGAGGAAAATATTAATCAAGTAAGTTCAACTAGTTTCTACTGACGTCATGTCCACAGACTATGTTGGATATTTTTTTAACTAAATATAGAAATTACGATGGTACGAAAACACTGCTACAGCTAATTTGAATAAAATGCTACAAACTCATAAGTGTGTGCACACAAAACGAGCAGCGACAACAAGCATCAGACGAGCTAAATATGTGTAGAATAAATTCAACTAAAGCCTGAGAACTCATCTGTATCGGTTTCAGAGACTCTTCCAATGAAATCTCAGGGTTTTATTACAATAAAAGAAAGTCGACTGTGAGCTGTGATCTGTATTTTATTCACTGATGTTATCGTTTATCCTGACTGTAGTGCACTGTCATCTGTATTTTATTTATTTATTTATTAGCAATAAACAGGATTCAAATTAGCAGCTCTGCTATAATCCGGCACATTTTACAGCAGGATTCCTCCATCAATGTGCATCGTCACTAGCCAAATAAAACAGTATTACACTCTAACTGTATTCATGAGCCGCCATCCACACACCCACAGTGTTTAACGCTCGCGTCACTCACCACGTAGAAGTCCAGTCCGTAGATGCCGATGCTGGGGTCGTACTTGATGCCCAGATCGATGTGCTCCTGGATGCCGAAGCCAAAGTTTCCGGTGTCTGAGAAGTTGTTCTTTCTCAACTCGTACTCACGCACCTGGAGGAGGAGAGAGGAGAGCAACTTAGAAAAACGTTGACAGACGTGTTTATTATTTAATTATTCCATTTAAACAGACAATGTGTTGCTTCTTGAACATCTGGTAAATGTTTCCAAGTTTTTCTTTTAGATGTTAGATGATATACAGGTTCCACAACATAGTAAAGCAATTATAACTTTACATTATTGTCCATAATGGACAAGAAGTGTTGTCTGTAAAACGTCTGAAACTTTGTCCAAATAACCACAGATAAGGAACAGTTGATAAATTACTACAGAGGCCGCTCCAAACAACAACAACAACAAAAAAAATAAAACGAAGAAGAAAATGTGATAGACCAGTGCATGACACATAAGATCATATTTCCCTCTCACCTTCAGTCCTTTCTCCAGGATTTCCTCGGCTTTGGCGCCACGGACGGTACAATGGACAGCAATCTTTTCATTTCTGCGGATACCGAAGGATCTCACAGTGTAGCGGGCTGCGGCGAAAAAAGAAAAACTTGAGCAACACGTACCTAAATATATGAGATTAATCATCAGAGTAAACAAAAACTGTGCAAACAACCTCGACACAGACGAGCAGAAAACAGCTTCACCGCTCTGCCTCCTTAGCTTATACATTATATTATCTCCTGGGCTGATGCAATACAAAATAGTCTAATAGTCCCTGTTTTTACGCACTTTTTTATACATGTATAAAGTCTTTCCTGTGTCTTTTTATCTCAATGACAGCACAAGGGATCCCAGCACAAATGGCAAATAAACTTCTTGATCATCATCTTTGTTCCACGTTAGGTTAAGAGACCTTATCACGGTTTATTTTGCGACACTGACCCTTGGAGAAGACGGGAGTCTGGCCCGTGAGCTGCTCCAGCACCTTAGCAGCTCTGGTCAGTCTGTCTCCACTCTCACCGACGCAGATATTCAGGCAGAGCTTGCGGATGCGAAGCTCTCTCATGGGGTTCTCCTTTTTCTCACCCTGGTCCTGTAGAAGGTTAATAAAAAAGAAAAAAGAAAAGAAAATCACTAAATCAATTTGAAGATTTAACTAAATCAAAACTTACAACTACACCTGGCTCCTGTAAACTCCCCCCACACCTTGTCGTTTACTGCTACTCCTGCTTCCATGTTGAGTTTAGCTAGCAGAAATAAAATCTGCTAACCAGCTTGCACAGCCGATAAAGAAGCTTTTAATGATGGTTTGAGAAAACGAGCTTCGATCAAACGTTAAGACTATTCTTGTCTGTGATTCTCTTTGAGTCCTGACGGATCTGCTCTGCTTCAACATCAGACTCGGTCCAACACATGCCGGCAGGAGGACATGTCCGTACATATCCCCGCTGCTTAGCCTCGTTAGCATTACCCTTAAAAACTTGCGTGGTCAAAAAATAAAACTACCTCAAATCCAACTTAAAACACACCAAGGATAAAGAAAAGCATGCCTGTCGTTCGGTCTAAGTGACATAACCGCATCGCAATCTAATTTTTAATAACGGAAGTGTGAATTTTTAGCGGCTAGCCTGTTAGCATCCCTCGGTTTTACGCTTAAAACACTATTCTGTCACGTTTGTTGAACAAATATGACCTTAGTTTAATGTTTCATAGTTGAGTCTATGTCTCTGTACAGTATGGAGTTGTTGTGGGGACACTACAGCTCCGATGATTGTGGATTTCAACTGTAACTTCATATTTCATCGCCATCGTATGATGTGAGAAGCTACTCACCGCCATGTTGGATCACTAGAAGAGGACGTGACGTTTCCGGCAGCGGACATTTATAGCGGCGTGTCCGACGCTAATAGATCCGGACAAACATCATGGGAAAAACACAAAGGTTCCGAGTTCAGTGATGTCGGAAGCGATAAAATATTAAAACAAAAGATTTCTTCTTCTTCTTCTTCTTCTTCTTCTTCTTCTTCTTCTTCTTCTTATTATTATTATTATTATTATTATTATGTTTAAATTTAAGTAGTCTTTTTGTGCTATTTCTGTTTGTTATGTCTATTGTCTATTGTGTGAATCTTATGTTTGTTTTTATATGTTCAAAATAAAATAAAATAAAATACATTTTATAAGTGCACTCGTCGAGCTGATACAACTAAGTAGCAGTTAGTCCACCAGAAATTGTATTTGCAACAATCCTGCTTACTGAGTTTTCAAGCATAAATAAATAAACCTTTATCACTTGTAACTTCTCAGAGTAGATGCACATTTTTCTGTGATAGACTGAGAACATTTTAGTTTTGCTCAGATAAAACAATCAATCTGAGGGACATGGACAGGTTTTCATTTTGCCATTTATTTCATCAGGAATGGTTATTACACTCAGTTTTGCCATAATAAGGTCACATTGATTTGAAAACAGCACAAAAAGATATTTAATTAAAACAACAGGAGAAATAAAATTACCAAAATACATATGCAATTTGAAAGGGGGAAAAAAAATGGAATTGATTGCCAGTGCCAAATAAATAATAAGGAACTGGGTACTTGAATATGTGACAAAAGGTTTATTGGTTTCTAACGTTAAAATAATAACGTTCTTAATAGTATATTATATTATAATATGATAATAATATTTTGAAATGGAGGCACGCATGAAGAAAACATAAACAATACAGTCAAATTGTTGTACCGCTGATAATGTCACAGCTAAATTTAGAATAAATAAGGACAAAATGTTTGTTGCTTTACATGCATCTTTTATTTTGATGCCCTTTATTATCTGGTTTCAAATAATTAACTTATTGCCATGTAAAAAATCAGGACGCACACCAAACACACAGCAAACACCTGGGTCGGTTTGATAGCTGCCCAAGATGTAGTGCCCACAGAGGGACCTGCAGTCACTAAGGAGGACTTGTCGGTGAATATTTCTGGAGAAATAGTCTCTGGTTTCAGAGGTGGAACCGGAGCTTGAGGCTTCAGCAGGGGCAGGCCTTCCCTCCTCTGCTCCTCCAGGGCTTTGGCGAGGAAAGCCAAGGTCTTGCGCGCGATGTTGTTCTTGGAGAAGAGGTTGCATTCGGGGACGAAGAAGTGAGGGAGGACTCCGCTGCGAGCGTGGCCCTCCAGAGCACAGATGAGGTGCAGGAAGCAGACGGGAAGGTCCTGAGGGGCCCACATAGAGTCCTTGAACCTGAGTTAAATGAGATTTGTGCAGTATTGTTCAGCTACAGGTTCATTATGTGTCATTTAAATGAAATCCTGTCTCTCACCCCCATCATTTATCATTCCTCTGCATCTCTTGTGCTTCACATTTCCCTCATCTTACTACTTCCCCCTCTGGTTATCAATAAAATCTCTAAAGCAGGTGTCTTCAGTGTTTTTCATTCAAAGTAGGGACCCCCTACCCACTACATGTGTTATATATTAAACTCAGCCTAGTGTTTTATATATATAAATTATTAATTTTGCATTCAAATACAAAGCTATTCAAATAATAAACATCTTCAACCTCCATTTATCCTTTTACTAACATGTTGGATTAATTTCATGTGTATTTAACTGAATTTAAATTTGTGAAAATTAAAAAAATATATACAAAAATGTTTAACCAACCAAAGATTTTGCATCCCCCCCCTCCTGCAGTACCTCCATGGACCCCCTAGGGGTCGCAGATCCCCTTGTTGAAGACCTATGCTCTAAAATATAGTGTCCCAGGTTTGCCCAGTTACAGTTGTACTGGACAGTGTCACCATTTCTACATCTGCATTTATTCCCACCATTAAAAACATGATTTTGGAGAGTACCTGGAGGCCAGAGTGTGGAGGAAGGTGGTTTTCCCGTGATACGAGCAGAGATCTTCCAGCTCTTTGGGAAAACGTATTTTCAGACTGGCGATCAGAGATTTGAGGAGCATTAAGCAGGACTTTCTGTGACAGAGAAGAATCAGTTAAAGTATGAAGTGGTGCATTGTTATCAGCTTTGTTGGACATGTTTTATTAACACTGTAGTAGCTTTAACAACAGATACTCGTCATTAAAGCTTCCAATCATGAAAAGATGTAAAAACTACACGGCTCATACAGTTCGTAGTCTCACCGGCAGCATTTGGTGTCTCTTTTCTCGCAGCAGGTTTTCTTGTTGCCGTGGCACATGATGATTTTCTTCTCAATGTGAGAGAAAGAAATCCTCCAACTCTCTGAAGAGGAACAACAAAACAAACCCGTGAGACAGTATGACACATTGACACAGTTTACCTATTTCTATAGCACTTTTAAAAGAAGATTTAAATAATAATAAAAGAATAATGTGAGGCAATTAAGCCACAAAATCAGCAGGCCAACAGATAAACTAGGTACAATATGAAAAATCTCGTCTATATCTTGCCACATAAAAGACTTTTCTTTCGTATTTTTGCATTAAAATGACCCAAAATATCAGCAGATTTCACAAAAGTAGACAAAGAGAACACAGTCAAACAATATATGGAAATGTTCATTCAGGAAAATGAGCCAATATCCTCACCTTTAGCCTCCTCCTTGAGGTTTTTTCCTTTCTGTCTCTTTGGCACAAAGAAACAAGGAAAGCTTTTGAATTCCTGGCGAACCTTCTTGCCGAGCCAGTTGTCCACCTCTGGTCCATTGCGGACGGCGGCGGGCCAGGCTGGAACCTCCAAACAGACGCGAGGAAAACATTTAAGTCACATTAGGTACAATACTTTGCATATATCACTTTATAAATTACCTAAGAACTTTAATTTCTGTAGATCTGTTTTCTCTTTAGCAGTTGACAGATTGAATAGTTACCTCCAGTGCAGGAACCACGTCCACAGAGATCAACTCGGCGCTGTTGTTCCTACACAGAGACAAGGTGACAGCCGGGCTGTAAATTCGCTTCCTGTTCATCTCCCAGCGACAGCTTTTATCAGGCACTGGACACAAGGCAAAAGATTTAACCAAAAAAAACAAACACAAAAACATCATTTTTTAAAAGAATTTGCAATAAGCTTGGCCTCCTTTAAACCTAACTATGATACTAAATGCACTTAAAAATCAGGTGTAGATGCTCCTATTCAACTTATCTGAATATCTTTTTAATATCAGCATAAAAGATCCAGATGCAGCAGCAGCAACTCAGAGCAGAAAATTATCAGAGGAGGAGCAGAAAACCTTCATAGGTCTTGAGGAACTTGCGAACCAGGCGATGCATCTCAGTGAGGACCTGGCTCGATGACAGGGTGACATTGTTCTCCAGAAGGAAGTCCTGTATGTGGGTCCTGGTGGGCCGAGACAGGTTGATCTGGTAGAACAGGCCATCGTCCAGCGGTTCAGTCTGAAAGCGTGTAGTCGTCTGGATCTTCAGCATTATGTCGAACTCGTCTGGGTTGTTGATCTGAGGCAGGAAATATCAAATGAAATATCAATAACAGAGAAGTGTTGTATCATGCTGTGATACACATAATATCGCAACGCATTGCGACGTATTCGCCCATGTTGTTTTGTACCATGCCCTGTCATTTTATTGTATCGTAACACACTGGAATGTATTGTAATGCATCTTCCTTTAATGCACCATACTGACGTGACGTAACGTAACGTAACATAACGTAACGTAACGTATTCTGTTGTAAAATTTCTTCATTATCATATGTAAAGTATCGTGAGGTTGTATCGTATTATACTTAGCGTATTGTATTGCATTGTGTTGTATCGTATCGTATATTGTTGTACCATATTGTATCGTACTGTATCATATTGAATTGAATCACATCTTAACATACTGTACCCTATCATAGCGTGTTGTATTATATTGTATCGAATCGTGTATTGTTGTATTGTATAGTATTGTGTTATATTTTTATTGCATCATATGGTATTGTATCACATTGTATTGTATTTTGCTGTATTGTATCACATCGTGTTGTGTTGTATCGTATCATGTTGTATTGTATTATGTTGTGTCATATCGCATTGTATTGTATCGTATTGTATTGTATCGTGTTGTATTGTATTGTATTGTATTGTGTATCGTATTGTATTGTGTTGTGTTGTATCGTATTGTATTGTATTGTATTGTGTTGTGTTGTGTTGTATCGTATTGTGTATCGTATTGTATTGTGTTGTATTGTATTGTATTGTATCGTACAGTGTATCATATTGTATTGTGTTGTGTTGTGTTGTGTTGTATCATATTGTGTATCGTATTGTATTGTTGTTTTATTGTATTGTATTGTATTGTATTGTATCGTACAGTGTATCATATTGTATTGCGTTGTGTTGTATCATATCATATCACATTGTATCCTATCGTGTTGTATCGTATCGTATCATGTTGTATCGTATTGTGTTGTATAGTATTGTGTTCTATCATACCGTGTTGTATCGTATTGTATCATGTTGTATTGTATTGTGTTGTGTCATATTGCATTGTATTGTATCGTATTGTATTGTATTGTGTTGTATTGTATTGTATTGTATCGTACTGTGTATCATATTGTGTTGTATCCTATTGTATTGTATCGTATCATGTTGTATCGTATCGTATCGTGTTGTATCGTATCGTATCGTATCGTATCGTATCGTATCGTATCATGTTGTATTGTATTGTGTTGTGTCATATTGTGTTGTGTCATATTGTGTTGTATCGTATCATATCACATTGTATCCTATAGTGTTGTATCGTATCGTATTATGCTGTATCGTATTGTATTGCATAGTATTGTAGTATTGTTCTATCATACCCTGTTGTATCATATTGTGTTGTATCCTATTGTATTGTATCGTATCGTGTTGTATCATATCGTATCATGTTGTATCGTATCGTATCGTGTTGTATCGTATCGTATCGTATCATGTTGTATTGTATTGTGTTGTGTCATATTGTGTTGTGTCATATTGTGTTGTATCGTTGTATCATGTTTAAATCTTTCCATAAACCATTTTTGTTATCTGAGATAAATAACCTGCAAGAGTTTGTTTATTTTGAGATAAAAAAAAAAGGTGAGTGTTAAACTGCAGACGCTGTGAGTGATTTATGACCTCACCTTAACATTCTCAAAGTAGCTGCCGGTGGTGAGGACGTCCACTGACTGGAAGAAAGGCTGGTCGTTGTTGCTCTTGAGGAATTTCAGCAGGTTTTCACGGAAGTCGTTGACCAGCTCAGCGGCCCATCTCCGGTCCGTCTGCCGGAGCTTGAGGTCTTTGGCGCTGAGTTTGATAAAATGGGCCAGATCTGAGGAGATGGAGACGGGCTCCTCAACCACACCGGCCTCCTCATCTACAAAGTGACAAAGACGAGACGAGGAAGTGTTATCAGGTACTTTAATCAGGTGTAGCTGAGAGTGTTTGGAGCTTTACCTGGTTGTTTCTGAACTTTCTGCCTTTGTCTCACACGAGGTGAAGGGCTCGGTTTTTGTCTGGTGTCCTCTTTGCACTGCATCCCTTTAGATGGACTGTCCTCTCCGTCCATAGCTCACTCGTCCGGGTCTTTAACAAATAGAGATCACAGAGTTTCCTGTTTTATTTTGTAAAGTTTCTCGGTTTCCTGTTTTATTTTGTTAAGTTTCTCGGTTTCCTGTTTTATTTTGTTACAGTTCCCAGTTTCCTGTTTTGTGTTGCTCCCTGTGTTTACTACTTCCCGTGATTATTCATTGGTTTCTCCGTGGTTTGCTCCGCCCTACTTAGTTTCACCTGCCCCTCTTGCCTTTCCCTTTGTACCCAGTCACCTCGTTTAGCCGTGTTTGCCAAGTTTTTCCCTTGTCTGTGTATTTTTCTGTCTGAATTTTGATTAACCTGCCATGGTTGCAGTGCCTTCGGTTTCCTGTTTGTTCTCACTGAAAATAGTTTTTCTTGAACCCTTGCTGCCTCACCCCACTCTGTCCTGCACCTAATCGGGTCCCACAACACCCCCAGCAAACTGTGACAGTTTAATCAACACCTCAGATTGACCTAGATTTAATGTAGGACCGTTACATAAGACAGCATTTGTCTTCATGCAGTGGTAGTAAAGAGGAGGGCGGCCCATAATTTAGTCCCATACTTAGACTTAGACCTGGTCAGGTGTTGTCTTAGACACACACAGGACAAAATATCCAGTGTTTTGCAACAAATAAACTCTAATTAGGACATAAAGATATTAAATCCTACTAGTTTACTAGTGTGCCTAACGAATCAGAGCATTACATGAGAGCAGGCTACAACATTTACAAACAGCCACAGCTTCATATTACCTCTACAGGCTACTGTGAGTATCGGTATGTTGCTGTTTGGGAAGTAAATTGGGTCACAAATAAGATTATAAAGCCCTATTTAAAACCTAAAAATTACAATTTGAAAGGTCAATAAATTAAACCCTTATATTGCACAATGAATGACTATATCATGTCACGACTGAGAGATTAAAAGATGTGGTAATAATGGGAGTTAACGGGACTTTTAAGATCGTAAGAGTTAAAGTAGTAAATTGATACTACACAAAAGCTAATAATGCAATCCAGTCAGTATTTTAGATAATCAACACTTAGTATTCAACACTATTAATAACATTACTGCTACATGCTACTGTGAGTCTTGGAGTAAATAAGGTCTCAGACAAGGTTTTAAAACTCAGTATTTAATGTAATTGATGATATTGATGATGTTGCCCTGATATTATTAGTCAACGAGAAGAAATAAGGGAACGTTTTCAGTAATTATAACACTGCTCTTTTCATATATTCGTGTCATACAAACTGTAAACTCATGTACTCACGAATAATCTAACGAAACAACTGCACAGTCATGTCTGTTTTAAAATACTACAAACCAACAGGAACCATTAGCGCCCACAGGAGAAGCTAAATGAACCGTTACTACTATGAAACCACTAGAAATCAGCTGTTAATCTCTCTAACAGACATAAAGTTGGATTAATTTTACTCTTGCAACACTTTTAATCGTTCCTCTGGCTTCTTATTCGTCAAACAAAACAACACGACTCACCTGAGAAGCGTCTGCTGCAGAAAGAGATAGAGACTGCTTTGTTCTTTTCCTCCTCTAACCGCTCTATGGTTTCACTTTCAATTTCCAGGAAGTGTCCCGGTCTTTAATCCCACAACGTTATGCTGCTGAGTTTCAATCAATAAAACTTGAGAGTTCACTTCATAGTGTTTCACTCCTCCTGTCCACAAAGTAATCTTCATCCATTGTTGTTCTTTTCACCTATGATTCAACGCAGCACATCATTTATTCTTCTACTGTCAAATCATGGCTCGGCGATTATAATAACGTTGTAAATTGCGCAATGATACTTAGCAGGAAACTTGAGACATATGTTTACTGGGAAGACGCAGTCATTCCGGCCTCGGGCTTTTCCTCACTGTACCAATCACGTTCATTTGTGAACCCACCTTATTTTATATATTGTGTTTTATTGTTTGCTGTATTTTTTTTTTTTTATTGCACCGAAACCAAAGAGCTGACAAACTGTATTTCATAGTTTTTCCCAGGACAATGACCCTGAAACTTCTTTATTCTACTTCTTGATTTACTGGAACAAGTCTCTGATGAGTCGATCACATCCCAAAATCCCATTTCCCACTTCACGCAAAAAGGAGAACAGACCCGAGGAGATGGGGTAAGAACCTCGTCCGGTCACGTGGGGGTGTTAACGTCCTTTATTCGGGCCTGTTTTGCTGCATCTGGCCCAGGACTGGTGAATTCATCTGGAGTCCCTTTGTCTGTTTTGTAGAAAGAACTCACATATCCCGTGTGGTGGAAGCTGATTTATAATTGCAATTATTATTAATTATTCAGCGTTTATCATTATTATTAATATTACATTTATTTGGTCGATTATTTTACTTGTATGTTTGAACACGTTCGAGGGTGTTGCATTGTCATGCTGTGTTTGTTCACTTGTGTTTGCGTGTTAAAGATATTGCAGATATAGATAGATATTGAAAAAAACTAAAAAAAAAAAAAGAACATGTCAGGACGTCTGTAACGCATCAACACAACGGGCCCAAGGACACGATCAGTTTTACAAAAGAATAATTAAAGAAGAACAAGGTGGATGTTTTGGAACGAGTCAAAGTCCTGATTAATCCCATAGAGATGTTGAGGAAACATCTCAAACCTAAAGGTGGTTCTGCTCTGAGGAACGGACTAAAATTCCTCCACAGATATGAAACGAAACGATTCGTTGGATCAACAAAAGAGAAAAGCTTAATATTTCTTTTTTTCCCGTTTGTTTGATAATTTACCAGCGTATATGCACTGGGGTTACGTGAAAAGAAAACAGACCATGTCGTCTTATGAGCTACAGGAACATTCATTCGTTCGTTTTCTGTAACCACTTGTCTTCTTCTGGAGGTTTGTTGGGTCCCAACTGTCTACGGCCAATTTAGAGGCAGATGGATTCGAACCCAAAACCTTCTTCCTGTGAAGCATCAGTAAAAAAAACTATAACTAAATAATCATCGAGCTCTGACTTTATTGACGACTGCTGTGTTTACGCTCGATGCTTCTGCAAAAACCACAAACCACAAAAGGAAAGCGTCTTAATTTGGCAATGTTTAAGATTTTTTATTGTTTTGGCTTCAGCTTAATTACGATCATGGTTTCCTACTGAAGGCACAGACCTTCGTTTCCTGCGGAAACTTTTGCGGTGGGTTTTAATCAGCATGATCCAGTCTTTGATTTGAGAGCTGTGCCTCAGAGAAGACGGCGCTGGGTGGCAGGGGAGGAAAGGGGACGGGGCGGCCCGCTGCTGCTGCTGCTGCTGCTGACGCGTGACGTTGTGTGCGACGTCCTGCATGAGGATTCATTTCTTCTTGTCGGCCTTCTGTGCGGACTTGGTGACCTTCCCGCCGCTGGGGACCTTCTTCTCAACGGACTTGATGACGCCGACGGCCACGGTCTGCCTCATGTCGCGCACGGCAAAGCGACCTGAGGGACAAAAAATGCATAAAATCAAAGCTTTGCAAAAAGTGTGCGGCAAATGTTGAGATTAGAAGAAACGTCGTGGGCTACTCACCCAGTGGCGGATACTGGGAGAAGCTCTCAACACACATGGGTTTTCCAGGCACCATGGTGATGATGGCGGCGTCTCCGGACTTCAGGGCCTTGGGGTTGTCCTCAAGCTTCTTGCCGGAGCGACGGTCGATCTTCTCCTTGAGCTCGCTGAACTTGCAGGCGATGTGAGCGGTGTGGCAGTCCAGCACGGGGGCGTAGCCCTGGGAGATCTGGCCGGGGTGGTTCAGGATGATGACCTGAGCGGGGACGGAGACGAGGAGACGCCGGTAAATGAGTTGAAAACAGAAAGCTAGAAACAAAGTGGCTTCTTGACTAACTGACTCCAGCCAGGAGCATGAACTCACTAATTGTTATTTTAGTTTTATAAACGGTGAAATGCAGTAAAAGAAGAGGCCCGCGTTTTTTATTTTCTTGACACGTTAAAATAGCCTGCGAAGCTCAATGACACCAGCACAAAAACCAATGAAATAACAAATATTTATGTTGCAGAATGAAGGATTTTTACTGTGTCATGGCTGAGAGATTAAAAAGTGCGATAATAATGGGAGTCAATGGGACATACGAGGATGGCAAATTTTAAGTCTGATGCCACACTACATCTTAGATAATTTTGGTTATATTCAAGACTGATTTGGAAAAAAAAAACATTACCTTTATGGAAAATAGCTTTTAAAGGGTTAAAATCCTCAAAATGGTTGAATTTTTGGTAGTTTTGTAAAGTGGTGAAGCATCTTAAGAGATTTATGCAGAAAAAAAGCGGAAGTTTGAACGTGGACATTTTTGTCCTTAATAACTTAATGTGGTAGTAAATTAAACTGATGCATTAAGGTTAAAAGAAACAGTGACATTTAGGCATCAGGTGTTCATATTTCTCATTTAGATTTATTCTCCTTCATAAATCAAGTAGTGAACAGTGACACGTGTCGGAGGATTCATAATTCACGGTTGGAATATACTAACATTTAGCATCTAGATCAGTCTCCAAAGACACTTCAGGTTGCAGTGCGAGCATTAGTCAAAAATAGCTGAGAGAAGTGTGGATGCAGCCGTGGTTTGTAGCATCTTTCATCTACATCTTCCTATTATTCTTGCGCTTAATTAAATCCAGTTTAACGGCAGCAAAAACTCAAATTTTAAGTTAAATTACTGCATTTTTCTGGTGCGGTTTAGAATCACAAAGGAGCAGGACTCTTATATTAGAGTGTATTTGTTTTCACTAGTGTACCTAATGTTTTGGCGAGTGAGTTTCTATGATGGATATGATCTAAAAGAGCTTTAATTTAAGAGTCCAAACTGGACTTTTAAACCTTTTATTACAGTACAGTTTTTATCTACACAGCAGATTTAGTTTTTAACTGTAATTTAAACATGTTTTGGTGAATGGCTTAATTTGTTTCAGCAGCGCTGGAAAGGAATCAAATACGGGTCTAAAGTGCAGCTTGGATGTATTTTATGGCAGGATACATTCATTCTTGGCAGGTGAGTTTGTGTCTTTCTAATGTAAAACAAATTGCTCCGTCCTCCCCTGATTCTCACCTGGGCAGTGAAGTTCTCGGCGGCCTGTGGTGGGTCGTTCTTGCTGTCACCGGCCACGTTTCCACGGCGGATTTCCTTGACGGACACGTTCTTGACGTTGAAGCCGACGTTGTCTCCGGGCAGAGCCTCGGTCAGAGACTCGTGGTGCATCTCCACGGACTTCACCTCAGTGGTCAGGTTGGGGGGAGCGAAGGTGACGACCATGCCGGGCTTCAGGACGCCGGTCTCAACGCGGCCGACGGGGACGGTGCCGATACCTGACGGGACGGGAGGAGGAGGAATTTTAATTAAATGTGCGTGAAATGTTAACAGCCTGTTGTCGTAATGCTGGACAAACCACATTTTGTTCCTCAGCAAATTAATGATGCTCAGTTGACAGGACATTTTATGACTGTAATTAGGGTAAAGTTTAACTTAATTTGATTGTTTACACAGAGGGTTTCTACAGGTTAGATCAGGTGAAATTTAAGACTTTTTAAGACCAGTTTGGGTTAAATTTAAGGAAAATCTGAATTACTATTATTTTTTTTGTCGTTCAACCATCAAATCAGGACCTCCCTGGGGTTCGCTCCACTAATGAGGAACAGAAACACAATCGTAGGGCGTCATACTGTTAATGAAGTGGATTTGAAACTTGACTAAATGTAAATTTAAGGCCTAAAATGCAAAATATTCTCGTATTTAATACTTTTTAAGGCCTCAAGTTGGAATTAACTTGGGACAGGATGTGATTGTGCTGCATGAAGTAGTTTGTGCTTGTGTATTGTGGTTCTGATACCACTGGGGAAGCTTTTGTGTTGCGTGATTTTCCTCGTATGTTTGAACACGTTGGACGTTTGGTGCGTGTTTTCTGTGCCGTGCTGCTGTTTAACTGTTCACTACTGTGTCTCTTCTGTCCTTGCTTCACCTGCATTGTATCTGTAAATTGCTGCTTCTTTTAAAAAATATTTTCCACTGTTTTCTTTAACCTACGTTGATACTATCTTGTATTTTTGGCCGGGGACTACAGCTGGAAATTAATTAGCTATATATTTACTGGCACTTTGTACAGTTGATGAATAGGGACTGTCCACGTCAAAATAAACTAATGAATTAAAGTAAAGATTATCAAAATTCAGACTTTTTAAGGCATTTTACAGGAACAGGAGCCTCTGTCTTGCAAGATATTTACTCCTTTATTCAAAAAGTGTTAAGTTTGAAGTAAGATCAGTGAGATAACGTAAGGGGTTCACTGTCAGCTTCTTGCCTTTGTGTCATATTTTAATTAATATTTAGGACACATTCTGGGATTAAAATGCATCTTCTAAACCAGAGTTTCAGATCCAATCTCAGTTTCGTTCCCTTCACGGACACAAAAATCATTTAATAGATCGATAGGTAGTAGTCAGATGTTATACACTGTCTCTAGTGGATCTCTACTGTTGTTTCAGAACCATGAACATCGCTGTTCTTTTGTGAGTGTGCGTCACAATTGGACACACAAGTTATTTTCTGTCATTATTTTATTTTATTTACAAAATTATTATTATTAACTTAAACCCTGGAAGCCTTTAAACACACTGTTAATCTCTGGCTCTTCATACGTCAACATGGTTGCATATTTAATTACACTTGTGTATTTAATGATTTCTTTCTTTCTTTCTTTCTTATTATCTTTTCTTATTGTGTTAGCTAACCACCACATGAACAGGATATTTTAAAAGTTACTTATGTAAATATATGGATATATAATTCTGGCCATCATTTATAATAGTGTATTTGTTTTTTAATTTTATCTCAATGAGGTGAAACTGACACAATAGCACCTCTGTTGAGCAGGTGGTCTTTAATGTGACCTTGTGTGTTCACATTAACCAATGTTAAGCAAACCAGTCCACTTTCCAGATGTGTTCTCTGGATGCGTCCACATCTGTACTTGAAGCTTTGACATCAGATGGACCAGGACGTGTGTTAATGTGAGGGTCTGAGCACTAAAGTTACCATAAACCTATATTTTTAGATATAAAATACATAAAAGACATGTAACTCCGATATGGACACATTTTGTAAAAAAATAAGCTGAATATTTGCCATTTTGTTGTTTGACATATGAATTCTCTACTGTAACTTCACGTCACTGCGTGTTTCTTGGTTTATTAAACCGATTTGATTTTATTTTGTATTGGAGAAAATGATTAGTGAATTTATCAAGTCAAGCCATAATGTGTGTGAAGGTTCTTAGTCATCCAGGTCATGTTAATCCAACAGGTGTTTAAAAAGAGGCTGGACGTTTTGAGAAGACGTTTCATCCGAGTAGCTTCATCAGTTCCAAGAGGCCGGTGGGAAGTTGAGGTTTAAATAGGAAACTCTTTGTGGAAAACACCTTCTGATTTAGCCGTAACGCATTTGCTACGACGCCATGATGCGACTCCACTCACCGCCAATTTTGTAGACGTCCTGCAGGGGCAGACGCAGGGGCTTGTCGGTGGGGCGGGAGGGGGGCAGGATGGAGTCCAGGGCCTCCAGCAGGGTGGTTCCTGAGGCACCACCCTCCTTACGCTCAACCTTCCAGCCTTTGAACCAGCTCATCTGAAACGCACACGGGAAAAGATTAGAGAAAAACCCCATTGGACGCGATGCCAGATAAACCACAGCAGCAGAGAAGAGACGACTGGTGGTCGCTCACCTTGTCGCTGGCCTCCAGCATGTTGTCTCCGTGCCATCCAGAGATGGGGACGAAGGCGACGGTGGCGGGGTTGTAGCCGATCTTCTTGATGTAGGCGCTGACCTCCTTGGTGATTTCCTCAAAGCGCTTCTGGCTGTAAGGGGGCTCGGTGGAGTCCATCTTGTTGACGCCGACGATGAGCTGCTTCACGCCCAGGGTGTAGGCGAGCAGGGCGTGCTCACGAGTCTGGCCGTTCTTGGAGATACCGGCCTCGAACTCACCCACACCGGCAGCGACGATCAGCACAGCGCAGTCAGCCTAGAAATCCACATTTTAGACGTGAGTACATGAGAACATACACACAACACAAATGTTGTCGTTGACCTTGCGGTTTGTTGTTGATAATTACCTGAGAGGTTCCAGTGATCATGTTCTTGATGAAGTCCCTGTGTCCGGGGGCATCAATGATGGTCACGTAGTACTTGCTGGTCTCAAACTTCCACAGAGCAATATCGATGGTGATACCACGCTCACGCTCGGCCTTCAGTTTGTCCAGCACCCAGGCGTACTTGAAGGAGCCCTTTCCCATCTGGACAACCAAACAGATGACGTTTAGGAAATAAAACTGTGCCTCTTCAAAGGAGTAAAACTACCTGAATTTGGGAAACGCCAATTTTCGTGTGTATTTAACATCTAATAAGTTAAAATATCTTTACCTAAATATGATGTAAAAGCAATTTCCTGATTTAGACCAGAAAATATCAAATTAAATGGGTCAACATCTAATAAATGAATAAATTAAAAGTATCAGACAACCAATTTGCATTCATTAAAAGCTTAGTTGTTTTATGTACCCATGATATTTAAGAGCTATTGTCCACTTTTTTACGACCTATATCCAAAATAAAACCGTATATTTTGTACTATTGTAGAAAACAGACACTACCCACATTGTAACAGTAGATGGCGGGTTTTGCTAAGGAATATGAGGGAGTATTTCCTTCCCTACCACCACGCCCGTTCCCCACTACCCCTATGCCGCATACGGCGTCACTGTGTGGGCCACAGTACCAACCTCAGCGGCCTCCTTCTCGAACTTCTCGATGGTTCTCTTGTCGATTCCTCCGCACTTGTAGATCAAGTGTCCGGTGGTGGTGGACTTGCCAGAGTCGACATGGCCAATGACCACGATGTTGATGTGGGTTTTTTCCTTTCCCATTTCGATTTACTGGTTATAAAACAACACGGGGGGGAGTTCGTTATAGTGCGTTCGGTCATATTTTAGGCTTAAATTAACCGTTTTCAAAAAATCGTGCGAGCCCACTGGACGCCATTTTGGCTCTGTTAACTAACGTTAGCCAACTGCCGCCCTCTGAATGACATAACCACAAAAAGGGAGTTTGTTTCACTTTAAAAACGTCAAATTTGTCTCTCAATTAAAGATAGAGATTGGTTTCCCCTGTACAAAATAAGCATTAAACATGCATTTCTTTTTCCATCTTGTCCGTGTCACAAACATAGCGGTAATAACTGTTAACTGCAGTGGCCATGCAGCTAGCAGTTCAGTACTGATTACACAGTTTGTTCATTTACTTATTTTATCGTGTCAAGTTAACAAGTCTCGGCAAATAGAAACATAAATTGCATTATTTCAAGTTTTAATTAATCATTTCCGATCACTTTCGACACTGATGATGAGTCATGCGTCATGCGTCGGGTGGATGCCGGCTCCTCGCTCGGCCTCCATGTTGTGCCGGGAGCGCAGAGCCGCCATGTTGTCGTCAACATGATGCAAGCGCGCACCCTGACACCCGTATAGCCCAGCATTGGGCAGAAGCTATGCGCGTTCACGAGGGCAGAAAGGAGTAACCATGACTGGCAGAAACAATCTGGCAACTCGATTTTTCCTTTTTGGTTGATATTCATCCTTTTCGGACCTCATTGGTGCACATATTTTAGAAGAAATCGAGGAAGAAGCATGTTAAGGCCATTCTGAATACACCACAAGCTTCACAAAATTGGAAATATTCACAAGGTGAGCTAGCATGCCTTTTACAATTATGCTTGTAAAAAATCTTAAATTTAGATAAGCAAGCATCCGAGGTTGGTGCATTTCTGGCTTGGGCAAACGCAGGCTCATCCGCAGTGTCTCACCTTGAATATTCGGCTTTAAAGAGAAAAGCATGCATTTAACATTATTCAGAGCCCGATCTGTAAAAAAAAATAAGATTACATCTCACCAACCTGTGCCCGGCAACTACCAAGATGTCCCCTGCTTTAACGATGGCAAAAAAAGGACAGAATGTGATCCGTCCTGAGTTTTTATACTGAACCAGGGGAGAGGGAGGGAGGGCTGTGTATGATCTTGCTGGTGTCAGACTAAAATAAGGAGTGCCATTGGCTGGCGCTACATAACTCCTATCGAGGCGATTGGATGTCAAGTGCATCACTGGACTCGGATGGCATGGGCAAAAAAAATAAAAAAAATAAAAAAACGAAACAGCTGCAACAGTCAGAGGCTCGCCTGTGACTGCCCAAAAACCTTAGTGCTGACGGCATAAAGAGGACCAAGACGAGCCAAATTCAATTTTTTCAAAGACATTTATTTTAATGTTACCAGCAGCTTTCTTTCCAATTAAATTTGTGGCATTTCAACAAGATACAGTTCTAAACCATTTTCCAACTTAAACTTAACTGAGAAGAGGCACTGTCATTGTGATTCAGGTACGCGACAATGCCACAGAGTTCTTTTTCCTGCGAAAACTTTTGCGATGGGTTTTAATCAGCATAAGCCAGTCCTTTAGTAGAGAGCTTTGCCTCAGAGAAGATGATCCAGGGTTGAGGGAAGATGTCGGGGAAGGGGTGGCCCGCTGCTGCCGGCACACTTCTTGTTGCTGGATGTCCTGCACGACAATTCATTTCTTCTTCTGGGCCTTCTCTGCAGCCTTGGTTGTCTTTCCGGAGACTTCCTTGTACTCGACGGTCTTGATGACACCGACGGCGACCGTCTGCCTCATGTCACGGACAGCGAAACGTCCTGTAATGGGGTGAGCAGATGTTAGAAATGCATCCATGATCATCGTGTGTGTGTTGTTATGAAGCATGCACAGAGTGGTAGTAACGGGCTTTGAAGGGTATGAATTTACCAAGGGGAGCGTAGGTGGAGAAGGGCTCCACAACCATGGGCTTCTGTGGGATCAGCTTCACAATGGCGGCGTCTCCAGACTTGACGAACTTGGGGCGGTCCTCCATCTTCTTGCCGGTACGACGGTCGATCTTCTCAACCAGCTCCTTGAACTTGCAGGCGATGTGAGCGGTGTGGCAGTCCAGCACGGGGGCGTATCCCTCGGAGATCTGGCCAGGGTGGTTCAGGATGATGACCTGGGGGGGGGACGCACCGAGAGTTAGATTTCTACCAAACACAACTTGGGACACAAGTAGAGGCTTTACACTGTCATGGTCAGAACACCAACCTGGGCGTTGAAGCTGTCAGCACCCTTGGGTGGGTCGCTCTTGCTGTCACCAGCCACGTATCCACGACGGATTTCCTTGACGGACACGTTCTTGACGTTGAAGCCGACGTTGTCACCGGGCACAGCTTCGGGCAGAGACTCGTGGTGCATCTCAACGGACTTGACCTCAGTGGTCAGCATGGGGGGAGCGAAGGTGACGACCATGGAGGGCTTCAGGACGCCAGTCTCAACACGGCCGACGGGTACAGTTCCAATACCTTAAAGAAAATATAATAATTCATTAAACAAACACTCTACAGTGCAATCAGACGGTTTCATCTCTGAGGCCGAGTTCTTACCGCCGATTTTGTAGACGTCCTGCAGGGGCAGACGCAGGGGCTTTGAGGTGGGGCGGGCGGGTGGCAGGATGGCATCAAGAGCCTCCAGCAGGGTGGTTCCGCTGGCATTGCCCTCCTTACGCTCGATCTTCCATCCCTTGAACCAGGGCATCTGCAATCAAGAGAGACAAGTTAGTCCATGTCCGCATGAATCACATCTGCAAGAGGAGCACTACATGACCGTGGTCAAACTATATCCTCACCTTGTCGCTGGCCTCCAGCATGTTGTCTCCGTGCCATCCAGAGATGGGGACGAAGGCAACGGTGGCGGGGTTGTAGCCGATCTTCTTGATGTAGGCGCCGACTTCCTTGGTGATTTCCTCGTAACGGGCCTGGTTGTAAGGGGGCTCGGTGGAGTCCATCTTGTTGACGCCGACGATGAGCTGCTTCACGCCCAGGGTGAAGGCGAGCAGGGCGTGCTCACGAGTCTGGCCGTTCTTGGAGATACCGGCCTCGAACTCACCAGTACCGGCGGCGACGATCAGCACAGCGCAGTCAGCCTAGAAATCCACATTGAAGCCGTGAGTACATGAGAACATACACACACAACACAAATGTTGTCGTTGACCTTGCAGTTTGTTGATGATAATCACCTGAGAGGTTCCAGTGATCATGTTCTTGATGAAGTCCCTGTGTCCGGGGGCATCAATGATGGTCACGTAGTACTTGCTGGTCTCAAACTTCCACAGAGCGATGTCGATGGTGATACCACGCTCACGCTCGGCCTTCAGTTTGTCCAGCACCCAGGCGTACTTGAAGGAGCCCTTGCCCATCTGTACAACAAAACAGAGTCGGTCAGAAAAGCTGAACAGATGAAGTTTAGGAAGTAAAATTGTGCCTCTGCAAAGGAGTAAAACTATGGCCATTTCCCATTATCCATGTTTATTTAACATCCACTACACACATTTCAACAGTGGATTCACAGGAACCAATCAGCAAGTATTAATTTGATATAAGGAAAAATTGTTTAATAGGCCTCAACTGACAGAGCAGCTGTATTAAGTATTTGTATTCAATATCTGACATGCCCAACATTACCCATATGTAGAAGCAGAATTTAAAGTGGTTTAATTATTTTAAGATTATTTTTTGACTTGATTTTAAATAATCTGACAACAATGATCATTTATTGTCAAATACACAATGTCTCTTTCACCGGCCTGAGGCCTCCACTGAGGAAAAAATGCTGAGTCACCATCCAACGTTAAGCCCCACCCAGCGTGCGCGCACACGAACGTTACACCCTCGTGCCGGGCAGTTGAGCTCAGTGGAGACTCCTGACGCCGCCATTTTGGATTCGACTTTAGTGGCATTCAAAGATTATTCAGGAAAAAAAAAATACCAATAAAGTGTAAAAGCTCTTACCTCAGCGGCTTCCTTCTCGAACTTCTCGATGGTTCTCTTGTCGATTCCTCCGCACTTGTAGATCAAGTGTCCGGTAGAGGTGGACTTGCCGGAGTCGACATGGCCAATGACCACGATGTTGATGTGGATCTTTTCCTTTCCCATTTTGATTTACTGGTAATAAAAAAAAATAACACGGGGGAATTCGTTAATGGCGTGTTTACAATCATATTTCAGGCTTACATTAACCTTTTTTTTGGAAAATCGTGTGAGCCCACCGGACGCCATTTTGGCGTTTTGATCAACTAACGTTAACGAACTGCCACCCGATAAATGACATAACCACATTTCCCACCGTTATAGTTTTATGTAAAAACCGTTAGGGTTGGACTTTTAAGGGCGCCATCTTTTATTAATTAGCCTAGATAGCATGGCGGAGTGTAGCTTTCCTGTGGCATACGGCCCGGCTTAATTTGAATACCACGCCGGCACTGGGCCATTAAGTATCACACCGTTATTCCCATCAATTAGACAAATGAAATGTATATTAAAGCCTTCTACCGTCAGTTATAGTTACAAGTGCTGGGGAGGGTGAGAAACAAGCAGGCTGCGGCTGCTACTACTAGGCCTCACTCGGCCACAGGCCAAACGAGACACGTGTTACTCCAAGGGCCACGTCGGATAAAGTTACAAAGATCGCCAAATATTCAGAAGCCATCCTATCCAGAATTGCCCCTCAACACCTGTCGCTGAAAAATACGAGCAGTTGTTCTCATGGAGGACGGCGGAAGAAATACCATTTAAGCATCCTAAGGTCTCCGCTTTCGGAGCGCCCCCCCTCTTTGTTCCTTTCCTCCACATTTTTTTCCTCCTCCCTCACAAAAAAGAAACCGCGTTAAAAAGTTAAAAATACGACTAACAAAACTCCACAAATACACAATACATGTTTACACTGTCAACTGAAGTAGCACGATCGATAGCTTTTAATATTTTAAGAGGTAAATCTTTGATTTAAAAAAAATCCACAGGTTAATGGCAAGTTACTTAACTGCGAGGGAAACCGGCGAACTTTTGAGTAAAATGTTCATTTCTGTTTTTTTAAAGTAATAAAAGAAGACATTTTGCTCTCCATATAAACCGGCGGATGAATCAAAGCTGTGCTTACCGGTGTTTCTGGGTTTTCTCGGCCAAAGCTGCTGCCCCTAGCCAGGTAACAGAAAGAGGAAGAATGGGCTCGGACCGGGGGCTTTTATACCAGATGGGAGGCGGCCTGACTTCCCCGTCGCCCTCCCCGGTGCGAACCCCGCAAATCACACACATTCCTGCAAAAAACGTCAGCACGAAGCCGGATGAAGCCCTCGAACATGTATGTATGTATGTATGAAGCAGTCTCGCCACAGACCCACAGAAAAAAGACACGGAAAGAAATCTGCAATAACACCGAGGCGGGATACACGTACAAGATTTGTTAGTTATTGTTAACGAGCGGCTGGATTTTTTCCACTTTCCTCGCTACTAATAAGCTATAAATATATTATAAATATATATATATGTCAAAATATGTCACAAATAACAAGCCAATTAATGCTGGTGAAGAAATAAATATATATTTGCCCCTTTAAGCTCGTTTGCCACTTTATTAGGAACACTAGTAAATGCATTCCAGTGGTGTCTTTATGAAGGTTGTTATATTCCTATTTTTGACATTCATGAGGGTTATGGTATTAAAAAATTGTTCAAATAAATAAATAAACAAACAAGAGAGCTGTTTCTTTCATTCATATATGGCCACATAACCCATTATAGTCAGTGGACTCAGCTACATAACAGAAACGCTTTTAATTCAATCAAGTTTATCAGCGCTCGCATCCTCCAAAATGACCAAAATCACCACCTTTCTGACGCCGTTTCAACACAAATGGGACATTTAAACATTCACAAACGAGGCTTTACTGTAGGATTGTTCACTAGTGTACCTAATGTTTAGGCAAGTTAGTGTATTCATTCATAGTGTGTCCCTGATTTTGCGTGTTGCATGGAGCCTCGCAGCCTCAAACGTCCCATATGACCGTCTGCACGGATGGCAACGTGCATTTTCTAAATGTTTAATTTAATGTCACGATCAAACAAACCTCACCCCTCACCCGTCTTCCCTCCCACCGAGTCTCCCACCTCCTAGGTAGCACCGGTTTGCTGATAAGATTATTTAAATCCCGGGCGAGATTTGCATTCAAACGGGGGGCCAGGCTGTGAAAAGATGAACTCCCGCTGGTTCCAAGACACCTTATCTCTCGGGCATTTACATTCCCTGCAGACGCGTGCCTGAATTAAAGAAGACGCTCTCTCGGGGTGGAGCCGCGAGTTTAGTTTATAACCCACAGAAATCATAATGGCTTATGTGAGACACTAGTTCTCATCTGAAGCATCTTTAAGTGTGTGGTTAATTTCTACCCCTCCATTACGCTGCGATTTAAACAAGCCCTAGAGACCGTCTTGTTGGTTATTAGGATGCTTCTCGAGGGAGGTGAGGAGGTCAGATTCTGCCTCTTCCCTCCATCACTGTGGCATCTTGCCCAGTATAGAAGCAGCTGGCATCCTCTGGTGCTGCTCTCTAACAACTCGCTCAGCTTCCTCTGCAGTTCAGGTGACAACCCCTTCAACTTGGCAGCTGCTGCTTTCCGTCAGCGCAGCAGCGAGGGAGGGGTGGGGCGGACGGACGGGGGGGTGGGGTGGTGGTGGTGAAGCGGAGCGAAGAGTTGGCGACAGAGATAAAGGCAGGGGAGGGTAGAGATAAAAAAGACTTGGCAGGCTTCAAATTGCGAAGTGAAGAGCGTAGAGGAGTAGAAGTTGGGTTAGTAAAGTTAACGTGGAGCCTGGAAAGTCTTGGGTCTTTGATAAATGTTGTGCACACGGCAGCTTGTTGAGCAAGTTCTGTTCTGGTTAGTCACGTTAAATATAACCCGTCAGACTGGGCTGGGATTTCAGTGACCTGTGAGGAGACACGCCAATAATAAACACACATAGAGAGTTTCAGTAACACATAGTATCTTTTCAACGTCTTCTTTTTGTTGTATATTCTTGTGTAAATCTGCACTATTGTGACTGGGAAATCTGCCATACGTGGGATAAATAAACAATGTCTTGTGTCTTAATCATGAAATAAGACGTAAGAACTGCCCTTGTTTACCAGGGTCCATTACATAAATTAATCACTTCTCCTCCAGTAATGTGTTTAGAAAAAATAAATAGCTTCTTGCTTATTTTTTCCAAGTGGTTCATCAATAACACAAAATACCCCAGCATATATTCTTAGCAGGTAAACAGAAACCCCAGAAAACATGTGGTCCACCTAGGTTTCGCTTTCTATGAACAGACTTTCAGTGAATTGTAAATAAGCAAACAAGAGATATTTGTAAGCCTTTATTTTTTGCATCTGATAGCTTTAGCAAAAGGGTGCAACATAGGATAAAAACCTGAGAATCAAACAGAAATGTCTTGACACAATAAATCAGACTCTAGCACTAAAAATACGTGTACATATATATGTAATTAGAGCGAATATACACATTTTATAGTTGACATTAGTCCGACAGAAATGCTGGCACCACACGTATAAAAGGCTGAGCAAAGAAAAACTTGCCCCAGAACACCTGACTTGTTTCACAAGAAAACTGGCTAACACCCAGGAAATAAGGCCAAGCTACCATTTAACTTTTTTTCATTTTGTGTACATTATATTTAAAATGTGTTCCTACCATTTTCATTTTTACTGAAAATGTTTGTAAAAATGGGAAATGATTAGTGAAAAAGCAGTAGGATTATTCTATTTTATTTAAAGTTTTACTAGGAAAATGCCCCATTCTTTCTTATATTTCTGAATTTCTTTGATTGACCTCTGTGTCCTATTTAATTTCTATTCTGGTAACTGGTTTTTCGTGACTTGTGCATCTTGTCTTATTAAATAACCTGATTGTTAGCATTGTTGTTGTTAGCCAAAGAAGCATTATTGGGTTTTTGTCTCCTTTCCGCCCACCATTTTTTCTGCACTGTGGCTCCATTCACTGAGATCGTCTTTACGCTCACCAGTTAACGCAGAATGAATGGCGCCCCCTTGTGGTATTTGTATTTGTGTAAATTTATTATAAGATTGTGAGTACATCGTAAGCTCGCGAGCAAAGTTTATGTGAACGCTGCGTAAAAGTCCTTTAATTTTCAACAAAGATGTTTACATTTAACATGAATGTAGCATGCTAACTTGCTAATGTGTGCTAACATGACATGGGTGAATTTTGCTTCTATTTAGCCATGCTAGCAAAATTATCTAAACAAGTAAATCCTCAACATGAGACGGGCAGTTTGCCCAATATTAGTTGAGATATTTCACTTAAAATAATGATTTTTTGACTCATCCTGTTGCAGACTGTCGCTGTGATTTGTCTATAACGTGTATATATGTGAGCTGCATTTCAGGAAAATACAGCCTCAGAGCATTGAGACATTAACCAGCAGCTCTGCTCATAAAGATTCTGCCTGTTAATGATATAATGACTGAAGAGAGCGAAGTACAGCAGCTGTGCTCTTTATTCAGGCACCAACTAGGACAGGGCAGCAGAGAGGGAGGAAGTATGAGTGCGTCTGTGGTTGTCAGTGTGCACGATTGGGAGAATGTGATTCAACAGGCCGACAGTATCTGGCAGCACGTCAGTGGTGAGTCATCTGGTATGAGTGGTGGTCATAGCAACAGGAGGTCTGAACGTCTAACTAGAGAAGAGAAAAACATGTTAAGCCCCTTCCTTTGATGTATCTTCCTATAGATTCTGATTTTGGCACTTGACGGCCTGACAGACTGTATCATTGTAGAAGCTTCAGCTCAAAGACAAGTTTTGGTCTACTCACGTAAAGACCGATTTCTGAAATTTCAATCAAACAAATCAAATGTGTTGTTACACGATTGTTAATAGAAGCGCATATGTGAATTAGTCCTAAGTCATGTTTGGGAAATTGCATCGACCAGAGAAGGCATGTGCGACTGTATTTATATGCAGTTTGTGTAGCGATCTCCCACAGTTTTTTTTACTGATCATGGCAGCGCTCTGCATCCGAGGAGAAGAGGAGATTTGACAGCAGATATTGGGCTCTGTGCAGGACACAGTGATTTATTGTAATGTCAGCAGCCTTTTGAAAGAACGGGGGTTATGCCCGGTCCATTCTTCAGGTCAACAACAAACTGAAAACGTTAAAAAAAAATACACCATGCCGTCCATTGTTTATCTGCAATGTACACAATGATGTATGAGGGCAGCTCTCACAGTGGGAGGTCCGTGTGAAAGAGCATAAAAGACGAGTTGACCCGAGTCTGAAAATGGCATTTACATACAGCCAATTGCATCAGTTCTGCAACAGAAAAATAATTAATACAATAATAATTAAATATAATATATATTAAATAATAATATATCAAATATAATATATGTAAAAAGCTTGTGGTTCTGTAAAGCCTCTTGAGACAATGTTTAGCATTATTGGGGCAAATATTTCACTTAATTTAATAAATAATTGACTAATATCTATATGTACTTACAACAGAACCTCAGTTAAGGAAAGTTCAGTGTATTTTTTTATTATTGTTATTTCTGCAGGATCTCCTCCATTTGGTAAAAGTAGTCAAGAAAAAAATGTCCACATAGCCTTAGAATGTCGAAATAATAGGAACACATGTCCACACAACACAATAAAGGTCAATACTACTAAAAAGCACAACCTCACAGCTGAATAAGTCGAACTATAAGTTAAATTCAATTGCCTGGAGCAACATTCATTTCTACTGTTAACCTATGTTTAGATGGTGTTTATCATTTTAAGTATGTGGAAAGTTTATACTAACTAATGTCCTCGCAATGTTGTGTTTGTATAAAACATTAAAATTGGTGTTTTAAAAATTAAAAACTGGTGATGTGATGGTTTTCAGGACTTAAAATACATCTACTAAACTTTAATAGTTCAGCATTCAGCAACTGACTGATTTACTCCTGTTAGTTATAACATGATTAGCTGTGATCAGATCAGGTCAATATGCTGATTATTCTCTTGATTGAATCAATTGTTGATTTGTTTAAAAAAAAAAAAATCACTGGACTTGTTTCTGCTTAAATGGGAAAAGCTGGAACAAGCAAATGTTTGCTTTCTTTAAATAAAGGGTGATAATCAAGATGGTTGTAATCAAATCATTGTTCCAGCTCTGCTTATTTTCACAATTAAGCATTTTAACAGTATGTCTTACTCTGTAAAAAAACTTTATCTGTTGGGTAATTGCAGCTAATGGGTGAATATAGTGCATGTGATAATAACTTTATATCATTTACAAAAAAACAACTTACACATTTTCTAACTGTTGACTAATATTTGACGAACAAAAAGGATAAATTTACCTTTAAAATGTGTCAGGATATAAAAGGAACGCAGACATCTCAGCTGCCAACGTAGGACTCATGTAACTTAATAATAATAATAAAATATAACACACATATACTAGTGGATTCTTTTAAAGATTTACTTGTATCATGTGAAAAATGCAGATTCTTTTAACTTGTCACGACCTAAAAATAACTAATCTGAAAAGGGGAGATTTCTCTCTGGTGGAAATACACGTGAGCGTCAAATAAAAATAATAATGTGTTTTGTTGCGCCTGCACAGAAAATGTCCACATACATTTCGACCATAAAGGAGTGGATATGGTTATAATGAATTAATAGTTTAGTAAGAGGCAGCATCAGCTTAGATCTGGAGTCTTCTTGCTCTGCCAGTAAGGAGGGAACATGGCTGTTTCTGTGTGGGTGCAGGACAAAAAAGACTGATTCTGATTCCTGCCAACATTCAGAAAATCCCACGTCATTGGTATTCATGTGCCTACAGGCAGAGTTTAATGTAACTCAATCTGAATTGCAATGTCAGCAAACTGTATGTAAATGTGTCAATCGGGGGAAATAGTTAATGCAAATAAAGCAAATTAGCAACACACTGCCGGGTTCCTCGTCTCCTGTTGGCCACTGCTCCCACACTTGTGAGCGCCCGGTTCACACTTGCTAACAAAGCGCTGCCTTTTCTTTTCATGTGCGCGCTTTGGTCTGTTTCACACCCCACGTGTTAAGAAGGAGAAGTGTTTATTGCAGGAATATCACAGCATTCATGTTGGATTAGTTTGGTCACCTCAGGCTCTGATGGCAAAACCACCTCCTTAAATTGCCTCTTTTGTGTGTTTCCTTACAACAACTGGACCTGAAAAAAGACAAAAAAATATTCCTGCTTCAAGCAGTGGATATTGTAATGGAACTAGTTTATGTCTTTGTGCGTAAACATTCATGAATTGCACTTGAATAAAAACATGTCTTTGCAAATCAAACTGGTCTCTTACCAGTTCTTTGTCATCTTGATGTAGACTTCGGGTTGTATTTTGTTGTATGAAAAAATGCTTTAAAAATAAAGTTTAATTTGATTTGAAAGCAATAATACATTACAATAATAATGAAGTGGTGTAGGCAAAAAAAAAAAAAGAAGATATTCCTTAAGGGAAATGTTTGTTGTTCAGTATGTGATGAACAACCTGAGCTCAGCAATACTCTGCTGAAGCCACTTTACTTTAAAATGCATACGTCTTGCTTCATAAATACATATAACCCTGAGTTTAGTCTTGTTTAAATCATTAAAATGGCATTTAAATGTGAAACTATATAAAAAGAGATGTCAACATTTGATCTGTTGCCTTTCATAATGAGATACATGCTACTTACTCAGTGCTAACATGTAGATAAATGCTAAGTTAATATTTACCACAGAGGAAAGCATCCATCGAGTTGACAATTTTGTTTTATAGGAAAATTAAATAAATATTCCCAACAATACACGTTTAAATAATATGATTAAACAAGTTAATTAATCGTCATAGCTAAATGCTTCTTTTTTGTGTTAAATGCTTTTACTGTTTGACATTTTTAACACCAAGGAAAACATGAGACGTGTTTCTCTATGAGACAAATATTTTAAACAATAAACCTTTAAATTAGCTGATTAAATAACAGCTATGTTACCATGCCAACGACATGTAGCTCAATGCATTTATTGTTTTGACAGTGAGGAAAACACATGTCGAGGTCATGGTTTTATTTTAAAGAGGCACGAAAGAGCTACGAGTCTTTCATGAAAAAATCGATATAGGTTCAAGTCGCTTTTAATTGAATAAAAGCCAAAATAGCATGCTAATAAAAGCTGTTTAGTCAGGTCATGTAATATCGCTTGACGAAAATAGTCGCATATAACCACCAATAAAATATGTGGAGAAGAGAAATTGCAAATCGTCTTCACGTATGACGCATTTATGATAAATAACTTAACAACGAAGAACTATTTTTATTAAGCCAATAAACACAAGAAAGTAGCAATAAACGTGTAGGCGTATAACCACGCGTATAACACGGACAGGGGGAAGATAATTCGTGTAACCCCACCCGGATGATTAAATTAACATCCGGGTCATTCATCCTCAGGCGTCTGACGCAAGTGTCATGAAACAAAACAGAGCCCTCTCACGTAGACCTACGCCTTAACTGTTTAGGCTTTTACACTTTACATAATAATACATTCAATATAAATTAGCTTGAGAACCCGAGCTGTCTTACCTTCCTTTTATTTTGTAATTATATTGTTGAAAGAGTCCCTAAAAAATGACTTCTAAAACTTTCATAAACGGATGCATCTTACATCTTCTCATTGATAAATAAGCAAAATTCTTCATTTAGCCACATGGCATATCCACAAATAATCAAAAAAAAATCCTCTCTATCTTTGAAAATGAGGTCAAGTAAAATGTATTGATATATCTGAATGTTTGTAGCCTCCTAGTGGTTGTCGTTGCACTGGATTGTATTTCTTAATAAAGTTTATTTAAAAAAAAAAGAACAGCGCACTCCACCCACTATGTAAAACTACAGCGTATTAGAAAAGAATGAAAACAACAATAAAAAACAACTTAACAGTGGAACATTTTTTTTCTGTGTTTTATGAATTTATATAACTTATTTGTAAAAAAAAAAAAAAAAAAAAAAAAAAAATGAATTTTTTTTTTTGTCTTAAACTGATGTTTTTTCTGATTATTTCGAAACACACAAGCAGTATATTACGAAAATTCACACTAATACTAAAATCCACCATATTTAGGTTAACATGCAAAGATATAGCTTGATATTTGATGAGGAATGGTTATAAAATATAAGTTTATATTTCTCATTAAATGTCAAGATAACTCAACTGTGAAACCTTGTGGTCGTAGAGAGGAACAGCAGCTTGTTCCTCAGCTTCTCTGTCTATGGACATCGACTAATGAATGCGTTTTATTTCATTTAATAACAGTGATTAATAAAAAAAATTTAAAAAGTCAGAGAGCAGTCTATTGTTTTATTCAGAGACATTTAAAGTATCAGCAGATAATATTAATTGTTGGAAGAAATACAACATTGGTAAAAAGAAAAAAACAAACACATTATTCTCTTTTCACGACCCAAGTAGGAATTTCTATAGTTACACATCTAAAAATATTATTCTTTTATTTGGTTTTCAGGCCAAATGAAGAGATTTAGCATAAATGCAAAAGAGTCGAATTCCCCCACGGAAACAAGACAAACAAACTACATTTATACATGAATCAAGATATAAACATTTTAATTGAACGTTAAGGAAACGATGAAGCCAACCTTCAGTGAGTGTGCTTCATCACTTTGCATACATTTTGTGTGAAGAATTTGCATTAAAAAGAGTTTCTGAATAAAATTAAGTGAAAAAAAATGACACAAAAATCCTTTCACATGACGCTCATTTTATTTATTTTCCAAGAAAAACATCGTCTTCACAATAAAAAATTACATCTTAATGACGTCACCCGAGCTCAGAAAGTAAATAAATTAATAAAACAACATCTCTTCAAAATCCCAGAGCACCGTGATGTACGGTTTGAGTTGACAAAGACGATGAGGGTTTCTGCATCTTATAAAATCTGGAATTACTGGAAATGGATGAAATGCAGCATCTGAACAATTTGATGAACACATACATAACGATTAAAAACGTAAAAAGTCACATTTTACACTGAAGATGTTCAAACGCTGGCAGCAGAAGGTGCTTTAAGTTTAACAAAACGGACAAACCCGCCTGATGGGAAAACTCAAGTTACTGGTGCTGGTACAAACTTTAAGGCATTTGTGGTATTTTTTAAGTGAAAAGTGCTTCTTCTTTTGGTCCAACTGGACAGAGGCAGGTGTAAACGAAGCAGCTCTTGCACTGCGATAAAAACTCCTATTGTGTCTAGTGTATGTTCACAAAGCATTTGTTCCAATGATAAAAATTAAGAAAGAGCTGTACCTGAGCTCTGATAAAAAAAAGAAGTAGTAGTAATAAAAGAAGAAAGAAAGATTGCATGTAAACATGATTTTTTAAGGCAGTGTGAATCCAGTCAGTGTTTCCTGAATACTTTAACACTTAAACATTATTTTTTTATCTAAACACAAACACTAGAGGCTATGAAGTGTTTTGTTCTCTAGACTCAACCCCAGAGATGATAGAAAAAAAGCAAAAAGCTACGGTGTCAGTCGTTGAGATCAAGATGTAGTCACATAAAAACGCTAACGATGCTTATTTCTTATTTATCCCTCAGGTCGGTTCGTTTAATCTTTTTTTCTGTTTGTTCTCAACTCTCTTCACAAACAGAGCGGTCTCACCTGACTGCATTTTATCCACGGACCGATGGGAAGACCCGTATAATTTTATCATTAATTAAATTTGGAAGAGTGTGAGCAGCTTAGAATCACCAGTTAACTTAACGAACATGCTAACGAACGTGCTTGAGGGAAAAGCCCCCGGTCTGTGTGACTTCTAACTCTCCTTTTTAAGGAGCGCTTAACACACCAGACCACTGCACAAAAATCCAATTTCTCCCACTAAATTATGACAAAACCACAAACCTGTAAGGATATTGTATCAATTGCTCCCTAAATCAGAAACATAATATAACAGACCAACCACCTTTTTAAACAAGTGGAGTTCAGATCTGCACCCAAACAGTTTCACATCTTGAACCATGTGTCCTTAGAGAACCAGCAGGTTAATCTTCTAATCAACCTCCTCTAATTACAGGAGGATCTGATCGTTATGTGAGTTTCCCCACTGGTCCTTCAGAACAGAATCTATATTCACTGTAAAAATAAGTTCAAACACTGCCACCTATAAGAGATAAAACACTGTAACAACCAGCGCTAACCCACTGTGGATACATATCGTGGCTCATATTGTGCGAATAATTCATACACTCCCATAACTGAAACATAATTTTTACAGAAGAGGTAGAACTCCAGATCTACATGTATCTATATACGACCGCTGAGCATTTGTTCCCGTTTCATTGAGAGATGGACCCGCTCCTGCGTTTGTCGGTCTCCGCCCTCTCCTCCTCCGTCACGGCCCACGGCTGGAGCTCGCCGCTGCCGAATATCGTGAAGACGATGGCGCCGCAGACGCCGATCCCCGCAGAGACCCAGAAAACCTTCCTCCAGCCGGCCAGAGTGTTCTGGAGAGGAGTTTACGAAGGTTAGCGACTTAAGACATGAGACGGAAAACAATGAATATACAAAATATACAAGAATACAACAGCACTCTGACATTCAGCGTATATACAGCGTGGGTTGGGAATTAAAGCAACGCTAAAATAGTATATAATATAAATGCTATTATTATTATTAAGATATTAGATATGGACAAGTTTAGTCTGAAAGTAATGCATTAAACATTAAAACCACCATCCTGTAAAGTAAATAACATTAATGCAAACCTTTAAACCATCTACAGTTCCTCTTCTGTTTATATATTTTTAATACATTTTATGTATTCTTGTGTTGTTTTCAGATTTTCCTGACCTATGTTTATGTTTATGTTTTCTAGGTTTTCATAATGCTACGGCAAACTTAGCATTAGTGCAAACTTTGCATTAATGTGGAATTTAAGAGACACTTTCTACAAGGAAAAGATCATTTTTTTTGTATAAATGTCTAAAGAAAAACTAAATCTATTAAACTTTTTAAAATAAAAATGGTTAAATGTGCTTTTTCCTTAACATTCGGAGACTAAAAGAGACTAAAACACAGAAAAAATAAAACAATTTAACTGTTTAAAATGAGCTACAAGAGGAGAAACAGCCATCCCACCGTGTCATTTTGTCGTACAGTAACACTTTACCTTAAATAAAAGAGGAATTAATTTCAGATTGACTCACGTCTTCGGTGAAATATCCCGTCGCGATCGGAGCCACGATTCCCGGGATGGTCCCGAACGTGTTGGTGATTCCCAGGAGGAATCCAGCGTATCTGCAGGAAGAGGAAAGACACGTTCAGCGCTCTCGTTTGAAAACCACGAGGGAATCGACATCCGAGTTTTCTGAGCCGGTGCATAGCGCTGACGTCACGCACCGGGGAGCGATGTCGATCTGGTTGATGAAGACTCCCGAGGCGCTGGTCCCTCCTATCGTGGTGGAGAGCGTGAGGAAAGTGACGGTGAGGATGTGGCTGCAGCCGGAGTAACTCACCAACACCAGGAAGACGGCCGGCAGGATCTGACCTGGACGGGGAGAGAGACGAGTCGGACTCAGCGTCATCAAGGACTCAGCTCAGATGTATCAGAGCAAACAGAATGAAAAAGAAGCTTCTTCTCCCTGAACTCTCACATGTAACAACGATGTGCAGTTTAAACGGACACTGATTAATCTGTCTTAACATATTTTTCTGCAACATTCTTTTTATATCATATTTTATATTTCCAATTCTCTATAAATAGTATCATTTGCACTATTTTGTATCTACTCTCTCATAACTCTCTTATCAGTCTCCTTATCCACTGTATAATAATGGACATTCTGATCTAAAGAAACTAATTTAATAAATGTTTGACTTTGTGTCTTTCTCTCAGAAAGTTCTTACAAAAAAAAATATCAACAAACAACACAGAGAGTATGAGAATTTATATTAAGAGAAGTTTCTAAAGACATTTAGCAAAATGCAAAAGCAGTGAAGCCGCAGTTTCACCCTTTATGGGGCCAAGGAACCATATTTGGTAACTTCAACACATTTTTAAACTGGTTTTCATTCAGCCAATCAGAGAAAATCGATTAAACATCCTCAGGTCTAATCAGGCTCTGATGGTCTACAAGGTCCACCTCTACATGAACTCTGAGCACAGCTAATTTATTAGGTACAACGAAGAAGAAGTATCCTGATGTTGTCTAATGTGATAATGTTGACAAGTGTCTGAGTAAGAATTAATGTTCTAATGCTCTAAAATACATGTTTATAGTTGTTTACCACTTAAGAACAAGGAACCATATGTGGTAAATTCATTAATCTTGATTTTCTCCATGAATATAAGTGTTTAAAACAGTCTTCTTATGTCCTAGAATGACACTCTAGGGTTCAATGAGTGTCTAATAAAGGGTTAAATGAATCTAAATATATATATTTATATGTAACTGACATTAAATATTCACTTTATCACTTTAAATTAAATACGGTGGCGTAAAGGGCCAAATAGATGAAATATTATAGGAAGAGGTCGGGATGAAAAATGAATAGCGAAGTCCTGTTTGTAATGTAGTTTTGAGTTTACATCATGTGTCACTGTCAAGTATTCAGAGCAGATCTGCTGATTTTCCTTCAAAAAACATGTAAATCCCAAACTAGGATCACACGTAAGCCTCAGACTTAGGCAGATTTTAATGATCCACGAGGGAAAATTACTTGGTCACAGTAGCTTAGTTACGCATGAAAGAAACACTCTCAAAAACCACAAGAAAAAAGAAAAACATAAAATAAAACTGGATTTATTTTTTGTTGTTAAGAAATAAAAAGGGATTTAATTTGTTAAAGAGAAAATATAATTTGTATGTATGTTTTTTTTAAATATGCATAAGTTACATCCTACATTAGAAATGTATTTTTTTTGTCTGAGAAATAATAATATAATAATTTTTCTGTTAGAAACCGATGTGTCATCACATCCCTAGGAAGAAGAAAAGCTCCCTGACCTATGAGCGTGAAGAGTTTTCGCACATTCGTGACGCTGAGGACTTTCTTCTCGATGAGTTTGTCCGCTACGACGCCCGACAGCGTCGACACCAACCAGGCTCCGAGGTAGGGCAGAGCGGACAGGAAACCGTTCTGATTCACAGAAAAAGAGGCGTCAGTCAGCAATTAAAAAATACTTTTTTTTTCCAACAATAAAATGTGTGTCAGAGGAACAAACTGGATGCTACTATATAATATCAGCTAATTAAAATATGTATAATGTGAAACAGGTGACACCATAAATATTCTTCCCTCCTTTAACTCAGTATTTATTAGATGCACATTTGGCCACGATCACAGCAAAGAGTCTTTCATTTTGAATCTATTCCTCTTTATTACACTGTAAAAGTGCGACGCCCAGTGGACAAATCAGGAATAGCAGTTATTTTATTTGGAGAAATGGCAGCTTCTATGTAGTTTTGGATCGTCCGGTGGAGTCGAATATATACTTCCCTGCTCTAGAGGATAAGTGATTATAGATAATAAAGATAAGACACATTCACTGCCCTTAGCTGGTCTTCATTTAACTCATTTTTTATGAAAGGTAGTTGATGAAACTTTATTATTGTTGCTAAGGCTCCAGAGTGTACCTTTTCGATCGGTGTATATTTGTATTTTTTTCTTATGTATTTGTGTATTTATATAATGTTTTGACTGAAATAAATATATTTAAATAAATAAAACTATGAGTCTACAAGCACCAGGGTAAATATAAATAAAGGGTAAATATTTAACAATATTATTTTTAATTAACTGACATAAGTTTGTAAAAATCTTTTTTCATCTGACAGCAAAGAGTTTTTTTTATAAATATTTTATTCTGAAAGTACATAAAATCATTTATGTTGCACAGTTTTCTATTTTTTTTTATTTTTTACTCTTGGCCAAATAAAGCTGATTCTGATTCAGTTCATAAAAAGGTGAAAAACATCCACGGGGGCTAAATACGATCAGATGAGAAAACCTCACCGACTGCAGGTCAAAGTGCAGGATGTTGTTCATGTAGGAGGGCAGGGAGGTGAGCAGGGTGTAGTACGACCAGTTGGCGCACATCTGGGTGACGATGATGGCCCACAGAGGCACAGACAGCAGCATGGACAGCACGGGCACGGACCAGCCGTGACCTGTACCCTGAAGAAAACAAATAACAAACAAAGAACAAGAAGAAGTTTTACAAATACAGTTTATCAGCTCTCTGGCTCCGGAGCACAATAAAAACAGAAACTATCGCAGCTACACACAATATATACAATAAAAGCACAAAAAATTAATGCTACTGTGGTTTCATGACGTAGAAACAACAAACAGAAACCTGAGGGGAAATGAGAGTAAAGTGAAGGCTGTGAGGGAAAATGGAAACAGGAAGTCAAATAAGGGAAGTGAGGAATAATACTTTAAAACTGCAAGAGAAAAAACAAACTCTCCAACATATGGGGCAGTAGATGAAAGGGTAAAGCTGAAGACTCATGTGAGAGCGTTTTAATGTGCACCTGAGGGCCGATGGCGTTTATGATGTAGTCTTTCTCCTCTTTGCTGATTCGAGGATGAGTGCGAGGATCATCTGACACCAAACTAAACCAGAACACGGCCCAGAGGCAACCGGCGCCCCCTGGAAAAAAAAAAATAATTAAAAGGTGTAATAAAACAGGGCACTCGTTTTTTAAGTAGCTTCTACCCAAGACAAGGCAAGTTTATTTATACAGGTCAGGATCCTCATCAGTGTGATGTACCTCACTCACCGAAAAGGTAGAAGACAGCCGGCCAGCCCAGGGCCTGGCAGATGTAGCCGGTGAGCGGCAGAGCTAAAAACGCCCCGAAGTTTCCTCCCGATCCCGACAGGGTCATGAGACGAGAGCGCTCCAGAGGAGGAGCCCAGCGAGCCCACATCGCCATCATGGCCGGGTACGTCACTCCCTGCAGAGATATACAAATATACTCAACTCAAACTTTATTTATAGACTTTTTAAGTGCTGTACAGGATGGTAAAATGTATTTATACAATGATGCAATTATAATAAATAAAACATACACTGAAATACACAAACACAGTGCAATAAAATAGAATGAAATAAAACTTAAATTCGATTAAAAGCCAGGAAGAAGAGGTGTGTCTTTAGGGAGAATTTAAAAAGTCAGTCGATCCCATGGAGCAGATGTGCCAGGGCTGATTGTTCCAGTGGACTCCTGTGGTTTTTAGCCTCGTTTTAAGGGCTACAAGTAACAGCTGATTAGAAGATCTCAGTGTGTTTACATGCACAGCTTAATGGAGCTCTGCTCGAAATTCGACTTTTCTGAATCTGGTCCTTGTTCCAGTTTACATGCAACCGAGGAAATCGAATAACCAGGCGGGAACATGTCCTCCTCCTCCACACTAGGTGGCGATATGTGTCTATTCAACAGCTTTCAGTTGACCTATTATGTCATATCATAAACAAGAATCGTTCATGCAGCAGAGCGACATTTCAACAACAACCAGATGGATAACAGTTCAGCTTTTTTAATCTGTGTGCTGCTACTTCTGGTGCAGATAAGATATCGCTATCCCTCAGACGGTTCTTCTACCGACTCTGTTTACCTTCTTCTTCTGCGATCAGCTTTGTTGGATGTTTTTGTGCAGTGTATGCGCACACACGTTGTCCAGTTAAAGTCAGATTAAGTCGTACACATGGGCATCTTAATTGGATGTGGAGAACTTGTGTTTACATGCACTTGAGTTGTCCGGTTAAAGTCGTACTAAGACAATAATTAGATTTTCACATGCATGTAAACGTACACAGTGATCTTGCAGGGAAGGGCTTCAAAAACAAGGAGCCAACGCAGCGAAGCTAGTCACGTTTTCCGGTGAGGATACGGGGAAGCTGCATTTTGTGATTTGAAATTAACAAAAACTCAAAGAAAAATGTGTTTTTTTTTTTTTTTACCAGCAAACAAATGAGAAGCTTCCTCCTACCTCTCCGAAGCCCTCCAATGCCCGCAGAGCGAACAGCCAGTACGACCCCATCCTTGCAGCCAGAGGGGTGAGGACGGTGAGGGCCGCCGTGCCCAGCACCCCCAAACCCAGGAAGAGCTTCCCCCCGTAGTGTCCGGACAGGTAGCCCCCCGGGATCTGAGTGCACAGGTAGCCGAAGAAGAAGGCTCCCAGCAGCCAGCCCTGGGTCTCCGAGTCCCAGGGGTACTGAGGGACCTGGAGACCAGGGAAGAGACGAGTATACTGTTACAGGGACGAATGCATACGATATGAATCCAAATCAAATAAATAAATAAATACATGAATATTTTAAGGTAAAAAGCGTCACCCCATCAGGCTGCTGGAAGGTGTCGCTGGTGTTTTCCGCCCCCGACGAACGCGGACACGCCGCCGGTACGACGGAGTGGTTCTCCCACGGTTTGGGGTCGGTGTTGTTCACCATGGCGACCATGGCGACGCTGAGGTTGACGCGGAGGCCGTAGACGACGGAGAAGCCGAAGAACATCAGGACGGCGAGGTTGAGCCGAGCCGAGCAGCACTGAGGAGGAACTGGACGCGAGACGACGTTCACGTTTAGATTTTAGGAGAAAGAAAAATTAAAACAATTATGTGATTGCTGCATTTAACTTCACCTCTCATTTAGTTCACTCTCTAAACATCAACAAAAACAAACAAGACAACTAGATTAAAATATCTCAAAGTTAGAATAAATCAGAATAAATTAAGAAGTGAATAAGTAGAAAATAGCAGTGGCAGCAGTTGTGCTAAAGTGCTGTTAGTTGTAATAGTTTATCTTTAACTTTTTTCACGCTTGACTTCACAAAAAAATGCTTTTCAGCTGTTAATAAGTTCTTACATCTGTGTATCTCATTAACGATGTTCATTCATTATGTAATTAGAGGTTAGATCATTAATAGTGTGCATTTACTGCACAGGCACAGGTTCCACTTGTATAAGATCATGTGTCGGAACTAATCTGCCTGAGGTTGGACGAGTAGAGAGAAGGAGAAATGACCACGATACAAAGAAGGCGAGAGTTCATGAAGTACTGGCTGATATAGTAGCGGTTAGAGAGCCACTTTTGGGTCAAAGAGTTTCCTCATGTGGGATTAATAGAAGGAAGTGATTTAAACTTTTCCATTGTTTCTGCTTTAATATTTCCTGCAGCTTCTCCATCTTTGCAATTTTCTAAACGATCAGTAAAGAAAAAGGTGAGGTTAACTGAGGAGGTTCAGAGACAGACTTTTCTATACATCTTTCATTTCATTTTTCTGTCGGATGATGAGTGTTGTGTATTTTTATTTATACTGTAGTAGTAGATAAAGTTGTAGTATTTATTGTCTGTGAGTTGTCGGCATATGTGTTGCATAGAGGGACTAGAACTAAGAGTATTTAACGAGTATTAAAACCATGCATGTTTTTCTTTCTTATAACGAGGAGGTGACAATAAATAAACATGAATCTTGAATCTGATCAAACCAGATGTTTCTCTGTTGGTTCCTTATTTAACTAAATCTTCCTTTCCTCCAGCTGTACAACAACTCACCTCTCTGTAACTTATTTACTTTTGTCTCTAGTGCTAATTTTGTAATATTGTTGCTCATTCAATTTTATTTTACTTGATTTCTCCTTACATTTTACTTAACTCTTAGTCATTTATTTATTTTGTCTTCCTTTTTACTTGTGTGTGAGTGTTTTTAAATTCTAAAGACAGTTAAAGATATCACCTTCAGTCATTTTTGTAAATACAATATAGGTTGTAAATATACATTTTTCCGGCTGAAACTTAAATGCTCCTTCTAACTTTTTCAATCATGTCGATATTTCTCTTCAGAAAACAGGTTCCTATCTTGCAGATTAACTGACCTGCTGAGTGTTTTATATATGTTAAGTCTTTATTTCAGCAGCATGTGATTCTAGTTGCTTGTTAAGATCTTACACAACAGGTAATTTTCACTCGTAAAGTGGTGACGTGGATGTCACTGAATAACCAAAGACTAGATACTTCATAAAAACAAAGCAACAGACTTTGCTCAATATTCAGCTTCTTCTTTGTCTTATATTTTTATATTTTATATCATGCTGGAGGCGAAATTTTCCCTTTTTTTAGACCAGATTTAACCTCTCCGTTGCTTCTTCTTTTCTATAGTCTCACTTGCAGGTACTTCGAGGACAAGAAGTCAAAGCTTCCACTCCCTGGGTTGTCTGTACATCCACCTTCATCCCATCCCCTCGACCCTTTTCATCCCATGAACCTCGACCCTTTTCATCCCATCCCTTCAACACCTTCATCCCATCCCCTCGACCCTTTTCATCCCAACCCTTTGACCCTTTTCATTACACAAACCTCGACCCTTTCCATCCCATCCTCTTGACACTTTTCATCCCATCCCCTCAACACCTTCATCCCATCCCCTTGACTCTTTTCATCCCATCCCCTTGACCCTTTTCTTTCCATGAAACTCAACCCTTTTCATCCCATCCCCTCGACCCTTTCAACCCCATGAACCTTGACCCTTTTCATCCCACGAACCTCTACCCTTTTCATCCCATCCCCTCAATGCGTTCATCCCATCCCCTCGACCCTTTTCATCCTATGAAACTCGACCCATTTCATCCCATCCCCTCGACCCTTTTCATCCTATGAAACTCGACCTATTTCATCCCATTCCCTCAACCCTTTTCATCCCATGAACCTCAACCCTTTTCCTCACATCCCCTTGACCCTTTTCATCACATTTCCTCAACCCTTTTCATCCCATGAACCTCGACTCTTTTTCATCCCATCCCCTCAACGCCTTCATCCCATCCCCTCAACGCCTTCATCCCATGCCCTCGACCCTTTTCATCCCATCAACTTGACCGTTTTCATCCCATGAAACTCGACCCATTTCATCCCATTCCCTCGACCCTCTTCATCCCATGAACCTCAACCCTTTTCTTCCAATCCCCTCAACTATTTTCATCCCATGAACCTCTGCACTTTTCATCCCATTCCCTCGCCCCCTCTAATCCCATCCCCTACCATTTCATCCCCTTAACTTGGTCAAAACAATATCCTTTGTTCATACTGAGGTGTGATCTTGTTAGTGAAAGGTTAAAGCTGTTGCGGACTCACCTGAAACGGTCTCGATGAGACGCTCTGCGTCCTCGCTCTCGTCCGACGAGGCTGCGTTAATGGAGTAGCCATTTGGCAGCGGCATGGTCGACGGACAGCTGACCCGGAAAAAGTTCAGCTTGTGCAGCAATTTTCAGTGTCTCATGATGCCCAGTGGAAAAATCTGTAAAGGCAGTGATAAGTCATGAAAAAAAACAAAAAAACAACAACAACATGCAACAAAAGAGGATGTGAGCTGAATGTTATTAAAAACCGACACGCAGCTTGGCAGCTTTTAATTATATGCTGACACACACATACAGACACTTCCTGATTTCACAAGGCGTTCGGTCAAAATCTGAGTGAGAGAAAACACATCTCACATCATTGAGTTGATAAAATCCTTGGGTACACGTTAAATATAGTGTTAAATAAGAGCAGGGATATGGGAGTCTGCAGCTTCTTCTTCTTCTTGTTTTTCAACATATTTTGCTACAAAAGCCGTTGCTAACTTTGATAAAATGCTCACACACACTGAAACTTCCTGATTTCAAAAAATCTGATCTGACTTGTTAGAAATGGTAGAAAAACAGAAGCTGCGACAGATTAGTTTTAAGAAAAGGATTTAAAAAAAGAGCAAAAATGTGAGATTATGTAATGATTTATGTCCTTAGCTAAGAATCACAAGCAAAACTAGTTTTGGTTTCTATTTGTAACCGACGGTTCAGTTTTATAATCTGGAGACAGATTTATAATCAGCAGACAGCTTTATATTAACATGAATCCTATCACCGTTTAAAAACCACAAACAGTGAAGTTTGTTGTGTGTGTGTGTGTCCTAGTATGAGGAAATGATCCAAATTGTGGAACTTAATGAGAAGTGAAGTCTCTCACAAGCTATTTTTTTTTATTTTATTTATTTCTGCCATGACAAGTTTCACTTGTTGTCACTGTCACATGGAAAAGTACTGGTGGAATTAATGATTGGCCCCGTTCAACTAAAGTGTCCCATCAAGTCATGATGGTAAACAATCATCCACAGGAGCTGGACGTGGAGCAGACAGTAAAGGTCTTGATGAAAGGTTGGAAGAACCGGTTTGACCCTAGTTACCAACCACTGACAGTAGCTACTATTTGAGGAAGGTGGGAATAAAATATTTCAAACACAGATACCAGGAACTAAATTCAGTTTGTGTAGTTGTAGGCGCTAAAATGTTCGGAGAAAGTGGAGGTTCGAGACGTTTATGGTGGGAGTTTCTAATGATCTAATGACATCTCAAATAGAAAACACTCGAACGAAGCTCGGACATTAAACCTTTCCTGATTAATTAAAAAGAAAGAAAAGAGAGAGACACACATCAATGACAGATGAGAGTGTCAACGAGAATAAAGGAAATAATTTTTATTTATTTATTTATTTATTTTAAAAGGCTGGTTTCTGTTAAATTTAAGAAGCCTAAAACGGAAATTAGCCTAAATAAATACATAAATTGTATTTCTGCATTTAACCCGTTCATGGATTTGACCTATTGACCATGTTTCTCTCACCACTTGTCCACAAGCTCCAAGGAAATGATGATGCAAATTGTGTAAATACCATTAAATTCTTTGAAATACAGAGTATAATGGACTAATAAACACATTTAAATTGAATTAAACTGAAAATTTAATGATTTCAACATATTTGAAGCCATGTCAGCTTCTTAAAAAAAAAAATCTTTTTACAAAATCCATGACAGTAGATTTAAAATTTGAGTAATATTAATCAAAGCCCAAGACTCAGCCTTTTAGTTTTATGGTTTAGTTTAGTTTATAGTTCGGTGTATTAAATACGTCACCCAGGGACCCCAGTGAGTTAAGAACTTTACATAAATTACTTTTATACCAAAAAGATCTTCTACTACGTACGTTAATATTACATAAGATGTTGCAGTTGCAGTTCAATTAGAATTAAACAATAATTCTTGGGCGTATAAAGTTAAGCAGCAATAACTATTTTATTTTTTAAACAGCATGAAGTGGATTTGTCAGTGAAACTAATGGTTCTGTGTTTAGCTTTAGACGACGCTGCTGTTTTTGTATTAGTTAATAGACAAATCACACGTTATAAGTTTTTAAAGGGAGGAGGAGGCTGAGCTCAGGTACAAAAAAAGCTAAGACGTCAAGAATTTTATCACGTCGTCAGCAGAGATATAAGCCGCTATCACAGCACCTGGTCGGAGGTTATGTCATGAATGACCCTAAGCCTGAGGCATCGTCTTCAGAGTAAATGATTTATAATGAAATAAAAAAAGACAGAGAAAAGCAGATGAAGCAGCCGGGGGACAGTCGAGCTGTCTGAATTTAATTTCTCGTAGCAAGATAAACTAGAAAAACAGTGTGAGGAAACACTTGTGGTCTGGACCAATGACCGTCTAGACTATGTGTAGTGTGTACAGTTGTGTTATCTCGAGTTTCTTAAGTCAGATAGATATTGTCAGGTTGTTTGTGTGTATTCCAGAAACCTCCCAATTTCTCCCTAAATAGTCTGGAGATTATCAGTTAGACAGACAACATGTCAACATGTCTGTGTGAGCACAAACAAATAAAAAGAAACTTCCTTTTTTTTATTATTTAATACTTGACGCCTCTGACCTTTCAACTCGTGAGCATCTGCATCACCTCAAGGACGATACTGGGGCTCTTGTGGTCGACGTTTTAATATCAGACTCAGAGCTTTCGTAGATCTTTTCTCTGAAAGGTTGATTTGTTTTGCCTTTTTTATTTACTGTCATTTATAAAGATTCACCATAAATGCGTATTGGTATGTAAATGTTCTTCCTTTTCAGGGCTGCAACTAACAACTGTTCTCATTATTTACTGATTTACAGATAAACCTTTTAAGCTAAATGAAAGTAGTAAATAAAAGTAAGTGTTCACAACTGTAACGTGACACATTATGTCATTTATTTGCTTTATTATCAGTTATTGGCGCATATTGACAGGACGTCTGACATTTTTGTTCATGCCGTGCTCAGACATGAACAAAATGTGCTGTTAACATGTGACGCATGCCAGTGAGGTTAAGTTTGTGTGTGAGAGTCTATCATGAGATCCTCTGAGCCAGCCTCACTCCTTCTCCGGGACAATTCGTGCATTATTAAAGTGCAAAAAAAAAATCTGCTTCCTGGTTTTGGGGTGAAGTCAAGTTTTTAGAGCGGCACTAGTTTATCTCGTTTGAGCCTTTTTGATGCCTTCATTAAAGATTTTCTTAACTTGAATGGGGGTAATTATCAGCAAACATACTTTTTGAAACTGGAAAACCTATAAACAGACATATTAAGGGGTATCTAGAAGATAATTTAAGATAAGATAATTCACCCAGGGACAGTTTGACAAACACCTACAGCCACTTTATTCTAGTTTATAATGAGACACAACCTCTCTTTAGTAGTTATAAACAGAATAACTTGTCAAGAACGCATAAATTGGGAAAAAGTGATGTAAATTTTTAACAAGATAATAAATGTTAATTATAATGTCAACTGTCTATTATTAAAAATACATCAATACCAAGATATGTCAATAGGACTAACATTTTGTGAAAAATATTACACATAACAACACACAATAAATAATATGCAACAATAAAATGTCTTAAACAGGTGAGTTATCATTAGGAAATTAAGCAGAAAACGCCTCAATAATCTATAAACTGCTTAGTTAGTCAGATGCCTCGCTGTTACTAACGCGTTACTCTTTAACGACAGGTTCTGAGAATATGTGCTTACCTTGTGAAGAATTTACAACCACATATGTTGCATTAAGTTCTGATGTACTGGAAGTGAGAGCAACATTAAACTTTAAACCCCATTTAGTTGTGTCAAAGCGAACGTAGCCGGCTGAAAAACAAATGACTTGAGCTGTCGGTGTTTTGTCCACTTCAAGAGAAAAACAGTCGCAGCACCGCTGTATTTTTGAGGATGTTTGCGCAAATGCAGATCTGTAAAATATTGGAGAAGCTACGCCTCGTTGTCGTAAACTAGCCAATCCAGCTCTTACTGTTTTATAAATCCACTCTAAGGAAGTGACGTAGAACCACATGACCAACCACTGGGTGGACTTCCCCGTGTTGCCACTATTTGCCGTAGATTGTACTTTAAAATACAAAACCAACACTAAATCCGAGCATAAACTCGTGACACACACATTTTTATATTCCTTTTAACTTACACTCTCTGAAATACACACTAACTTTAACGTCAATCGCAACTACACCCGATTAGAAATCCGTAATATCCACTTTTTGTGACTCCAGAACGTAGTAGAAATTCATAGCGTTTTTAGGATTTTTGGGGTATAAAAGTAGTGTATTAGAAGTTATTGACTCACTCAGTGATATATTGCAAAAACATATCTAGTAATAGGAAATTCGGCGTTTTTTATACCTCGAATTGTAAACTAATTTGCCGAGTCATGGGCTTTGTATTTGCATGTACTTTGTATTACACAACTTTGGCCTCACAGCGCCATTCACTTTCAAACTAAATTCTCAAGATATATATTTTATATATATATATTAAAAAAAATCATTATTTCTTTTCTGGACGTTTTTGGGGTTTATTTTTATTTCAAATAGTTTATTTGATATTTTGGGGAAACTTGACTTCCGTATTATATGACCGCGTCTGTGTGTCGTTATGGCAACCGTGTGCCAACCTCCTGTCTGTAGACGGAAACAACAGACTGCCACTAGTTCGAGTTCAAGAGTAGGTCTGTTACTCATCTTAGAAAACAGAAAATTACACGACTGTCATCGCAGCAATGTCACAATACAGAGTAAGTATTGATCTCACGCACTCCTGCAGCTGTTTATTAGTTTTAACGCAATCACGCTGTGTTTATAGTTGTCGTTACAAAGACTGTGCTAACTAGCTAGCATCATAGCAATGTGCCAGGCAGTGAACGCACCACAGCATCTGGAGCATTTAATTTTATTTCATCCACCACAAACTCCTCCAGTCCGCGTGTTATTTGTTTTATTTTTATATATTTATATATATATATTGCAGGTGGATTAAAGTTTTCAGGAATCTGTTGCCATTTTATGTAAAAAATCTAATTTCTTTCAGGCCTCAGAAACGAAGAGGGAACAATTTAGGAGATACCTTGAAAAATCTGGGGTCCTTGACACAATAACAAGTGGTAGGTGGTCAGGAAATGTAAACACTGTGTTTAACTTACACGCGTGACCCTTCTGCATGCAGTGAAATATACCCATTTGAACATATGTATTGTTTAATCAGTTCTTTTGCTTCTCTTTTGCAGTTTTAGTGGCTCTTTATGAAGAGGCCAATAAACCTGACGATGCTTTGGAGTATCCTTTTCTTATTTATGCAGCTTTGCAGACAATTAGGTGGTACAAAGCAGGTTCTGATATGCCCCAAATAATGTGACATGCCCTCAAAACAAACATGCTTGGGCTGTGACACATATAGGTTTAGTGTTTAGTCAACTGTGTTAGTTTTAATCTAAATATAGTGACAAAATGTTGCCCGGCTTGTTGCTGATCTCTGAACCAATGGTGTCGATTTCTTGCAGAAATATTCACGAACAACAAACTAAATTATCTCTTTACAAAGCTTGATCCTCTCTGGCTTTGTAGAAAATAAAAGGTTAGTGCAGACTGAGTTTTGAGGCCTTAACCACCAGTTTCGCAGTTTCATAAAGCTTCACCTCGGGGCGACGGGTCCGGAGCCGGTGGACGCTCAGGCTCTTCGCATGGAGCTTTCTGACCTACAGCAGAAATGCAACCTGCTCATGGAGGAGAACAAAGAGTTGAGGAACAAGGTGAGAGGCTGCTGTTAAAAAAAAAAATAAATAAAGAAATCACAGTCAAATCTCCGTCACAGCAACGTCTAACGTCAGATTTCCCTCTTAAATCTTTTCAGCTGATGCAGTATGAACCAGCGCCTGACGGGGAGGCAGCCGAGTAGTTGCTCGCTAATAATATAAGGTTTCTTTTATTTTGTAGAGTATGTAAATGTTTATTACATAATATTTAATGTACAGTGAAGACTGAAAACACTGGTAGTTTTTGTTGTATTTGTTCATGAATAAAAATGTTTTGTTTTTTCAGCATCAGTCATTTTCTTGATTCTGTTTTAATTGCTCCGCTCATTTAATTTTTGAATTAATATCAACTTCACGACTGAATATCAAGTAAAAAAAAAAAAAATTTCATACAAAATCCATTCGTGCGTGTCTGATGCGAAACTGGAAAGTCAGATAAAAAAAAAAACTGTTTATTCATGTCAACAGAGAGATAATTAGTGGCAGACACGGTGTTTAATGCTGGAACAGATATTGGATTAATTCAGACAGTGCTACTGATTTAACAGTATCCGGTTATATAACAGCGGTATAGATTTGCGGCCGACTTTTTCCATTCCTCTCTAATCGTTAAAGGTCAGTTCTCGATGGACGGGAGTGGCCCAGAAATGTGAGAAAACAAGGCGGTGTGTCGTGTGATCAGGTCCGAGGTGGATTGTCTCTTTGTTTCTTTTTAAATACGATTAAAAAAAAAAAGAAAAAAGGCTCCTCTTTGGTGTAAAACCTGGGCGAGACCTTCACAGCAGTAGTCTTTTTGTGCTTCCTTTAATGTCTTTAAAGTAGTCGTGTCTTGTAACGGAGAGTTTGCAGGTGAACGTTGGGTTCAGATCTGTAAGTCGGTCGGGGCTCGCCGGCTGCCGGTGCTGCTCGCCACCGACGCTCGACCCTTCGGGGAGGAGGTGGCGGGGCTGTTGCTCTCCCGGCTGTGTCTGGACACGGAGCTCAGCTCCCCGTTAGAGTCCGGGCTCTGGGACCTGCTCGGCCTCTTAATGTCCGACCTGGAGAGCACCCTGGGCCTGGGGCCGCCGCCGCCGCCGCCGCCGCCGCATCGCAGCTTCATGCTGCTGCTGCCGCCGTGGTAGGAGTCCCCGCTGTCGGAGCCGTTCCCCTCCACCACCGTGGAGCAGTGCCACGGCGGCGTGACCCTCCTCGTCTTCCTGGCGACCCCCGACGGCGCCGAGCAGCAGGAGGAGGCCTCGGCCGCGGGCAGCGTCGGGTACTCGGAGGAGCGCGCGCACTCCGGCGGCTCCTCGGGGTCGTCCTGTTTGTCCGCGGGAGGCGAACGCGTCTCGCTGCTCGTGTTGTTGGAGTTGCTGTTGTGCTCCGTGGGGCTCGGCACGTCCTCCTTCGCGTCCTTGTGGACGTCCGGCCTCGCTCCGGGGTCCCCTTGTATCGGGACGAAGGCGGAGGAGGCGTTGAGGAGGGGGTAGTTGGGCCCGTTGCCCTGCCTCTCCAGCAGCAACGTGTAGCCGCTGGGCGCCGTGGGAATGGTCGACTTCCGTCCCACGGACGTCCCCATGCACACCTGGTGCACGACCGAGTTCTTTTTCGACTTGGTGACGTAGTAGTCGTCCAGGTCGTCCTTCAGGTGCGGGTAGAAGTCCAGGATGCCCTTCTTGACCCTCTTGTAGCCCAGGTGGATGATCTCGAGCAGGCTGAGGAACAGGGAGATGCAGGCGATGGCCTGCATGAACATCATGAAGACCGTCTTCTCCGTGGGCCGGGAGACGAAGCAGTCCACCACGTTGGGACACGGCTCCCGCTCGCACTTGTAAAGGGTGCTGAGGCGGTGCCCGTAGAGGACGTACTGGCCCGTCATGAACGTCACCTCCACCACGGAGCGGGTGACGATGTGGGCGACGTAGGTGCAGAGCAGGGAGCCCCTGAGGGGAGCTTTGTTGAGCTTCCCCTGCTCCAGCTGCCGCACCTCCTTCTCGATCCTCTTCTTCACCTCCACCAGCTCGGCGTCCACCGCCTCCAGCTCCCGGCGGAGCGCCGCCTTCTTGCCGTGGCGCTCCTTCTCCAGGGCGCGCAGCTGGTAGATGGCGTGGCCCATGTACACGAGGGAGGGCGAGGACACGAAGATCACCTGCAGCACCCAGTAGCGGATGAGGGAGATGGGGAAGGCCTGGTCGTAGCAGACGTTGCGGCAGCCGGGCTGGTCCGTGTTGCAGATGAAGTCGGACTGCTCGTCGTTCCACACGTCCTCCGCCGCGACGCCCAGCACCAGCATCCTGAATATGAACAGGATGGTCAGCCATATCTTCCCCACCATGGTGGAGTGGATATGCACCTCCTCCAAGATCCCTCCCAGGAAGTTCCAGTCTCCCATGTTTTCAGATTAGCGGCGCTGGAGTGTGTGGAGACAGATGAACACAGAGCTTTGAAAATTAGCCCGAGAAACTCTATTATTATTATTATCAGCCAAATAAGACAGTACACATAATATCCATATATCCCATCCCACAGTCACTCATTATTGTTATTCATATCTATGTTACATTCCCCACATTCTTCAAGTTGTATTATGCAATGACAATAAACTCTTTTCTATTCTTTTCTGAAGAAGATTTGTTTTATAGCTGAGATACAGTTAAAAAAATAAAGGACAAATGATTTGCTACCGATCGTTTCTGCTCAGTTTGACATTTCTCTTCTGCAAATTCTTTCCAGGAAACAGGTGAAACTGAGACAAAGAAGTAAAATTAAGCTGCAGATGCACCGGTTAATCCAACTTAAGTCGTTTTACACTAAATCTAGTCTTCAAAATGAAGAACATTTAAAAACTTCTAACATAAATGAGTTTAAATTTGACTTTTCCGTATTATCAATTTATTCTATTATTCTTTATAACCATTTTGAATGAAAGCAACATTTCCTCCAAACAGAAGCTGGTTGGGTTATATAACCAGTTCACATTACAGCAGATGAACCCAGACACTGATTTAAAACAAGTCTCACAGTATTAAATTGTCGTATTGTGAACATTTTTCATAATAAAACTCTAACAAACTTAAGCCGGTAGAATCGTTGCACGGCACCAATCAAACAGAAACCAACTCTTCAGCTCATAAATATGTTTTTAAAATAAACAAACTCACCTTCCATCTTAGATATGAAGGTAAAATTTAAAGGCCGGTTGAAGTGATGGTGACTGAAGCCTTAACACAACATCCTTCATCTAATTTATCGTCTCCCTAAAAGTTACAAACCTCCTCCTCCCTCGGCCTCGGCTGCAGGTTAAAGCTAAAAGAAATGATCCGCGCCGGCTGCAGGGCTCCACGACTTATAGGCTGCGATAGGCCGGAGGGATCGATACGGTGGCAGAGCTCTGCTGCCATTTACCTCGCAGCAGTGGGAGCGTGTGGTTGGGCGGCTGAACCCAGGAGACCCTGAACTCGTTTGATCCTCTGGAGCGGGACAGAACTGGTGCACTGGGTTTGGCCTCGGCAGTGGGACCCCGGAGAAGAGTCTCGAGCTGAGGTTATGATGATCCAGACTGGACGGCGTGACTGGATCAGAGCGGCTGAGGCGGCGCCAGATGCACACGTCTAAAGCGAATATTTTGGTATTTTATCTGACGTTTCAGGTCTGATCAACAGTGCAGCCCCCAAAAATATTTAGCTCACTACAATGTTAGAACAGAAAACCAGTCGCTGAGAACTTCACTCGTTCTTGCAGCATCGCATCAAACTGAAGAGTTTGTGGGAAAAACGTTTTGCTGCGTAGGATGTGATTTGAGGGGAGAACTAAATTTAAAACATCTTCATTAAAAACATTTCGTATTTATATATGTGAAGTAAAACTATGGAACAGACTGACTGGGATAAGATAAGATTAATATCTTTAGCATCATCTCTGAACTAGATGTAGTTTTTGAAGTAAATCATGTGGACACAGGGATTATTTCACTGTATTTTACAATTTAAGTCCAAAAGCAGAAGTGGGAACGATGAAATCCCAACGTCCTCAAACGTGTACTTGTGATTTGTTAAATTTGCCATGTCATACTAACTAAACTAGAAAAGTTAATAAGCATAAATAAACCTGTACACACAGGAAGGAGGGTCTGAATATGTCAAAATATACATGTTTACGAGCATGCGAAACTAAAAATTTAGTTTTCTTTGTTTTGTTTGTTTGTATTACATGTTTAAAAAATAAAACTTTCATTTATTCAAAGATGAACCACAATCAGGAGAGTTTGAGTTTCTCCTGGAAGAAGCTTTATTATTGCTTAATAAAGACCGATCAGATGTCTTCATGTCCGTTTGTCTGTCCTGTGGAGTCTGAGGAGCTTTGAGACATATTCAGCTCTATTTCATGTTTCTTTCGCTTATTTATTTATTTATTTTGAGGGTCATATTTATATGGTGGGACGAAGATGACTTGTTGTTTGGTAGTACGAGTCTTAAGTAACATTTACATTAATGCCAGGATGAAAAGAAAACTTCTCGACAGAACTTTGTAACGATGGGTGGTTTTAATGATTTGGCTGATCGGTGTAGATTTCATGTTTGACTTCAAGCTTCATGTTCTTCCTCCTTAAAGCAGCAAAGTCTCACATTAGAGTCCCTGAGATAAGATACAATAAGATTATATCAGATCAGAGCGACGTCTCTGGGATTTAAAAACATTAATTAAATGGATTTGTTGGTATTTGAGTAAATTATTAGACCAACGTCCGCCTGTTACATATTTCTCCTGCATGTTGTGAGTCTTTCCCCAGAAACCTGCTGTTCTCCTGCTCTTAGAAACCATCTCTGTGCGGGTTTGACGTAATTTTTTCCGATACGACGATCAATGGGACACGTCCGATTTCATACATGGATGCTTCTTTGCATCTAATTTCAGTTGTTCCTCCCAGCGACTGTTCCATTAAAAGGAAATCAATGGCCCCGACTGCACTAGCAGACCTGCTCTGGTTTCCACTCTGGACTCACAAATTCAATTAACCAAGAGTCTCCAAGAAGAAGAAGAAGAAGAAGAAGAAGAAAGTAAGTGACTGAGACCACGCGCTGTTTCCGTTTGAATGTTAACCATTTATTACTCAAAATAACAGTTTTCTTCCTACTAAAGATAGAAGAGGGTAAAACATGCAGTGAACACCTCTCAGAGCAGATGTTCGGACAAATGTTTAAATGAAGTCTCACAGAAAATCACCACAGAAATAAAAAAAACAAAAACTACCGCACACATTACCGTCTGTTTTAACTCAAACGTTTTTAACACTTTTTTAAAGGATCGTCACATGTGCGCGTTAGCACGTTAGCACCCGTTAGCGCTCGTGTTTCCCGTCGCCGTGTCTTCCTGGAAGCCACCGGCTCTCGTTTTTCAGAGGGTAAAACTCAGAACCTCACCACCGTGCAATGATTCGGTATTGATCTGGAGCTACTCGCTCCTCGTGTAGAGAAATGAACGGACGCCAGTTGAAAAGCAGCGGTGAGAAACGTCAGCAGGTAAAGCAACGAGTTTATGATTCGACGGATTCTTTTCTTAAAATACTGAACGTGTGTGTGTGTGTTTGTAAAAATGGGTGCATAGGGTTTAGAAAACAAAGTTATCAGTAACGCCGTATAAAAAAGACAATATATCGTTTTCCTGACAGGCCACCACTGAACGCAAAAACCGCCGTCTCTGTTCCTAATGGGAAACTTCACCAAAACAACTTCTTTCTTTTTTTTTTATATATATATAAAACCGAGCCAAGGACCGGCAGCAAAAAACAAGCTTTCTACAAATGGTTCAGCGGACGTTACATTCATGTCAAACAAACAAATCTTCTCTCGACAAATGAACAGCTCCGGTCCATCTGACATTACCAGGGTTAGAGATGGGTGGAGGGGGGCGGGGGTGGGGGTGGGACAGGGACAGGGTCTGATTTAACGTCCTCCCGACTTGTGTCCGGCCCAGGACCGGGAACGTGAACGAGAGCGTGACCTGGACACGGAGCGGGACCTGGAGCGGGACGGGGAGTGGACTCGCCTCACTTCTTCCTCGGTGTAGTGGGACGTCGACGGAGGGTTGAGGGCGTCTCTGGGAGACGCCGATCTGGAGCAGGATCTCGACCTTTCTCTGGACTCTCTCCGAGGCCTCTGCTTGTATCTGAGGACGGAGACAAATGAATCAAAGTCACTTCTTATTCCACTTGGCTGCCCGGAGCGTCAAAGATAAAAATAAATAAACTAAATTTAAGGATTGTTACAGGCTCTGGTGTTTCCCTGTTGGTCAAGAGTCGACGTCCACATGCACCAAAACAATATATTTTTTCTCTCCCCTTTTTCTTCGGTCTTGTTTCGAGAATTTCTAGGTGAAGGTTGATCCATGCATGCTTGTAGAGAGGCTGTAGTGGAGTACATTATCTACACGTACCGCTGTTTCTGCTGCAGAATTCAGACGTTCCAATTTACAGAAGTCAGAAAACAAGACGGTTGCATCCAGAAACCGCTTGAACTGATAAATCCGAATATAAGCTGGTGAAAACTTGGTGTGTTCAGTATTTACGTTTTACATGTTTTACGAGTGCAAACTGAAATGAAAGTTTTTTTTTTTTTTTTTAAAGAAATTACAAACTAATATTATTACTGTAAAGCCACATGATAAAAACTACAAGGCCGCACAAGGCAGAAATTTATAAAAATATTTTAAAAATTTAATTGCGGAAAAAAAATATACTATTAATTTTGTAGTTCCCATATAACACATGAAAAACTTGTCTGTACGACCGATTAAGTGCAATAAAAACTAATCAGAGGTGCTAATAACTGTGATATTACAGGAGCTTCTAACAACTGTTTACACTCGTGGCGGCCATCTTGGAAACTCAATGCAGAGGTAGAGAGGATCCTACGACTTCCTGAGTAAAAAATCTGACTTCTGGGGACGTTCCAGTTGAACTTAGAACTTGGAAATTAGGACTTACAAGTAGAAATGGAATGAATGGCACGAATACAGCGACGAAGTAACCGTATATCTCAAAATCTGATGCAGCACCGTCACAAGCCCTGGTCCACCACTGATGTTGTTATGTGATGTGGGGGGTTAGAGGTTAGTTTGCATCTGGTGTAAAGAAACCTCACAGGTTCTGTATTTGATTTGTTTTTTTTCACCCTGGGACCTAAATTCAAAGTCACTGAAAAATCCTGATCTGTTGGAATTAAAGTGCAAAATCATATTTGTGTGGACGTGGCCTAAGTCTTGTGTTCTCTTCCTCGGGTGGAGCTGATCTAGTGATCAGAAGGATCCAATAAACAGGAGGAGAAGCAGCAGGAGTCATTATTTATTATTTGTGTAGCGTGTGTTTTACTTCTTTATCTGTTTGATGGGTTCGTTAGCCTCTTATTTCTGAACAGGGCTCAGTTTGGTGCGTTTAGAGTTAAGGGGAAAACTTCAGGTCCTCCGTGGGCAGACCTGAGTGTTTCTTCTTTTTCAGTTTATTTGAATGTCGTGTCTTGTTTCTTTGAGTGTTTTAATCATAATAAATAACAGTTTGAAGCAGCTTCCGCTTGTGTTTTGTTGTGAGCCAGTCAAGCTGGTCGTACCTTTCGTCCTCGCGGCTCCTGCTTCTTCCTCTTCCGTACATTCGTCCACGAGACCTGGAGCAAAAAAAATGAAATCATTATTCTTTAAGACTAAAAACCTCCAACAGCTAAAGTGAACCAACAAACAAACGAACTCACTCTCTGGGACTCTCCGACCGTCTGCGGCGGCGGTCACAGGACGGGCTGCGTGACCTGTATCGGTCGTAGCTGCGGCTGCGTGAGCGTCTGCGTCGGCCGTCGCGGTCGTAGTCGTCGTATCGAGAGGATCTGCCCGGAGAACGTCTCTCCTTCGCCTTCATCTGGTTCGGTGCTTTTGTGAGGAAACGGTGACGAGTTTTAGATAAAAGCACTGATGATAAACTGAACAGGGAAGAACAGACGGACTAATCATGAATGTAAGAACATTATCATAAAAGGCAGAGCTCTGTCCCTGTAGTTAATTTAAGAGTTTTAACAGCAGCTTCTACAACATGTCGCTGTTTAATTTATCCACAGATCCACTCATCAACTCCTTATCAAGCATCCTGCAGGTTTCCTCAATTGATTCAATTCCAGTTCAACATCAACTCATTTAAAGATTTTACTTAAAGTTAACGTTTTCATCAGGTCCAGAGATTATTTCACCTAAACTTTCACATCTTTCTTTCTTGCAGTTCTTCTCTGTCGTACTTGATTAGCAGCTTCTGTCAGAGTTTGAATGTCTCTGATTCATGTTGAGCTAATCTCATTCTGCCCAACAAGAGGATGAAGGAAATGCTGTATATTATCCAAATCAATACAGTTATCATATATAGATTTCTCATATCTCCATATTTTTGACACTGAAAGGAGATATAGGATATATATTAGGGTGGGTATCGGCAAAGACTTCACGATACTTGATTTATGCCTTATGACACATTATTGCGATATTACGATATAGTAATATATTACAATATTCTACATAGTTCACTGATGTATATACATGTGCATCAGATGACAGTGAGAACTCATTGAACACATTGCATCAAAAAACTCAAATGAACCATTTCCAATTTATTGCACTTGTCCAGAAAGTTTGCAGTCTGCAAACTCTTTGTCAAGCTTATTAATACGTTCTTTTAAAATCGTGTTGTATCGGAAGAAAAAGCCATATTGATATTTTTTCTCCACCCTTAGTAAATATCTTGTTATTTTTGTCCAGACAGTTCCAAGTAAAAGCCACAAATGTTAGCAGACTTTACATTTATATAGAAAAAGGCTGTAAAAATACATGTCCTGCAGTTATTCATTCCTACCTGAAAATTTTCCAACGTGCCGACCTCTTATATTCTCAGTGTCATGTTACATCATCATATTAGATCTTATATTTGTTTCATCATCAGATTCTACATGTTTGCTTTACTCAGAAGTTTGTTTATCTGGTTTCTGGTTTTATCTTTGTCGCCTTCAGGTTTGCTCTGGAGGTTTCAAGTCGTTTTTTTTGTAAAACGTCTTGAGGCAAAATTGAATTGAGCTGAATTTCTGGTACATAACAGATAAAAATGTCTTGAATAAAATAAAAAATAAAGTCAGACACTCACTCTTTCTGTCGCCCTGTGCAAACTGGATCTCAATCTGCCGGCCACAAACCCACTTCCTGTCCAGGCTGTGAAGAGCATCCTCTGCGTCGCGCACATCTTCAAACATGCTGAGTGGTTAAGGTTTTTTTTTTGTTTGCTCTCATTTGTGGTTCAGGCCAAACAAATTCAAATAAATGTTTTTGTGAAGAAGGCAAAAGAACGTTCCTCCACGTAGAGAAACTATTCAATTCATCAAAAATGTGTCTTTCTTGATTTAACATAAAGAGGTTTATTTTATTTTTTAACATTTAGTTAAATTTGTGGGGCCTGGTTTATAAAAAGGAAACTAAATCACGAGTGGGACTGTAAACATTACTGTAAGACAAGTGAGGAAACAACAACATACAAATACAGTAGTTTGGTTTTGGTAGAGATAAAAGATGAAGCAAGCTTTTCAAACACATCAACTAACTGTCTTGAGATCAGGACAATGAATATATTTATATGTAAATATATAAACAAATCAAACACATCAATACTTGATTAAAAATTGCTCTCGATCAAAATCAAAACGTCATCGATGTCACAGGGATTTTGGTGTCATGTCAAATTTGTGGATTTGTCTTGTGAGGATACAAAATAATTCAGACTTGTTACCTTTGCCCGTGCTTGACTTTGAACTTCATCTTGATCTTTACACCCTTTAATCGACTCCCAGAGAGACTTGGGTTTCCTGCTTGCTTGCTTGCTTTTTCGTCTTAAACCTCTTTTTCTTTTCCCCATTCTTTGCCGCCATTTCCAAGCTTTGTCTCCGTGCCCTTTTCCTCTTCATGCTTTACTTTCTCTTTTCAACCTTTTCCCTCCCTCTGATCCTGAAGGTCACTTGTCTTTACAGCTACTCTACACGGGTCTTTGTAACTCTTTGTGGCCGGTTCCACAACTGGATGCTTTTACATTTTCTGAAGCAATAACAGAGAAATATTTGTGTTAGATATTCAATCAAATAAAAAAATAATAATGAAAACAAAAAAAAAAAGAAAACACATCACAAACGCATGTCTTCTCTGCTGAAAGGAAATTAAAACGTGTGTTAGCGGGAGGTACACAGCTCAAACTCGTTGGGAAAGGATATTGAATGTATGCAAATCCTCTTGGCTGACGTGTATGGAAGTCAAGTGGGATGTAGACATCTACTACCGGCCCATAGCGGCCAAACTCACGCCGCAAATCCTCAGGCCTGAACATCGCAAATACAAGTATGACTCAGCTGACCATCACGGTAAACTCTGCCCATATCAACTAATAGAAACAGCTGAGCCAACAGCTGCTGACTGAAGGGACAGTTAACCCCAGAATACACTCATCGGGCCACTACATCGGGCACATTAGTCAAAACTGAAATGTTCTGATATAAGAGTCCTACTCTACATCTCCTCTTCATGAAAGTTCATTTGTTTAAAGTAACAGAGAGCTGCCGATTCCCATGTGTTTTCATTTAGTGGTTTGTAGTCCTATTGAAATACGCTGTGGTGACAAATGTTTCTACGTAAACTGAACGTTAGACTTTTACACCAGAACACTTTTGTTTTCACTGGTGTACCTAATGTTTTGGCAAGTGAGTGTAGATTTGATGTCTTACCTGCACTGTGCTTCATCTGCTGCTAAACCAAACTGAATCGCCCCGAATACAGGAACCGTGGTTTTTATAAACCAGTAAACAGAGCTGCAGAGTGTGAAGAGCTTATTTTGATGTCCCTGGTCTCCCCGTTCATTTCAGAAGACGCAACGTAACGGAAAATTTATGTTCGTTTATAACTTATATCTGCAGGATATTCCCTATTATTATGACATCCTAAAATAAAAGCTAAAAGAAATGCAACTGGACTTGTTTGTGTTTCCTAAAAGATGTTTCATCCAAGTAGCTTCTTCAGTTATGACTCTTTGTGGGTTTATTTTTTATTATTATTATTATTATTATTAAGTACATCTGTTGGTGGTTCACATTTGAAACTCACATGACTACAACAAGAAACACAAACAAGTTCAGTTGATATTTTTTTTCTTCTTCTGTTTTTAGATTATGACAAGATGAAGCCAAAACATGGAGGCCTCCTCATTTCTGTGTTTAATTATTATGCAGAAAGTCTTTTAAGGAATATTTAAGAAATGGAAACACCTGCAGAACAAACAGTCTCTCACACTCTGCAACTCTATCACATATTAACTGTCCCTTAAAAAACACTCTTTGTCAACATGCAAGTTAACGACAACGTACCGCAAATAACAACAACCTTTCAGCAAATAATATAATACATGGAGTTAGCGTTAAAGAATAAGAGCATGGAGAAGATAGATCATTTAAAACCAATCTGAAGAAGAAAACGGGATTCATTCCTTATGAAACTAAAGTTGCATTTAATAGGACACTAAAAATATTTTATATATCGCTGATGTTGGTCACATTAATGTCATCTTTTAAGAGTACCAGTATTCTTTTTTTAATTGAATAACTCAATACTTCCCTATGGGTGAATTTACATGACATTTTTATCATCCTAAATGATAAAGTACACATTTAGTAAAATTTACTAACACAGTTTGAGAAGTTCCAGTTGATGCTGAAACTTTTATTCTACCGCGTCGACTTAACCTATGAATCTCCTACATGCAGTTAGAAAGAAAAACTGTTTAGAAAAGGAACAAAAACAAGCATTATTAATTATAAATATTTATTAGGGTTTATTGGGAGGAAAATGTTATGCAGAAGATATTTTTCTTTCTTTCCAAATCGCCAAAAGCTCCACACAAACATTGTTATTAGCCGCCGTTAGCTAGCCTGTTAGCCTAATTACAAACATGGAAACGTGTTTGGTCACAACTAACGCACACGCGTCTTAACATGCCACATTAAAACACTGGGGATATTTCAGTTTATCTAAATGGAAGAAACGCGGGGTTATTGGTAAATATTCCCCGCATTAAGCTGCTTTAACTTGAGGCTCCTCCGCGGAGGACGAGGCTAACGTTAGCTGTGAAGCTAGCTCAGCTAATTGCCGTTAATGTCCGTTAGTTGGTTAATAACCCGAGTTTCTTGTTGAGGACTCACCTGGACTCATCGGAGATGTTCCTAACAAACAAAGACGTGTTTGGAGGCCTCATGTATCTGGCCATAAAGTTACACTCACTCACCAGAGAGAAATGTTAAACCCAGAAGAAAAAACATGTGAACGCATGCGCAGTAACAAGGCGCCTTCAGTTTCTTCTTCGCTGACATAAAAAGAGTAGTAAAACCCCACATCGCCCCCGACCAAACCAAGATGAAGAAGATATTTATATATTATGGAGAAAATCAGTATTAATAAATTTATTATATAAAGTTCTTTACCCTTAAGTGGTAAACACATGTGGTATTTAGACCATTAGATTATAAGTGCTGATTCAGGCTGAAAGGAAACCATGTGTCATTAAAACATGTGCCAAATGAACAGATTTGAAATACACATTTGTTTATTTGATTAAATATTTTTTATTTTACTTTTTCTTTTCATTCATCACTGTATTATTTAAAGAAGGCCACTAGCTTGAAGCTGAGCATGGCTGAGAGGTAGTGGTGAGCTGCCCGGTGCTGATCAGACTCGTTTACTTTTACAGATGAACGTCACAGAGCCAGCAGTGACCGTCTGGAAAAACATGAAGAAGCAGACACAGACAGAAAAAAAAAACAAGGTGATTCATATATATTTCTTGACTCTCGAATTTTCCCAGAAGTTTCGAAAAGAGTTAAAGCTGCTCACCTCAATCAACTCGTCCCCCTGGATCTCTCGGACGGAAGTAAATTTGTCAGATACAGCAATCAGCTTCCCATTTTCCTCTCTGACAGTGCACTGTATGGATACAAACAAAAGTACTGTATGAACTTTTTCTTTAAATTATTCATACAGTGAATTAATTAGGTTAATTTACAACTAAATAAGGTAACATAAGTACAATAAGATCTATATAAAACATGAACTTTACTTTGAAAGTCACAAAACTCAACTCAAAATGAAATGCAAAACTGGATTTTAAGGTAAATATAAATATATATATTTCCATTATCAACACACAGAAATCTGCTGAGGTACCTTAATCTTCCTGCCGTCCACACCGGTGATCTCAGACTCCTTTCCGATGCTGAACGAGTGGGTCTTGGTGCAGACAGGAGTCTTCAGGGTGAAGGTGAAGTCTTTGCCGTTCTGCTCAATCACCGTCACCGGTTTAACTTCCTTCCGCATTTTGACAATCATTTGAGGAGCATCTTGAAGGCATTCACCAAAAAAATGAATTAGTAAAGTAAATAATTTAGCTTTTTTAAAAAATTAATATGTTCTCACCGACTGCTTTGAGGAACTCCTCGAGGTTTTCCTCTTCGTACACTTTCCAGGTGCCGTTGAAGTCCATGTCTGCTGCTGCTCGTGTCGTCTGATGTGATGGGAATGTGTTGTCACAGCGGTTTTGTACATACTCCTGGTTGGCATGTTGGGGACTACAAACTCCCTGTTATTTCTTTTTTTTTTTTACTGGAGTTTCCATAGAGATTCATGAGGGGCCGAGCTTTCCGTTACTCCTCATTCACAGCTTGTGTAACATCTCTGAAATATGACCTGACACCCCAGATAATTAGAATTAGGTTTAGTGTTACACATGATGTATACGTCTCCATAGGGTGTGTGTTTTCTTTACAAATACATTCCCTTTGTTTCAAACTGGAATTAAACCCTTTCCTTTATTTTACAAGAACTTACAAACATCTATGTTTTTTTTATTATTATTATTTTTATTTAACTTTTGCAAAATATAAAAATATCACAACAGGTAAACACAGAAAAAAAAGCAGAAAACCTTTTTTTTTAAGGCAAACGTGCAGGCAGCGTGGGATCAGGCAGTGCTGTGACGTGCAGACATGGAAAGGCAGTTCAGTCTCTTTAACGTTTTGTTTTTGACGCGACAAATTCAACACGTGAATCTCACTTTGGCTACAAAATCAGACACGTTATAAACTGCGACGACACAAATTTGGACACAAACGCATATTTTCTATCAACAGCAGGCGCCTCGCGGGGCTCCGTGCAGTCCCTGAGAAAACACTGGTCAGTCATGCAGCGGTGTTTGGGAAGAAGCTTGTTCACAGGACGAGGTCAGACAATATTTGCTTTGCAATATTATTATGTATATATATATATTTTTTTAAAATATCTAGTTCAACATCTTTGAATCACCAGATTTGAGTCCAACCACTGCTCGTCAAGTTTCATTACTTATTACTTTTTTTTTTAAAACATAAAAACATTTTTAAAAATAACTTCTTTACAAGGTTTTGACCAGATTATTTGACTTTTAAACTTTTTTTTTTGACATTTAAACTTAATTCTCCAGACACAATAGTGGCTCTGTGACACTGTGCTTATAGCTAAATGCTAACATGCTAATGTTTACCGTGTGTATCGTCTTAGTTTGGCGCGTTAGCTACATGCTAATAACAACCTCTAAACATACAGACCGATGCTTTGACTTGATAATGTGCTCAGACACATACGTGATTAAAGTTTGTGCCAAAGGGAACTGAGCAATTTATTTATTTACTTTCACATCTGAGAAATTCCACACATTTGTTTTACTACTGTGAGGTTTTGAAAGCATATATATTGTGCAAAACTAAATGTATTAAATTTGAATATAAAAATACACTTTTTTTTCAAGACAATGACCAAACTGAATCTGTTATTAACTTGATTTAGTTTGGAAATTGAAGTAAAAGTAGAGTAATCAGAGTTAACACCCTGCTTCATATGATTTACATGTGAATTTTAAAGAAAACATCAAATCTTTAAGGTGTAGGAACTATATGAAAAGTGAAAATAATAGTTACATTATACACGCTATACATGGTTTAAAGAGGAATAATGTATATGTTTTCATTTTATCTCTTTATTTAATTTATTATTATCTCTTACTGTTGTTGATTATTTGTCCCGAATGTCCCTCTTCTTCATTTGTTTATGTTATGTTAGCATGCTAACGGTGGGATGGAGATGTTTGTAGTTTTGGCGAAAGGTTATATTTTACCAGATAATATCTCTCAAACACAATCAACCATTAGAGTTTGTTCTAAAGGAAACATAAACGTCTGAACTGACCAATATTAGAAAAGAAGAAGCTTGTTTTTAAGCCCAGCTAGAGACTTGATATTTGGGAATATGGGAAGTTTTAAGACATATTTCACAAAAAAAAAAAAAGGTAGGATTCATCATGTGGGGAATATTATCAGTCTGATATTCTGTGCTTTTCAAACTCCACCCCTCTGGTGATTCAAGTCTGTTAAAACAAGTGCTGTGTCTCTGTCTGCATGTTAAGACACTTAATGTGGACACCGGAGGCTACAAATATAAATAGCAAATGTCCTGCTGTGGTACATGCTTTGGTGATGCTGCATGTTACAACGATTAAAAAATATTACAAAAAAAAAAAAAAGAAATTCAAAATACTGTAAAAAAACAAACAAAAAAAACAACTCATATAAGAAAAATAATAATTTAAATGACGAATATTAAGCTTTCCTTCAGCTCCACTCATGGATCAGCTCAGTTTTCAAGTAAACGTCCTCAATCATGACAGGAAGGAGCTGTCCTCCCCCTTTCCCTCCCCCTTCTCCTCCTCCTCCTCCTCCTCCTCCTTGTTTGGACCGGGGTCACTAAGGCAGCGTGAAAGCTTCAGCTGCTCCTCCTGGTTGTCTTGCTCTTTGGACGGCGGTGCGCTCCTCTGATTGGTCCTCTGGGACGAGGCGCTTCGGTGGCCGGCGGCATCGGGGGGGCTGGGGCGTGCCTCCCCCGCTCGGCCCCGGGGGCTCTCGCTGTCATCGTAGGTGTAAACCTGGTGCTCTAGATAACGCAGGAACAATGCAGCGACGCATCAATGATTCAACGCCCGCCTGTGCTATACATTTACTACAGGTTCACAATGTATAGTTAATGATACGGCTGCACCTGCTCACACCTGCGTACAAAAACATTAGGTACTCTAGTCACATGAAAACATTCTGCACAAACTCGTTACTGTAATAATCAGTTCATGTGTTTACTGGGAGATAAGTCTCTTCTACCACCAGGTAAATCCAGACAAAAAGCTGGACTTGCACTGGCAGGATTTATTGGAAGAGTCGAGTGAAATTTTAACGGTTAAAGCTACTGACAGACGTTGCCTCTTTTGAATCATTGGCGGCAGCAGAGACTAATAACTACAGAGTAAAATCCCTAAAGTCTGTTCTGATAACTTAAGGTTCATAAAAAGCGAAATGTAAGAGACTGAAAACATACATACTCTCATTTCTTGTTGAGTTGCCTGTCTGTTTTCAGTGCCAAGGTAATTGTTTGTTTGTTTTTAATTCTAACATGTTGTATTTTATTGCAATTAATTGTCTGTGTTATAGAAAACTTCAATGTTTAAAGCAGCTGTTAAGCTGGACTGAACAAAAAATGTTTGTCTTATTTAGATCAGCCCACCAGTTACAATGAGGCTGCCAAAATAATAAGAACACGATGCAAATGGTCTCTCAGTTATTTATATAGAGTCAGTTTCATACAGACTCTGTTAAAAGTGTACCTAATGAACTGGCAACTAGCAGAAGCTCATTTATTACACTTTTACACTTCCATGTTCTAGTGTTTATAACATTATTTATTTATTTATAACAGATATTGTTAAAGCTCATAAACAGATCATCTCGTCTCAGCATGTCCGTTATTTATTTGTGTTTATTTACCTTCATCAAACTCTCACTGTTTGAGTAACTTCTTTATTTATGTGCACGTTCAGCGTTTGGCTGAGAGGAAACAACTTATACCTAAACTGAAGAGTGATAAAGTCTCAGAGCTCGTGTTTTTAGCTTCCACTTTCTGCCCTAAAACATTTTAATATCAGGGCAATAACTCTCACAGCTTCACTCAAATTCCTCATTAAAAAAAATTAAATAAAAGAGCAACTTGTTGCATCAGCATCAGATTAAATATATGCAGAGTTGAGCAATGTACAGCTCCAACCTGTGAACAACGTTTGTAATGCAGCACGTGTTAAATTTATGTATTTTTGTTAAATTAATATCATTAAATAAAATACAATCAGAATTTAACTTTTGTTGTTGCCTCATCATGTCAAACTCCTATAAGTTCAGGGGCCACATACACATACAGCCCAGTGTCAACTCAAGGGGGTCGGACCAATTACACAATAGATTATTTTAGTGCAAAGAAGAAAATGATAAAAGTGTTTGCATTTAATGAACTGCACTCTTATAAAATATGTAAAATATAATTGACAACCGGACATTTCTTAAGGCAAATAAGGGCCATTTCTGTTTAGTTCTAGGTGTCAATGCTGTGTTATGTCAACAACTCTCACTAAAACTGAACCCTGGGGACAGAGTTAAAAAAATTACATTAAAACATTAACTGTATTTTGCAGATTCATCCCACCAGAGAGTCTAATCTGGTCTAATCTACATGGTGCATTTATACTCTCCTCCTTTTTATGGTGGTCAGACTCGGGCTGTCACCGTGTCAGATTTTGTGGACAAAAAAATGGCAACAAAAATTTAAATAGTGACGTCAAAATTTTAAACTTTAATTATGTTGTTCTCTCTCTCTCTCTCTCTCTCTCTCTCTTGTGGGAGATGAATTAACTCAAAATAACAGTAGAAAGAAGGAAAAAAACTCACACTATGTTGAAGTGGCACTGGATCATTTAAACAATATAGAATTTTTTATTAATATCACCATTACCGTCAGTACCGGTGACAGCCCTGGTTCAGACCCTAAAGAATGAGGAATTTACCGGAGAGCGAACTGTAAAATGTGTAACTGACCTGGTTCAAACCAGACTTTTCTGACGGGCGTCGTCTCCTGGCGGTTCGCAGGGACTGTGAGGTAGTGACTCATCTGTGGGCGAGACGCATCAGGAAGAGATTAACCGTCACAGATCACAACCAACAATCTCACTCTTGAATATTAAAGATATTGAAGATACACATCACTAAGGAAAAGTTTAAAAGATTATTAGATTATTATTATCAGAGTTTCATAATTAGTGACATTAGTCTAAATCCACACAGGACGACTTGTTTATGTAACCGCAGACATTGAGCCTGAAACCTCCAACGTTTCTTCCTCAACTTAAGCAGGAAGAATTATTCAGGGTCGATCGGGTCGAGATACATTAAAATTAACAGAGGTGGAGCCGCTAGTGTTATTTAGAGCAAAGTCTTTTTCACATTGGTGTGTTCATTCTCAAAGTCACCACACTTTTCTCACATTACACTTCCTGTAAACTTGTCATTTTCCCTGACGTCCTGGACGTCTTTGTCTCCATCACTCATCTCTTTAATGAGTTAAACTTTATTTTCAAACACTTTTTCCTGTTTAATAGAATTAAAAAAAAAAAATGTTTTCTCGTATCAACATCTGATTGAGTTTATGACACCACACTAATTCATTAAAAACTAAACTCTAAATTAAAAGAAAATAAGACCTAACAACATTGCTCCTGCTAAACGCTAACTAGCTAAACGCTAACTAGCTGCCTAGCTTAGTAGAGTGGCTGCTCCTTCTTGTGGATTTAATGGGATAATTTATGGTTTAAATTCTTCTAAATCACACATTATGCTTATTCATGTACTTATTCAGGATATATTTATTAAATAATTCTTCGTCCCCATCTTCAACTTTATATTTCTTCTTTTCTTAATCACACTGGAGAATGACTCGTTCTTCTTTTTATCTCTAAATCTCTATTTGTTGTTTCTGTGTTTGTCGACTTATTTCATTTGCTTACTGGTGAAATAAAAAAGTGAAGGAGGACTTAAACACCGTGGGAAAAGAGAAAAGATGACTCAAGACTCAGAGCATGAAGTAGAAGTTCAACGATACACTGAACTCACGATTCGATTTTCTCAGTTTTTTTTTAACTGCATGAGCTTGCAGACAAATTATGACCGAAAAAGATTCCTGTAATGTATGTAACTTTAAAACGCAAAATATGCTATGAATGCATATTTAAAAAACATATACAGATATGTGAAAGCTACAAATTATATTTAATGAATTAAAGAGAATCCCTTTCTATTTCACTGAGGTTGGTGTAAACTGTGCAACTGAAATTATATTTTCAAACAAAAAATAAATAAATAAACGGATCTTTAAAATAAATCCCACATCAGAATAACTAAATGAATAATAGAAATACACAAAATATCTTCAAATAAACAAACTAAGGTTTCCATGTGTTCCTACTTCAAAACTAGATGACGCCCTCTACTGTTTAAAAAGGACGTCATGATTCATTTTTCACCTCAGCTGACTGGATTGTATCGACCTTTATTCGCCTCGCGGTGCTTCCATAGTCAGAAGAGGCAGATTTAGGTTCTGCTTCTAGAAATATTTCCACAGTATCACAGTGAAACTCACCCTCCTCTCCATCTCCACCCGCTGCTTCCTGAAGCGAACTTCGCTCATGTTGTCCTCAAACGGGTCCATCATGAGGTCGTGTCTGCTGTACGAGCGAAGCTGAGGACGACAATGAGACAACAGTGAGACGTCATCCTCCCACCCCAAAACCAGTGGCCTCAGAAACAGCGTGAGTTCCTCCTCACCCTCTGCCTCGTCTTCTGCAGGTTGCCTCGGAGGATCTTCCTGATCTCCTGCTCCCGACTCTTAGAGATGCTCGGCATCGCTCGGCGACTGGAGGGTCCTCTAGGCTGAATGTTCCTGCAGGGGGGGGGACACACAACAACACATCGTTTAAATGTAGATTAATTAAACCACTTGCGCTTTGAAGATATCTACAGAAGGTAACTCCGACTCACTGCATGGAGACGGACGACACGACCGTCGGGAGCTTGGCGGCGCTACCGCTCTCCACCAGCATCATGGCCTGTTTCATCTCCATCTTGTTGTAGAAGGAGATGAGCTGAGGCTCGGTGGAGCGTTCGCCTGCGATCAGCAGCTTCTTCACGTAGGTTTTATTGAAGCGATTCAGCCTGAGAGCGGAGATGAAAAAAAAAAAACTCGGCCATAAGATGAAATACGCAGTGGGGCAAACTAGATGTTTAATGATAAACAAAGTTGTTTAAGCACTGAATTTGGAACCAGCAAAGCTTAATATTATATTTCTTCTCTAATAGACATCTGACATTATCTCGTGGGTCTTTGACGTATACACATCGGCCACTTTATTAGGTACACCAAGCTAGTAAAAGATTGGTTTGCCTTAATTCTTCGTCTTCATACTTTCAACGAATGTTGGATTCATTCCTCAGAGATTTTGGTCCATATTGACATGATGACATCACAGAGTTGCTGCAGATTTGTCGCCTGCACATCTATGATGAGAATCTCCCAGTGAACTCATTGTCATGTTTAAGAAACCAGTTTGAGCTGATATGAGCTTTGTGACATGGTGCATTATCCTGCTGGAAGTAGCCGTCAGAAGATGGTCCACTGTGGTCATAAAGGGTTGGACATGGTCAGCAACAATACTCAGGTAGGCTGTGGTATTTAAACCATGCTCAGTTTGTACTAAAGGGCCCGAAGTGTGGCAAGAAAATATCCCCCACACCATTATACCACCACCACCAGCCTGAACCGTTGATACAAGGCAGGATGGATCCATGCTTTCATGTTGTTTCCTCCAGATTCTGACCCTGAAATCAAGACTCATCAGACCAGACAACGTTTTTCCAGTCTTCTATTGTCCAGTGTTGTTGAGCCTGTGTGAACTCTCAGTTTCCTGTTCTTAGCTGAAAGGAGTGGCCCCCGGTGTGGTCTTCTGCTGCTGTAGTCCATCTTCTTCAAGGTTGGACGTGTTGTGCGTTCAGAGATGGTATTCTGCATTCATTGGTTGTAACCAGTGGTTATTTGAGTTACTGTTGCCTTTCTATCATCTCCAACCAGTCTGCCCATTCTCCTCTAACCTCTCACATCAACAAGATATTTTCACCGGGTATTTTCTCTTTTTCGGACCATCCTCTGTTAAACCCTAGAGATGGTTGTGTGTGAAAATCCCAGTAGATCAGCAGTTTCTGAAATACTCAACAACCATACCATGTTCAAAGTCACTTAAATCCTCTTTCTTCCTCATTCTGATGCTCAGTTTGAACATCAGCAAGTTGTTTTGATCACCTCTACATGAATAAGTGTGTTGAATTGCAGTCATGTGATTGGCTGATTAGTTATTTGCATTAAGAAGCAATTGAACAGGTGTACCTAATAAAGTGGCAAGTAAGAGTATATGCATTAGAGGTTCATAAAGTGCATTGCCTGTTGTTGAGCTGTCCCTCCTTCCTTTCTGTTTTAAACTAAAAGGCTGAACTATAAAGACGTAGAAAACAGAGGGTGTATTTATCAGTCGTACTTGTCCTTCCAGTGGTGATGTCCATAGTGACCACAGATGTCTTCAATTCCCGTCAGAAGATGATCCAGGAACTGGAGGCGAATGAAAAGAGGTCGATATTTCACTTTGCTCCTCTCACACTCGTGTCAGCGAAAGAAAGAATCACTCATCATCTCACCTGAGTGTGAATCTCCTCGTTAATTGAAGCTTTGCTTTCTTTCTTCTTCTTCACGGCCAGGAGCTCCACCAGAGGCCTGATCGTCATTCCCTGGAGACAGAAGCAGAAATTAGATCCTTTGAGTTGTCTCTCAAAGACACGAAGGGGGAAAAAAAGAGATTCTCCTCATCACTAGAGGCCTGTGATCATACATTATCTAATATGGAAGCCAAAAGTTCTCTAAATGGATTTATCAATTAGCCTATGAACCATCTTAGAAAGTATTTATTCCTGTTTTACTGGCTGTTACTTACTAAATATTTATTGATCGTTTTTAGGATTGACAAATGTTCCCACCTGAACAAATACGGTGAAAAAGATGACGGTGATGATGGCGGTGAGGAACATCCTCTTCATCTTGCTGTCGGTCAGCAGGAAGCCCAGCGAGAAGGCGATGGCCCCTCGCAGGCCACCGTAGGCCACGATGAACTGGTCTTTCTTGGTCAGCTTCACAATCCGAAACTTATTGATGATGAACGTGAGACCAATCACTCCTGAAACGCAGAGAAAACAAAAAAAAAGGTGACAAGTTTAGTAATATTAAACGTATAAAGGCTAAATGAATGAGATAAGGAAGTGAAAGTTTAATTAAGACCATAAAGAAATTATACACCACAGGAGTGTTTTTTTTTTAAATTTACATTAAAAAAATAAAAAAAAAAAAAAACACAAGAAAACTATTTTAAAACCAAACTGCACTCAAGCTAGTCCCAGCTAGCTTCTGCTAGCGCTAAATATCAAGCTAACATCAAGCTAAAATTCATATTTAAACCATTTTACTGTTTCTGTTGACAACAGATCACAAACTATTTCTCGTATCAACATCTTATTGAGTTTATTTCACCACATAAATTCATTAAAAAAACTCTAAATAAAAAAATAAATAAAAAAAACGACCTAACAATATTGGTCATGCTAAATGCTAACTAGCTAAGCGCTAGCCTAGAGTGGCTGCTCCCTCTTGGGACAATTTGAGGTTTAAATTCTTCTAAATTTATTAAACTAGCTACTGGTACAAATCTCTTCTAATAAAAATATATCTTTCAGTCTATTATTATTATTATTTTTTTTTTTTTAAATCACATTCGGCCACTGACCCAGAACTCTGGACACCAGGCAGAGGACCACAGTGACGATGACGAAGGTCCAGTTCCAGTCGTGTGGACCGTCCACCGTGGAGACACCGAGGAAGATGAAGATGAGCGTCTCACTGACGCTGCTCCACATCTTCAGGAAGTACTTGATGGTGGTGTAGGACTTGTGGGAGATGTTGGCCTCCACATACGGCCGCATAACCACGCCACATGCGATCAAACTGCAAAGGACGACTGAACGTTACCACACAAGCACCGTTACCTCCTACTCAATCACCAGCACCAGGCTTAAACTCGTTTCAAATCTCATCTCATTTAACTTGTTATCTAAATGCACAATTTTATAATCAGGTTTCGGTTTACGGCTGATTTTGTGGAGCGTATCATTTAGTTATTTAGTGATTAAAGCTTTGTCTTGGGCATTTCAACCAGGGTCTGGACTCTGAGAGGCTTTCTGGGTTAAATCCATAGAATTTAAATAAAGGTGGACGATGCATCACCTTTTCTTTCTAAATAAAAAGGTTCCCAGTTTTCTAGCTCGCAAGCTATGTATGACTTCACTCGAAATCTTTCTATATTCTTTCCTTTTTTCTATTATCTTTTTTTATTTATGTTCGAAATAACAGCAAAATGGGCAAAATCTGAATCCACCACATTTTCCAGGGCAAATCCCAAACTTTGGACTCACGACATGATCCCCGACAGGTGGAAGATCTCGGCCGAGAGGTACGCCATGTAGCTGTAGAGGAAGACGAACAGGGGCTCGATGACGCGGGTGTGCGACGTGAAGCGGGACGTGAAAGCCCCCAGGATGCCGTAGACGACGCCGAACATGATGCCTCCCAGCGAGACCACGAAGAAACAGACCACGCCGAGGACGGCGTCGACTACAGTCACCGTCCCCGCGAGGGAGAACTCCTTAAACAGGTGATACAGGACCTGCACGGAGACACGGGGGCTTTCATTTCATTTTGTTCTTGTTGTTTTTCCGACTAATGCATTTTTCACAGAACAGCCGAACGCGTCATGCTCACCACAGTGACGGCGTCGTTGAGCAGCGACTCCCCGAACACGAGGATGTGCAGCAGCTCGTTGATGTGGATCTCCTCGAACACGGCCAGGACGGCCACGGGGTCCACGGCCGAGATGATGGTGCCGAACAGCAGGCAGGAGAGCAGGCTCACGTCGCCCAGCTGGGTGGCCTCGATCTGACAGACGCCGTACATCAACCCGCCGATGAAGAAGGTGTTCCAGAGGGTTCCCACCACCGCGAACACCAGGATGGTGCCCAGGTTCTCCGTGAAGGGCCGGATGGGCAGGAAGTAGCCGGCGTCGAGGATGATGGGAGGCAGCAGGTAGAGGAAGAAGAACTTGGAGTCGAACAGGCTGACCTTTTCATTCACGGCCTTGATGATGCCGCCCAGCAGCAGGCCGACGACGATCAGCAGGCAGCTCTCTGGGACGATGTTGGACACTCTGGGGATGATGTGAAAACCTGCACAGAGAATTGGGAAGGGTTGCATTCATGAAAAGCCCAGATGATGAGTTTCAAGCCGAGACAGCTTGTTGCAGATGGAGAGTTTATTTCAATAAAAAGAAAAAGGCGACAGCTGAGACATGGGAAGCGTCAGCAGCAGAAAAGTGGTCGACTAAGGCCTCTTTAACCTCTGGTCATTATCAGCAAAAAAAAAACTCCTACTTAGGACATACCCAAAGTAAACTGAACATTTTGGAGCTCATTCATGGTCTTGGTCTCTTCTGAAAGCCAAGACTTTGAAGTTTCTATCACAAAAGTCAGAATCACTCTAAGTGTTATTGTTCTGGAGGAATCAAAGTTGGTACGCAGTAGGGCTGCACGATTAGGACCAAAATGATAGTCACGATTATTCATCATGTTAGGGAAAACATCTGGATTTTCATTGCACTATGTTTAAACAAACAGTTTTCAGTGCAAAATGAAACTTTAAATTAATAATAAAATATAAAATTTACACAAATGGTTGTCTGGGTTGCTGATGGACGTGGATCTAGTGAAGCAGTGCTAGCTTTGGCCTTCATGCATCCCTCATACTTTTTTTTTTTATAATTTATATTTTTTTATGCACATAAATTGTTCTTGTCTCACGTCACTCGCCCTAAATCCAAAACAAGTCCTGACAATGGACGTGGGTCCCTTTCAAGGAAGTAGCTGCAAGCTGCGCTCCTCGCCTGCTGTTTATGCAGCTTAGTGAGCATTCGCCCCCTGGTGGTTGGCTGTAAATATCGCAGACGATCAAGTTCATTTAATCGCGGCAGCCAAAATGGTGATCATGGTTAAAATTCAATTAATTGTTGGGTTCGCCTGATTGTTTTTTGTTGTGAAATAATGTGTTGATTGAATCCTATAATAACTTTTATGAATGAAATCACAAGATATACGACCCAGTGAAGGTTAAAGCGTTAACAACGACCTTTATTCCCATCTTCTCAGGTGCGGCTGGTTAAATACGATCCAAAAACACTTACATGGCCACTGAAAAGCCAGAAAGCTAGAACAATGAGAAGGTTTATCAAATCAGACGACTCAGAATTTCACTCAACATGATGAGATTCTCCTCTTTTCTGACTTCTGCTCTTAATTGAAAACCTTTTAATTCTCATTATTGAACTCTGATGGACATTTTTCTTACATTTTATTATAAATAAACCAATAAGTTGATGGACAGAAGTTAATTTAAGTCATTTTTGTCCAGAATAAGTACCAAAAATATAAGAATTTCAGCCTCTAAAGTGAAAGAACTGCACTTTTTTTACTCTTAGTTTTGGATATTCAAAACCTCAAACTTTTTCTTTGGTTTAAAGTGAACATTTGTGGCAAATTTGAAAAAAACAAAACAAAATCCTTTCAGTGTCTTTCTTGAGATTCATCTCTATAACAGGAACAGGATGCACTGACTGTCGCCCCATTCACAAAAACACTGACTCTAATTCATACTGACAATGCATCTAAATGACGCGTCGCACGCGAAGGCGTCAAAGCCTCAACTTTCACACTGTTTGTTTGCGAGGCCCCTCTCAGCTGATTCCGACATTCAGCTCCTCCGTCATGTGAGAGCGTTTCTCTGCAGCCGCCCTCCTCTCTCCTCCGTGACTCTGCACACTGGGATCTTTGTTATCGAGCAGTGCATTAGGACAGGAAGTCGGAGCGGCCCTCGGACACAACAGCTGGACGAGCAGATAAGATGCCAAAGAGTTCTCGCTGAGGCCGGTGGACAAACCACAGGAGAGACGTCTGCAGGCATCACCGCTGCGACGGCGCAACCACAAACAAACGATGCATAATGCTTCGTAATTCTTCGTATCTCTGTGGAAACTAAAGCTCGACGGAGCAATCTGCTCCGTCTCATCTGAGAATAATTCAGCTGGGAGTTTTATAAATGTAATTAACAATAAACTGAAAGAAAGATTGATCATCTCCAACAAGCGTTATTAAATACACATATCAAATTACTGCAGCATCAATCAGAGGAAGCAAATAAACATATTCTCAAGAGTCATGGTGCAAATAAACAGGCCATTAAAGAGAGAATCATTTCTAAATCACTGAATCTTTGTCTTGTATGTTACAGCCCAGAAACTAAAATCATATATTATTAGCAAATAAAATGTAATATTTTGTAATTTTTCAAGACTGCTTAGAAAAATTCATAGTTTGGTTATAGTTTCCTAATCTATATATATATAAAATAACTAAAGTTGACCACTAATTATCATTAATAAAGGCTTAAAAATAAAGTAAAACAATAAAAAACGCTGAATAAATACAATTTTGTTCCAGAATAGGGTCAAAAATAAGTTTCACCAACAGATCTGGAGCTAAAAATACTCCACATACACAGTATCTAAACTAAGAAGAGGAGAAGTTAATGTCAGAGCGAAAGGTCACTGCAACACATTCATTTTAATTATGAATCTCCAGAGAGTTACGAGCCTAAACTCCTCCAGCGTTCCACGACGGACCAACAGGACCGTCCTAAAATAACCAGAGCAGCCGGTGGAAACTCTGTTAGCACGTAACAGTGTCCTCTGTCACACACGTTTCAGGTTCTTTGAGACTTTTTGACTTTAGTTTGGTTTAAAAAATAATAATAATAAAAATAAAGACAAATGGGACGTGTTAAAATGTCTTTTTTGTTGTCCAATCTACAACCGAAGCGCCTAAAAACACACGTTGCACTAACTTACACGAGAAAAAAGCTGCAAATAAACAAGTTTGAGTTGAAATTTGACAGAGGAGATAAATAAATAATATAAATAATTGTGATTTGTGATTGATCTCTTATCTGATATATTACAGCAGTGGTTCCCCTGAAGGTCTGGAGACCAATGATTTTACATAAAATCTGACTGAAGCGATTAATAAATAATCTAAATACTTGATAAACTGTTATCTGATGTGACCAAGGCTAACGAGAAACCGCCCGACTCCCTCTGGACTAAAGATATGTTGTTGGGCTCCGACGAGAGACGTCATGAGAACAGATACTTAAATAAATAACCTAAATGAAATAAACAGTCTATGCGTTTGGACCAGGGCCAGATAAACCTCACAAGCGCCTCTGGAGCAAAACTTTTGTTGGGTCCAAACACGAGAATGGGAAGATTTAGCTGGTTTTATTTTATTTCAGTGGTGTAATCCCAGCGCCGTGGAGGCCCCTGAGATGAGATGTTACTTTTTATATCAAGGTTTAAGCCAGATTTATGAAAATAACACTGTTCGAGGTATTGTTGTTCATGATGTAGGTCGAATGAGAACATGTGGGGTGGAGCAACGGGTCCACTGGGATTTTAATACGAAGTAGCCAAACATTTGAATCGAAACCTCCTGACCACCTCTGGGGCAAAGCTCTGTTGAGTTGCCTTCGAGAGAAGTCATGAGAACAGACACTTAAATTTAGAGACGACGCCAAATTCCTGAGAAACATTTTTCTTTTTCTATGCTACTAAAAATACCAAAGTTGTTGGTGTAGGTGCTGCAGTCGCTGCACAATAAGAGGATGTGGAGTGAGGGCAGCAACAAGTCACCTCAGAGTTGTGGTATGCAGATGGCAAACATTGGTTCTGACTTTTTATTTATCTGTAATTTACTCATTGCCCTTTTTATATTTATCCTTAAAGATTTTTTTTATTTCTTGCAACTTAAACTTCTTTTTTCTTTACTTTTCTAAACAGAAACAGGAGGTTTTTTTTTTAGGAGGGGGGCCTCCTTCAGGCTGGATGATTCACTCACACGTCCGATGAGGGCGTTATTGACCAGTTTGTCTCCACAGATTGAGTTGACACTCACCAAGTTTCATGAGCAGGGCCAGGAGGATCCACAGCGAGATCTCGAAGGGCTTCCTGACGTGCTCGTAGTTGAAGGAGAGGACGGGGAAAGACTTCTTTGGATGGGGATCCGAGGAGTTGGTTCGGTGATCGGGGTCTTCCTGCGTCGATCGGGCTGGACGTCCCCACGTCTCGTTGCTCTCCGAGTCAACATCACGACTCGCGGAGGCAAAAGGCACGAAAACGAGCAACAAAACGCAGAGCAAGCCCGTCAGACGCGGAGCGGGTCTCCTCCGGACGGGACGCAGAGCAGCCATGGGTCGCGTTTCTTTTTTCTTTTTTTTTAACAGGCGGCGCAGAGGGGCTTCAGCTCGACTCTACGCCAGATGAAGATGAAGATGAGGATAAGACGGGAAGCCGGCGTGCTGCTGCTGGTGCTGGTGGTGCTGGTACACGCGACTTTTTACGCACGGGCTCTCCGCGCATGTTGAAATTGCGCATAGTCGGATGACAGACGGAGGTCTGTGCCGCAGACAAACGGGCTCCTCTCAGCTGCAAACATCCTCTACTCCGGCTGGTTTGAAAGCTGCTCTCCCCCCTCCTCAAAACGAGACAACTTAACATCCACCAGACAGAAATTTTTCCATCACTTTCTTCTTCTTCGGCAGCAGCTCCGAGGTCAGGAGACATCTGCTGGAGTGGAGGACCAAAGACCCCCCAACCCCACCCCACCCCACAGGAAATAACGTTTAGAAAGCGAAAATTGCACCTATAACTCCTTATTTTACATAAAAATACAAATTATATATATTTATAATAATGACGCACAAAATACCTTATGACGTGGGGTGAAATTCTTCTTTTTTTTAAAAAAAAGAATCAGCTCTTTAATAACAATATCAAGTGCAACACATTCTTCTTTTTTAGATAGATAGATAGATAGATAGATAGATAGATAGATAGATAGATAGATAGATAGATAGATAGATAGATAGATAGATAGATAGATAGATAGATAGATAGATAGATAGATAGATAGATAATTAATCCCTCAACACCACACATACTATATATAAAAGGAAAAACATACTCTACTATGACAAAACACGTGCTCTGTTTTGTCATAAATCGTTGGATTTCTTTCTGATTAGACGCCCACTTTGATTTAATAACAACAGTGTTAACAAGTCACACAATTCTATTTAACCCTCTGTACACAAATTGTGTTTGAATAAATGCTGCATGATGCAACATATCATTTTTTTCCAACCAACCAAAAAAGTTTCAAAACAAAAGAATTCAGGCGAACTCAACATTTTTTTTTTTTTTTTTGTGCCAACTTTGATCACTCAAGAACAAAACAGACTTTTATGATAGAAACTTTTGGCTTCAAGACCATGTCGGAGCTCAAAAAATGTTCATGAACAACATTCAGCTTATTTTGGCCATGTCCTAAATTGGAGTTTGTTTCTTTTTGCAAAAAAGGCTGGAGTGATACGAAGTTATTAAATCCTATTAGCTAATGCTACAGATTTTTGTTCTTCCTGGTAATAAACTTGTGTGAGACGAGTTGAGTCGATCAGTTCAAAGGTTGAGACATGTGGTCGGTCCGTTCATGGCGTCTCATTCACGTCCACTCAGCCTCACAGTGAAATCACTTCCCCCTCACATGAGTCGCTCCATACAGACTGTGCAGTCGTCCGGCAGAAAAACGTTTCCCACAGAAACTTTTCCACGTGGATGACGCCTGAGAACCAGAGGCCGCTTTGAAAACATCCGCCAGTCTAGGTACGGAAAATGTGAATGTTTTTATTTGAGCAACGTGTGACATGAACAGTTTTTTGTTTCAGTAAATCTTGTTCCAACATGAAGTAAAAGAAAATATTTTACAAAGTGAATATCTATCTCTCTTTCTGTGTCTGAAAAGTGATGCTCACATAACTAGAGTCTGTTATTGTCTGACTCTTTGTTGTTCTTGTGATTGGTTCGAACACCAGTCGAAGGCTCCTAGTCTTCGTTAATCTGCATTAGACAAACATTTAGCCTCGGAGTCAGACCAACCCACAGGTTTTTTAGTGGTGGAAAGTTGTTCTGGAGTCACTTTGATGAGAAATGATTATGCTCCAGCAAAGATCTGCCGGGTCGGTCAGATAGCTCAGGTGGGTGTTGAGGTTGAAACATTAGCTGAAGATGTATTTTTCTCTCTGTGGTGGTTGAAACACCAGATAATTAACTTTTAAATGTTGTGTCTTCAGATTCATATTCATTGTGAGGATCATTTCTCACAGAAAAAAACAAGAAAACCTTAAAAAGTAACACTCAAAATTGTAAATCTTCAAAAGAAATGTGAATGAATATAAAAGTAAATTAAAGGATTATTTTCTTATAAAAACAGAAAAGTCATGGGAATGAACCTCATTCATTATTCTTCTATATTATAACATTTTGATGCCCATGACACCTAAAATACAACTAAATACTTGATCTTGAACCAGAGGAGTTTTCCTTTATTAAACTACTAAGTCAACAAGAAAGTCATCACATTTTTATTGACAAAAAAAATCAGATGTACACACAGAAGATCGTTTAATTTTCAACACCTCGTTAGATTTCAGACCTTTTTCTGGCCTCTTGAATCCACTTTAAGCTTGTTTCAGTCAATCACAACATGTATCTTTACAAGATAAACTGCTTTATACTGTACAAAGTATATACCACAACTTGTCTTAAAACCCATTTTTATTGCTTGACTTTGAGCACAGCATGAAACTCTGCTCTTTCTTTGATGCTTTCAGTGTTTTTATTGTTTGTTTTTTGTCTTATGTTCTTATTCTAGAGTCGAGTTCAAATCCACGTGGACTCATATGATTAGTTATACATCTATGCGTTAAATATGTATCAAGATTAAAAATATGAGTTTTATATGAGACTGTTAGTCCAACCTGACAACAATAACAGAGGAGGAGTTGGAGCCCTGTGATTGGTCAGTCAGAGACCAATCAGACGGCTCCAACACAGTAAATAGGAGGAAGTTGTTCAGGATGTTGGATGGTGATTTTGTTTCCTCTTTTTTTTTCTAATTAGACCTCATGACTGTGAATTTCCACAGATAAACAACACTAAGACTCTAAAATACAGGAAGTTGCAAATAGTGACTGCAGTATTTTTATAATTTTTTATCTCATAAAATAAAGTGACGGCATTGTTTTATTAGATTTTTTTTTTAATGTGTTTATTTAAATTACACTTTGTGTGCTGTTTCTCTCTAGAAGTGCTGAGGTGTTTGTGGATACACTGAAATACAATCATGTTGAAAACCACATGACCTGCACTCAGCACTCAGAGTTATCAAACCGCAGAGCTCTCGTTTGCCTTTTTATCTGATCCTTCTGGGACACTTACGAAAACTTTTCCACAAACACATTCATCCTCCTCCTCCTCCTCTGACGTCCACCAACACTGAGCCTGACACGTGAACCACAAACATCTCTCTCAGACCCTCGGCTGCTTCACCCTCTCCGCCATCCGCCTGGCGCTGTACAGAGACACCCCCATCCCCACTGTGGCCATCGTCATGGCGACGGGCTCCACCAGGCTGCTCTGCGGCTGCATCCGGACCTCACCTGACATCTGCCTCTGCGGACGGGACGGAAAACTGGTGCGTGAGGGCAGGTCTTTATTATCTTTATTAGATTGTAGATGCCTTTTCCACCATGGGAAACTTTGCACTTTGTGTTTCAAATCAGAAACAAAGTACAGAAGAAGGAACCAATTCACACATTAGCCTGAGAGTTTTAATTTCTCAAAGGCATTTGGGATCAGTGGGACCGAAGACCCATAAAAACTAAGCATCATTTTTGAATAGGAAGTAGTAGTTTTTTAAAAAACAAAACAAAACAAATAACAATGTCCTCATATGTGGACACTGGTATTATTTCATTATTTATATTGTAAAAAAGGCACCGATGTGTGAGAGAATATAAAATTGTTTATTTTAATACCTGAACATGGCTGAGCTAAGACTGAACAATGAAATCCCAACGTCCTCAAACGAGTACTTGCTAATTAGCGACGCTGTAGCTCGTTGCTAATGATGAAATTTGTTAAATATGTGAATCATATCAAACTACAAACGTTAATAAGCAAAAACACATAAGTTTTGACCTTTGCTACCACTAGATGGCAGACTAAACCGTCCACTAATGAGGACAACGGGTTTAAATGAAGCAGAATAAGCTCCAATAAAAACTTAAATTTCATGTCCACATATAAGGACACAGGGTCTCAGGAGGTTAAAGGCTCCTTTAGTGGATTATCCATCATGGTTTTCTCAGTCATCGACGTTAAGTCTATGACATAAGACAGTTTCCAGTTTGAGAGTGGACAAATTTAACAGACAAGTTAAAACAAATCATTCTTATATGGAGCTCGAAGGTTCTGGGTTCGAATCCATCGGCAAACTGGGGCCTTTCTCTGTGGAGTTTACATGTTCTCCCTGTGTCTGAGTGGGTTCTCTCCAGATACTTCGTCCAAAGACATGCTCGTTAGGTTAATTGGTGAATCTAAATTGGTGGTGGAGTGTGAATGGTTTTCTGTCTCTCTGTATTAACCCTGAGATAAACTGGAGACTTGTCCAGGTTTGGACCTCAGCTCCAGCAGTTACAGAAAATGAATGAATGAATAAATAAAAGTCTTTGCACTAAATCTTATCTTTATGCAGGAGGATTTAGAGCCAGACTATTATATTAAAACCATTTTCACTACAATACCCAGTCTGTACATGCAGCACAAGGTGGTGGAGTCTGAGTGGGTTACATAACAAACCCTCCTGAGATGAGGTGACATTAAATATTTACGTGCACGTTGCTCAGTGCAGTCCGCAGTGTCTTTAAATGGATTTATCTGTTTGTTTTTCTCTAGCTTCTCCTTCCGGAGATAGAGACTCCTAAATCAGACGTGGTTCGCGGTGTCGATGAGAGACGAGCTCACCTGGAGTAGACGGAAGTATCCCGGCGTCAGTCTCCCCAGCCTGATGATCATCTCTGCTGCTGGAGCGGCTCGGACGAGTCGACGGGATTCCTGCAACAGTTTTTCATTCACATGAGGATTTGTGTAAATTATGAACTTTCACGTAAACCGTGTCTCCTTGTGCTGGATCGCCTTGAAAAAAAAACGTTAGAGGATGAAAAAACATACAAAAAGGAAGGAAAAACTGAACATAAAGCAAATATTTATTGTGGTACTGTCTTAAAAATTAACTTTTCACTACCACAGGATGTAATGTTATCAATTAGAAATATTCTGGAGATGATCAGGGATAAATTAATCCAGGTTTGATTAAAATACAAAAACAAAAACAAGATTTTTAGCCAAAGAGTTTGATAAAAAAAAAAGTTCCCATGAAGCTTCTTTCTAAGTACGACCAGAGATTTGTTTCATTATAATCCACATTTTTTGTTGAGTTATGACGAGTTATATAACAGTAAAACTGTCCTTATGTGGAAGAGTTTAAGATTTTTCCACCTAACGCAAATATGAGACAACCAGAAGAAAAACAATTAGCACATGACTAGTGACATGAATGTTTATGTTAATACTAAAATGGATTTAAAATAGCACAGTTTAATGTAGTTCTAAGCAGATTTTTAGCCCTGAAGGAAAGAAAAACAGTTTAAAACCACATTAACGTACATTACAAACTATTTATTAAGTGATCATAAATAGTGAAGCTCACGTCTTCATCAAAGTTTGTAAATTAGTCTCACAGTTTGAAGTTTCCTCTGAAAGTTGGCGAATCCGAGCTCGTCCTCGTCTTCATGGACAGCTGCAGACGGACTGACAGCAGCTAGACTCCCGCATGTGTGCGTGTCCCCTCGCTCTTTTGTACAGTGTGAGCATCGCACTGTGGCGGACACACAAAGCTCCGGCCTGTCAGGGAGGATTTGGTCGACGAAACGTGGGAGAGCAGACAGAGGAGAAGAAGAAGCGGCGGCGGTGGTGGCGGTGGTGGTGGATCTGTGCAGCATGTTTCTCGCTTGAAGGAGCATGTGTGTTAATGCGCTGCAGTGACTTATGTAACCCGCAAAAGCACTAAGGAGAAAACACTTTTTAGACAACATAAATTCACCTGCAGGGCAGAAACGGAGGCTTTTAAGGAGAGGGTTAACCTTTAGTGGATTGTTTATAAAAGGCCTCCATGAAGCCTGAGTGGCTGTTATATAAGTTCATGGATACATATTTAATTAGTGCATTCGGAATTTTAATTAAAAAAAAAAAGAAGAAGGTTTTTTTATTGTTTACAAATCAAGTTATTGAATTAGATTCAACATTTAGATTTAATTCAAGCATTTATTATCCATAAACTAGAGACAAAGGCCAAAAACATACTGGATTACTGTGTAGACATGTAGCGGGTTTAGCATGAAGCTAATAAATGAACGTCCTATGAAGTGATGTTAACAGTGTGCGTCTGTGTGTGGCAGGAGGAGGTGGACGAGACAACAAGATGCTGATTGTGCACATGTGGTGACGGCACGTCTGCTGCAGATTCGCTTTAGTGGACACTTCAGTCTGCTCTAATGTGGACGTGCTGTACATTTAAATAATATAAAACACGGGAGTCAGTCTCTGACAGACACGGTGCTGAAGTACTCCGGGTCTTGTTTGCTCGGCTCCGCTTCGTCCTGACCTGCAGCCTTGATTACAGCTCTGCCCAGCGTCACCTTCACTCCTGCGGGACCCGGAGCGTCTGTGCTCTGCACCGCCAGGACGTGACCGATGAAGTTCTGACAAGACGGAAAAAAAGAACACAGCAGCTGAATTCAGGTTCTTATTCTGCGTAGCTCCTCGTTGTGAAAGTGTTTGTTAAGATCTGAACTAACTTGTGTTGTGCTGCTCCTACTCCACCCTTTCATGCACAGTGGTCAGCTATTCAAAAGCTGTTTTTTTTTTTTGTTTTTTTCTATACGTATGGGTTTTGGTGTTGTAAGTGCATATCAACCAACACAGTGGACGCTTGTGCATCACTCCCACTCCTACCATTGGTGTATGAAGTGCAATTTTTTAAATATTTATTTTTTTACGCAAAATCAAGATGGCCGACAGAGAGCCAGAGATAAAAAGTACCTCAGGAATTTTGTGTGAATACTTTAATAGCAGGGCACCACTGAAGGTAAAAATAAATAAATAATATGCTGGGATCAAGTAACATCTAAGAATTAATATAATTGTTTCTGGATATTTATTTTATAATAGGAAAAATTTGTAATTAATCATGCGAGTTGACAATTCTGTAACTTCATGAAAAATGTGTTCCTGAAAAAAAAAATTAAATTGCATAATTTTTTATACGGCTAAAGACGAATAAAAACACACCATGTCTTTGGCCTTGTCCCTGGTCAAGGCGTCTGTTCAGTTTCCTTCATGGTGGCCCTGCCAGATTTGATCTACTTTGGTTTTTGTGTCCCTTTTGGATTATCCTGTCATCACTGCAGCACCATTTGTTTTTGCTTCTTTGTCTGGGTAGGACTGTGTAGCTTTATTGCTCATGTGTGATGTGTTCGTGTTAGATCTTAGAGAACTTAAGGGGCAACTTGTTCAGCGCTGTGGTTAGGGTTAGAACCGCCAACCACCCGTTTAAAACAACGTCACTTTGTGTCGTACATGACGAGCTTGTTTTTTCATTTCCTGCTAAGAAGTCAGCTTTCAGTCCACCATTTTAGTTTCTCCTTCACAGATAGAGGTGCGTTGTTGCTTTGTTGCTCGTTAGCTCTTCCTAATTCCTTGTTGTTCAATCGTCCGCTGTGTCTTTACGCTGTAGCGCAGCTTGTAGACGTAACAAAAGTGTTAAATTTAACGCTTAAACTAAATTAAATAAACTAAAATTAGATTTTAAAACTGGATTAATGACGATTTCTCACTTTCAAAACTGACTCCAGTGCTGCTTTATGAGCCAGAACCACTCAAAGCTATGCTGCAAGTTTACAATCCTCTTAGTCATGCCACAAAATTAGGTTTCTACACATAAAACTACAGATTGGATAAACTTCTTCTGTTATTGAAGGTCCGGTGAAAGGATTGATGTTGAGACAAAGCTGTTCAGAAGATAATGTTAACTATTGTGTAATTATGAACCCAGATTACTGACAAACTTTGGTGCCTAAAATCAGTGACATGAGATGAAAGCTGTGTGTCGCTGTGAAAAACCTCTGCAGGCTGAACATCTTCATGCTTCGATTTCCGCTTGGTTGATTCCCTCTGTGCTTTTACTTCCTGTACACAACAAACAATAGTTACAGGTGTTAGACAAATATAGTGTAAGATAAATGTCGATAAACTTTCCGAAGGAGCGGCGGTTAAATCTAAAAGTATGAAACCTTTAGGATCTCGTAGTTTGACGTCTTGGAGACGTAACTGTCCCATGACTTTACTGTGAGCTCTCGTTGCTTCCAGTGAGACTTTATCTGCAACCAAGAGACACAAAAACATAGGAAAAGACGTTGATTTCACTCGCTCTGATGCACATGTGTAAACAGATCCGTGGGACGATACGTTTTCTCCTCTTTGAACTCTTTAAGCACCTCCTTGTACATGATCTTCTCCTCGCTGATGTCGTCCTTCTGCTGCTGCTCCAGGATGCTCCGTTGCTCTGCAGCGATCCTTTTCGCCGTGTCCGTTGCAGTCGTGCAGATGGAGCCCAGAGCCTCCTCGTCGGGGCTGATCGGCCTCACGCCATCCAGGCTCAGTTCCCTGCTGATCTCGTCCCACACCTCCCCGACCTACAGCACCATCGCCTCACAGTTTATACCGTCTCCGTTTCATCAGAGACCAAAGCTACATGTGCGAAAACCACAATTTCCCTCTGTCCTCCCGTTCATTCCTCTGTGTTGTCAAGTCCATTTAGAGATTCCTTCCTGATTCAGTTCGATGTCTAAAGGTTTTATGTGAAGGGAATCTGAGGCTTTTAGGAGTCTGAGTCATTTAACCTCCTGAGACCCTGCGTCCTCATATGAGGACGTTAAGTTTAAGGTTTTATTGCAGCTTATTCTGCTTCATTTAAACCCATTAAACCCAATGCTCAAGGTTTCTTCCTTTTAAAAGGTAGTTTTTCTTGCCACCGTCGCCGTCAGTTGTTCCTGCATTATTTGAAATATAAATAAAATTGAATTGCATAATTTGATATGACGTTCAAATTTAACAATTTTTTGCTAATTAGTAAGTATTCTTATGAGGACGTTGGGACTTCGTTGTTTGCAGTTCTGTCATTGCGCAGCCATGTTCAGGTATTATAACAAACAGTTTCATATTTTGTCACACATCAGTGCCTTCTTTATAATACAAATAATGAAATTATCCCAGTGTTCACATATGAGGACATTGTTTTTGTTTTTGTTTTCAAAAACTACTTCTTCCTGTTCAAGTCTTTGGTCCTACTGACTACTGATCCCAAATTCCTTGGAAAAAATTAAAAACACATACTAAATAAAAGCTCAGGTCTCAGGAGGTTAAACACTGAACTGCACCTACATCTAATAATCTACATTACAGTTAATAATTTATTCTGTATTCTGTCTGACGATTTTGCTAAATGCTTAATGAATCTCCATCTGCCGACATTTGCGAATTGGTCTAATCACCAATATGTATTTTGAAGCCAAAGTGAAAAAAAATAATAATAATAAACTTATTTCTATAGCATCTTATTTTGAAATCAACATTAGAAAGAGCTTAACAAAGAGATAAACGTCTGAAATTTATACAGAAAACACAAAAGTATTATTTTTATGTTTTTCATAAGTCTCATTTCAGTCCATTCATCTCTGCTGCCTCTATATACAGCACGACCATAGTAGAATAATACAGATGCTAAAACTTTACATTTCAGCCAACTTGTACTCATTTCCATTTCTAGAGCAGAAGCTCTTTTTTTTTTTTTTAATTTTTACCTTAAAGTCCAGATATCGCCTGACGACGCTCAGAGTCACATGATCTTCTGTCGACATTCCAGGAAGATCCTGAAAACCTGAGGACGCACATCGAACATCATCTCTAGTCTACACCGTTACAAGACACCGTGATAACATTTAGTCTGGCAATAAAAACATGTAATGTGCTGAAAATGACGTCAGAATGAGGCTGATTTAAGAAGCTACACATAGAAAAACAACAATAGCATTTAGATTTTGACGTCTTATTTAAATATACTACTGTACATTAAGTGTAAAGCTGGTTGAATTCTTCAGTGACAGTTTTACCAATTTTGCAGAAGACGCAGTAAATCTTTGAGCGCAGGTTCTCAGATATCTCCAGTACTGCTGCACTCGGCATGTTAGCAGGAAATGAAAGCTGGACGTCGTCCTGCTGGTGACCACTGAGCACGGGTCTCTGGGGATCTATAAGACGAAAACACATGACAATACTTTACACTATTTTCTACAAATGATCATCATCATATCGTGCTTGTATGATTAAATGTAGCACAATGCTTTTGTATAACATCAGACATGAGGTTGGATTGTGCCCTCACGCTCTGGCTCAAACTGGAAGCTGCACTCTGACCTGTAATTTCTCCGCGTTGGCCGCGGTCGACGCCAAGCTCCTCCTCTTCCTGCCTCCACAGCTGCAGCAGGAGTCCAGGAGCCGTCCCGCCGCCGCCGCCCTTCCAGCCCAGGACGTGAGAGATGGTGTTGGGATTATCACACAGCTCCAGCAGTGTGGCCAGGAGGACGCCGTGAACACACCTGGGGCTCGTCTGAGGCAGAGTTGGCCAAATGATTTATTTATATTTCACGCTCCGTGGGTGCAAATGAATATTACAAACTGAAAATGTTGCCACTTACGCCGAGCAAGTTAAGAAGAAGAACCACTCCCTCTTTAGCCAGAAAATAATCTTCTGTGGTGTAGCAGCCCACAACACAAGACCTGGTGGGACAGAGAGCACACTGACACTGATCACATGCTTACACCCACTTGCCAGTTCATTAGGCACATTAGTGAAATGACATGTATTCAAATATATCAGTCTTGCACTAAATCTTGTCTTTATGAAGGTTATTGTATTATATTTATTCCAGTTCAGGGGTCTATTCCTTATCCCTTAAATAAAAGATTTTGGATTCATGTTGATATGCTTTTAAAGAAATTTAAATTTGTGGGAGAAACTAACAAAATATATGAAAAATGTCTAATCAACCAAAGATTTTCCTGCAGTACCCCTGTGCACGGCTAGGTTAAAGAAAGAAAAATATTTTTAATTCAATCATACATCTCCTCAAAAATACAGTTGAACCTTTCTGATGCAGTTTAAGCATAAATTAAACATTATAACAGCCATGAAGGAAGAATTAGTGTATGACTGTTAAATTAGTGCATTTACTAGTGTAACTAATGAACTGGTGAGAGCGTGTAATGTCTGATCGTTTCCTAAACTGTTCACGAGGACATAAAACATGTACATAAACATGTGGAAGGTAAATACTCCTCCAGATTAGGTTAAAATTTCGAGAAAATGATCAACAAGTTAATCACTGTATGTGCTGATGCATTAAGATGAATAAAATGATCTTTAGCTGAACTGACCAGACACATTCCAGCGTGGAGAGGAAGAGCCTGTTGTGTCCCAGGCCGCTGTAGAACTTGTCGGTGCCTTTCCTCAGGAAGTGAACGGTCATCTCAACTCCCTCTGACCCAAACAGCTCCTGGGACACGGCAACACAGAACAGAACAAGACATTTCCACACCTTTCACTTTAAGAAAAACGGTAAACGGGGTCAGATCTAACCTTTCTGTGCATGTCGGGTTCGCACAGAGTCGAAAGGATCAGCTGAATGTCCGACTTTATCTCCAGAGTGAGAGCATCCTCCTCATCGGGACTCGCTTCCATCTGCATTAAAATCCCTGAGGAAATGCCACATTTAATTATTATAGTTCATTAAGAGTAATAGTAAAAGGTTCATGGAGAGCGTTGCTTTAACTGGAGTCACCCAGGAGCTGGTTAATGGTTCCTTGGTCACAGAGGTTCTGGTTTACGGCCTCGTCGCCCACAGACGTCACCGAGCTCAGCACCCTGACGCAGTGCTGCATCTGAGGCTTCGTACTGGCTCTGCCTCCCCCGTCAGGGACCCGGCCAAAGTAAGCATCTGGAACAGAGAGTAAAACATGTTCTGCCTTTACACTTTTACGTAAATAAATATGGAACATTTTAGAGCACTCATGAGTCTGTGAGCCCTGACCTTCCAGATACAACACAGACTCTAAATCATAGGTCTTCAAAAGTAGTTCATGGGCCAGAGCCCAAAATTTCACTATTCAGTATCAGTCGAAGGGACGAAGGCTACCTATATTTATGGATAGATATATGTCTGTAGATATTTTTTTGTACGATAGCCTTTCCAGGTGAGTAGCTAAATCATCAGCTCATGAAGTTAACCACCCCCTAAGGAAAACTGTGTGTTAGGCGCATGTGCATAACCTGTTTTACCCTCATAAATAGGACTTTTCTCAATGTTCAATAATATTGCGTTTGGTATCATTTTAAAGGGGACCTCTTAAGCTTCCATTTAAGCCCAGTTGTGAACCAGTCTGATAAATATGGAGGTCACTGCAGCTCATCAAACCATCAAAAGCATACATTTTTTCCACATTTTACGCCTAAACTATGTTCTTTCTTTTAATCCTGTAGGACATAGGAACATCAGAAACACAAAACACAAGTACCACAACATTCACCTGACTATAAGGTTTCAGAAAATATATAACATGCCCATATAATTTCATTGTGAGAATTCAAGATGGCGTCGGAGTCCATCTTTACCCATTTTCAATTTTTGATTTTGAAATGCAGATGGTCATGTAATACCTCTTTTTGTATGTTTACAAGGGTGGGAAGTTAAAAAGGGGGTTTAAAGGGGGTTAAAGGAAGTTTAAAGGGGGTCCGCGACCCCTAGGGGTCTGCAGAGGTACTGCAGGGGGGCTGGCAAAACCTTTGGTTGATTAGACATTTGTCATATTTTTTTTTTTTTAATTTTCCCCCACAAATTTAAATTTCTTTAAATACACATTAACATGAATCCAATATATTTTTAGTAAAGGGATAACAGATAGCTTAACATTGAATGCTCTAAATAGTTTTTCTCACGTGTGCCTATTTCCTGACCTTGCTCGACGCACCAGTCCAGCAGGAGCAGCAGACAGACATTTCCCTGATATGACATGTAGTCGTCCAACATGAGCGGCGCGACGGTGGCGAGCGTGGCCAGCGCCTGCAGCTGCAGCTCCGCCTGCTGGACGGAGGACCAGTGGCGTGAACCCGACTGGCGCTCGGACGAGGCGGCAGGCGGCTTCACGAGGGTCAGCAGAGCCAGCATCACTCGTTCCTCCCTGAAGAGCTGCGAGAAACACGACTCGGGTTTTTTGCTCAAGTCGCTGAGATACTTGCAAACGTCTAAAGCGTGTGACTGACCTGCAGGGCGGCTAAGTCCGCTGACATTAAAACCAACAGGTTCAACAGCAGCTTCTTCATTTTCAAATCTTCGTTGTTGTAGGCGAGCTTGAGGTTGCGAAGCAAAGGGCTGCGGCTTTTCACTGAAACACAAATGAATAAATGTTGTCATCGCGAAAAAGGTGCAGCTTGTGCGTGAATTTTGAAATGGTTGAAGTTCAAGCAAAGAGTGGCCTCACGCTCCGGATATGAGACGAAAACCAAAAGCTGTTTGGCAAATAAACTCTCCTGAAAAATATGAAACGTGCTGTCAGACACTGTGGCACATTTCACACATTTTCACAGAAACACACTGGGCAGTTATGTGACTAAATGTATTACGTCATCATTTATTTAACACACTCACAGTAAGCAGAGAGTTTGGATTCTCAGCGATGAGACTTGTGATCACGAGCAGATCATTTCTGAGCTGGAGGTCTGAATGTCGAGAGGCGTTCAACAGCTGATGGAAAAACGCTTCCTTCAAAGATCTAAGGCACAAATGTGACACAAAAGAAAAGACAGCACAGATGTATTCAAAGAGGTGATTTGTGTAGTTTGTCTGAAATCTGAGGGATTGTCTGAAATGACACATACAGGATGCAGTCCATGGTGCTGAGCTGAGCCGTGGCCTCCTCCTTGCCGCCTCTCTCCAGGAGGTTCCAGAGGATTTCAGAGGAGCAGAAAAGCAGCTGACCGGACGGGTCGTCCTCGTTCATGTGGAGACATATCGTCTCCGCTCCTCGCGCGCGCAGTATCGAAGCACAATTCATGTCTGCGGACGCGAAAGAGAAACGCAATCATGGAGATGCGATTAAACGAAACGACCGAGCGACCTGCTGACATTGACACAAGGACACTCAAAAAGCACCGCGTGTTGCTGATTGTTATTTGGTGGTACGTTGATTCGTGCTCTTGAGAGCCGGCTGCTTTGTCTAATGAAGGAGGCAATTTGCTTTCGACTGACGTGCCTGACAGATCTAATCTTCCCCTATACACGTTCACCGTTTCCAAATCATCAGTTACCGACCGGAGGAGCTGGAGAGGATCAGGAGAGTCTGCAGGAGCTGCAGCTTGACGTCCGGGTGGTTCTCCAGAGTGGCCATGGAGAGGACCAGGGTCTGAGGCAGGTCGCTGCGCTCCAGGAGCTGCAGCCTGTAGCCCGGAGAGGTCGGCTGGTGGTCTGTAGGAGCAGAGCAGAAACACTACACTAAACTGACAAACTCACTCCTGGATTTTAACAGGACTCGAGCAAAGTGAAACAGAGAGTGAATGAAAACATTAGGCACACCAGTTAAAATAAATCCATCCTAATATGATATAATCCTGCATTAAAATCTCCTTCATGACTGTTCAGTTTGTGTCAGGAAGGTGATGATTCAACTGATTGTTTTGGAGGATGTAGTTTATGAATTGAATTACTCTTATTTAGATTAGCCCACTGACTACAGTGGGGGTGTCGAAACAAAAGGAACGTGTAAATTTAATAGTACTACAAGCAACAGCAAAAGAAAACAACACAGCTGAATCAACATTATAATGAATTAATTATAATTAATTAATTACATCTCTTAAAAGGATATACTCTAGTATATTTATACATTTACATAGGAAAAAGACACCAACAATTAAAGGTGAAACCTTAAAACATAAAATAATAATAATATAAAATTAGGACAAATTCACTGGACAATAAAAAATACATTGAAGGAAACAGATTTTAAAATAAAAGGCTATGGATATATAACATATCTATACAGACGACAATGTCACGACTACAATGTGAGTGGAGTCAAGTGATTTTTCTTCAGGAACCATGAGTTTGGCATTTTTGTTTTCTTTTTATAGATCACCACAAATTCACACACTTAGGATCCTCCTCAGCATTAACTTTAATCACTTTGGTGATTTTCTACCTTCTCATTTGTCTAATTTTTGCTGCAAAACCAGTGTCATTCCCTTAGGTCGTAGTTGTATCTTTGCATCTTTCAGTATCTAGAATAAATCACCGCTCTGGGTAAATTGTGAAAAGCTGCAGCACGAAGCTTGAATGGCTCCATGTTTGGTTCCATATCTGTCAGACTGTCAGAGATAATGGACACATGAGGGATACTGGGAAAAAATAAATGTAAAAAGTAAAAAGTAAAATGAGAGAAAAACCACAAGCATGCCACCACGGAAGCCATGAAAGAGTCTCACTCAGTGAAAGTCTAGAAAATCGGCTGTTATAGTGGAAAGTCCGAGGCTGTGTCTTGGCGAGACAGTTCCTACCATGGAGCAGCTGCTTGGGAGCAACACAGCTGTAGAACGATTTGACGGATTCAACTATGAGCTGCTTCACTTCGGCGTCTGACACCCTCATCAGACACCCTGCACACGGAAACACAAAGAGTTTAAATCGTTGTCGGTTCATTTTTTTTAACTTTCAAACAGCAGACGACAAGAATTAAAAGCATTAACCATCAGGTAGTTAGATATATAACGGATTAACATACACAATCAGCCATAACAATATGATAATTATCAATAATACTGATTGTCTGGTTATCATGACACTGAAATAGGAAAAGTGGAAGAATTTAAGAGACTTTAACAGGGAAAAGTTGGTTGGTGTCAATGTATATAAACTATTATAAGCATAAAAAACAAACTGTGGACTCTTTATCCTTATAACAAAATTTAAATAATTACATTTCGAGTCTCCAAATAGAAATTAGTGGCAGCTTTTGATAATTCCCAGTTGCTCCTGTAAGTAAATGTGATTTGTGAAAAGCTAATGATGAAGTGTACCCATGTGAGAGAGAAACTCTATGACGTCCTGAGCGTAGTTCAGCTCGTCAGACACTTTCTCCTTCAGAAAGGGAAGCCTGGGATGAAACAGAGCGACGCTGAGTTCACCGGACGATCTCATGTGAAAACCCGTTCACTAAGCTTGAAACATTTGACTCTCTTACCTACAGATGTTTAGTGCTTCACACAGTATGGGCACATATTCTGGGTGATCTTCCACTTTCTCTGCACAGATGTTGAGTATTTTGCCAACGCCTGTCAGTTCCCGTAAAAGCTTCAAATGATTTAAGAAGTTTAAACATTCATGAAAAGTCAAATTAAAAACGGAGATGAATCCAAGAGAGGGAGGGGAGGCAATGAGTCGACGTGACCACTGAGGTTATTTCTGAACAGGGAACATGCTGACAGGTACAGTGATGCAGCGGTAAATTAGAGCCAAGGGAACAATGTTCAGGATCTATTTCCATCCCTGCACCAGAGAACAATAATGAGGGAAAAACCTGACCATCTGTTGCAGAGTGAAACACCCGAGAGACGTCTTGGTAAGAGACGTCTGCGTTATAGCAAACAACGAAAAGGATACAAAGCCGGCGTGGTTTCTCTTCAGGAGCTTCTTCAAGACAAAAAGGTGTTTCTCCTGCAAGTTGGCCTTTAATAAAGACAGAACAATCACACAGAGAACGACACAACTGAAAGCAGAAAAAAAAAGATTAAATATACTGAAGTGGAACTTACTGTCGAAGGATCTTCAAGAAGACGAATCACCTTACTGAGTTCAAGACTTTTAGCACTGGCCTGTTGGGGAATTATATCACACTTTGTGTTTTTACAATATTACTTTAGATCAACATCAGATTCAGATTCAGACAACTTTATTAATCCCACCAGGGGCAATTGATTTGGACGGCTTGCATACTATTACACAATATACATACCATAGGAACAGTTAAAATTAACAACAAAGCAAAATGGAGGGAACACAGTGGAAGCAATGGTCAATAAATTTAATAAATGGATAAAACTAAACTAAAACAACTAAAAAGCACCAGGATAAAACATCATTACTTAACCTGAATTTAAAACATATTTACTTGCCCAAAAATGAATTCAGTATATCTCAGAAACTACAGGGTTTATTTAAACATTCTTTTGTGTCATAATAAAGATAAAACTTTCAAGTTTAGTGATAGTGTAAATGAAGATGGGACACTGTACTCTTTTAGATGGACTGTCTCTTTGGGATGTGACGTAGGAGCCTAAACACTCAAGAAAAAACAACAATAAGACACACACCAAGACTGATGCTAGTATAGTCAGACATTGGCTAAATTTGGGGGATATTTAGTCGTGCTTCTTTACATTTAGTGTAGGAGGTTGTGCTGCATGTTTGGATCCAGCTACATGGTGCCACTAGTGTTTGTTGCCAGATGAAATAATCCTTCAGGGTACATTTCCCCCCACAAATCAATTCACCGCACCATGAGTCAGGAGAGCGGTTGTTATAGACATGATGGTGTCCCCCCCCCCAATAAGACAACTGTCTTTCTGTCTTTGCCCGTTTTTACTCTTTGGTATTGTGCCGAAAAGTGTGGTGATTTCCTCAAATGTGTCGGTGAATGAGATAAAAGAGTGCGTCACACAGAAACAGATATATCTCTGCCATCATGCAAATATAAAATTCCCCAGTGTCAGAGTCAAAGAAAGAGCTCTTTGTCCACACATTTAATGAAAGCAGTGATCAGTGTATGTTTTTTTTGTTTGTCACACCCTTTATCCTGCTGGTGACAGAAAATGTCAATTTCAAAGTGACAATCTGTCAGTTAAGCATTAAAAACAGCTTGTGCATGGCGAGCCTCTATGAAGTTGTGACATCGGATCTGCAACCCTGGTTATAGAACCAATAAACTCAAGTTTCAGGTGTGCATCACATACAGATGTTCCTAATAAAAACACCAGTCATTACAAACTGAAGAAGCTGCTTGGATAAGTGGTGAAAAATCTTTAAGAAAACTCAAATAACTTAATCTGCCTTTGTGTTAGCTTTGTCTATACTGTGACCTGAATGAGAATCTTCACAAACATGTGGATTAATAAACTCCCGATTATTAAAAAATACACAGTGGACCACGAGTGTTGCCTTTAACTACACATTTAGTTCTACGTACACAGCAGACTAGTTGAGACCACTTAACTACACTATCTCCTATTCCCTAATTACTCTCACGATGCCTATAAAACCGTTGTTAAATGAATTACAAGTTAGATACACTGCAATTCAAGAGAATAACAACAATAAATAGCATCTCCAGCAGGTGCTGGATATACCTTTTACACCATTAACAAACGTCAGTCACTGTATTATATTAAGTTGTTGATGGTTTAGTTTAGTGAAGCCTTGGCTTATGCGCATGTAATCAATTCACAAACTGTTTCCATTAACTCTGTGTTATATTAAAATGATTAAACAATCATAAATCACTTTACCTCCTGAATGTGTTGACTCCTTTGTGATGATTTCAGGCTGATTGCGGGAATGTCCGGTTTTCTCCTGTGTACAACTTTTCCAGAATCCATTTGTGAATTTAGAGTTTTTTTCTTCGCTTTTGCCGCAGAGATAAAATAAAGTTAAAAAACAACAACAAACAAACACGAAATCTTTTGTTTTCTTGATTTAACTAACGAGTCCGCGTGTAAATGTTACCATTAGCTTCATTTTAGCATTCACTGGAGTTTGGGGGAATATGTACATAAAAACGAGCTAATTGTTTTTATAAAAGTCATCATAAATATGAATAAAACGCTCCATATGTCTCGTCTTTCCTGCGCTTCTGTTGCCAGAATACTACCGTCGCCATGGTGACGGCACAGCGCACTACGGCGAGCAGGGGAGGTCAAAAATGATCGAGAAGCTCGTTTGATATTGCGAAGAAGAACTATGGGCGATTCCATGGTCAGAGCTTTAGGGGTGCTTTCATGTCAAACTACTGTGTCACAAATCCATAATTTTATTTAAAAAATAAAGAAAAGAAAGATGCATTTAAATGAGAAGATGAGGTAGGAACAATACATCCGAAACATACTTAAAGATATGAAGGTCATTAAAGATTGGCAGCCTTGCCTGAGATACAACATCATTTTATCATTTGTCTCTTCTTTTGGACTGAACGTAGCCTGCAGACTATTAGCACTGCTTTATTCCTCCTAGGTTAGACATTTGATCCAGATAATCTAAGTAAATGTAATTTAAAATAACCCTTTTAGATAAACCAGCTGTGCCTAATTTGGTTTCAGAAATGTTGAGTGCAGAATTAGACTTAGACTTAATTAGGACAAACTTACAGTATCTCCTTTGCATCCTTATTAGCACTTATTAGAATAATTTTGTTGGAGTGAGTCACCATTTGCCCCCAAAGCTTCCCCGTGGTTTAAGGACCTCATGCTGTACTTAGACCTGGAGCAAATTAAGTGCAATCTGAGGGGGACACTTGAAAAATTTGATTCTGTCAAGTCAAGTTAACATTACTGTCAATTCTGACATGTGCAACACAATACAGGACTGAAATTACATTGCCTACGGTGCTGCAGCTAAACAAAAAATGTAAACAAAGTGTGCAAACATTGAGAATATTTAAATTATTTTTTTTTAAATCCTGTATATACAAAGTAGACTAAAGAGAACATGACATAGTGCATGACAATATACAGTATACATAATTTCAATCTAGAGACAATGCCACTTCTCTGCACGTTATCTTCTGTGTACTTATTTATTTGTTTATCTACTTACGGTAAGAAGAAATGATGTGCATTAACAACATTATGTAGGGTCAGGAAGGAGGTAGTAAGTGGTTGTTGTTGTTGCTTTTGGGAAAAGAGAACATTTTGGATGTGAAATGCATAAAAACATTTGGGAAACATAATACAAAAAAAAAGATCCAGGAGGACACGCCCATTTCCTCTTCAAACCCGGAAGTGGTATTCGGATAGCAACGGCGCATTGATTTCCCTTCCCCTACAACAATAAAAGGAATTCGGCAAATTTAAAGACGCGTCTCAGAAACCAGACCTTCAATCTTAATAAGAAAAAATAAATAAATAAATAAATAAATAAATCTCGTGGTTTTAAAGAGGCATCGCGGGCTGTCATGCTGTCGGACGCAGGTCAGTGTTCACGCCGCTCTGCTGCTGCTTTATGCTAAAGTGACAGGCTGACATTGTTTTGCTGGTTTAAAGAGCTCGTAACGTGTGCACGTATCTCACCTTATGCTATTTCTACTCACTAATATCAGCTTGCAATTAGCTGCGCGCACTGTCTCTGTTTGAACGCCACGTTTTGTCTCTTGAAAAGGCTCTTTTGGACGCAATAAAGGCCTAATTTTAACTGAGCTAAGCGGATCTGCGCGTTGTTTTGAGATGTTTGGTTGTTTTGCAATGTTCAGACTATTCCGGGAATGCGTCTGGTGCTCGGAGAGCCAAGAAGAGGAGCTCCGGGGAGTCTCCCGGGGACGGTCAGACCCTGCGCTCCTCTGGGAGGCAGATCAACGTCCGGGTGAAGCGCACCAACAACCCTCCACCTGGACAGGTAACCTGCAGCAGGATGTCTGCTTTGCCTCCACCTGTTTATTCTGCATCTATAACACGGCCCATCTAACATATGGAACACACACAAAAGAGAACAACACGTTGCCCTTACAGGACAATGTGCAGATGTTCATGTGAGGAAAGACTTGTTCATGCCTTTTTTTAATCATTGCACCTAAAAGAGAAAAGTAATAATAGGAATTTGCAATTGGGAGCATTTTAAGAACAGGTTCACACTGCAGGAGGAGTATCTATTTAAAAAAAAACAACATCCATGACCAAGACAGGCACTGAGCTGGACGCTTTATTGTTGGAATATTAGTGCAAAATAATATTAAACCTCAGACAAATAATACATGGCATCTTTTACTGCACTTCTATTGAACAACATATACGCAGATGCAGATATTGAAGTATATCGGCCTGAATATCGACCTCATACATACAGTATGTCTTGTCCCTATATATATACGCCACGAAACGTCCCCAAGCGCGAAGTCTGTCTGTGATGAACTTTGCGTATGCGTTGTCCGTCTGACTTGTGGATACTGATCTACTCTGATACCTGGTTGGTGTGTTCTCAATTGGTGACTACACTCTGCTCTCCTCTGGACTGCAGAGCAAAAGAAAAGCCACAGACACAGAGGAGGAAGATGACCAGTCTGAGAAGAAGTACAGAAAGTGTGAAAAGGCCGGGTGTTCGGCCATGTACCCCGTTTGCTTTGCAAGTGCATCTGAAAGGTAAATGTAACAGAAATGACATCGTAGATGAAATCACTCGATTTTCAAATGTTTTTTCTTTATTTTTTTTCTTCCCTCTCTCGTGACAGGTGCGCTAAAAACGGATACACGTCTCGCTGGTATCACCTGTCGTGTGGAGAGCATTTCTGCAACGAGTGTTTCGATCACTACTACAGGAGGTAAGAGAGATGTCGAGAGAAGGGCTGATTGTTGCGCTTTATTTAACACTTCTGGTAGCCTTCCACATGCTTCTTACAATAAGCTGCAGGAGTCGTGGTGCAACACTGCAAATGTTCCCAGATTATCTTATCTTAAACTAAATGTTAAAGTTTAGGAAAGGGCCTCGTGCTGCAGATTCAGTCGGAGGGAAGTGGGGCAGCGTTATATGAACTATTCAGGAGGGAATGTTTGTGAGTCCCGTCCTTGATTTCGGCCTCCTGTAGCGTCTCCCCGCCAGCAGGAGTGTGCAGAGGTTGTGTTGTGGTTGTGTGCCGACCTTGGGAATGCTGTGGGCTGTCCTGATAACTCTGGCTGTGTAAATGTACCGCAGTGATGGGAAGGCTGCCGGATAAATGAACAACGAGCTGAAATGAGGGACTTATTTCAGCTCTTTTTTTTTTTCTTCACGTCAGTCACAAAGACGGCTACGAGACCTTCGCGTCCTGGAAGAAGACCTGGACTAGTAACGGGAAGAGCGAACCAAGTCTTAAAGCTTTCATGGCAGATCAGCAGCTGCCGTTCTGGGTATGTTCTGTCGTGAGTTTGAATTGGCACATGCATGCATGTATAAGATGCAGCCATGTTCATTTTCACGATGTTTCTTTTTAGGTTCAGTGCACCAAACCGGACTGCAGGAAGTGGCGCCAGCTGACCAAGGAGATCCAGCTCACTGCCTCCCTAGCGGCAACGTACCGCTGCGGAATGAAGTTTAACAACATTAAGGTAAACAGGAAACAGAAAAACCAGCCACAAAAAGTTTTGATTCTCCTTTTTTGTGACGGGAATCTTCTTTGTCGCTTCCAGACCGAGGGACCCGAGCAGTGCTCCCAACCAGAGGACCTGGTAAGATGGCGTTGTGGGATGTGACCTCGTTTAGGTTCCGAGTTCACCATTATCTCCCGAGTGACTCGCGGTCTGCATCCGGCGCGCGTCGAAAGAAAACACTGGTGATTTATCTCTTAACCCTGTTGCCGTTTCGTCCTCTCAGAGAGTGGCCGAGGTGTCCGACAGCTGGTGGCATTCGATGCTGATTCTGCCGCCGCTGTTCAAAGAGAGCCCGGCCAGCCCCTTCCTCGCCGCCTACTACCCCGACTGCGTGGGGATGAGTCCGTCGGGGTCTCCCACCAACATGTCTCTGAATGAGCTGAGGGCAGATCACTGCAGAGCTGTGCCGCCACAGAGTAAGACTCTACCTTCTGTATGTGTGCTACATTAAACTCGGCCTATTACGCATTAAATATTAAGCTAGCGCCTTAAAAGAAAAGAGCATGCTATTGAAAGCCAAGGAATAAAGATGGGCGTACATGATTAAATGCAGAGATGTGACTCTAAAGTGGGAGCAGAGATGTTTGGTCCGGATCTCATTTACAAACACTACCTTAACCCTGATCCTGATCTCTGCGCCTCAGTCCCAGGCCTGTGTCCGTACTTCCAGCCCTTCTACCAGCCCAATGAATGCGGCAAAGCTCTGTGCGTGCGACCAGATATGATGGAGCTGGATGAGCTTTACGAGTTCCCAGAGTTTTCCCGTGACCCCACCATGTACCTGGCTCTCCGCAACCTCATCCTGGCCTCCTGGCACCGGAACTGTAAGGTACGGAGCAGGAACCAGGTTCTATAACACCTCCTCCTCCTCCTCCTTGAGGAAATAAACAATGATTTCCCCCCTTGTTTTTCTAAAGGAGGTGCTGACCCCCGAGAAATGTGCTCTGAACATCGTGGTTCGGGGGCTGGTGCGCGTGCGCTGCGTGCAGGAGATGGACCGCGTGCTCCACTTCATGACCAGGAAGGGCCTCATCAACACGGGCGTTCTGGCAGTGAAACGACCCCTGCTCCCCGAGAGGCACTGCACCGTGAGTGTTGTCATGATTCCGCGTGCGGCTGGAGGATAAAAGATTTTTTATCACGTGTTTCGGATCCGTGTTTACATCAGCTCCTACACTTTTTGTGCAGAAGAACGTCGTCGTCATCGGCGCCGGGGCTTCGGGACTCGCTGCCGCTCGGCAACTCCAGAACTTTGGCACCAAGGTAAAACGTTTCCACCGTATTGGTAGCGCGCCTCGTTACGTTAAGGGTCACGTTTGACCCCGTTTCGTCTGGTTTACAGGTGGTGGTGCTGGAGGCGCGGGAGAGGATCGGCGGCCGGGTTTGGGACGACACCTCTCTGGGCGTCACTGTGGGTCGAGGAGCTCAGATCGTCAACGGTTGTGTCAACAACCCCATCGCCCTGATGTGTGAGCAGGTAAGTGCTCAGGCGATGCAGAACAACTTCACCTGATGCCGAGACGCACCCAAGAAACAGAAACGCACTCTACAGGACGATGGGAATGGGAGCTTCTGCAATGTCACTGGAAAGAAAAATATTTGATTTCCGTTTTAGAAAGGTGTTAAATCAGAGAGAGATGGTTAGTGTGATGAATGAGTGGGAAGTTTAGGGTGTATTTTGGTTTATATATTGATTCCATGATTTTTATTTTTATTTTATTTGGTCTGTGCTTTCATTTCAGAGTAAAAAATAGACATTAAACTACACACATTTCAATAAAAATGTTCTAAAACTAGTGTATATATAAATCTAAGTCGATAAGGTGCATTATTATTATTATTATCGCGTACGTCTCGTGCCATCAAGAGAACTGATCTATCCAGTCCTGTTGCTTGACATTTTAGTGAAAACAGCATCACATCTCACGTTTTCTTTTTTTTGTTTGTTTTACCAGTATAAAAAACGATTTTTTTATATAACTTTTATTTATTTTTACATTTTATGTCCTCTCTTTTTCATACATGGACCTTTGCACCTTTTTATTTGTCCCATTAATATATTTTTATTGTGTTGCTGTATCTTATTTGTCACAGATTTCTCTGTCTGGGTCAACGATGGGCAGGAAAAACTAAATATACACTGTAGAGATAATATTCATGATGTTTCTCCTTAAACGTGATCTAATTTAATCTGATAAATAACCGCACTAGCTGCTGGTGCCTTTCACGTGGCATCTGACATGTGCGTTTCTGTTTTCCCTCCTCTGCTGCAGATGGGCATCAAGATGCATAAGCTGGGAGACAGGTGTGACCTCTTTCAGGAGGGGGGGCAGGCCACTGACCCGGCCATCGACAAACGCATGGACTTCCACTTTAACGCCATCCTGGACGTGGTCTCGGAATGGAGGAAGGACAAGTCGCAGAACCAGGACACTCCACTGGGAGGTGCTAGACCCTCATCACAATATAATGGTTTATGTTTGTCTTGTCGCTGGATGATGAGCTCCACACACACCGTAATATGTCGATAAAAACGAATGTTTATCTTCTGTTCGCTGCTTTTTTGTGTCACCACAGAAAAGGTCCAGGAGGTGAAGAAGAACTTCCTCCAGGAGTCTGGGATCCAGTTCAGCGAGCTGGAGGAGAAAGTTCTTCAGTTTCATCTCAGCAATCTGGAGTACGCCTGTGGAAGCACGTTAGACCAGGTGGGAAAAAACTGGAAATGTGATTTATCACACGTGCCTTTTAATATTTAAATGAACTGTGCTGGTTAACGTTGTTATGTATTTGTGTTTGTGCAGGTTTCGGCCAGATCTTGGGACCACAACGAGTTTTTTGCCCAGTTCTCAGGAGATCACACTTTACTCACTAAGGGCTACTCTGTTTTACTCCACAAACTGGCAGAGGGCCTCGACATCCGCACACAGTGTCCGGTTTGTTACTCTACGTTCATAACCTCATATTTATGGAGTTATATACTAGATAGTTAAATGTTTTAATTTTTTTTTTTTTTGTATATGTCAGATTCAGGCCATCGACTACTCAGGTGACGTTGTCAAAGTTACTTCCTCTAATGGGTCACAGTGGACGGCGCAGAAGGTAAAAACGTGTTTAGACCTAATGAAGAACATTGATTGTGTTTTTTGGCGCCGTGTTGGTTAATTTAACACCAGATTTCTTCCTCAGGTCCTTGTCACAATCCCACTGACTTTGCTTCAGAGGAACTCGATTCAGTTCAACCCTCCACTTTCTGAGAGAAAACTGAAAGCGATTCACAGTCTGGGAGCTGGCATCATTGAAAAGGTAAGAAAACGTCTCACTACACTACATTTCTGATACAAATAAATAAATAAATTACAAAAAAAGTCAATTAACTTAGATATATGGCAAACAAAAAAGAAGGTCCAACATTTAAAAAGCCTTTTATTAAAAGTGGCTAATGCATTCTTCCTTATTTGACATAATTTATCACCAACAAGCACCTTAAAATTTTATTTTTTTTACTTATCCACTAAAAGAATCCTTTTTCTGTTTTTTCTAATTAAATATATTCAGAGTCTGTCCAGTCTGAGCTGCTGGAGCTTTTAACTCCACGTTACAACTCATACTTAAACATTAAGCCACATGACATTGGTACAAGTGAAATAAATCAAATGAATCAATAAAAAAAATCTTTCCAGGATTGTTCTCATTTAGACTCGTCTTAGTGGAGGACTTTTATTTTTGTCTTCATGGTGAAACTGTGGCAGTAATACTGACTAACCTGTGACTGGACCTTCCAGACGAAGACGCTTTCACCTATTTTACAATATATATTTTTAATTAATTGACATTTAGAACAGATTTAAATCTCAGACTTTATATTTTTGCCATAAAAACAATAAAATCAATAAAAAGGGGAAAACACCCTACAAGTAAAGGATGAAATCTTTGCATTTATTCAGAATATTTTGTTTTGAAGCAAACATTTACAAGCTAGTTTTTTTTTTTTTAATATCTATAATTTGGTTTTGCAGATTGCTCTTCAGTTCCCGTACAGATTCTGGGACAACAAGATCCAAGGGGCCGACTACTTCGGTCACATCCCGCCGGGGCCTGAAAAGAGGGGCATGTTCGGAGTCTTCTACGACCTGGACCCACAGGTTTGTGTTTTACTCCGTTTATCCACATAAACACACGATACTCTAAACTTTCCAGAACATTAGGCACGTTAGAGAAAACAAATACCCTCCAGGCGCTGTTATATTAGAATACGTTGTGTACCTAATAAAATGGCAAGTGAGGGAACAGTGTATTTACTGTTCGACTTAAACTCATAATCAAACAACCTTCTGTGAGAAGTGACTTTGAGCTACAGGACAGAAAAATCATCTGAATTTCATCAGCTGGGAAACCAAACCGTGAGTGTGAAACGATGGAGAAGAACAAACACCATTGTGCAGTTTTTGTGTGTGTGTGTTTGTTTGTAAGGGGAAACAAGCTGTGCTGATGTCAGTCATCGCCGGTGACGCTGTACCTGCCGTCCGGGACATGGAGGACAAGGAGGTGGTGGATGAGTGCATGAAGGTCCTGCGTGAACTTTTCAAAGAGCAGGTGATTTTTTATTTTTTATTTTTTTAACCAGAAAAGAAAAGTTACTGACAGAGAAACAACAGGAAAACATAGATATGTCACGAGTCACTTGATGATTAAAGGAAGAAAAGAAATAAACCACTTAAAAAACATTCAACATTTTTCAGGCCAAGGATTTCTGGCCTAGCTCCTAAAACCATGACCACCTATGTCCAATCAAATTTATTAGAGGTTTCTGCAGGAGAACGGTGTAACTGGAGGCAATAATCAAAGCTGACACGTTTTTCCAGGACGTCCCGGAGCCGGCGCATTTCTTTGTGACACACTGGAGCAAAGACACGTGGTCCCAGATGTCCTACAGCTTTGTGAAGACCGGGGGCAGCGGTGAGGCCTACGACATCCTCGCTGAAGACGTGCAGGGAAAAGTGTTCTTTGCTGGCGAGGTAACACGTCTTTTTCCAGATGAGCGCGAAAACACTTTTAAATGATAACATCATCCGTCACCATTTCCCCGTTTTACGCCACTAAAACTTGGCTTCCAACAGGTGCGAATCTTCTCCTTCTTTACCAGTAGCTGTGACTTTTAACGGATGATTCAGCTCAACGTGGTTCCCAGTAATGTGTCTGTTGTGGCTCCAACTTTACTCTCTCCACATTCAGGGAACTTAGGCTTTTAGCTTCATGTGATTTTAATGGTTCGAGTCTGACTGGAAGTAGACACACACAATGTCTCCAAATGGCGCATCGATCCGTGCACCTATGGACCATTAAGGGCGTGGTTACAAGTTTTTAGTTTCATGTTTGGCCATTTTCCCGACTCTTTGTTTTCCCAAATCTCCACAACAGAGGTGGAGGGTGCAAAGTTAATGTCATCCATAATTAAATAGAAATATAAAACTAATACTCAGGTCTTGTTTAGTAACTCGATGCTGTAAGATTTTTTGGTGCAGTAGCTCTTCCACATCCATTTAACGCATATTTAAGGACCTGATTGGATAAACGTGATCTCACTTTTGATGTTAAATGTTGTTCATTCCAAAAATCTGAATTAATTTCTGCATTTCTGTAGAATAATCCCGCAGATTTACAGCTCGGAGGTTAAAAACTAATAAAATTAAATGTTATCAAAATGAATGAAATGAAAAAAACGACAACAATTATGGTTTCATTTATTGTGACATAAAGGCTCCCGGGTAAAGCTAAAGCTAAATATGTCCCCGAAAATTAAATAAATACCAGAAGTTTTAAAAAATAGCGTGATATACATTTTTAGTCATACCACCCAGCGCTGCGTCTAATGGATTTGTGGTTATGTACTTGTGATGCCAGGCCACCAACAGACACTTCCCTCAGACGGTGACAGGAGCCTACCTCAGCGGGGTCAGAGAGGCCAGCAAGATGGCCGCCATGTAGCCTCCCACAGCGCTCACAAACCACCAGCACGGACTCACGGGTTGTTGCACCAGGCGACTCGGCTGTGGACCCGCTCCTCGGACTGTGTGACCTGACGCTCTGCTGTACTGTGATGTGTCGGATCGTCCGGATTAGCCTGTTCCCAGTAAGCGGGCGGAAATAGGGCTCTAGGTGCTGGTTCTACATATTTAACACAGGAAAGTGCTTTTTTTTTTTTTTTTTTTAAACTTCTGTCGAAACACATCAGGTAAAATGCTGTGGTGCAAAAAAAACACACACAACGACACGGCATGAAGAACACCTCTCTGAGCGTCCGCGCTGGGCCGGAGCAGAGGGTGATATCTGAGTTTAATGATGTTTGTACTGAATGAGACACTGGTACGCTCTCCGTCACGTGATATACGATCATGATCTCTAAAATAACTCTGTTGAGTGTTACCTACCGATGTTGCATTCAGCTGTTTTTAATTTCAGTTATTTGTGATTCATGTCTTGCTACAAACGGTGACGTCGAGCGGACGTACGGTTAGATCTTTAGTAGGAGTACCTCTGCGATAGCACTTTTGATTTAAAACAGTAAGAAAAGAAATTAATAAATCACTTGTGTTAGTAGTTGAGTCGATCAGAAGACGCCAGGTTGTTCCTTTACTTTCTCAGGGATGTGATCAGGACGACACCAGCTAGTGAAAAATAATTAAAGAAAATAATTTTTGCAGATGGAGGTTAAATGAAGACCAACACCGCCCCCAACAAAAACACTTTGTTTCTCATACTAACTCCTGATCAATGAAGTACCTGAGGTGTGAGGTTGGGGAACAGCACAACAATCCCCTCACTTTCTTTCTTTGATTAATGTTGACTAATGTTCCTTCATGTGTAGATTCATATCTTTGTCTGGATCAATGCATCTATATGATCATGTCCTACATGTCTGACATTACAGCGCTTGAGTATTTATCTTATAGTATGTGTGTAATAAAAAGAGCTACCGACTGCCTCAATGATCAGTTTCACTCGTTTTTTTTCCCCTCGTTAACCCACACTCAGTCACTCGGGTTTTTTAAATCGGTGTATACTAACGAAGCGACAGGGCCAGATAATATGTCTTCTTTTCTTTGTTGCAGAGGAGCAGAGGTTGCACAGGTTCAAAATCTTTTATAACCGGGTACTCTGGTTTCCTCCCACCTCCACCTCAACTATATGCTCGTTAGGCTAATTGGTGACTCTAAATTGAGCCTAGGTTTGAGTGTGAATGGTTGTTTGTCCAGGTGTGATAGACTGGACACCTGTCCAGGGCGTACCCCGCCTCTCGCCCAATAACAGCTGGGATAGGATCCAGCAACCCCCACGACCCTAGTGAGGACATGTGGTAGTAGAAGACGAGATGTAATCGTGTGTTTCTTTTTACTAATTCTAGATGCATGTATGGAATGTGTTAAATGACTTATCATCATAAAATGATAATGTTTACCAGTGAATTGCTCTGCAAATATTTTGTTTATTAGTAAAGACTTAGACTTGACAGACTATTCATCCACAAAATGGAAACTGTAGGTTAGTTGCACAGAAAAAAAACACAAAAGCACAAGTAGAAAGAAAAAAAAGATTTAAAAAATAAAATACTAAAAAAGAAAAGCATTTGAACGTAGCGTTTGCTGGTTTCTTCTATGATAAACATCTATTTATCTATATGTTGCTATTTAGCATTCATTAGGATTTAGGGATTTTTCTTCCTATTTTGGCATCGAAGAAGAAAAAGAAGTAGTAGAGGAAGAAGAAGAACCGTCGACCAATGACGCGACGAAACGTCATCAACACGCGACCGTTGGCCTCCTCCTCCTCCTCCTCTCCCAGAAGCTACACGGAAGAAAACAAGTTAAACGTGAACTGGGTGAACTGGGACCATAACGCATCGCTGCTCGGTTGAAGTGGGTTTTAACCCCGGGGCGGTGACTGTGGCCGTGGCTGGACTAACTGCAACACACTGTAGAGTTGTTAAAAAGGAAAAACAAAAACAAGAAGCTACGTCCTAAGCTATCGTTATCAGCACAGGCTGCTAGCCAGGGGCCAAACTGGCGCACTTTGGATGAAAGGCGCACACAGAAGTACGGATACTGAGCAAACAGCATGGACTGCAGCACCGCCGATTTCACAGCTAATGTGCTACATGACTCTCCAGGTAGAAACCCAGTTCTTGTACTTTGGGCTAAAGGGACATGTTCCCCAGGAAACAGCCAAGGTAGCCTGTAATAAATAAATAAATAAATAAACTAGCTCAATTGTAATACGTTTAAAAATTGCGAGACATTTTATGGTGGGGACAAGCAAGAACAATGCACTTTTTTACTCCACCATGTTCAGCTGTCAAAACACTTACTTGCCAGTTCATTAGGTACAATAGTGAATGACAGCCCTGCACAAATGTTGGCTCCGGGAAGGTTGTGGTATTTGGCATCACTTTAAAATAACTGAGAGAGCTGTTGATTAAACTGTTTTCCTTTTGGAGGCTGTGATTTGTAGCACTTCTGAATTGTGTTATGTTGTGGTACTGACAATCCTGTTTGACCATGAATTGAACATCCAGCTGAATCGCCACCTTTCTGATGCTGTTTGGGTGAATGAATGAATGAATGAATGAATGGTCAACACCATGTGTTTGTGCTACTACTTAAACTTACTCATGCTTGGACATTGCTTTAGCTCAACTTGAGTTTGTTCCATAATTTCATCCACATATAAAAAATAGGAAATGTTTTTCATTTTGTGCGGGCACAAGGATGCTTTAAATTTAGTTCCCTCCTCTTTTTGAAAAAACATTTTTTTTAATGTTTCCTGGGAGTAGGTTCTTTATTGCTTTATACATAACTTGTGCTGTTTGAAAGTGATCAGTGAATTTTCAACGAAATCCTAACATTATAGCAGCTACGAAGCAGGTATTTAGTGCAGGACATTGGTTTTCTGTAGTGTGCTTAATGTTTTGGCAAGTTAAAGGTAAGTGGTGTATATTGCTTGGGACATAAAAAAAATATCTGATCAGCTTTTACAGTACAGATTAAATAAACCACTTGTACACGAACCAGGTGAAATTGACTCGATGTCAACTAGCTATAACGTCAAGTTGCTGAGGATACATCAGATGTTATTAACCAATACCATAAATATGTGAAAGCACATTCATACTATTCTACATACATACTTTTTAAGGTTTACAAAACTCTTGAGTAAAAATAAAATGACCAGTTTATCAGACCAAACATTTATTTTGCTGACATTTATCCTGTCTCCGATCAGGGAAGGAATCTTCCAGCTCTGAGGATCTTGTTCCTCTGGCACAGCTCCTGATGAGGCCTCAAAGTGAAGAGAAAAAGTCATGCGGCAACACCCAGGACGTAGTCTCCGACTCTAACTCGAAAGAGGACAAAGGTGCTGAGAACAGAACGGATACAGTTCGCTTCTGAATTGTGTTTAATTATTTTAATTCAGATCATTATGCCAAATTTTTGTGTTTGTCTCGTAGCTTCGGGTGTCTCCTCAGAGGATGAGCCGCTTGTAAAGCTGAAAACTGCACGTCCCAAGAAACAAGAGAAAAAGGAAAACACGCCACCCGAGTCCAACTGCAAAAATAACAAGAATGCAGGTGGCTACATAACCACACGTCGCTGGTCGTTGTTCCGCTGTGATTTCAGCCTAAACTGAACATGTTTTTCTTGATGTAACCTACTTAGGTTTGAATACAGATGACAGTTCTGACAACGAACCTCTGACAAAAATCTCCAAAGTTTCCTCCAAAGCCGCTAAGAAGACGTTGTCAGTGCCGCCGAAAAAATCTGTCGAGAGAAAGAAGAAAGGTGGGATAATTACCTCTTCACAGACCTGGAACATCAACAAAGAGCTTCTGTGTCAGACGCTTACTCTTGACTTGCTTTTCCTACACAGAGTCACCGGACAAGGACGACAGCTCAGACGACGAGCCTCTGAGTGAAATCGCCAAGAGAGTTCAGTCACGTCCTAAAAGAAAAGCATCCTTTACTCCGTCAAAAAAATCAACCCCAGTTATTACATCCAAAAGGAGCGCAGCGAGGAAAAAAGGTGGGTCAAACTGGAAAACTTCTTTTCAAAGCTTCTTTTTCTTACCAAAAATGTTTTGTTTACAGTGAAATTAATTGTTTTTTGTTTATTCTAGTCAAATATGTTGAGACTTCCAGCGACAGTTCAGACGATGAGCCGCTGATGGCAATCAAGAAAAAGAGCCAAGCGCCGAAAGAGAAGGACGCCTCCGCAAACAAAAACACAACAAAACGTACCGACAAATTCCGAGAAGGTAAGAGGCCTCATCATTACAAACCAATTTAAATAAATTTGAGTACAAGAGGTTTAAATTCGAAGTACTTCGGTTTTAAAAGACACTTCATCCCCAGACAGCAGCTTGGATGACGAGGAGGACGACGATGACGTTCCCCTGGTGAATCTCGTTGCCAAGAAGAGGAAACCAGCGAAGGAAAACACCAGGAAGAGAAACGTGTCGCGAGGAAGCGCCTCCAAAAAGAGAAGAGGTACTTCAGGAGCAGCTTCAACAAAACACTGTATGACATTTCCACTAAACCATCACGAAACCTTTTCCTTGCTGCTGTTTTTTTGGCAGAATACAGCGACGAAAGCTCAGATGACGAACCCTTGATTAATATCGTGAAAAAGAAACGTTCAAACATACGTACGAAAACCAAAACAAAGGCCTCGCCTCCAAAGAAGAGGAACACGACTCCTAAAAGGGCAGGAAAGAAGCCAGTGACAGGTAACCACCCTGCCCTCAGCTAGAGAACGTGACAGAAACCAGTCATGTGCTCATGTTTAATTAAATGAATTCAGTTTCAGATTCCTTGAGCAACACTTCGGATGATGAACCGTTAACGGAGGCAGCTAAACACCCACAAGTGACCAAAATCCTGAGAATACATCTCGAGAGGTGCGATGAAGAACGACCAGCAGGAAGCCTGAAGAAAACCCAAACAGGTATTGTTCACATATATATATATATATATAAATATATAGACCTGCTACTGATGCTGCAGTGCATGTACATTAATATTATTATTCTTCAAAACAGAAACGCCGGCTGCTGAAACGCCCCTGAAGGAAGACTCTGGCGAATCACCAGAAGAAGAAGAATAAACAAACTCCTCAAACATCACGTAAAAGGTCACAGCTATGTTTAGTACGTCAATGTGTTTTAGTTACATTCGCATTAATTTAAGAAGATGGGATTTTTACTACGTTTTGTTTTTAGTATTAGGACCAAAATCCTTGAAGGTTTTATTCGCGTCTTAACATATGTGCCAATTGTTTGCACTCCCCCGTTTCCTCTAGTTTTATATATATTTTTAAAGAAAAAAAAAAAAAAGACATTTTAAAACTCAGTGTTTTAAGTATAATGTATGCTTTGTGTCATGTGCACACTCTGCACACAGCAGTGACAATTTGTTGTGTTGGATTAAACTACTTCCATGATAAAATTCATGTCAGATGACTCAGTGTCTTTTTTCTATCGGGCATTTTTATTTTAGTGGGATTATAAACCGTGCATGTTTATACCCCAACTCACTAATCTGTGCAACAACACGCTCCACTACATCTACTAACTGGTGTCACAGGCAGCTCTACTGTATGTTTATAATCTGGTATCCCTATCTATCCCTTTTTAATTTTCAGCTTTTCATTTTGGAGCCTGTTAAAAGCAAACCTTCATTAATTATTATTTTAAATAAACAACAATAATAATATCTAGGGGACATCCTTAAAAAAATCATAAATTCTTATTTTATCTTGTTTTTTTACTTGTGGTTTTTAAGAGCATTTCTTCTTTCTTTTTTCTGAGGAGCTTCTGTCCCGGCTCATCGACGTGAATGTCTTACCAACAGTATATGGCATGCTTTCCTTATCATACTTATTAGATTTTGGGAAAAAAATCCCACTTCATTTGAGTAATTGTGCACTGATAATCCAGCTGGGTTCAGTAATTCATGCACCCGAAGGCCTTCACTTCACATCCTAAATGGCAGCCGTCAGTCAGTGGATATTTCTGCCAATTTTGAAAAGGCTAAGGTAAGAAAAACTTCCAAACTGTTACTGAAACTTCAGTAGTAATAGTCATTTTATGGTAAAACTGCTGAAAGTGTGTGTTTCAAAATAGATACAGCAGGTGTGTTCATTGCAAATCTGTCAATAGTCATTTTTATTGCATTTCATACATTATGCATGAAGCAACATAAAGCATTTTTATTATTTAAGTAAACCAATTAAATGTTTAAGTTACATATTTTTGTATATTAGAAAATATTATGAGAATATTAGGGTAGAAAATGTTAAGCTATATGCTATTTTCATATATGCAACCTGCTGTATTGTAATGATTAGAGGGCAATTGAAGCGACGTGGAGCAGTTAGGGGAAGATGGTGACCATGAGGAATGGATTCAAACAACAAAGCTGTGAACCTGCTTTCTTTTGTCAACGTGAACGTGAAGTGTTGGGATCGAAAATCCAAAAACCCACACATGGTTGCCAGATCAGCCACTGTTGAAAACATGATTCATCAAGTTCATGGTGACACACGGTCACAGCGGCACTCATCAAAGTATGAACCCTCTACAGAAGAGACCAGAAAATACTGAAGCCCAGGCAGAAATGTCCCATGTCCCTGCGAAGGTTTCAAGCTGCTGTTGGCGCCACAAAATCAAGTGTGGAAGACCGCTATCCTCTCCAGAGGAATCTCTTGTGTGCCCCCAATAGGAACAGTAGGATCCTTCGGTATGTCTCCAGTTGTACCACGACACTAACTAGAGGTTGTGAACTAAAAAAATGAACCAAATTGTTGTGATAAGACTATTTACGATGTGTTTATAATCTACCTCGACACAAACCGGATACCTCGACTGCAAGTCTGTAACTTTTAGCTTACTGCAGCTCTGCTACTATTTCTTATTGTTTCCAACGGCAACAGTAACCATGGGTACTTTGACATTCCACTCTGGAGTTTCAAAATAAAAACATTCGTGGAGCATCATGTAATATTACACAAATAACTGAAAAGTTCTTCTTCGTGCACGCCAGCTCCACTCATTCCTAAGTTTAATGGGTGGCAACATGTTGGTTTGTTCTGTTACTGGTATAACAAGAACAGAAACACATTAAACTGATTAAATGGCTGTGAACCCTTCTGCTGAGGCGGATCACATGGTGTTTACCTTTGACGATGTTGCATAGCGACAGCCACGACTGGCTCCGCCCACTACACATTACTGACAGAAGAACAAAATCAAAGGCGATGATGATCAAAGCCACTCACGAGGTCATGTGACATTCCCCCTTTAAATACACCGGAGAGGCCACGTTGACCAACACTGACCAGTGACAGTTGTTTCAGTTCATATCCGAGTAAGGAGAGATAAAATCATAAAGACATCTTTCAGCCATTGTTAAAACAAGACGGACCAATGGAGAGGGAAAACATAATCCTCAGGGACCAGGTGAAGTGGCTCCAAGACTCACTTGACACAAACCAAAAATCATGGACAGAAACCATTAAAGATCTAACATCGGAAATAGAAGACCTCAAGTACGAAAATGCTAGACTCAATGAAAAGGTTGAAGAAGGCAAAAAAAGGGAGGAGGAACTAGTTACCGTGTGGGACATAAAGGAGAAAGACTTTAAGGATGCCCTCGAAACTTTAGAGCTTACCAGCCAGGTCACGAACGATACCATCACCGTTGATCTGGGAACTAAGTTAGCGAAATGTAGGACATATTACAAAGAGACTGTGAAAGAGCTGCGAGAACAGCTTGAGACAGTTACAGCAGATGCTAATAAGTACCAAAAGAAATCCGCTCTGCTGGAGGAAAAACTGTCAAAGATCGTGAAAGAACATGAAGCCAGAGCGCAAAAAGATGCGGCCGAAACAAAAAGCCACTACGAAAAACAGGTGGAAAAGCTTAGACAGCAGCTTCATCAGACTGAGGTTAACTACAAATTTGATGTGGTAAGATTAGAGGCAGATATAAAATTACAGAAAGACATTATCGATCAGCTAAAGAAGGACAATGCTTTCGTTGACGCTAAGATCCGAGGTAAGTGTGGGCCGCTGGAAGACCGCATAGGCGTTCTGGAGAGCGATCTAAAAATTCGGAACAGTCAACTCCTGAATATGGCCCAGAAAGCAGAGGAGACTAAGCTCTTCATAGCGAAACTGAACAAAGAGATTAAAGGCAAAGCTTCTGAGAACTTCCTGCTAACGAAACAAAGGAGAGACGTGCAGGCTCAGATTGTAAAGGAAAGGGACAAAAGCGCTTCCTTCGACTGTCAGATCACGGAGCTGAAGGTACAAGTCGCAAAACTGGAAGACACCATCGAGGAACAGGAGAAAAAGGAGAAAGAAATTTCCGACAAGCTCTTGATGCTCCAGATTCAACACAAGGATCAAACTAAGAAGTTTGACCGAGTGAGTCTCGTACTGAGGTCCAAGGTGCCAGAGGCCGTCAAGATGAAGGAGAAGATCAGCCACATGGAAACGTATCAGCTGCGTTTCAAGGAACACCTGCAGGACTGTGTCGATTTGATAAACTATCCAAATAAACTGAAGAAAGCAGTCATTAAACTCAGAAATATGTATCTGAAAGACACAAAAGAGACACAAGATGAGATACAAATACCCACGTTCCTCAAACAAATAGAGCAGGAGACCAAGATTCATGATCTCACTGAAAAGGTGGGACGTTACGAAGTCATCGCGAAGTCTCAGAGTCATCAGATAAAACGCTTGGAGGCACAGATACAGATGTTGCGAGACGATCGAACACAGAAGATAAGCAGTTTTGTTGATTCGCTAAACAAAGAGAGGAGGACGAGTCATGAGCTGATGAAAACAGTGAAAGCTCAGACCTTACTGCTCAAAAAGGCAACAAAGCCGATGCACCAGAAGGTAGGTTCCTGGATCAATAAAAAAGTCCTGAACAACGCCCCACCCCGAGCTCCAGCGGAGGTTCCAGAGGAGGAACCACGACAACTCAGGGTGGAGGACTTCCCGCAACCAGTTCTGCCGACAGGTGACGAAGCAGCACCAACCGCGCCTTTCAGTTCACCAGCCTCTTCACCGTCCACCGATCAGCTTCATTCAGAGCACAGACTCATACAGGTAAAGCCACGTGTAGACGACGCTTTGCCACCCGTTGAAAGTTAAACTGGCATCAAGATCAAGACAGTCGCCAAAACACAAACAGACAAAGCAACCAACAACTGCACCTCAGTAATTATGGGTTGTTGTGGGTTTACCCCGAGTACTTCGGTTTCTTCCCACACGACTCACTTGCAGTTTATTAATTTAGTTTTGTTTCAGTAAAAAGAAATAAAACTATATGTGTGTATGCGTGTTTTTTTGCCCACAGTGTCCACATTTATTATTATCATCCATTTTGACAACTCAGAGCTACAGTAAATGTTGTCACACACTAAAATGAAGATCACCAATTTCTACCGTAAAACTGATCCTGAACAACGAATCCAAACTAGCATGTTGAAACAACAGAGTTATGCATGTGACGTCATAGCAAGCGACGTCTCCATGGTCACGCCACTGAGTGGCAGCAAATGACTGCAGCATCTCAGTAATTATTGGCTGTTGTGGGTTTTACTCCCAGTACTTTGGTTTCTTCCCGCACACCAAATCAAACAACTCACTTGTAGATTGTGAAAAGTAATTTGTGAAATTATACATGTGATTTTTTTTCTTCTTTTTTTTGTTGCACACAAAGTCCATATATATTACCCAAAATTTAATGAACAGTGTTCAGTTTATTTTGGGTATGTCCTAAATAGACATTTTTTTGTTTTGTTTTTGTTTTTTTGACTGGAATTATGAGAGGTTAAATAATTTGAAGGTGTGTTCTAAAGTATAGTTTTATAATCAGAGATTAATACACAAAATATAAAGAAATTACAAGTATTTGCTTTATCTGAACAAAGCAAGAAACCCAGACAGAAAAAATAAAACCAGACTTTATTTTTTTCTTCAATTTAATGAAATATTTTTCAAACTGACATTATCAAATTATTATTCTGCTATCAAATATTGAACGGGAAATCGCTCTGCTCAGTTAAATCTTTTCGGCCAGGGAGTCTATATGAGTAGCCAGTCATGTATTTTATTTTATTAAATTAGTAAGCACAAAAAAATGGGAGATATATCAATATTTAAACCATGTGACTCCATCGCGGCATAAATATGCGCAAACATGGCGCACCGTGTGTCTCCTTGGTGACGAGGCGGAACCGGAAGTGCCGGAAGAGCGATGGCAAAGCGCAGAATGAATTATGTGAGAACCAGTCCCTGTAGCTGTTCCAGCTCCTTATTTTGAGATTTTAGTACACTTTTAGGCCTTTTATACTCTGCTTTTTTATCATTGTCTCACATTAAGGTAAGAGAATCAGCTCCTCGGCGTGTGAGCTAGGTGAAACACTAGCTTTCTCACTAAAAAAAATATTAGCCGACAACGTCTGTAGCTCCAGACACAACCGCGGGCTTGATTTCAGTACATTTACAGCCCGGAGTCTGTGCGTTCACTTGTACGTCCGTAGTTACAGTAGTTTAAATTAGAGTCCCCGCCCGGTTGGAACGACCCGGGGAAGAGATCAAACGTCTTCAGACCAAAACAGAACATTTTAACATTATCGATATGTAGCTGGTTTTACATGTCTAGCAAATATTAAGTCAAGATATTTGGCCAAAACCTATTAAATATGCATTTAGAAAATATATAAAATGCTGCAATGAACATGTAAAAGTGATAAATTCTTCACAAGGCTATGACTTAAACCTGAATGTGCTCCACTGATAGTGATTGTTTATTAATTAAATAGTTCTTAACAAGTGCTAATAAGTGTTACATTAAGCTCATTAACAGATTATAAAACATTGGGACCTTGGACAATTAAAGGGCCCCACAAAACTGCTACACGGGAGAAAAACACTATGCATGTGTCTCCTGATCATCTATATAGAGAGATTATTTTTACAGTGGTTTCTTTTTTGCATTCATTATATAACTGTATGTCAAACATAAAACATTGTTAAGTTTTGGTTATTTATGGAAAAAAATGTCATACGGCCCATTTTTCTCCATTAAATACTTTAGTCTTTGCTGTATTAAGAATTGTTTGTTTGTGTACAAATTGAAGAACCAATGACTTCCATGTTTTTGTACGCACCGTGGATGTTTACTGGTTTGCCACTGTCCACTAGGGGAGGATGAGTGCTGAAGCAGCAGACCGGGTGGCCGCTGTGGCCACCAGTCGGCCCAGCACACCTCTCCAGACATCCTGGTTTGAGTTCCTCCTGGACGACAGCCTGCTGGAGAAACACCTGCAGAAATCCAACCCAGGTCTGCTCGACGTCACCTACAACTTCAGCGTTAATTGTGCAGTGGTTTCATACCAAAACAGGGGAAGAGTGCAAATGTGTTTGTGTGTTTCCGCAGACCCGATGCCAGCTCAGCTGATCATCCAGTTCCTGGAGCAGGCGTCCAAGCCGTCGGTGAACGAGCAGAATCAGGTGCAGCCTCCTGCAGACAACCGCAGGAACCGCACTCTGAAGCTGCTGGCGCTGAAAGTAGCCGCACACATGAAGTGGGATCTGGATTTACTGGAGAAAGGGTGAGTGTGAGCATCAAATGAGATTAAATGCAGTGGAAGTCAGGTGCAGGCGAGAATATTTGCCGTTATTACAGTGGATACAACTAATTTCATGCAGGAGTAAAACGTTACATGAGTATAAATCACAGTAGGAAAAGGCTTCTCCTTGAACTCTAACCTAACTAACTCCTTCTTCTCCCTCAGTTTGACCATTCCTGTTTTGAACATGTTACTGAACGAGCTCCTGTGTGTGAGCAAAGTGCCGCCCGGGGTGAAACATGTGGACCTGGAGCTCTCCACTCTGCCCCCGACCACCGCCATGGCTGTGATCATCTACAACCGCTGGTGAGCGGAGAAGTCTCACTTTAGACATTAGATTAAATTATCAGATAATCACAGTCTGTGAATGTAGATTAATGAAGGAAAATAATCTAATATCTTTTCATAGAATTTTCTGTTGCCATTAAATCTGTAATAATCTGTAAATCTAATTATTTACATACAAACTCTTTTATGAAGCATCTAGATCCCCAGTAATGTTATAATAAAATCATTTTTAATACTCATCATGCAAAAAAAGAGGAAAATGAATTGAGTCAACATTTATTGTCTTTTTTTTTAAATTTTTATTTTTTATTAAAGGGCCATCCGGACCATCGTGCTGAGCAGCTTTCCAGAGAAACAGACCAAACCAGGGCCTCACCAGATGAACATGTAAACACTTCACTTCCTGTGACTTCTCTCACAATTTGAACACGTTTAGCTCCTTTACAAACTGTGAAGCCATTTGTTGGTTTCTGTCACCGAGTTTTTCTGACACTAGAGTCATTTCAGAATAGCATGATCATCTTCATACTCAAGAATAACTTGATTCGACACCCACAAGAAAAAAAAAAAATTCTTTGTGTGAAGAGTTTTGTGTGATGTTGACTTGTTGTGTCAAGAGGCCTCATTTATCAAACCGTGTGTAGGAAAGGTTCTAAACTCTGTCGTAGGAATGAAATTTAGTATTTATCAAACGTGCAGGTTGTTTGCATTCAGAAACACTTCATGATTATTCAAAAATATCTGCTAAATTACTGTTTGAGCATTTTTATTATTAGAGGAAACCGGCATCATGTGGTTACGTGTGAAGTTTGAGATTGCTGAACACTGCGACTCTACGTGTAGCTCCGCTGTTCTACCACTAGAAAATGATAAATGAGGCCCCGGATACGTGGTTGAGTTTCATCTCGTGTCCTGCTCTAGGTTAAATATTGTGCAGCAGGAGAAGGAAATGACTGAAAACATCCTCACTGTGGTGAGTCAACATCAAATTGACCTTTAATTATTAAATAAACAATAAACTCGCCACTTGCAGGTCCACTGAACTTTGTGATTTTTTATTTTTTTTTACCATTAGCTGAAAGAGCAAGCGGTCGACTCCATCAGCGTCCTGGAAGGAGCTCTGCGGCTGAAGAAAGACTTCTACGTTCACACCATGAGGACTCTGGACCTGCTGGCTGCCGACGCCGCCACCAACGGAGAGACGGAGTCCTCGACCGCAGGGTTTCGCATCAGCGCTGATCAGCTGCACTGTCAGGTTGGTGGGACGCACTGCGTTGTCTTTTTTAAGACTCTTGGATCAATATTTTTAGACCAAGGGCCCCCAAACTGATGGAGAGACCTACTACATGTGTTCTTTATCAAACTTGGCCTAGTGCTATTTATAAATAAACATCATTATCATCATTCTGCATTCAGTATTAAGCTGTTCAAATTATAAATTATATAATTGCAGGTGCATTATGATTTGGGAGGTATTTTCTTCCAGCAAGGCTGCACAGACCAACCAGCCTTTGAGAAAGCTCGAGATCACTTCAGACAGACGAAGGAGCTGTTACAGAAGGTAATACTACTCATACCTGAAACAGAAGTGAGAAAGCTCACACATACAGCAGCAGCAGCAGCAGCAGCAGCAGCAGCTTTCATTCCTTTATATCTTCTAGCTGGACTCGACCGTCCACGTTCACCTGGACGAGAGGCGTCTGGCCGGCTACTGGAACGCCTGCAAAGCTCTGACCGGAGACTGTGACCCGTCCGACCCCCAGACCTCCCCCTACGACCAGATCAACAGCCTGATCCGAGTGCACAACCACCAGGTCTGAGACAGTTAAATGTTTTCGTGATTGATGCTAAATGGGGATTGATATAAGCTCTGGAGGCATGAATCATATTTAGGATGTAATGTTGGATCTATAATGGTTTTACAGAAAAAAGACACGATCTATATGTTTAATTGTTTGGGTTCATAAAACTGTGGATTATAGAGGCATTTTTTTAAATGTTGTTGAAATAATAATGTTGAGATCTTATTCGTCACTATAGACAGTGAAAGGAATAAAACTACACAACCGGTTAAAAGTTTTAGAACAGCATCAGTTTCCTCTGGTATAGTTGGTCAGAGCTTCATCCTACAGCAACAAAATTACCCAAAACTTTAGTCCAAGCTCCACCAGAACTACCTCAGGATAAAAACAAGATGGAAAGCTTGGAAACATGGAGTGGACCATGGCCCAGTCTCTCGACTTTAACCCCATGAAGCTGGTTTGTGATGAACACCCTACAAGTGACACACATTTCTGGGAACTTCTGCAACAAAATTGGGAGAAAACTCTCTGAAAAATATTCAGTTTACATTTTATAAAGAAAGAATGTGTGGATTTGTTTTGATTCCATGATTTATTTATTTTTTAAGCTTATTTATAACTTATTTATTTGATCTATTCTTTCATTTCAGAATAAAACTGTACACATTTCAATAAAAAAGAAAGAAATATTGGAGGGTTCTAAAACTTTTGACCGGTAGTTTATCATCTATTTTAACATTTCTTGAAAGTCATATGTTATTTTTGATTAAATAAATCCCAAACTATTGACCTGCCCAATCTTCTCCCCCCAAAAAGTGAGAAAAGTGTGAGAGACAGATTTATAAACAGAGATAAAACGTAACTTTATGTTGAACTTGTTAATAAATTCCCCTTGGTGTCTTTCACAGGCCGTCATTGAAGCCTTCATCAGAGACAACGTATCCCGCAGTTTACCAAACCACTTCAGACGCTCTGTTCTCAGGGAGTTCTTGTACAAAGTCCAACAAGGGTGAGGACACAACAGGATCTAAACTCATTCATAGCAATTTTTTATTTATTTATTTTTTTAAGTGAAGCCTGTTCTTCCCATTGATTGTTAATACGAAAAGTGATGCATCCACTCTGTCTCGGACTCTGTCTCTGTCAGGGAGTCCGGTCTGGATGAGGTTTGTCACAAGCTGTGTATCTGCAACGCCGTCCGGGACGCTCTGGAGGGAGAAGTCCTCAGCGTTCGCTTCCTGCAGCTCCTCCTCAAACCCGACAAACCAATGGTGGACTTCATTTTAGAGGTAATTAGGCTCAGATTATCTTTGAATATTTGAATGAGAGCCTTTACGGTCGCATATACCCACGTATCGCAATAAAAGTCCTAGAATGTGTGAAAACATTTTTGTCTGAAGTAGTAAAAGTTTTTTTTTGATACTTAGATTTTGTTGAGTCTTTAAACACAGAAATGAACATTAAAAAAAAAAAAAAAAACTCCCGACATCCATAGAAATCAACGGTTGCTATGGATATCACTCAAGGGGTCTGAGAAACCAACATCACACAACCCGTGGACGACTCCTCGGGCCAAAAACATACAGAACACATGCAAAAAAAACAAGAAATAAACTGCACAATCAAGATATTGCGGAAAGCGATCGTATAAAACACTCTAGTCCCCAAGAAACAAACACCACTTTCCCCACCTTGGCTTAAAGGTCTAAGAAGGAACTTAACTCTTTCCATCTAACGAATTTCCTTAATATTGCTTCGCCAGTTATCGACTGTAGGTGAATCAGATTTAAACTAATATTGTGTGAGTGTTTTCTGTGCAGCCAGTGTCACAACTTTCAAAAGATACTTGTCATTTACTGGTAAATCTCCCAGATAGTGACACATACGTTGGTGGGATCAGACGTTGAGACCGTGGGATTTGCCTCCTCATCCTAGAAGTAGTAGAAGTTGTTTGCACCATTGAGCATCTGACTCAGATTATCTCCGTCCTGCAGGTGTGCACGCGTTCGATGGAAAAGGACCGACCGTCGGAGACGTCCAGAAGAAACATGGCCTCTTTCATGAAGTGAGTGTCGCACCTTAGACCTCGTTGCAGAGACGACGTCAGTGCTGATGCATTAAAAATATTCTCGCGGTGCAGGACTCTGTGTGAAAGCTTGGAGGAGCTGCCTCTGGTGTTCGTGGTGTCGTCCCACAAGCTCTTCATGGAGCTGCTGAAGGAGGAGGAGAGGAAGGTCCTGGTGGAGCAGATGAGGAAGAGGTCGGCCACCATCAACCTCAGCGCCAAACCTCTGCCTTCCTTCTACGACATCCCAGGTACGCGGCCCGGCTTCGCGTGTTCACAGACGGGCGGGGAGTTCCCACCGCGCCCGCTCATTGTTCGTCTTTTACTGCGTCCACAGCTTCTGCCAGCGTGAACATCGGGCAGCTGGAGCAGCAGCTCATCCTTTCACTGGAGCCGCGCAGGATCAGACAGATCCTCATCGAGCTGCACGGCATGGCCGAGCGACCCTTCTGGAGGGTCAACAGCAAGGTCCGAGAAATGATCTCCACACTCTTATTAATTCCTACATTGTCAAAAACGCTTAAATTAATTAAACCGCTTCCTGTTTGTGCAGTGGGAGGTTCCTCCAGACTACATCAACGTCATCCTCAGCATTAAAGACAACCTGACCAAGGACCTGGTGTACATCCTCATGGCTAAAGGGCTCCACTGTATATCAATAAAGGTCTGCTACTGTTTGTCAAGTGGAAAAAAATAAACCTCGTATTTAGTGGATCTCACATGATTTTCCTGTCACCTCAGGACTTCGCCCACGCGCGGCAGCTTTTCTCCGCCTGCCTGGAGCTCGTCACCGAGTTTTCCCCCAAGCTGAGGCAGGTGATGCTGAACGAGATGCTGCTGCTGGAGGTCCGCGCGCACGAGACGATGGCGGCCGAGGGCAGCAAGGAGCGGCCGCCCCCCGACCTGGTCAGCAGGGTCAGAGGTTACCTCGAGATGAGGATTCACGGTGGGTGGACGGCGTAGATTCGTTCAGGCATCGTTTGCTTTCAGTTCTGGGGCTTTTTTTTTGTGCTTCCTTCACTCCAGCAGAAAACTTTGGCAAAGACCGTGACAAAAGAAAAATGAATTGTCATAATGTTATTTCCAAACCACAATTTATGAGCCGCCTTTTAAAGCAGGTGTATAGAGACACATGATGTAACTGTGTACACTAGAGATGAACTGATACAGATTTTGTAGGGCCGATAACAGCCTTGGCTGATATGTGCTGGCAATTTTTCTGAGCCCATATTTGGAGCTGATACCGCTTTTTCTCCCTCCATGTACATGATAAAAATGACACAATGATAATAAATGTTACAAGTCTCAAGTTAACCCATAAACATGAACATTGATTGAAGAATATTTAACGCATACAAATAAACAGTGAATATATGTAGAAATTCATTCACTCCACTCAGCTCAGGGTTGCATCAGCCACTTTGTATATTTTTATGTCATGTTTCTCTGTTTTTTTTTTTTTTTATATATTTTATATATTCTCAACATTTGCACACAGAATTGACAATTACGTTGACTTGACTTGAAAATAAACGGGTGAAACGAGGTCGAGCGCAAGCACTTTCCAGCTTCTGGCTGCACGTGCTCAGCTGGTGTTGGAGGAGCAATGTATGGGCTGCACAGTCTGCAGCGTCTCCAGCAGCACAGGGCTGCCTATGGATGTAGAAATACCTGAAAAAAGTGCAAATATTGGTCAGTTTCTAGTATGCACCAGTGTCTTGTGGGTATTTAAATCCTCCTGGATGCTTCTACAGTGTTTGCTTTGCCCCCTTTTTTTAAACATTTTTAATATTTTAGTCACTGGCCAGAATCTGTTGTTTGTCTCCAGATGTGCCTCTGCGTCAGGTGGTGGGAGAAGAGTGCGTCGCCTTCATGTTGAACTGGAGGGAGAACGACTACCTGACTCTGCAGGTTCCACCTTCTCTGGTCATGAACAACCCGTACATCAAGGTAGCGCGTCTCCACTCATCACCACTTTCTCACGGTTATATTTATATCGTATATATTTCAGGTGTGGTTTGGGGTGTAAATGTAGAGCAGTTTGTGTTGCACGTTTTATGTGTGAAAAGCCTTTGATTGACATATATATCTTAGTTGCGGTAAAAGTTTCTCTGGTTGAATTCACCCCGTGTAGCTCGGACAGCTCCTGGCCTCCACCTGCAAAGAGCTCCCCGGTCCCAAAGAGAGCCGGCGCACGGCCAAGGAGCTGTGGGACGTGGTGGTCCAGATCTGCAGCGTCTCCATCCAACACAAGAGGACCAGCGACGGCCGCGTGGGTCTCATCAAGCAGAGGGAGTCCTCCATGGGCATCCTGTACCGGTACGTCTCATCTCTTACATCTCTTAACGCCGACAGGTCTGGGGGCGTCTCACGGGTGAAACTAGTCCCACTCATCCTGCCGTGTTTTTCATTGTCTGAACCTTCTAGGAGCAAATTCATCACGTTCGTCAAGAAGATCAGAGTGAGTATCTAAGCACGCAACCTTAAAAAACACACACAGGAAATATTAAGTATTTAAATCAGAGTTTTGTCTCATATTTACCAGGAGCCGCTGGTGCTGACGACTCTGATCTCGCTGTTCGTGAGGCTCCACAGCATCGTGCGGGTACGTCTTTAAGATGTGTGATTGTTGAGTTAATAAAAGTAAAGAATAATGTTCTGCCGCTGATACTCTGTAAATGTCTCCAAATGTTTTCTTCCTCCTCAGGACGACATTGTGAATGAAGTGACAGCAGAACATCTCTCCATCTGGCCGTCTTCGCTCCCTAAGTAAGAACTGTTTTTTTTTTTTTTTGTTTTTTTTCTACGGTCTGACCAAACCACGGGGGTTTGCCATTCACTCTGAGCCGTGTGGTTTCTATGGGCTGGCTCGGTGTCTTTATTGTGGAGAAGTCAGAGAGTTAAATTAGCCCCGTTAGCCGTACAGTCGCCTCTCGTTCTGCCTAAACGTAGTGATTCGCGTGTGTGTGTGCAGCATTCAGGGGGTGGATGTGGAAGCTGTGGCTGTGACCGTCAAAGAGCTGGTTTCCTACGCTCTGACTCTGAACCCCAACAACCAGTCGTGGCTCATCACACAGGCAGACATCTACTTTGGTAAGTAGAGGCTAGTATCAGTATCGGACCGGTACTAGCGTGATGAGGTCGATACTTTTGTTACAGTTTCTCTTCTATACGTCCAGTAAATTACTCGTCACAGACTTCTCTCCAAGTCTCCACCTGTAGTAAAAGGTGGATGTGGACAGAGTTTAATACTCGAGTACAAGCATCACAGCTGCATCGCACAACTGGAACTGATGCAATTATTCAGATGCATCAGAACTCGGAACATGATAAAAACAGGATGCAGACTCACTTCTGTGGTGGAACATGAATGAGTCGACATTTCCCTCTCTGAGCAATTTTTATATTTTATTATTCCATTGTTGCTTAATTTGTAATAAGGTTTTATTTCAGTTTTCTTTGTCACAGGCATATGCATTATATTCAGTTTTGAATAGGTGAATACACAGGTGGAATACCCCCATTCATGAGCACCAAACCCACCTGTTGCCTCCCTCCAATCCCAATAACCACCCTTGAAATAAACAGAGAAAAATGAATGAATAAAAAATAAATTAATGAAAAAAAAACTTGTTTATAATATATCAATTTTATATCAATTGTGTGTAGTTAAAGGGGAATTATTTAATTTGTATACTGTTAAATTGTTTTATATTGTAATTAGTTAATGGAAACAGGTTTATTTGACTAAAATATTTGTCCTGTATTTTATCATAATAACAATGACCTAACTAGAGGCAAAGTTATAAAGTTATTCAATGATCATTACATTTTATTACGTCGGTATCGGCGATACTAGCTCTGTACTTACTTGGTATCGGGTCGATGCCAAAATTCCCAGTGTCGCCCGCCCCTAGTTTGAGCAAGTTTTTTAACTTTTTAATAGTTATGTGCTACTAATTGTCCTGAACTATTAAAGTATAAAGATATTTAAACACAATAATGACCCTGTCTTCCCTCTTGGCAGTGACCAATCAGTACTCTGCTGCCCTGAACCTTTACCTCCAGGCTGGGGCCGTGTGCTCGGACTTCTTCACCAAAGCTGTTCCCCCAGACGTCTACACGGACCAGGTAAGAGTTCTGTCCGACGTATTCTGTCCTCGTTACTATACAAATAATCCAGGGGCAGGAGCCTTTATGACAATATGTGGACGATACAGTCGCTGCCAGTCTGCTGGATTTTAGATGATTCTGTTGAGCGTGTGTGAATCTGCTTACCTGGAGATAAATGTAAGCAAAACGAAGAACATGCTCAGTCATTTTAGGAAAACCTGCTCCTCAGTCATCAGTTATAACATACATATACAAATATCTGGCAACAACTATTGACGATAACTGCAGTGGGAGCAGAATATAAGCGGCATTCACTCCAAAGAACAGCAAAGGCCGTTTCTTTTGAGGAAATGTGATTCTTTTAATGTGGATACACCTGTCTTGACATTGTTTTATAGATCCTTCATCGAATCCGTTTTAATCTTCGTTTTTATGTGTTGGTTCAGAAACCTGAAGCAGAGGTGTAGAACCAAATTACAGAGAAGGGTGAACACCTGTTCTAAAAATCACAGCCGAGTCTGTACTCGTTATATAACAGACATCTGGTCAGAAAGTCCTCCTAGATCCTTGTTTCATCCTCCACGACCTCTTGCATCAGGAGTTCTGTGTAGGGGACCCAGAGCTCAGAGCTCCTTTATCCCTGAGGCCATTGTGGCTATAAACCATCACATATAGCTTGTGTCTCTCCTCGTGTACCCGCTAGATTCAACCTGCACTTTATTTATTTATTTTTTGTTTTTCCACTTGCATTGTGCATTAGATTGTTGTATGTCTTTGTGTTGTCTGGCTGGGTCTTGTATGTAGGTTTAAATTGGAGCGTCTGTGTTGTGATGCCCATCAGAAACTCTGCACCAGGGTTCGTTTCGATCTTTTTCCAGTGAAATATAACTGATAACTCGCATTAATTACAGGTTCTGAAGAGGATGATCAAGTGCTGCTCAATGATGAACTGCCACACGCAGGTCAGAATCTGGACTAACTGCACACGTTAATAACGTAGTCGTGTTTATCTTTATATCTTCTGTAAAACCTTTTGTCTGGTCTTCATCAGGTCGCTGTTCTTTGCCAGTTCCTGAGAGAAGTCGACTACATGACGGCTTTCAAGGCCCTTCAGGAGCAGAACAGGTACGACGCGGCTCGACGCGTTCACACATAACTGAGACGTTTACTCATGTGCTTTATTATTCTGCTGCAGTCACGACGCCATGGACTCGTTCTACGACTACATCTGGGACGTCACCATCCTGGAATATCTCACTCGTATCCTTCCGGTTATAGATACACGCATAAGGACAGAGCTTTGTAGAGGTGGTTTACGTCAGCCTTCCACTTGCTAATATCTTTGATGTTCACTTTATTCTTCCTGACTCTGGGTTCAGATATTCATCACAAACGGGGAGAGACCGAGAAGAGACAAATAGCGGTAAGTCTTTAAAAGCCCATTCTTGACATTTTGATCTCAACATTTCAGCCAAACGAAGTCGCATCTTACTTAACCTGGATGTCTCCTGACGTTTTCAGATAAAAGCGATCGGACAGGCGGAGCTGAACACCAGTAACCCGGAGGAAGTCCTGCTGCTGGCCGCACAGAAGAGAAAGAAGAGATTCCTGCAGGCGATGGCCAAACTGTACTTCTAAGACACGTGGAGCGATGTCGGACTTTGTGGGATATGTATATTTTTATTTTGTGCTAGAAAATAAATGTTTTTACACTTGGACTCGTTGGAAATGAAGCGTTCTGGGAGGGAAAAAAAAAGCCCAAAATTTGAAGTTCTCAGGAGCGTTATGCTGAATAATGCCTTCACATTACCAGAGGAGGGAAGAGAAACTCACCAGCCGTTAGGCCTCATGTTGAGTTTCATTTCTCTGGTGATTTTTGTCATCACTTAAAAAGGTTCAATGGACGTGTCTACATTATATTGTGGGTTCATAAACTTGTCAGTCTGATTTTTTTTTAAATTTATTTTTAAATCAGGCATGCGGTAAATGTCACAAGCAAATATTTAAATAGAGCTGTGATATGCGTCATAACATTAGCACGATTGCAAACCTGATAATGTGACGCTGCATGTTAAAACTGTTAATCTGATTCAATCATTTTATATGGTTTACATTCAAATAATCGTTTTAAAATCATAGTTTATTCCATGTTTCAAAATCTGTCAGTGCACTTTTGTAAATGTTAGAACTCTTAAAAGTAATAACCTTTAAACTGTTTAGATATATATGTTAATTTCCTTTTCATTCATATTTTATTGTCTCTTTTTTGTATGCTGGGATCAGCTATTACTGCCTTTGTCTTTGAAAGAAAAATATATTAATATTCGTATTATAATTATATCTAAAGCCAAGAATTGGACCCAAGGTATGTGAGAATTTGTTCAATGGACAATATTAAACATCACAACAAGAACTTGATCTGTGTATGGGCAGTGATGCCAGGTTACTGTAATCTTGATGACTTTTTTCCCCGAAACGAGTAATCTAACTCGTTACTATTTCCAAACCACTAATCTAAAACTAAACTAAAATTTCCCATAAAGCATTGCGAAAAGTTCTGCAAAGCATTTGACTCTGTCAAAATTGCATTTATTTTTGACACAGTTAAACGTTTTGGATTTGGCAATAGGTTTTTATAATGTTGTATACACACTGAGGGATTATATATTAATGATCAAAGGTTGATTATAAGTCACAGTTTTTCTCTCAAGCCTCTGGTTCGTGTTTAAACCGTGACAAATGTGAACTCATGAGAATTCACAACTGTTCCCATTCTTCACTGTACGGTATACCAGTTAAAAAAGGAACTAAATACCTAGGGAGTTGGGTAACCAAATGCTCAGATCCTAGTCAAAAAAAGAGTGTTCAAAATACTGTTGAAAAATGTAAGAAAAGCTTAAACAACTCTGAAAGAGATCTGACACTGTTTGGAAGAACATTGCTAACAAAAAGACTGATCTACCCTTCATACTCCCTTCTTTTCAATAAGTTGGGAGAGTTTTTTATTGAAAAGTGATTTTGCAATTTCTAAATTATCCATCAAACTTTCTGCCTTCCAGTAACAAATTCTAAATTGGAAAATGATTTAAAATCATAGCTTCGGTCCCCACAGTGTCCCACTTTGGAATAATCGAGTCATATTAAATAGAAGAAAATCTATATTTATTGAAGACTGGGTGGCAAAACAAGTGGTGGTCAATTGCACATCTGATGGATGAAAATGGTGCTACAATTGAATTGGATGAGTTTAATAACAAATATAATTTAAATTGCTCGGTTACGAACTGCCTTAAGGTGACTCAAAACATTCGCTCTCGTTCAATTGATTGAACAACCTAGCTAACACTCCAACTCCAAAGCTACAAAATGTAAGTATTAACTGTCTGGATTTCTTGTAAGCTTTCTTGTAGCTATGTAAGAACGTTAAGAAGTTAGTTTCTTAGACCAAATGTCCTCTTTGCTAGTGTAGGGTAGATGGTATATCTACCATTCTTACATAGCTGGCTATGCTCCAAATCCATAAATGTAGATTTTCTTTGTTTCAAATCTATCCAGTTGGGTGTAAGCAGATCGAATTTCTAGTTAACAATCTCATGATCATAACCCATATATATATATAAAATGGTAATAGCCAAGTACTATAAATCCATATGCAATGACGTCACTTCCGTCCAAGGCCACGCCTCCATTAGTGGGTGAAATCTATCAGTAAATGCAGCGAGGCCGGGAAAATGTGGATTATCTGATCAAACTAAGGACAATTGGACTCGACAATGATCCATACGAAGAGGTATGGATTTAGAAAAGCGGATTAGCCTTAATTTCAGTCAGTATAAGTTATGTTAAGTTAGTTCATTTCAGTGATGATAAATGTAACTAAATAAACGATGCTAACGCCAAGAGCTTTACTGAGAAATAACGTTAGCCCTTCCCCATTTTTAAATTAATTTTACAATTAGACTGTATTAAAACCGTTGTTTCAAATTAATGCTGCTAATCTCAATGTTAAATTAAGCAACATTACCCGACAGGATGTGCTTTAACGTCATTTGAGCACGGTCCGCAAGCGTCACCAAAGTGCTCAAATTACGTCTAAGCACACCCTAGAGGGTAATAATGCGATTATACAACAATTACCAACAAAATAAAGCGTATAATTAAATATATATTCATGTTGATGGACATTTTGCTCGCAAAATTTAAAGTTTTTTTTTGCGAGTGCGCTTCCCGTTTCCATGGAAACAAATGGGACCTGACTAATACCTGGAAAACAATCAGTGTCAGCGGTAGACTCCAAAGTGTAATGGAACACGGTTTACTACACCAGCAAGTAGCCGGAGCCTTAGTAACGACTTAGCAACGGAGAAACTTTATAGTACCGTTAAAGTTTATGGAGATCGTGGAGTTGCCCAAACGGAATAAATAGCTAAATAGCGCACATTTAAACACTAAACTGCTTAGTTAGTTTAGTCTTGTAATGACTAACATGTCTGCTGAAATATATATATATATATATAAATATATATATATATATATATATATATATATATATATATATATATATATATATATATATATATATATAAATATAAATATATATATATATATATATATATATAATATATAATATATATATATATATATAATATATATAAATATAGCCTGCGCCGTATCAGGGACTCACCGGAACAGCTGACGATCAAAACATTTCCAGTAATTCGAGTTGTAAAGTCATCTCATCTTCCCAGAAAGGCCCGGGCTGGACTCGAACCCGGACCTTCTCGCTGGGAGGCATGTATACAACAGCACGTCCGGTCTTTTAAGGGTCACGGTTATCTGTTGTGGAACCCTCAGGGCGCCATCTAGGTCCGTCCTCAGCTCCAAAGCTCCGCCCACACTTAGTTGCCCTGCATTATGCCTGCGCCTCGCCGATCTGACCTTATCTCCCTCCTGAACAAACATAATATGCTTATTCTCCTTTCTAGAAGCTGAGGAATTTGTTTTCAATCCGTTTTTCCTCAATTGCAGCTGCTCGGCATTTCAGAACCTGGTTGTGGCGCCAGGTTTATCTACCTTGGGAGAGACTAACAACTACAATTTGACAAAATGTGGCTGAGCGTATATACACAACAACAAAGTGGGTGTTGTATATTGATGTGCTGAAGAAAGAAGTGATCACCGCTGACAAGTCTTATCTTGCATTTAAAAAAGGTTTATTTACAAGAAAGAACAATGTCAAACTCTTGCCGAATCTGAGAGAGCCTCTGGCCAATCGTCGAATCCCCTCTGCCATTCAGCTCCCACAGTCACCTTATATAGGATGGTCATCCCCGAGAACCCCCTTACACAAACAAAACTTTATGGCTGATGTCCTGGTTAGTTTTACGAGCTAGCATTTGGTAAATGACCTTTTGACCTTTGAACTTTATACACACTTCACAACCCCCAAACACAGGAAAGGGACAGAAGAGAAAAACAAGAAGATAATATACTACATGGGCAGGCAGCATCCTCCCCTAGCCACTGGTTTAGGTTCTGGGGAGATGGCAGCACATCATAAACTTCCCCCTATCATAAATCTAATCTTACTAGCCTCCATGCTCCACAGCTCTCTCCACGACACCTTCCTTTTCTCTACACTCTCCCAGTTCACCCACTGTCCTTGCTTAGCCTGCAACACTGCCTTCATGCATCTCATCGCTTCCTGTTGCCTATGATTTTCCTCCACTACCATAACTATGCAAACCTTAAGCTAATTGTGCTAAATGTAGGCTAAGTGCGCTAGCTCCCATGTTGACAGAGACGGTACATTAGCTCCCGTAGCCCCTTCAAAATATCCCAGAGGGAATTTTCTAGTTTATTTTGCTTTATGTAGAGTGGTTTACTTCTTTTCAAAGGAGGCGCGGTTGTATTTTGTATGCCTGACTTCATGTAGGCTGCATTATTATGTCATTGTATTCGTCTTAAAATTCTAAATTAAGTTCAGGGGGAAAAAATAAAATTGCAATAATTTTTTTTTTTTTAAAGTTTAGCGTTTGAACAGACAGGCCTGCAGTTTTCACTTCCTGTTGAACAAAATAGGAACTTCGACGGGTGTAATATCGCAGGATCAGGAGAGGAAACCACACCGTGCAGAGACGAGCCGAGCGCATCAGTTTCACATTTAACTGAGCCGAGACAGGAGAGGATATTTGCCCGTCTGTCTCTCGACAACATGAAGCTGATGAATTGTATTCTAATCGTGGCGCTGAGCTGTCTCTGGCAAGGTAAAGTTTAATCTGTTTTACAAAATTAGTTCACGCAGACTGGATTTTTAATTTTTTTATTTATACAGGCTGTAAAGAAGAAGATATAATTTTTTTAATATTATCAACATCTGTATTTATTCCTCTTTATCTGATATTATAAAGTGCTGTTTAACAAGTCGGTGTATTTAAACATAAATACTAAACTACTTTAAATTACTTTGATTTTCTTTTTGTGCATCGCTTTTATTTGCCAAACAATTTTCCTTGTGGTGATTTAAAGATCAAATGCTCTTGCCACTTTATTAGGTACACTAGTGGGAGGAGAACAAAAGAGTACATTTTAATATCTGTGCCCTGCACTAAATCTTACCTTCTTAGAGATTCTGTTTTCTGTTTATAATAACTCATGTTCACTTCATTTCAAACACTAGTACCTATTCCTTGTATACTGTTGGACTCTGGACTTACTATGTGCAATGACCCATATTTATAACTATATTCATACTGATATTGTGCAGTAACATATACTTGTACATATTTCCTTATATATTCTCCCCATGTGTAATCATTTCTGGGCAAGAATTTTCCCGCTGTGCAATACATCATAATCAATGTTATTATAGAGAAACAACAGGTTTACTTAGGCTTGTACATATTGTTATATATAGATTTCTCATATTTTTACATTCTTGTACTTATTCTTATTGCCGACATTGCTCTTTGTTTTTAACACTGGCACACTACCTTTTTCTGATTTTCAGTTGTGTTTGTCGTACTATTATAATACATTGTGTTGACGCATGTTCCTTTTTTTAGACTGGGCTGAATGTGTTTTTGTTAAGTAGCTCTTCTAATGAACTCGCCAGTTGTTTTTAAATGGAAACAAGCAGGGTTGAATTTAAGTCTGTTTTTTTCCTCTCGAGATGAAAACATAAACTCTATGAATTCATCTGACGTGAATGAAAGAAAAGAAAGCGTAAAACGTGGAAGACGGAGGCTACAGTGTGATGTTTAACACGTCGCCCTCGACCCCATTCACGTATTTTAACACCAAAAAGGGGCCGCGCGCGTGGCCCCCGTCTACCGCTATCACTGTACATGTGTTTGATGTGGCCTTTGCTCTTATCAATCTGTAACTCTCTGCTCAAACAGAGCCGGGTCGTGTCCACGTGAGAGCCGAAGAAAACACCACCGCGGCAATGATGCCAGAGGAGTTTACGAGTAAGTCTGCATGTATAACTCAAGAGGACGCACAGACACACACACATCACATTTATCCAAACAGCACTAGTTTTTGCACATAATCATGGTGGGCTCCGTGCAGAGGCAACGTGGACGACCTCACATTCTCAGAGTAACAGGATGTGGAGGTGACCTGCTTCTGAAACACATATTGGAAGATTTTGCAGGTGCAAATCAAACTGTGAGATAGCAAAGCATCCCCCCCCCACCCAAAAAAAACCCCACCACCACATAGACTCTGGTTTACCCCTCAAACTCTTTGAGTTCATCTGAACCGACGTACAGTAGCTTAGTCCCGGAAACGTCTCTCAGCTCAATAGGTCATACGACGTAGTGTTATAGGTTATTTATTTCGTCATGTCGTTTTTAATGGTAAATATAAATAAATTGTGGGTCTATTCTGATGCGTTGCACAGTATCAGATAAAGCGTCTAAAGTAAAAAACTTGCAAACATTGGATTATTTTGCGGAGAAGCAAACAGGAAACGTGTGGGCAGAGAACGCAGGTCTGTTCTCTGGGTCTGTGTGTTAACAAGAAAGCCCCCTGAAAATGACAGAATCACATTTGTGTTGCCACAAATACTACATGTTGCCATTTTGTATTTAAGCAGAAAATATAGTAAAATTAACTATAATAATTTCAAATATAATGACTTGGATATTAAGTTGTCATAAAAAGCCCATAAATGTGCAAACAGAGGACTGAGGCACTCGTGAAGGTGATACTTGTATCACTCCATGTTCCTGATTGAAGCCTATAAATTTATTTAATTAACACCATTGGTTTTCCATATAAAATAGAAACTATTTATAATTAATTTAGTCATTTTCTGTAGCCACTATTCCTCTGGAAGTTCTGGAGTCTATCCCAGCAGTCATTAGTTTAAGAAATAAATATTAACTTAAATAAAAGAGAGGAGGGGAAGTGAGGATAAACTGAAAGTATGTTTTTAAGTTAGTGTTAAATTTCCCTCAACCACATTGACCTTAACACACGAAAAACATGTGGTCAAGTAGCTTCCTGGTCTGTTTTTGTGACTGGCACCTTTTCCTGATGTGGTTTTTATGATAACCTGATGTTCACACCGTGATGGTCGGTACGTTGAGGCCATGTTGCTCATGAGAGGAGAACAACTGAAAGTGGACCTTCAGCCTCCTGTATGAGCAGCAGACACAGATTTAGAAAAGGGTGTAAAACTGATTCTGGTTGGTTTTGTTTGTTGTGTCCTTTATTTCTTTTCATTGTCGGGAAATGAACATTATTTAAGAGAAGCTTTTAACCTGCTCTCATGTTACATTAAAGTAGGTTTCATGCAATGCATCGCGTTAAGTCAGTTTAACTAAATGGATGCTCCTGTGTGTCCTCAGACGACGTGGATGTAAAAGGTCTCGGTGGCAGATGCAGCTGGACCCTGACGATGTCTGGGAACGGGAGCGACGTCACGGTGGCTCTGACGTCAGACTCTGCAGATGCGCTCGCCGAACTCATCTGTCAGGACCTCGACTGTGGCGGCGTCTACCGCCTCAACAAAACCCCCCCCCCTCCAAACACCACGTGTTTCCAGGAGTGTTCGTACCAGGACCGAGGCTTGAAGAACTGCTCTGAGAGTGTGGAGCCCGACTGCACCGTGATCGCCAGAGTGGACTGTGGTGAGAACTTTTAAATGTCTGAAACACAAACATGCACAAACATCAGTTCCCACTGGATCCAAAAGTTAAAGGGAAAACAAATACGACCTGAACAATTAGTGAGAACAAATATAAACACCGTTGTGTGTCGTCCAAGGGAGTTAATTTATGGAATAACTGTAGTGAAGGAATTAAAATGTTTATTTCAAGACATTAACTAGACGGAGAAACATATGGGTTGAATAGAAATAACAGAATTTTTCTGTCATTCTAATTTTGCTCTGTTGTTTTGTCACTTTCATTCATTATTTATCCTGTTTCCTTTTGTAGTTGATTTGTTTTCTTTCTTTCTTTTTATTTCTCTCAACATACGATGAACTGATTTTGAGTTTATAGAGGGTAAAGCGTAGAAATCACCCGACTTTTCCACCAAAAAACTGGTTGTGTTGTAATATTGTTACATTCATGTTTCTCCGTTTTGTGATTTTAACATGTTTGAAATAAAGTCTAACTTCTAAAAACAAACAAAATAATAATAATAATAATTATTATAATAATAATAATAATTAGAAGCTTCAGGTGATTCAGTGACTAAATTTATTTCTGGCAAATAAAATAACACATTAATGAGTCAATATATAATTGTGGGACTTTTAAATTCCATGGGATATAGCTTGCATACATTTTTATTAATTAAAAAAATGTAAAAAATAATGTTTTTATGTTCCTTATGATCATGTCTTTACAAAAATCCATAATTGGAAACAATCATTTACTAATAAAAATGACTAGATATCACTAAAATGTCACTAAATAACCGTCCAAATTTAATAACAACCACCTTCTAATTAGCTAAACAGTAATAAAATTATCTTATTTAAAATTAGTTTCGATTGTGTTATTTTTGTTAAGTTGAGATAATCATGACAGATATTTGTTGTTTGGCAATATATACAAATTTTCTGTGGAAAATAATAAGTTGAATCTGTGTTCGATAAATCACTCTCAATTAAGTTACACATTACAAACACATTACATGACACCTTTAAAAGAAGTGTGTTAAATCCAAATGACATGACATGATCTTTCCTCTTTATTAGTTATTTAATATAAAGTGTTCAGCATTGTTACTACAATATATTTATAAATAACTTTCAATTTCTATTTATTCAACTGTATATATAATATTTAGAAGAATATTTCTGTAAAAAATGCCATGTGGTGGTTGGTTAGAGGCGGCCATGTTGATTTTAGGCAACCTGACAACTATGTTTAACTCAGAAAGTCCCACAATTGTATATCGACCCTAATATCTTTTATGAAGTGGTGTGTAAAGCTGATGCTTGTATCCTCCTCAGGCCACCAGGCCGTGCGTCTGGCAGGGGGTCCGGACCGCTGTGCTGGACGGGTGGAGCTGTGGCGAGACGGGACGTGGGGGACGGTGTGCGACGACGAGTGGGACATGACGGACGCCAACGTGGTGTGCGCCCAGCTGGACTGCGGCTACGCCCTCAATGTGACGGGGCAGGGCGGCTCCTTCCCCCCGGGCAGAGGACCCATCCACCGGGACGACCTGAACTGCACCGGCAGCGAGGACAACCTGTGGGACTGCCCCGCTCAGCAGGACGAATCCGACTGTGGACACAAGGAGGACGCTGGGGTCGTGTGCTCAGGTTACACACACTTACAAATTGAATCCATACAGAAAACACTGAAAATGTATTTGAAATATTAATAGAAATGTTAAAAATGCATTAAAATAGGACTGGGGGTGGTTTGAACAAAAATGTATTACGGTATTTTTCAAAATACCGTAATACATAAATAAATGAAATATTATCAAGATGAAATGAAGAAACACGGACAATTACAGCTTCATTTATTTTGACATATTTATTCATATTTAAACATGTATTTAAACAACTGTTATGTCTGTAACATCAATAGCAGCATGACCTGCTACCGTAATAATTGTAGTCTGCGTGCAACATTTTTTTCTCATTCATAAAAAAGGTAAAATTGGCAACATTTTCGAGGACAGCTTCGTCCAAAGCGGGGACTGTCCCCAGAAATCAGGGACGTCTGGTCTGGACCTTTTGTTTTTAGCTTATTTATTTATAAGTTTATTTGTGGGGGACAATGCACATTAATAAATGATAAATATAAATGTTAAATTGTAGGTACAATAAATCATAAATGAGCCGGAATTAGCCAGGAGGCTATTTTTCATCCGTGTGCTATTTGAAGCAGCTGAAGGCTTCTGATAATTAATCAACATCACACATGGCTCAGCTTCTCTCCCCCATGTGCATCAGGTTTGTTAAATGTTCAACCTCTTGTCCTTCCTTCAGACCAGAGACACCGAACAAGAGTTCCACGTTTCTGAAGATGCTCTTTCCCAGTCGTCTAAACATCACAATTTGGCCCCTTTTTAGTCAAAGCGTCTCAACCCTTTTCCATTTGTCCCATTTTTCCTGCTTCTTACATGAACCTCGAGGACAAAATGTTCACGTGCCGCCCGATATGTGACGTGATAATAATTAATAATGAGCTGATGAGGGGGTTTGTGTGTCTGTGTGCAGAGATGAGGGCCGTCAGACTGACTGGAGGTCTGGACCGCTGCGCCGGTAAAGTGGAGATCCACCGAAACGGGAGCTGGGGGACGGTGTGCGACAACTGCTGGAATAAACAGACGGCCGCCATGGTCTGCTCCATGCTGCAGTGTGGCGCCGAGCCGCAACAGTTCTCCCAGTTCGACCCCCCCCTCGCCCACAACAACGGGACCCAGTGGTACTACATGTGTGACAGAGCTCATCAGAGTCTGTGGGACTGCAAGGAGTTAAAGGACAAACCTCATCTGTGTAAATCCTCTAAAGCATCTGGAGTCATCTGTAAAGGCGAGTGTCACAGATTTGAGCTCTTATTATTAAAAACAGAATCTTTTTTTTTTTAATTAATCACGTTTTATCTCATCTGACGACTTCTAGAGAATCAAGTCCAGAGAATGAAATGAAACCTCTGCCTCACTGAACTAACTGTTCTGTAAAAGATGGAACCAAGTGAACGTGTATTTTTGTCTCCTTCAGGTTCCCTCGGGTTTCCTTCACCCACCGTAGATAATACATCCACAACGCCCGACTGGATAGCTTCTACTATCGGTGAGTGTTTACGTTAAAGCCGTTTATCAAAGCAGGTTCCTGATGCATTTGATGTTTTACACGTGTTCTCTCCGTTCACCCGAGCAGCAGCAACCACACCCGGTCCTCCCGGACCTCAGACTTGGACTCTGCCGCTCTTCAGCACCATCGCTCTGAGTGTGGTTCTCCTCGTGGTTCTCGTCACAAACACGACACTCTGCTGCCATTACAAGAAGCGACACGGTTGGTTCTCGTCCCTACATCCTTACACCTACAGTCTATTTGTTGTGACGTGGACGGTCCCTGTTAAACAGCTGTATTACGTGCTAGTAAACAGAGCAGCTTTAGCTAATTAAGCTCATTTCTAGCTGTCGTCCTCGGCCAGGTGGTAAAAAGTTTACCTAAAAGTAAAACAAAATACCAGATATTAGCTACATAGGTTGAAAAGGGGAAAGAAAACAATAAAAAAGAAGCAGCAGCAATTTACAAATAAAATGCAGGTCAATCAAGCGCAGAAGAGACACAGCAGAGCACATTTAAAAAAAAAAAAAAAAAACAGTGCAGAAAGCATGCATCAAGCATGGCGTTGGCTATTAGAGCAAAAAACGAAAGCTTTCCCAGTACTATCAGAACCACAATCGCAGGCCGCACGTCACAACACACCAGCACAAGCCGTTTCTTGCAGCACATCTTTGCAGCACAGCACAACACGCGTAATATCGGGCGGCACGTAACCGCTCACGAAACAATCGTTTGAAGACAGAATAACGTGGAGGGAAAAACAGCAGCTAGGAACAAGTGTCATTTAGCACAAATGTCGCAACAAATACGAGATGTGAGCAGATACAGTCGTCATAGAGACACGGCTGGTGATGTAGTGTTTGGGTTCAACGCGCATTTGAGACAGAAAGAAAGAAAGATGAGGAATTACAGTTAGCAAAAAGGGTAAAATATACATATATACACTGTATAAAATTATGTAAAAATATATATAAATATTATATTAATATTATTTAAGTGTGTGTACAATATACAAACGGGTATATAAGTGATATACAAAAATGCAATAATATGTATATGAAGATATGTGGTAATAAAAATAAGAATAATAAGATACAAACTGTAGATGACGTGTACAATACACAGTGAGATATATAAGATATGTAAGTGTCTTGTCTTGTATCTGTGATAGAAGTAATACTAGTAGATATATAATATATTAAATATGGTAATTGTCTCCACTTTTGACCTTTGTCTTATGACTTTTAAGACTGAATTTTATCAAATTAATTAGAAATTATGTGTCAACAATAAGAAACAAAAACCCGGACTGACGTGTCCTGACACTATAATGTGGTATAATCTCTTTTTTTTTTTCTTACTGGTAGTTTTCATAAAATAGTATCTGGTTAAAATTCTGTATACTGTATGCAATTTTAATAAATGTTTATTTTAAAAAAAAAGTAAAAAAAAGTTTTAGATTCAGCAGGAAAATATCAGTAGAAACAACATAGACTCAAACTGACGTGTGCATCCTGATACAGTACAGGTAAAGCAGATTTAACAGCAGCACGCTGGAGCAGATTTATGTTTCCCAGATACTAAAAAGTGACACTTAAAATTCACTTTAAGTCTGTAACTGTAGCTTTGGTTGGAAGACGGAGAAAGTGGAAACATGTCGGTCTGTGGTCAGAGTTTCACTCTTGGACTCAAACCGAAAAGAAAACCATCTTTGTGATCAGCATCCTTCAGCTTAAACGTGAATGAAATGAGACGAAACGAGCCTTAATCCTTTTTCTAATCCGTCTCCAGCTTTCTTACTGCAGCAGACGCGGACTAACCCCGGGTCGTCCTCCAGACCCAATCACAACGACTACAAAGACACCGTGAACCTGGTGAAAGTCACGACCAACCCCCCGGACGGTCAGTGGTTGCAGCGTCTCGGCAGCTCGTACTAATACTAATCACTTCTGCCTTTTCTTCCTTCATAACCCTTCAAGTGTTCGGCGCATCAAAATCATTTTGTTTATTTATTTAATTTTTTTTTTGTGTGTGTGTGTGTGTGTGTGTGTCAAAAAGTGCCCTCCAATCCCAGGTATCTGTGGACCCAGCTTAGTAGTGCAGACAGCACGTCAGTAGATACAGACTATGAGCAGTATGACCCAAGCAATGACCCGTCTCTCGGTTTATCCACCTTTCGCAGTGAGCTACGTTCTTTTATTTTTCTCCTTCTCACACTTCGCTTTTCACCTTTTGCATTTTGTCGGCCCTGCCGCGCGATCGTGTGTTGCTGTTTGCAGGGAACGCTTGCAGGATGCTAAATCCGGCGCGTCTCGTACGTGTCGTTTCCTTTTTTCTATCCAGATTCTCAGCGCTACAGAACAGACGTGAACCCCGCAATGAAGCCTCCCGGTCTTGTCAGCCTCTCTGAGGAAGGTGAGTCACAGTCTGTTTTTTTTTTTTGCAAACGACGCGTAAGATGCTGCAGGTTTGCAGATGTTCAGCATCCTCATTAGACGCCACCGCAGTCAGAGCAGGAACTCTGAGGTTCCCCTGGTTTGATTTGAACTCTCTCTGCCTTAAACAACCGTAATAGAACATGTAAAATAGAAATAAAAAAGAAGATACATTTAAAACAAACACAGACAGAAAAGAGACAAACTAAATTATACTATATTATTTTTATATATAAAAATGTTGAACCTTAATCCTTTATGATTTAATGTAGCCCAATATCTTACTTTCAACTATAATTTTTAACATTAAATTAAACATAAACATAAATTCTAAAGACATTCAGTTCTTGATTGTGTCCTACCCAAACGTAGCTTGCAATTAAAAATAATTTTTCTGTGTTGAATCCTTCCGTGTCCTTCATGTTATTCATTTATTCTTCAGGTCTCGAAGCCAATAATGAAAAAGCGGCGCTGGCAGACTTCATAAACCGTAACGGCGGCCCTCCAGATCCCCAGCAGAACCGAGCGTCCAAGATGTCCGCCGACTCCTTCGACAGCTCCAGCACCTCCTCCGGAGAATGCTACCAAAACGTGGACAGTAACTACATCAACGCTCAAGGTTTGTCTTTGTCCTCTTGCTGAATTTACCTTCATGTTTCCCCTATAGACTTGAAAATGGCCAAAACATTACGACGTGATCACTGGTCGACTGAATAACACTTGATTACCTGGTTGTCGTGCCACAAAATAAATAAAAATAAATAAGTAAAGCGTAATATAGTTTTAGCAGCTTTCTGGATCAGCAACAATAAAACTAAGAACTACAGCAGCAACACACAAAAAAAAATATATAATATAAACAGATTAAAATCAGACAGTGTTCCCATGGATGTAGGGAGTCAATGCAGTGGATCACAGTTTGTTTTCTATGAGGTGGTGTCTGTGGAAATGACGAATCTGGGGAACACATGACACACAACTTGTTTTGGAACGTAGTTCAGATGGAGGTTCATATCAGGATAACATCCACATAAAAACACGCATTTACCAGAAGAACTAATGAGCTCATCGCTGTTATTCACATCACTATCAGGTGGTTTTAATGTTGTGGCTGATCTGTGTTTACGTCATCAAATATGAGTTTATGTAGACTTTTTTTTTTTTTTTTTTTAAGATTTAGAGAAAACAACAAGTTGCCAAATACATCTGAGACTTATACAAGAATACAAACCTTAATTTCAATGTGTGGGCGGCTGCAGCTCAGAGAATTGGTAGAAACCCGACAATTCATTTCACACCTTCGTGTGGGAGGATGTGAAACGTGAAAGTCAGACGAATACCGTTTCCTTACAAGTCTTCTCAAACATCGCAGAGCCCGGAGTGAGCCAGTCCTCTGCTCGCAACTATGACCCTTCGACCTACTCGAATTTTCCGCTTCTTGGACAAGGAGGGAGCGGTCAAAGTTCAGGTAAGTATCACGAAAAAAAAAATACTGTACATCCATGTGGGGGGAAAATGACATTCGTAACATGAGATTGATCGTCTGAATGTCGTTAGACGACGACTACTCCCCCGTGAGCCCAGAGTGAAAGCGTTTCCCCGAGGACGACGATGATGATGATGATGAACCGAAAGGCATCCAGGTCACTGCGGCTGAGAAAGTGAGGATGGAGGTTTTGAGAAATTAAACACAACAAAGCGGAGATGGGTCTCCTGTTTCCACCGAGAGAAAAGAAAAGTTTTGCAGGCTAGAGAAGCTCATAAAATGTGAATTAAAACTCAGCTCCGTTTGGCTGAAATCTGGGTTAAAACATGAACCAAATCCCACGTGTGAAGGAGCAGTGAGTAAAAATTAGAATTATTTTTTTAATCCGTGTTTAATCACCTGAATCTATTAACAGAGGAGCTGAGGGGGAATTATTCAATTGGTTGCAATTTACAAACTCACCACTAGGTGTCACTAAATCTACACACTGGTCCTTCAATGTATCTTAAAATTCTGTGAATGTAGAAGTATTGTAATATAGTGTGTGTGTATATATATATATAGATGTATTTTTTTAGACTTCTTTTATATTCTAATTGCAAAGAAAATGTAATAACTTGCATCTATTTGAATAATGTCCATTTAAGTTCAAACTGTTGAGGTACTTTCTGTCGCAGGAAGTTCGTGGCTAAAAGTATGTGGACACCTAAATGTTATTCATTAACGCAAGGTTGTACTATTATTAATATAGTACATCATGTAATCCCAAATACACTCAGTGTATCTTATATTAATGTACAGGTCAATGTATCAATCAAACTTTATTTATACAGCACTTTTCATACATAAAACATGCAACACAAAGTGTTTTACCTTAAAAAACAAACACTCCTAAACCCCCCATGACCCAGACCCATGATTCATGCACACACCTTATCTCCAGATGAAGTTGAGGTTGTGTCGTTGGAAAACGAATCTCTCAAACTCTCAGAATTAGAACACTATTGTCTAAAAGTGTCTTTTATCGTGAGCATATTCACACTGTGGCCCAGTCCAGTAATAATGAACAACCCCTAGAGCAAACGCATGCAAAGGTGTCCACATACTTTCGGCTAATAAAGTGCTGTTATTGTTTGCCAAACTTCTCCCATTTCAAACTATTGATGTCCACCACAAGGTGGCACTACAGCCTTGTTAGTGACTTGCAGGATCCTTGTTAGTGTTGAGATGTTCTTTCATGTAAAACTACAGCGAAACAAACAAAGAAATAAAATGTTTCCCCGCAGCGATGTTTACTAAGTGTGTAACACTTTCAGAACAAATACTTACAAACAGTGTTTGTACTGAGAGGTCCAAACACTGCGCGGTGAAGAGGGTCTGAGCGGAGCGGGGGGATTCCTGGATGGTGATCATGGGCCAACATAAACCATCAGCGTGATTTGAAACTAGACCTGGCTCTTCTTGGTCCATTACATCTGCAGCAGCTGCAGAGCATCAGTGCTTTCCCCGCTGATCCCGAGCGATGCCTCGAATCAAAGCGATGTCTTGTTTTGTACGAGTTAATATGACAAACTGCTTCAAAGCGCTGTAAAACCTTCAGCAAGGGGGTGGCTGTGCTGAATGCAGGGATAAACACGGATTAGCTGCAGCTCAGCTAACGTGAGAAGAGGGAGTGATGATGCATTAGGCTGATAACCAGCAGAATTGGGTGTTTTTGGACTAGAAGGTATTTGGCAAAGAAGAAGAAGAAGAACAGGAGGAGGAGGTGGAGGAAGAGCGGGATGATTGTGTGTTGGAGTGTGGACGGGAGGGGGGGGATCGGAGTTGAAGCTGAGGAGAAAAGGAGGAGGTGGATGGAGAAGCCGGCGAAGATAAAAAGTGTCTCAGAGAATCATATATTACGCTCAAATTTAGTCCAGAGCTCCGCATCGAGATAAACACGCGAATTAACGACCAGATCTCCTTATGAAACTCAATCTCTTTCACATGCCAGAGAATCCAGGACACACACACACACACGCACACACACACACACACACACACACACACACACACACACACACACACACCACTCAACAGAGATTCCATCTAAAACTATGCAGCATGATATATCACAGATCCTCCTCAAACAGTTTTGCTTTTGTTTCACTAGAGATTGATAAATCCCGAATCTGAAAATCTGTGGATTTACCATCCTGATTAACATCAAGAGAGAGAGAACACCAGCATTTCAAGTAGCTCGTAGTATTTGCCGGATTAAAAGATCAACTCTCTGTTTTTACTTTGTTCATTAAATCAGTTACACACAGAGGATTACGGCTGCATAAGTCCATAAGTTGCTTAAAGTGTCCCAAACAACAGATCCCGGCCCCGGAGTTTAAACTTTTGAACTTTTGTTCCGTTGTACAGCTGCAGCTACAATTTGAGGTTTGTTGCCCTCTGGTTAAGCTTAATAAAGACTTTGGCAACTAGTTTATGTTTTGTTTTGTTTTTTTTCACTGACTATAAATCTGCAGAAATACAGGTAAGTGACCTTTGAGTTTGGAATATTTGATAAAAATGCAGTCCCAGGTGAATTACATGAGTGTTTTAAACATGCTAAAGAAAAAAGGTGAAGCTCAGTGGAGGATTTGAGTTTTGTTTTTGTTTTGTTTTTTGGACAAAGATGCATGAGACTTTTGCATCTTTGTTTTACCATTTATTATTCAAGCAACTTTTTCCCCTCCTCCCTACTTCAGGTGATCTCTTAAGAAATTGCATTTAATCTAACAAAGAAAATGTAGAATTAAACGGATAAAGTTTTATTTTCTTACATAGGCAGGATGGCCCGTTCCCCACCTTCTGCTTCCTCCATCACTGTTGTACTTTTTCTGTAACAGACAAATAAAATATGTGTGAAAATGTGAAAAATTTAATTCATATAAAATACAATTCAATACATGCATGCAATTATTTAATTTCATTACCATGCTGTATACAAACAGGCTCCATTATAAATCAATGCAGGACTCTTAACCCCTTTTTAGCTTCTTTTAGCACTTCAACCTTATGGTTTAATATCCATCCTCATCTTATTTATTCAACTGTAAATGATTAACTTGCTGTGTGCTACCGGCCTAAAATTAAATAACATCATGGAGTATTTAACAGTAAAAGAGACAAATATTCACCTTAAATAAATTCAATGGAGAGCATTAAAAAGCTGATAGCAGATACACCGGTGAATGCTAATGTTGCTACATTTAGCGTTTGCTAAAAGGCCTGCGAATGCTAATACGCTAACATGTTAGCTGTGTCAGATATTATTAGTATTAAGATAAAGTTACATTAAAACGTGCAAGATAAAGACTAAGAAAGCCTTTAGCAATACGATATAGAATATAGCTCATAAATAAACTTTGAGTTTTTAATAATTTAACTACCACTCGTAGCTTTTTAGCCTCATTTAGCTCATTGCTTTAGCTTCGTGCTACATTTATTGACTCGCTCTTACTAGCTTGATTTTTTAGCAAGCGGTTTATTAATCCTTGAAAACTCATGGTTGTAATGAAATCATATCTTGAACTGGGAATGAAAATTGCATCTAATATTAATTAGGACGAACTGTGTGAGCACGAATAGGAAAAACTTATCCCTCATCTAAAGTGATAACAAGTCAGATAACCTGGTGAGTGTTTGAGCCTCCTAGTGGTTTAAAGTAACCCAAACATTTGAAGAAATTCTGGCATTATCAACAGATTTTCACTTTTATGAAGTGTGAATCTCTTAAAGTGCTGTTTGTGTCATTTGTTTACTCCCGAGATTTCCATCCGTCTCTGGATCCGTCCTACTTATTCTTCACTTGAGGGTTACATGTTCCATTACAACAATAACACAAACTGTAACATGTCAATTAGTGTCCTTGCTCCACTGTGACCCTGCAGAGTTTGCTCCTGACTCGGTCTTTGTGTTGGCACTGCTCTTTGATTGCCAGGGACATGTTGCAGGGTGGACTGCAGCCAGGGAAATGCAGTGAGGTCATCTGTTTGGATAGCGCCCCAGATGGTTTCAGACCTGAGCGAAAAATTCACTTCAGCTCATTAATCAAAGCCCCCCCATTTTTTTTTTTTTTTTTTTTTTTTTTCCTCTGGCTGAACAACGGCAAAGATTTATACTAAAGCCATTAAATTCACCAATATTCCCCTCCGCTGATTAGTCACCCTCACAGTGAATCAGGCCGCAGTGAAACGACGTTACAGCCCGCTGAGCTGGAGCTGAGGTGAGCTGGCGAGGTCCGGTAATAGTGTTGATTACTCGTCACTCATTAGGTTGCTTTCACTGCAGCTGCTAAGCCCTCATCAGGAGGTTTTTTTTTTTTTTTTTTTTTTTTTGGCTGAGTGGCCGGGCGGGGGCCCTGATCCAATTCACCTTTAAAGTTCAGTGGACCTGTCTGGGTCACCACGGGTCACTGCACCGCTCTCCATGCTGCTCGCTCCCAAAGAGGCCCTCGTTACCTCATTTCCTATTACTACTGTACCAGACAAGAATCTGAACAGCACGGTTTGGTTGTTTGTTACTGACGGCGTATTAAAACTCCTTAATTTTACACAGATTATGACCACCTGACCACCACACCCTATTGTGTATTCATTCCCTTGTGCCTCCAAAACAGTCGTGACTCATCAGAGAATGGACATGGAAACTTCTGAGGGCGTCCAGTAGATTGGACTGTACGTTTTTTGCAATTTTTTACTACCTCATTGTTATTTTTTATTTTTATTCTTATTCTTATGTCAATATCTGGTTCATATATGTTCTTTCTTATCTTGGGACCTTTGGACGAAAAAGTGATTTTGAATCTTGAATTGAATCTCTGGTGTCTGGAAACAGGATGTTGTACGTGGGGGCCTTTGGGTCCTATGGGTTGAGGTGAGGGAAACCTGTGGATCATCCCACTGATGCTTGATCAGTTTGGGATCTAGTGAATTTGGAGGCCAGGTCAACACCTTGTGCTGTTCTTCATGTTTTTTTGAGTTGTTCCTAAACTGCTGGGGATGATGTTCAATTCTGTTGTATATATCTGCTCTTACTGTTTATTTTTATATCTCTTTTTATCACTTTCCTCTCATTAATACAATATTTCTCACATGAGATGCATTCTTGTTCATTCTAAATGTGCTTTTTTTTTTTAATTATTATTAATATTTTTAATTGTCATCCTGCATGTCTGCTCACAAATACATCCAACCTGCCAACGGGACTGCAGATGGAAACTAGCTTACAGGCTATAATCTGGCTTCTCACATTTTTCAAAAGTGTATTTCCTAAAGTATAATTTATGCTCAACAGCATTATTTTTTGTGCTTTTATTTTTGCCCCTATTTAAGTTCTGTGTTTTTGTACAACTAGAGTCATATTCGTTGCATGTGCTCACATATTTGGCCAATAAAGGCGATTCTGATTCTCATTCTGAGTGTCATTGCTATGGGGTGGGGGGTGCCTGGTCTGGTCTAGGTTGGTGCTACATGTCTAAGTAACATTCACATGAATCAATACCAGGTCCAAAAGTTTCCCAAGACAACACTGAATTGAACAATGTTATTTACTTCTCCTGTCAGTGGTCATAATGTTGTGGCTGGTCGATGTATGTATGTCTTCGTTGAAGTTGTTTCTACGGTGGCCCCAAAGTGTCAAACACCACTACAAGGAACAAACTTCAGCAACAATCCATTCATTTTAATTTTACGCTCGCTGTGATTCATCTGACTGTGTCTCCAGTTGCAGCTCGTGCTCGTTAACACACAGCAGGTCATTTGCTGATGTTGGACGTTGAAGCTCGCGCTGTTGGTACCAGTCAGACCATGTCAACGGGTTGCAGACGATTCATCATTTCGAAGCAACAGCAGCAGCAGCAGAACGGGCCAATCAGTGAGATCAGCTCAGAGAAGCGGAGCACGAGAAGAGAGGTGACAAAAGATCAAGTTGAGAGGAAACACACAATCTGCCCCTTTAATTTTTCATTTTCACCTCGTCTAAACATTCAAACAGACAAATATTTTCTCAATGACACCATCTAGAATAAATGAATTGTATTCAGGAGAGGTCAACTCTGTACGATGGTTTGTAGCTCTTCCTAGCCTCCCAGCTAATGGTAGCACTTCCTGCCAGTCATATATTTTCATGCAGGTGCAGAAGTGCAACTTTTTGGTCCAGACACAGGAGACGTGAGGCGACGATGTCACAGTTGCAGGTTTGTTGTAGGTAGTTTGTCTTGGTGTGTGTTCAGTTAATACGAAAACCCCAATTCAAAGATATAGGATTTCGGAAAAAATAACTACAAAATGATGTTAACTCAGTAACTTCAGGATGTTTGATCAGAGCCTTATTTATTTAATAGGATCTTTTACGATCCACTATTTGAATGAATGAATGAATGAATGAAAGGTCATTTAAACACAGAATAAAAGAAAAAAGCAAACAAACGGCAATAATCATAAGACAATAACGCAAAGTAAAACAACAAAACACATTTTTATGTTCAAAAGCTTCCTAAATTCCACCTCTTCTCCCTATGTTTAATCAACATATGCTATGATAAGTCATAAAATAGTAATATTTATACATATAATTACGTATACACGTACATATACACACATATATACATACACAAACATAACTATGAGTAAGCAAATGTCCAGATCAAAATTCTTCAAATTAGAATCAGTGACTAAACCTTGAAGAACACCTCAGACATCTTCTGCACCTCACAGCCACCGTACGTTTCCCCTGAGACACGTTTATTAGTCTGTGTACAGAAATGAATCCCAACTTGAAAGCCGGCCCGGTCGCTCATTAAGCTTCTTTTTCTCCCTCGCACCTCGCCGCAGTTAACAGTCTGTGGCCTCTTCCCCACCACGACACATTCACGCAGCTCCCAGCCAGGGCAACGCTGCAATTAAGCCGCTTTAAACTTGTTCAGCGGTGCTTGGAGGCCGTAAAAATACTTCCGCTTGGGTGTCAATGGGAGCCCGCGATGGTTAATGCCGCATTTATGGGAGAATACATTGTGTCTAGTTAATGTAAGTAGGGTCTGGTCAGCGGGTCAAAAGGGCAACGTGACTGAAGTAAACGAGGAGGCGCAGAGGGAACACGGATCCTTCTCCTCTCTGCTCGTCCGACGTCAAATCGACCCAAGAATTTACGGACACGTTTCCTTGTTTGCCTCCGACCAGATGGACTGAGTTTTATGAGCGTGCGGTGCATGTCTGACAGCGACCTCTCGCTCTGGGTGCCAGTCAGCTCCGGACAGGTGTCATCAATCTTTGGTCTTCAGTGAATGGCAGATTGGCTGCCATAAACCGGGCCTGATTGCAGTGTGCCGTTCCCAGCGGAAGGGTTTTCAGTCCAAGGGAGGCATGGAAACAAAACCCTGCAGATGCAAACAATGTGTGTGTGTGTGTGTGTGTGTGTCTGTGTGTGTGTGTGGGACACTGTGTACCAGATACTGCACACTCCATTAAAATGATCGGTTTATTAGTTATTCTTGTCAATCAAAGTGTTTCTTTGCACTGCGCAACAAATGTTTCTCAGAAAAGTTTGACACGCACGGATGAAATTAGAGAAATGAACCGTTAACGGACTCTCTGAGGACGTCCTCCAAATAGAAACTGATTATTTTACACTGATTATTATACAAGAAATTGAAGTTATTATTCACAATATCATGCTCAAAGCTTTGGAACAATATGAAAAACTTGAATAAACGTAATAAAAGGAGGTTGTTTTCATTTGATTTTATTATTTAAAAGATTAGAGGCCATGATTACAGGTGTGAATTACAATTTACTTCATTAAAAAGTAAAAACAAACATGTAAAACATTAAATAAAAATGGGAAAATACATGCAGCTATACTGCAGCGAAGTGAAGGTTAAGACTGAACTCTCATTGATGCTTTTACAGGTTTTACTCCACGTCAACACCGACTAATTAACAGGACGAATAAAAAAAAACTAACGTGTAGCTTGATCCATCGCTCAGGAACAATGAGCTGATGTCATTTGTTTCTCTGCGACACGCACACCCGCAAAAAAAAAAAAAAAAAATCTTTCCAGCCCGAAAAACTGTCGAGTCAAGTGGACGGAGAGCAGCTGCAGTCGTGTACCGACCGGCTGTAGCTCCAGATCAGAAACATACGACCCGACAGCGGCGTTTACTGACTGAGCACTGGCAAAAACATGAATGAACTCATGTGTGCGTTTGGGTTTTTATTGGGCTGTGTGTCATAGTTGTGTGAAGCCTCAGAAGTGGGACTGATGAAACAGAAAGATGAACTCGTTCAGTGCTGCAGACACACATCTTGAACCACTAAGCACCGAGATAGAGGATGAACCGCGAGTAGGTTGAATGTGCAGGTGCACATCGATCAGGCGTAACATTGTGACCACTTCCCTAATACTGTGTAGGTCTCCCTTGTGCCTCCAAAACAACATTTAAGTAACATCTACACGAATGAATGCCAGTGTCCAAAAGTTTCTCAGTAGAACACTGAATTGTCACTAGATGGTCAATGTCATTTACTTCTCTTGTCAGTGGTCATAATGTTGTGGCCGATCAGTGTATATACCACATACATATGTACTTTCAAGTTCTGTCAGCCCGTTCTGGCCTTGTAACATTTACCAGATTTAACCAGAGTCTGGATGTTTTATTGGGACATTTAACCATATTCACACGGATTATTCTCGATAAGTCGTGACCTGAAACTGGGAAACATTCAGACCTGTTTCATTTCTAGCGCCTGCACCCATGTCAGTGTGCATGGACTTAAACATCTCTCCTCGACACCTCAGAAGGTTGGCATTCATTATTACACAGGATGAGACGTTACAGTCCCCTTATGCCAAGATCATTTAGACTGAGAAGCTCAGTCCAACTGAAAAACCGACCAGCAGGCTAAGCAGGCAGCTACCAACTAGCAACAAGAAGACACCAGCTAACTAGCCTAGCCAACAGCAGTAGGTAAAAAGTGATGGGACATGCGACTCGATGTCAACCAACACATCTCCCCTCTGCAAAACATAAAGCAAAACACATTTAGAAGCCCAGTCCAACTGAAAAAACAACCAGCAGGCTAGCAGTCAGCTACCAGCTAGCAACCAACAAGGAGACACCAGTTAACTAGCCTAGCCTAGCCTAGCCTAGCCTACCTATGTTTCATTAAACTAGGCTTGTTAAGGTAGCGCTGACACCTCAGAAGGTTGGATCTTAGTTTATTATTGTGTTTGTGCTAATTTGCAAACGTTTCCCTATTCCCTATGTTTCTGAACCACGTGATAACATCGCTGTGTTTGTTTCCTCGTTTCACACACTTTATGATCATGAAAAACATCTACCTGACTTTAATAATTTATAACCTGTTGATCAATAGACTCTGTGGTTCGTTACCAGCCTGGGTAACTGGCTCCGTTCCCTGAATGCGTGCAGCACATGAGGCCGCGTCTCGCTGTGGGTATGAATTGTCAGGATTAGTCAGCGTCGTCATGTGTTTGCGTGCACCAGGCGGGGTCATTAATTACAGAGCGGGACCGGGTGAATGTGAACGGCAGACGTCCACGTCAACGCGGCTCTAACTCACGGGACGGATTTTTAGATAAAAGAGAAGCTTTGGTGGGAGCTGGATTAATATAATTATTTTAAACTTTCTCATGTCTGTGCCTTCTTTGCATGTGTCTTTATTGTGATTTGTCCTTTAATGCTGCCTTCTTGTGAGGCCTCGCTCGTAAAAGAGATATTTGTGATCTCGAGCAATATGCCTGGTAAAATAAAATAAATAAATAAATAAAACTAATCCTGCTTTTGAAGTCTCATCAATCTGCCTCAGTAAAAAACAAAAAAAACAAACAAAAAACAATCATCACTCCAGCACTAGTTTTATTTCTACTTCCTGCTTCACTGTCAACAATGGCTGTCAGGTAAGTTGGGTTTTAATAAGGGAGGACCCAAGTGTAAGACAAAAGGCGATGAGGCCGGGGTGCAAACAAAAGGTCTTTATTAACAAAAGGCAGAAAGACAGAACTCAAAAAATCACAAAGGCCTGGGGTCAAAAACATGGCATGGTAACAAAAAGCATGGCTGACAAGAACACGAGGACAAAAATGATGCAACAGGCAGTGATGTGCAGATTGATACTGAAATGTCGATACTTCTGATACCAGGTCTTTATGCTCTAAAATCGATTCTCAAATCAAAATATTGATACTTTCATCATTGGAGGTAATGTTAGAACACAGTGGAAAGTGACTAAACTATTGAGTTGTGGCAACACAACAAACCTTGTGAAACACCTCAGGTTAAACCACAACACAGAATATGAGTCAGATAGTTTTTCCTGAATAAATCATTCAGCTTAAGAGATCAATGAACGCCACCGGCTCTAGTAGTGAGTTATTAATTTATGTTATTTTAACATTTAGTTTTTTTTTTGTTTCTCAGATGCACTGAGATCTCTGCAAGATTGATAGCATAGCATGGTAGGTGATGGTGAGTGAGCTCGGCCAGCTTCAAGTTGAGGACGTGTGTGTGTGTGTGTGTGTGTGTGTGTGTGTGTGTGTGTGTGTGTGTGTGTGTGTGTCCGGTCAGCCGCTCCATGCCACCAGCTTAACCTCTGGATTCTCCACATTCCAGCCCCAAAGTCAGGCACAAGTCTCGCCGCCGGTCCGTTTAAGGTGATTGACGTTATTTGCTACCATTAGGCACTACTATGTAATTGACCTTTGACCCCCTCACAAGCGACCTGTTGAAACAGCTTTAAACCAGATCGTCTAATCTCCATGGGAAAAGCCCTCAATCTAGACTTAGGGCTCTAAAAGCAATCAACACCTAAAGGTGAAAGAGGGGAGCCGGGGTCGCTGCCACCGGAGCGCTCTGATCCAGTCGGGGGGGAGTGGGGGGGGGGCCGCGATGATCATTTTTGTTCAGACTCAGCGAGCAGCACAAACACAGTTTATCACGAAAACAACTCCTGACTTCCTTAATGTGCAATGTACATCTTTACCTGGAGTTTGTTATTTATCACCTGACAGGAATAAATGTATGTACATGCATGTTAGAACCTAAGATAATTGACTCATAAGTAAGAATTTTGACAGAAAAATGCATCATTTCTTGGATGGATTATGTTTATGGTCGAAGTTTCTCGATCTCTTTTTCTTGTTTGATTGTTTTCATTTTCGTTGGAAACTCATCTGCAAACATACTTGAGGTCTCATAAATGACACGACTGGTTGATGAATGACGACAAAATGATCTAAGTTCAACAGCAGTTCGCCTGAGCCTCTTATATACGAGATTAATACCATGTTGGAGTCAGAAATGGGAAAAATAAATAACGGCAGATTTTTTGGAAAAGTGCAACACAAAGGTCAAACCACAGATTCAAATACTGCTGTGATCAGTTTTGGGACATAGTGTCTGTGTGTTTGTGAGTTTTCCCTCACTTCTTTGCACAGTCCTCAGACACGCATGCTTGGTGACTTTCTGATTCGAATTAGCCACAGGTGTTCTTTCCACCTGTCCACGGTGAGCCCGACCTCTCATCTCGTATAACGGGGGAAAGGTGATGACGATTCAAAGGGGCCACAGTCCATTATGGCCGACACACAGCCCCCATTAGCATCTAAGACTAAATGATTATACATAAACTTAACTAACATATATTCATACTAATGAATCCTAACTAAAACAAAATCACGCAATATTTTTCTTTTAATAATTTCAATAACCCCCTTGGTCCTTTCTTAAAAATGGTTTGGTCCACGTTTATTCTTTCTCGTGTGAATTAACTGAGCGTGAGCGAGCAAACTCCAGCAGGCAGAGGAAGTTCAGTTAAGATGATCAGCCCCCCCCTCCAAAAAAAACCACAAATCTGGACACCAGAAAAGATTTGAGAGGGAGGCCAGGAGTAGGAGCAGCAGAGCAGAGACTCAGGACATCACAGCCTGGTTATCATCAGGTGAGAGGCTGAATAAGTCACCAGTTCACTGTAGAGCAACGATTACTGGTGTAGCTAACTGACCGGTGCTAATTTGAAGGTTATCTGCAGCAGTCTGCATGTTTCACACATCTTCAAAACCAACATGATTTTAGCTCCTACAAATGAAGACAACATATAACACTGCCCACACAAGAACATTTACATTTGTGTGCTGGTGTGTCGGCAACATTTGGTAATTTACTCGCTCATGAATTAGTTTGTTTGTGTTCTTCAAACTATGGTGAGTGGAGCTAAGCAGCTCGTGTTGCAGGTTGATAAAGTTTTGTTCAAATAGTAGATGTTTGAGTTGATGGTGTGTGCGAAGAAGAAGCCTAAATATCATGCAAAATGTTTGTTTGAATTAGAAAAAGCCTTAAATAATCTGAGAAATATGTTACAAACTGTCCTTCAGACTGATATATCACTTAGATTTAGCTGTATAGTATAATCTAATAAATTTGGGACAGAAACCCATCTATATACAACACCAGTAAAAGAGATGTAGATCTTTTTGGATTTAAAATGGCGAGTGACATCTTTTCATGCACAGAATATGAGTAAAATAAAATGCAGCTCATGCACTTACAGTAGCTGTACAATAATCTAAATCACCCATTTAAATCCACCAAGCACACTCAAACAAAAATGGGATAAACAAATTGGGGGTTTTATTTTATTCCGCTGCCAAACTAAAATAAGCTGATCGCGTTTGTTAACAAATCTCTTTCTTAACAGAGCTGCGTGTTTGGCTGCAGGGCTTCATCGTGTGACTCCACCTCTTAAATCCACTTTGGTTAAGTTTTTGCTCTGCTGACGTGATCCAGGCCGACAGGTTGGAGGGATTAACGGAGGTTTGACAACAAGGCATTGTTTCAAATGATACTGATCAAAGTTCACTTTAATCCTGTTAATTAAAGCAAAGAATAACACAGAGTGAAGCCACGGCCTGGACAAGGAGAAGCTGGAGAAAAGACTCGATGAAAGATTTTCACCCTCTAGTTCTCTGTTCAGACTTTATTGTTTTATTTGATTTAGCCTTAAAAAAAAAATCTTCTTCTTCTTCTTCTGCTGCGGCTGCTGCTGCTTGCAGGCAGACCTCCAGAAATGTGCAGCTGATTGACAACGTTATCAAGGCCCGATGAGTGAGGGGCCGCGAATAAACCTGCTTTATTAGATGAATGCGCGCGTGGTGGGAGGTCCGTCTGACTTGGTGTTAATGCCCACGAAGGCTGACCTCTCCCATGCCATGTGCCTCCCAAATCCAGATATGAAGATTAAAACTTTCCTTTCATTACAGCGCCGATGGAGGCTCAGACACATGAGGGAAAAACACTTTATGACCAAAAAAACAAGCCGCTAATGTATAAAATTTGTCTGGAAGATATAACAAAATATCTTGGCTCAATAAAACATTAAAGAAACTGACGGCGGTGACAAAACGAGACTTGGTCTGCTGCCGTTTATCCCTCCTGATGTCTTGTTTCGACCGATTAACAATTAAAAACTCAACTGTATCCAGATTAGAATTACATAAAATCCCCCATAATCCTCTTATTAGAAAACTAGACTTTTATGTTTCTGTTTCTCGTTGATAGATTACTTGAATAATTCAGTTTCCGTTTTGCAGCAAACTGACCGACGCACAAGTCAGGCTGGAGAATAATCACGCTTCACGTTAAAAACTCGGCATGTGTTTAGAAGCAACCTGTTTTTGTAATATTTTCTTTTTATTTGTTAAAAAAAAAGAAAAAAGTCAGAATTCTGAGAAAAAAAGTCATAAATTTTGAGAAAAAAAATCTGTTTCGAGATAAAAGTCATTTTCTTCCTTATGTTCCGTACCTCTTCCGTAAAGAAGGAAACAACAGAAGTTTTCTGAAAAGACAATTAAGTCCAGTTGCTTTTTTCATGAAGCTTTTTGTATACAAAAACCTGGAGGACCAAGAACCTCCACAGACAATAGAAAGCTTATTAATTGGTTTAGAAAACTGTCTTTAACTCAACCCAACTTTTCATTTAGTTAATTTCATGTTGCGTCACAGTTTGAATAACATGTAGCTGTATCACTCTTTACCTATATTCATCTATTTTGTTGCAAACCAAGCTATTTAAACTTGACTATAATGAGCAGAAGCATTTTTATTCTCCTTCATTGTGATAAAACAACATTTATTCTTAGCATGAAGACGATCGCATCAGCTTCAAAGTGGCCTTTAAAAGAAAAATTCATCTTCTAATTCTATTTTATTTGTTATATGCAAACAAATGTGCACGAATGCACCAGAAATGAGAACTTTGTAAGTGAAACTCGTTTACCATTCAACCCTCCACATTTACTTCTTTGTTTTCTCTGCTCCATTTTTTTTTTTTATTATTATTTTTTTTTCCCTTCCTGTGGAGATAAAACCCAGATCCAGCAGTTTATACAAAGTACAATGCTCCTCTATTACATCCATGACATGTAAAATATTTCCTCTTGAAGTTACCACACGTTTCCTCAAACTGCTCAAAAGCCATAATTGGAAACAGGGGCCGCCCTGTGTACCTCTGAGTCACAGTAGCCTGAAATATGTTTAAATCTTTGTTATTTTCTTTCAGTCCGGCCACATGACGGACATTTTTAGACTCTAATCAAAGCTCTCTGGGAAACTTTGAATTTGGTAGCCGCTGATTGGAAGGATCTTTCACTTTTCACTTTAAATGTTTGTGTATGTATTTCTCCCAGTATGCATGGGAAAGTGCCCCCGCTGCCAGCTCAGGGTGGACGTTCCCTGTGAATAAATGCATGAATTTATGGCCGTGTGTGTGTGTGTGTGTGTGTGTGTGTGTGTGTGTGTGTGGCATAGCAGCGGGGCTTTTCCGTCCTGTCAGTGGAAAACATTAGTGTCATGCCCCCACGAAAACTCACCCGCCGCCCCCTCTTCGGCCCCCTTCTCCCTCTCCTCCCCCCCGCCACCCCCCCCACCTTCCCCAACTTGTTTAATTCAGTCCATCAACACTTCCTCCTTCAGCCTGTTAGTGTCACACTGCATTTCCTCTCCGGCCTCAACCAGACCGGCTCGCCACAATCTGCCCGGTTTTGGGTTTCCCTCAAACGGCAAAGGGCTTCAAAGTCAATAACTGCTTTTTTGATTTTTATTGACCCAAAGACTCACAACCCCCAGCCTCTTCTACCACCACCACCACCACCCACCCCCGCAAACGCCGCTCACCCCGCGCTCCTCCAAAGTGAAATAAACTACAGTAAGGTGGGCGGTTGTGTTGAGGTTTTTTGGGAGGTGCTGTTGTCTTTCTGATTGCACCTGTGACTCATTTAACAAGGTGTTCGAAAGCCTCTGAAGGTCCTTAAATACCCGATTCTCACAGAGTCAGACTGAAGGTTTTAGGTTTTGCAAGTTTTTTGTCCTCATCTGAGCATTAATGAATACATTCAATCAAGTTTTGAACATTTTTTTTGAGGATGATTCAAGCTTAACCCTCTCAGATTCGCCAGTGCGTCCATATGACATGACCAACGTAAGACGACGTAGCAGAAGGACGCAGCGTCACTAAATCTCTGTTTCAACTTTTGTAGAAAGTGTTAACTTCAAACTATAGACCAGTTTTTTTAAATTGTGTTGACAGGCCGAGGAAAACTAGACTTACTATAAATAATTTACATCACACTTTTTCCTGGTGCACGGACTAGCAAAACGCTACCAAGCGTAGATCGCTAGCCAGTTTCCAATGAAAACAAAACAAACAAACAAAAAAGATGCCCCCGTTCCTATTGGTGGATAAGTGCGTCCCATCATCCAATCAGGATATCATGTGTCAGTGGTTGTTGAGGGTAGTACAAAAATGTGTGATGCATTTCTTCTCATTTTAATGGAAATAGTCATAAATACCTTTGTTGTTCGCTAAATTTCTTCATAAATTTACACTTTAGATTGACATTCTAAGTTATAAAAAATGGTTTGTTAAACATGTTTGTGGTTTTCACAATGAAAAATCTTAACATTTTCATACTCGTATATATGGTTTTAGTTTGGTTTTAGGACCCGTGTGTTAATACAGTTTGTCAAAATGAGAAAAATAATTGTAAAATGACAAAGGTGAGGTTGTGCTGAAAAGAATGAAACCAAACAAGGCAACAATGTCAAGATGAAATATAAAAGTAAAACCAAAAGTAGACTGCTTATACTCTGGACTCCAGAGGGTTAAAGTCTCATTCTTTATGTTGGAAGTAGCAGTTTGAAAACTTACCTGGTTTTAACTCTAAATGGAAGGAGTTTCTCCAGCTCATTCTTTATTTCTTTAAATATTTTACATCTCCATCTATTCAGTTAAAATCAGTGTGATCCATAGGACTTTTTTTTTTCCTCACACGCTACTTTTCTGCAGTTTGTAGTTGTAGTTGTCTGTACAAAAGAAATGACACTCGGAAACAAGTTTTACTTTTGTGATATCCTTCAAAAGTTTGGTCCCACGTCTAAATATTTGAACCAGTCGCAGATGTTCATTGAGTCTTATTTTGGGATTGACCTCAAATAGCAACAGTAGCTGCACATCTGAGGACGGGAAGATTCTCCAGCGTGTGATAAAACCGGCGCAGTTCATCCAGGAGGAAAGACATCTAAGGACGAAGAACGAGAGACTGTAACGTACTGAGGCGAAGGACTAAATTCTCCCAAATGGTTTTATCTGTAAGAGAAAAAGATTCCTGGAACAAGCTACCACCAAACATCATGTCAAACACTGGTTAAGAATAAATCAGACATGTACTCACATAGCCTTTTTTTATATAATTGTGGGTCAAATGTCTTGTCATAATATTGTCTGTCTGTGTCTGGTTCTGTAATTGTCTTGTTGTTTTGAAGTCTTCTCTGTCTGCGTTGTTCACCTGCTTTGTAAATTTGAAATTTAGCATTTTTGCTAAGTCCGGCTCATTTACGCTGACAGCTAACGCATCAAGTTATTGGAGGATATATATCCCTCCACTGTTTCTACTTGGAGATGATGTTAGAGCTACAAGAAGTCACAGCAAAAGTTTATGTATAATGATTCTGACTGTTCATTTAGCAAATACCCTCACGTCTGAAGTCAGTTTGTGTCACATATCGTCTACATTAATATATTTAATTGCTGCTGTTTGATGCAAAGAAATTCACCACAGATTCCAGATTTAAGCTTTTCTTTCCTGAACATGCATTTTTCAAGTAGTATCCTACGCTCAAAACATACTCAATGCAGCTAATACGTTTCTAATATCATTAATATTAAAATGCAGAGTTGTTGAAACGTCACTAAAGATGAAGATAAAGTCAAGACTTCATGCGTTTAATAAGAGTTTTCACCTGCTGCTGTTGTATTTCACATTCTTAATCAATTAAAAACAGATTTTACTTCATTTCTCCACTTTGAATAGACCTTGTAAATCTAACTTACACTGAATTCACTAAAATATGACTCACAATTGTAACATTTACTCGTTCCCACGTCCACAAATGTGTGTTATTTCCAGGACAAGGACACAACGCTTTTTAATCGTGCATCTTTTTTTAGTTGCAAATGATTTTGATCATTGATTGTAGTTGTTGGAGTGAGTAAGTTTAACACGCTTCAACTAAAAGCTCACGTTTTACGCGTCGAGCTGCAGCGAATCCACTGAGGATGAAACGGGGGCCCGACGCGAGACCCGACGATGCATCAAATCAAATCATCGGGGCCTTAAAGGGTCGACGTCGGTGCAGTTTCACCACGGAAGGCGGATTATAACAAAAAAAAAAAAAAGAGCAAAGAGCGTGTTTGAGAGGAAAGGTGGAGAGAGAACACGCAATCTGTAGGTAATCAACCACCCAATGACTGCCTGTGATCTTTTGGGGGAAATTGACTCACTAATGGCTCGCCTTGTGTCCTGTGTCATTTCCTTTTGATGTGATCGGGCAGTGATGATCAGTGATCTGGCTGCGTGTAGTAAAGAGCTCTCAGCAGGCACTTTTAATTACCGGGGGGACTGATTTTGGCCGGGGAGCCCGCCTCGTCTGGTTTTTATTTCCAACTGCAGACTGACTGTAAAACAACACTGCCAGCGCTGTCACCCAAAACCAAAGCTGCTCATGTACAAAAGCAACCCGGGCCCTGATTATCATTCTGTGTCGGGGCATGTGAGCGACAGTTGCTCTGTTTTTACTTTACTCCCTCCCTCCTCCCACCCCTCTTTTCCACTCACCCTTTCCCCTCCGTCCTCCTCCTCCTCCTCCTCCTCCTCTCTCTTTCCTTTAAGTATCTTTCTGCACACATAAAAACCGATGTCAAGTGCACACGCTACATGCTCTATCTCAAGACAAATCAGAGCCAGGTGCGTTGCTCCGTTGCGCGAGAGTTCATATTAGGAGGAAGATATTGCAAACATCTGCGCGCTCTGCGTGTCCTCATCATTTAGATCCCCGTGTGACAGTAAAAGGCCGCGGAGGGGAGAAGGAGAGGAACACCCGCTAAAAAAGTAACTCCGCTCCGGTTTGTTCTGCTGCCAAAAAGGCCTGAGTGATGGGGCTGTGCAGCAGGGACAGGGAGCTGACACACACACATATATGTATCGTGGTGTGTTACATTCATCCATTCATTCTTACCCTAAACTTAAACCAAAAACTCCATGATTCACACCATGTGGACTCCTTCTTTTTGTCACACGTTTGATCGTCCGCGCTCTCGTTTTCTCGTGTTCCCTCCCCATCAAACACGGTCGGGCACCACTTAGCAGATCTTCCCCGGCGCTTTATTTGTCGCAGCATCCTCGCGTTATCCCCCCCCCGCAAATCCCGCGTCCGACGGCTGAGTTATGGGGAAACGGAGGAGCCGTCGCTGTCAGAGCGTCAGCTGTTGACTTTACGAGGCCCCCCCCGCCTTTTTTTTTTCCTTTTCCGAGCCCGTTCGATTTACTAAACAGAAGTCGGGGAGTAGCCCATGGCTCCCGCGTCGCTGGAACACGAGACGCCGCTTCTTTGTCGCTTTTCACAAGTCCCTTGGATTCGAGATTCAAGATATTTATTGCCACGTGTTCAATAAAAGAAAAGAAACTGCAGTTTAGACCAAACGGTGAAAGCCTTAGTTTGCAAGTCTCCCTTCATTTCAGCTATGTCGGTACACAGGATGAATAAAACACACAGAATTTAACAAAAAAAAAATCCAAACTAATTTTCTGAAGCCATTTTTCTTAAGAGAGAAAACTTGAAAACCGGTCAGATTTGGCCACACACGACAGGAGAACTAATAACAACACGTAATAAATGAAAGAATTAGAGAAGAACTTAGTTATTTTTAATGTTGCTGTCTCTAAATATAACATGTGTTTGCTTTTACCTGAATTATTACTTCTTTCACCAGGTTATATGGCCATGCTCCGTCTGCCAATGGAAACTAGCCTTTTGGTTGTAGCTGGGTGCATTCAGGGACGGTATCATTAAGGTTTTAACCCTTTAAAGCCTGAACATGTCGCTGGCAAACCTTTAAAACACGCGGTATTCCAATGACCGTAACTCACAGTGGTTTGTGCTACTGACAAAATTCAAACTGTGGCTGAACACTGGGAAGTTGTGCTTTTGTCTGGAAGAGCTTCGTGACATCCCAAGGTAAAACTAACTTACATAACATAACATAATTATCATAATAAAAACAGTGGCGTGGAGTCTTCCAGGTTCTATCAAAGACGGTTCATTTCATGCTCTGCGGCCTCAGATTCGAGGTGTTACCTCTCTTGCAGAATATCACCTTTGATCACTTGTTGCAGGCCATCGATGCTGAGTCTGCATCTTTTAAGGGGGAGGGCAGTCAAACTTGGACTGAACTTCACCTTACCCCAGATTTCCACCAGGCACGGCTGCAGCTCCACAGTCGATCGCAGCAAATTCAATTCGGCATTTGGAAGTTTCACTTCCATCCATGCAGGTGAAATAGCTGACATGACATCACGTGTAGCTTCATCACAGCAATAGAGCTAAAATAAAGGGCGGTAATTAAAAATTCAGTGGCACCGAAATCTGCAGTGCCATTACGGTACAGAGTATCAGTATCCATCCCGAGCTACATTTACATTTTATTTTGAAAATGTTGTCCCTCTAGAACAAATAAAAGTGAATGAATGAAGGAGAACAATATTGAGGATTACCTTCCAATTACAAGACAAATCGGCCATCGACCTGATGGAAAAAGAAGATGGAGGGATGAGAAAGGAATGAGAATGTGGAGGCCTTTGCTTCCTAAACGAATGAAAAGAGGGAAGTTAAACAGACTGAGATGAACTGGACAAACCTTTACAGGTAAGAACAGGAAGCAGAACGACACCGGAGGTGGTTTAGTTCCTGCTCTTCTTCTTCTTCTTCTTCTTCTTCTTCTTCTTCACTCTTCTGCTTGGTGCCGTTATTACGACCAGATCGTGACCTGAGCTGTGGTGTTTGTGTGGGGGTTGTTGTTTGCCGCAGTGGCTTCAGCTATTGAGTTTTATTTGGACCAGAGCAGGGAAGCTCTGGTTTCACTTCGGGGTATCTTGGCTTGGGTTCGGACTATTGTTTTGTAACCTCCCGGCAGGTCTTTGGAAGACGGTGCCAGTGCGTCAGCGGTCCTGTTTTTTGGGACGGATTTCCATGAAACACGGCGCAGACGTCCACGTCCCCTCAAAGCGTTTCGAGCCGGAGCGCAACAGAGCTGCCGCATTAACAGTAGAGAGACTCTAATCTGTATTTTTTAATGCCCCTAATCTGCACTCTGTGGCCTCTCTCCCCTTTCAAAGCTCACTTTTCTTTCTTGCATTCTTCACTTTATTATCGCCGCTCGCCTCCTTTCTGCATTCTTCTCTCTTTTTTCCCTCCGTCTCTGTTCCACCTTCGTCTTTGGCTCTCGTCCTCTTCCCCTCAGGTGCATCCCAGAGATGAAGCAGCGCTATCAGAAGGACCTTTCCAGCACCAATAAAACTTAACCAGGGTGAGGTGTTGTGGGTAATGTCTTTAAAACCATGAAAAAAAATAATAAATAAAATAAAATAAAACGTGGGCTGTGCGCCCGGTGCCCTCTCATGAAACCTTCACCCCCAGGACACAAAGAAAGAAAAAAAAAACATCAAGCATGGGAATGCAACCGGAGGATCCTGTTCAAAGTGCGGAAACACAACATGTGCATCCAAATGTGGGGAGGGAGGCGGGCTGCGATCGGAGGGGTTACGGCGAGAGGGTGGGGGGGGGGGGTAAGAGACGGAGGAGACGGAGGAGACGGATACGAGGTTTCAGATGGAGGAGATCTGTGTTGTTTTAACAAGTGAATTCCTCTTTTGAACTTAAAGGGAGAAAACGGCACATTTTTTTTACAGGACGAACACACGAAACGCACGGATCGGATGAATCATCCGACGGCTTTTCCGTGACGGGGGGGAGAACATGTTGGAAAGTAACAGAGAGCTCGGACACGAGCTGTAAAACCATCGTCATAAAAAAAAAAGTTATTGTAACTTTTATTCTTTAAACTGTAAAATATTCAAACTCTGACTCGTCGGTTTTGTCCAAGAGGGTTTTGATTTTGTGCAAATAAGCCTCATATTGTGATATACATATAGTACAGGTACGTGTACATCAGCAGTTTGGCATTTACCAGCTGTGGATCACGTACTATGAGGCACAAAAAATGATTCAAAAAGAGAAACTTTTCTGAGGTTATCTTTGTCAATACATGCTGGAGCTTTTATTGTCACAGCAACTGAAATGACTTTAGTGGTCTTTGTTAAAGCAGCTCAATGAAAACTAAAGGTAAAAAAGTAAAAAAAAAATCAAGTTTTATCTTTATTACACATTTAACTAGGATCCTTGTTCATGGACTGTACCCGTATATAAAGTGTTACTGTCATCTTATTATTTGTATCAGGTGCAGAAGAACAGTTTTAACTAAATCAGCGTTTAACAAAAAGTATAAATCAGTAATATTTTTACATGAGGGAGAAATTTGTGAGTAAATGAGTCGTATTAAAGGGAAGCAGCGGACGGATTGATTCCTGAACACAGGTGTTAGTGAACAGTCTGCAAACAGAAGTCATTCGAGTCTTTATTGTGGTGTTGATGGACGATCAAATCGTGTCGTGTTGTATTGTGTTGTATCATGTCAAATCGAAGTGTGTCGTGTCGTGTTATATCACATATCTTGTTATGTCGTGTTGTGTCGTGTCCTGTTGTGTCAAATTGTAACGTATTGTATTGTGTCAAATTGTGTCGTGTCATATTGTATTGTATTGTATCATGTCAAGTCAGAATGTGTTATGTCGTGTCGTGTTATGTTGTGTCAGGTCGTGTCATGTTGCAGTGGTCCTTGTCGTGGGGGTTCATTGTGCAGCTCTGCTTATCATCTTCTTCTCTGTTTGTTTGCAACATTAGCTTAAATGATTAATTATTAATTAATTTTTAATTTTCAAGTGTTAACCTGAACATGTAAATTAATGAGTTTCCCCTCAACTTCTTCCTGGAGACGTTTCACAATAAGAGCATTATTAATAAAATGAATAAATGGTAAGGGGCCTTGTAATTTCAAACGGATGTGGATCCACTTGTGAAACAGAAAGTTATTAGAGAAAAAAAAGTCCTGTTACCCTCTGTAGTTTAGGTCGATGAAGGTCTCAGTCACATCTGAGTAAAATAATCCTATTTCTATAAATGTCACATGATCTTTTTCAAGGCATATTTTATTTTCATGGACCTCTTGCAGTTACACCACAGACCACTAGGGGTCCACAGACCTGGTCAAGAATCACTGTTATACTGTATAGTATTGTATCATCATAGTCGCATCTCGTATCATATTTTAACCTAACATACGGCCTTGTATTGTATTATCACTGCATATTTCACCGTGCATGCATTTATTTTAGGTGTTACCATAAATTCAAACCCCTACCTTTATAATAATCCCTCCTCTCCAGGTCTGAAAGTTCTCTTAAACTTTTATTTTCTCCACAGAAATAAAATGTTTCTGGATTTGCCAAAGTGGGATTAGATTTAGACACGCAATTGTTTTTATTTAACACATGTGTTTAAAATATATATAACGTAACACACGTGAAGGTAATACAATGTCTGTGCCAAAAGCTTTACATACAGCTGCTGTAGCTGGAAATTGGGAAACACTCTTTAAATCTTTAAATCTTGTGAGGATTACCGTAAAGACAGGGAAGTAAGATTACATTAACCAGCCACATAAAGCTTTCTGGACTTTATAAACACATTTCAACAGCATTTAAATGAAAATATATCAGCATGTATAGTTAAGACATGCTTCAGACATCTGTGAACATGATTCAAACTAAACATTATTGAACGTTTAAGGGGAGGCCTGGTGTAACGTGCCAAAAAAATGACCACAAATGTTAAAAAGGACATTTTAACACAGCCTTTTTTTTTTTCATTTCTATGGGAAATTGGTGTGTTATTGTCAGTTAATGGAGCCCATAAGTTCAACCTACATCCAACAGCTTAAAACCTGTCATTACTGGACATTTCAATGGAATTTATGAGAAAACATATCAACATCTCATTTAACCTCCTGAGACCTGAGCTTTTGTTTGGTATGTGTTTTTAATTTCTCCATTTCTCTTTATTTAGGATTAGTAGGACCAGAAGTAGTGTGTCCATATTTTATGACAAAATCACCATGTTACAAAAAAACTTTATTTTTCTTGTGTGAACGTTACTGTGTAAAAGCAGAATTGCAAATAATGGAGTCCCAGTGTCCTCAATCAAGTACTTGCTAATTAATAACATTAAAGCTTGAATTTCTGTCATATTAAACTAGAAAAGTTAATAATCATAAATATATATATATTTCAACTGTAAAATCTGATGAATCTGATAAATCTGCAGAAATTAATTAGCTGAAATGTCACGTTTTTACATCAACTAGCATCTAGTTATGAGGATAAAAGCTTAAATGGTGAAGAATAAGCTGCCACAAACCTAAAAGTTAACGTCCCCATACGAGGACGCAGGGTCTCAGGAGGTTAAGATGCGATTTCGATCGAGTTACAGTCATTTAAATGCTGCTGAGGCGTTGATTCGACGTAACAGAGGCCTGCTGGGATCAGAGGAAAATGCAGAAAACCTGCAGCAAAGACCAATAAACATCAGTAACGTTTACTTAACCAACAGAAGTCACTTCCCTCATGTGTCGGGGCTTTAAGTCCGCTGCCATCTGACGCCACAGACAGGATTTCCACTCCAAAGCCTCTAACAGGCTGCGTTTACCAGAGCAAACACAGGGGTCAAGGTGACTGGATATCACTTCTGCTTTAGACTAAAAGCAAACAGGTCGACACGCGTTGGAATAATATCAAGCAAACACTTCAGAGGAAAGCACTTCGTCTCTTCTGATTGTCTGAGATTCCTTGGACTGCGACACATGCTTGTTTTCTGTACTTAAAGGAAATATCTTACTCCTGATCTCGGTCCTTATCCCTTCTTTGCTCTCTTTTCCTCTTGACTGCACTCCGGACATGTGTGAAACATTTAACATCACAGGAAAGGCAGCAAGAAAACAGAAAAACATGAGTTCTCACTTATTCGCCCCCCCCTCCCCTCCTCACCCCTCATCCCTCCCTCTCCCCCCTCCTCTGATAACAACAGCTGAGTCCTGCACTCGATTTACACCCGTCTTTGTGTTCCCGGCAAATATTTTGCTCCATCTCGCAGCAAATCTGCCACAATGAGACACAGTGCAGAAACGCCTCCGAACGCCGCTATAGAGACGCTGCATTCCAGGCTTTTGTTCTGTCGGCCTTCTCACAGCAGCTGCTTCAAACCCGCCGCCCCTTTTTTATATCTCACCTTGTTGTTTGCGGAGTGACAGCGAAGGCCCTCGGAGAGCATCGCACACATCCCCTCCCCTCCTTGATTGCTGCTCTCCTCTAAAGGGATGTGTACGTTGTTTAGTGTTAGGCCGCAGCCTCCGGAGACAATGGGGCCACTTGACCTTTGACCCCGCGAGGAAAAGGCCGGGCTTAATCTATATGTCGAGATCCTCCACCGCCCTTTGTCTGAGGGACAGGAGACCGAGCCCGGCTCTAGACTGAAGGAGGGGTCAGTCACTGCATCTGCACGCCAATTTGTTTGTCACACGCTGACCTCCGGCCCACCCACGGAAGATGGCGCTCTCTCCGCTACGCTCGTCTGCTGACCCTGTTTTCACCCTTTCGACGCCGTCGGTCAATCTGCTCCCAAGTTCCTGGTGGGCAGCAGGTACAGCTCCGCTTATCAACCACACGCAAAAACCAGCCCCTAAAAGTGGCCGTCTGTGTTTACATATCTTATTATTTGCTAATTTGTCGTTTGCTTACATCCCAGAGGAACGTCATTAACTCTGACAGGTCCTCTCATATCCAAAATCTAAAAAGTTTATGAAAAATTTTTAAAAAAATCTGTCATGAAAACATTGTAAGTTTGCAACCACTTCATACAAATAAAATGTATTTAATAATTATTTAATCTTAATGTAAAAATTTAACAGAAGATATTTAAAGAATAACATTATTTACTGTCCAGCAGTAGAAAAATGCTTCTAAAAAAACCTAAACTAACAAATATTTACATATTGCTTGTTTTGCTATTAGAGTCATTTCCAATGTAGTCAGTTGTCTGATAAAATAATAATTATTTCACTTTTAAAGGTTTTATTCTGGAAACATTTATGTTTATGGGAAATAAATCTTCTGCTTTATTTCTGAGATCTTTCATGTTGGGAAATAAATCCTCTGATTTTTCCTTTGTTTTGAAACAACTAAACTGAAACCATCGGGGGAAAAAGTGATAAAACTTTCTGTCAGGGTTATTGATGAACACTTTGAGTCGGCACAACACAAGCATTGTTATTTCTTCCCCTTCTCTTAAATAAATACTCTTTGTGTTTCTCTGAGCAGTAAATGCAGTGCAGACTACCACCTGGTACTGATGATGCTAAGCTAATTTATATATTGTTAGCATAGCATCTAGACAGGAACCTGGGAAATGTGTACAGAAATATTACAGCATCTTTCACTAATTAATGCATCTTGTAATATTTGTTTAATTTAAATAAAAATGGAAATAATAATAAAAAAGTTCGCGTCTGTATATATATATATATATATATATATATATATATATATATATATGGTAACGTCGTTGCTAACGACGATTAGCAAAGCTAACGTCGTCGTCCCCAGTATTTAGGCTAAGCTAGGCTAGGCTAAGTTGCTTCTCATTTAATGAACAGCGAGGACTGTAGCGTCAATATATATTTCTAATATATTTTATTTTTATGGCAAAGGATAACAAGCGTTTTTCCTCTAAAATGTGAATAGCAGGAGCTGTTTCCTGTAAAATGTGTTTGTTTGAGTCTTTAGCATCAAGACAAATCTTGTTTTAGCATTTTGGTTCAACCCATTTTTATGTATTTTTGCCTATACTGCTATTTGTTTACAGCATTAATTTGATATTTATTTTTCTTTTTTAATTAAATAAGTGTTATAATATTAGCAATATATTTTTTAATTTTAAAGATATTGACAGCTTGGACACAGCTTGTTTTTTATTTATTACCAATAAAATGTCAAAGCAGTCATAAAAAAATTCCACACGTCAGCAAGGTAATATAAGCCAAAGACATTTTAATTTGTCTCGTATTCTACGCATTTGTACATTTTATAAGAATAGAGTCATTCGGTTAAACAAAAATGATTATTCTACGCTGGAAAATACATCATCAGTTCATTTTCTGCTGCTTCATAATGTGGATACCAGAGAAATAAAAGACAAATGTACCGTGACACTGAATTATCAGTCAACATAATATATTATTTTAGGGTAAATAATGCAAAACATAACATATAACGAGGTTAAAATGTGCGGCTAATCTTTGAATCAACAGCCTGAAGATAAATTCACCAAGCAAAAACGAATGTTTTCTTCTCTTATATATATATATATATACACACACACATACATATATATGTATGTATATGTATATCAAGAGCACTGATAGTAATCTAATATTTCACAGTCTGCGAGCAGAACATGGCCGTCACATTTCTTTACAAAAACACGACCCATGTGTGTTTATTTAAACCTGAACATCCAGATGTGTGACTCATGGCGTCTGGAAGTTGTAACAGAACAAAGCGGACAATATAAATGCAATAACTTATTCACATAACATAAATTATTATTTCCACATCAAATATTTACACGTGGTACCTTTGAACATCAGTGCATTACAGACTAAATTACCGCGTGTGTGTGTCGTCAAGCGGACGTGAAGCTGGTCGGCGTTTCGGTGGAAATGTTCGGTGGATGGTGGTTTAATCTGTAGTCGTAACTTTACCTCCAGCACTCGAAGACTTTCCCTGAGTCATAGGCCATGTCAAAGCGCTGTAAGCTTAAGTTTCTGTAATGGGGGAGGTGGGGGGGGGGAATAATGTTTACCTGAAGTTAATGATTTGGTTTATAGAAGAAACAGGCCGAACGAGAGGCTGCAATCAATCCTTTTCGTTTTGGTCGAGGAATGCTCTGAAATGAAACAACTGCATCAGCTTTGATTGTTGCGTTGAAACTGGAAATCGCTTTCTTACATATTATCACAGGGAAAAACTGCCAGACTGATTTAGAAGCAGAGAGAGGCCTGGACTGCACGTATTTATTCTTAGCACGAGCAATCCATCAAACGTTTCGCGCTGCATTCGTGTCCCACGAGAAGAACAGCTGGTGGTAAAAGGTTAAAACAAATGCTTCTTTCATTTTTACACTAATTTAAATTTCTTGTCTCCACACGGGGAGTGTCTCAGGTGTCTTTTTTTTTGTAACGCAGGGCGTCAGATGAGGGGGATTAGGAACGTAGCGGGCAGGCAGTAAGTTTAGCATGACACACTGGAAACAGTGGACACAGCTAACAGAGCTAAGTCCAGAGTCCACCAGCTGCTCTAATGATGTGTTCACAAACCGAGCGCCAGACAAAACAAGTGTGTCCAGCTCCACCGTCGGCGAGGAGGTGTTGAAGTGTTGCTCAAGAGCTCGTTGTGATTGTTGGACGTTTGTCATCGGTTTTAAAAGGTAACTGGCGGAACCGACACATATGATGCGGCCGGCGCGGGAGGAAAGCGGAGCCAGCTCGGCTTTGATTTATAACGTGTCACAAACTACTGAACTACTGATAATGACTCGTTGCTAAAACAGAGACGGACACAAAACGTCTGGTGATTCTCAGTCGTCCGGGTCGCTGTAAAGCATCTAGAGGACAAACTAAGGTAGAGGCAACCTTCAGGAAACCTCAGTTGCTTTGCTTTTCTATAACCTCACCACTGGCTGCAGACAGGAGACTTCTGAGTCAGTGTTGGAGAGGAGGTCACGTCATGGACAAAACCCCGACCGCCCTCTCCACCGTACAACAGACACAGACAACGGAGAAGCACCTCATCCAAAAGACGACTTTGTCGCCTCAGGAAATCTTTCCTGCTTTAAGACGTCAGTCTGCACAGATCCTCACCTGTGTAGTTCGGTCGTGAATTCATTTAATTTCATTGCTATTTTCAATTATTTTATTATCTCTGTGTATGTAGGTTTTTTTATGGCACCTCATCCAGTCATATGTGTTTATTTCACATGATTTAAAGCTATTGAGCAACACTTCCAACTATTTAAAAGGTTCATCCAGGTCATGGTATTAATATATATATATATGTGTGTGTGTAAAAGCCAAAAACAAGGTGAACTGAACTTGTGGAGTTTCTTGAAGACGTTTCATCCATGTCTCTTTTTCAGTTGTGAACAAACGCGCTGCCCACTAATAACTTAAATGGAGAATTGTTTGATTAGTCCAACTTTAAAAGAGTTTATGTGGTACCTGCTTCTAGCTTTTTGCTCCTTGTTTCCAGTCTTTATGCTAAGCTAAGGCTAAGGCTGCTGCTTCAACTTTTGCATATATGGTAAGAAAACGCTCAGTTATTCTGTTGAGTCATTAGTTTTTTTGCTAATTTGATGGCGTGGAAGAGATGTATAGGTGATGTTCACGGGTGTAGATCTTAAGGTGTGTTTCCTCGAGACAGGAAGCAACAGAGAAAATAAAATAAAATAAAAACAACAACTGTTTGAGGTATTAAGCACGAATGATTTTTAAGTCTCTCCTTAATTCATTTGCAGCCTCGCCGCCGCACAGACTGTGGCACAGTTTCGGTTCCGGCTGATCGGAGAGGCCCTGGTCCACTACCTGCAGCCGCAGGACTCCACCACCATGTCCTCGTACTGCTTGTAGACCACGTTGTTTCCTGAGTCGATGTAGAGGATGCTGATGGGGCTGAGCTTGGATGGGGCGCAGCAGCTGGGCGGCATGTTGCTGGGGCTCATCGAATTCATCAGAGTCTGGATGATGGCGTGGTTGGTGGGCTCCAGGTGGGAGCGCAGGGGGAAGTCGCACACGCCCTCGCAGTGGTACGCCTCGTAGTCCAGGGGGGCGATGATCCAGTCGTCCCAGCCCAGGTCTCTGAAGTTGACGTGCAGCGGCTTCTTGCTGCACCTGGACTTGGACTTTTTGCCGTGCCTCTTGCCGTGGCGGGTTTTGGACGCGGCCGTCCTGCGTCTCCTGCTGGCTTTGGCGCCGGGGCCCCTCTCCTTGGCCCTCCTCTCGAGGCCCAGCAGCGCTCTCCCCTCTCTCCTCTCGCTGAACAGAGTCTGCCTCTTCTTAGATCTGGTGAACACCACTAAGATGGCTTTCTTCTGCTGAGGCCTGGCGTGCCGGTGCAGGCCCAGGAGGTGCAGGTCCAGCTCCCTCTCGGGGTTGTCCAGCGTGGCCCTGAGCTCCAGGCAGAAGTGCTTCCCCTGGCTCAGGCGCTGCCGCTCTTTGAATATTTCCCACACGTCCAACACCTCCCACTTCGGCCTGTGGGAGTCCTGCAGGTCCAGCGTCTTGGAGTCGAGCAGCCGCCGGTCGTGGCAGGAGAGGAGCTGGATGTCGACAGGCTCTGTTTCCGATATCCTGAAATTCCCAGACACTTTGGTGTATATCCTGAGCTCGGCTCCCAGCACCTCCGCTTTCTCGGAGAGGGTTGAGACGTCGAACAGATACTGCTGTCTCTTCAGAGGGGAGAGTGGGAGGTCATCTGTGGAAAGCATTAAAAAAAAAAAAAGAAACCGGCAGGGTCAGAGGCATTCTCACGGAGATGATGTACATACCACAGAGATGTGGAATCTGACAGGAAAAATCCACTAGTGTCTGCACTGAATTAATATGGGAGACAAAGCATGAGCCTCCACTCAGTCATACCTGCAGGCATGCACACAACACTCACACACACACTCACACACACACATTGCACAGCGGTGCAACAACGTACCTTGCCCGTTGTCCACGAAACTTGCAATAGTGTTTGCGGCTTTTGAAGAGCGGAAGAAACTTGCGTTGAGTCCCAGTTTCTCCGCCGTGGAGAAGGTCTTATAAATGGACAGCATGTAGTCATGAGGCTCCACCGAGTCCTTGGATGTGGCTTTAATGATTCTGTCCAGTGAAGGTGGCGCGTAAAACTCCTTAAAATACTTGGACGCCTCTTGTCCATCATAAATCTTCGCCACCTTGCCGCCGCCGCCGCTCTTTGGCGCAGCTGGAGGGAAGATAGCGAGGGTTTGGAAAGCGGGTATTTCCCAAACAAACGCAAGAGCCCCGCACAGGAAAGTGAAGTGACAGAAATCCATCCTCTGCTCTCGGAGTCGGAGTCTGAGCTGCGGCCGTGGAGGTGGAGGTGGAGGTGGAGGGAAGGAGGGGGGGCGGCGGCGCGGGGGGGAGCCAGAGCTGAACTCTGCATCCACTCTGCAGCAAGTGGCTGCTCCGCAAAGTGCGCACAGCTGAGGAGGACAGGCTGTGCAAAGTAAAAAAAAAAAAGGAAAGAAAGAAAGAAAGAAAGAAAGAAGAAGAGGGGGGGCCCGAGAACACGCCCACATTGTACTGTTATCGTAAAGGCTAAATGGAGGGCGCAAATTTAGGTTGTAAAACTAATTGTTCCTCTGTCGGTCGTCGCCTCCCTCCTCCCGGGGGAGGCAGATGTGAGGTGAAAGGATGCGCGTCAACTTGTGGTGCATTCAATGATGCTCCTTTTTTTCTGTTCTCCCCAAAATAATGATAATAAAAAAACTCAAAATACTGATTTTTACCTCAAGGCTTCCTTAGGCGCTTCTTCTACGTTTTAACGTGTTTAAAGCAGGAGTCTCAATCTAACTGTGCCTCTGCGCTCCGTGGATTTACCGCGGAGTCTCACGCCCTCTAGCGACGCACAGACGCACGCGCAAAAGAGGGGCGACGCGCAGAGGAGGCGGCCAATCAGCGTCCTTCAGCACCACGGACAGAGGCTTCGCTCGTCCTCGGACGATCTTTGGAAAATGATTGGATTAATCGCGAAACACACAGAGTCAACAAAGACGCGTATAACCGAGAAAAATAGAATTTATTGAAAAGAGAATTCAGTTTCAAACAATAAAACTTCATCCATTCATAATTTTTTCCTTCAGACTGAAGCTCACTATTGCACCTGTTAAATATGGAGGGAGTCTGCGTATGGCTCTTGTACCTTGATCTGTTAGCACATAAAATGAAAAAGACCCAGGAAAACAAAAAGTTAAAGTGAATATAATCAGCCTTAGACATTAGCTGGAATTAATTGGATTAACGATGAAACACCTGATGAAAAACCATGAAGTTTCAGTTTCAAACTATAATTAAAATGTACATGTTTTATTTTCATGACAATAACAAAACTTCATTCATTCATCAACTTTTCCTTCAGAGTGAAACTCTCGATTGCACCTGTTAAATACAGAGGGAGTCTGTCAACAACAACAACAACAACAAAAAAAGACCCAGAAAATAAAAACCCATCACGTGCTTTAAACATTCACACTTGACTTTGGAGATTCCTTCGAGTTAAAGTGAATATAATGTGAGGTATCCTTCATGAAGCCCTTCACAGCCGAGCTCTAACATATGGGGACGCTGTCTGAGCAGCAGGCCACGGCGTAGATGACGCTGACCACGCACAGGCTGCCGGCGGACACCGCGCTGCTGGAGCTGAAGATGCTGCCGTCCGGGGTCGAGGTCAGGCTGGAGGTGGGGGTGACGGGCGCGGTGGCGTTGGCCGTCGGGGGCGCGGTGCTGGGGGTGTTCTTGACGGAGAAGGACCTGGACTCGGCGCCCCAGTCGTTCAGAGCGAAGGCCATGGTCAGGTTCTCTCCTGCAGGAAGAGGAGGAGGAGAAGTCAGTGAGGGGAGCTGCTGCAAGACCTGTCGAGTTTATGGCTACGTATTGAGATTGTTTGCTGTTTTGCTTTTTTAACTTGTCTTCTATCAAACTAGTAAAAAAAACGGTCATAATGCACATTTAGATGTTCAGTTCACTACATTTTGTCCATGTTGCGCCTCCGATTTAATCCTAAATTCACTAAACGTCCCATTTTAGCCACTGTTCACATTTGTTCTGTAAATATATACAAATTAGCGCATATTTAAGTAGATAACTCCTCATTTCCATATTTAAATATAAATTCATAGAAAACTTGTAATGCAAAATATTATTGCATGTATGTACGTTATCAACTGGAGAAGTGTTGTGGTGATATCTGTTAGTTAAATAGAAGGTAGAGACAGGAAGTAATGGAGTAGAGAGAGTTTATGGCTCAGTTTATCATGTGTCTGCTTTCATCGATTAAAAGTTTGATCTGTGGAGGTGAGGGGATGAGGCCGTACCGCTGTTGAGAAGAGACAGGCCGGTGAAGTTGGCCCAGCAGGAGCTGAACAGGATGGTGGTGTTTCCATCCAGCCCATCGATGCTGTTTCCGTCCGAGTCCTTCAGACTGGCTGTGACCGTCAGAGTCGTCACTCCCACCGAGACGCAGTTACCCTGCAGACCCACGGCACGGGACGACATCAATGACCAGCACAAACTCACACAATCACATTCAGTCTTTTCTTTAAACTGAACTAAATTATAGGATTAAACTGAAGAGTGTCTAGAGCATCTGATCCAAAAAAAACTCTTACATTTCAACACTTTTTACAATGTCATAACTAATATTCTTGCTCTATGTTAACTTTAAACAAACTATTATGTGATTAATGGTTTAATTCAGAATAAGACATTTGTACAGGATTAGGAAAATTAAAAAATGAATAAGATTTTTTGATTTCTTAAAGATTAGATAACTTTTCGCTCACTGTTTCCAGATTATAAAATTCATGATGCATGGTAGAAAAAAACTATTCAGATACATGGCAACGCCTACAATTTAACTTAAATTAATAAAAACAGAAAAACAGGACCAATTAAACAGGTAAAGTGCAGTAAAGTTCAATTAGACGCATTAAAAAAAGCAAAAAACATAAAATTGTAGTAATAACAGAGGCCTGTAGTGTAAAAACCCTTATAATAATAATAAATTTGTTAGAAGATGAACTGTTTTGGATGTAAAGTTATCAGATAATCCTTAAATTTCACCCTAAATGTGTCCAAACTTTAATTTATTACGTTTTTAATAATAATAACAATTCAAAATAAACACAAACGTTCCCAAAATCTGAATGAAAGGGAGAAGAAAGAAGAATAATCTTATATAATTTGACCCTTTACCCCAAGAATCAATACACAAAGAACTTAAATTAAAACACACAATAAGCAGAAAAATAATGCTAATAATAAAACAAACAGGTTTTCAGACCTTTCACAGCTACAAACCTCTAAAACCAAAGTATTTGACGTCGGCAGAGCAACAAAAGCCGTCTCACCTGTTCATCCACAGCCATGAGACTTGGCTGCTGGTGCAGAGGACCCACGTACTCGCCGGCTATCGGCTCCGTGATGAGCAGCAGGCTGGACACGCTGGACACGTAGTTGGCCGTGGGCTCCTCCCTCGTCACCTCCTCCGTCGCCAGCTGGAGTTTAAAGCAGAAAAAAACGTGTCAATTCGGCCGAGCGCTTATTTCGCGATTCGTCGTCGCTCGAAAGTCGTCGCTCGTGTCGCTCACCTCCTTCCAGTCGGGGTCTGAGGACGAGGGCGGGGGCGGGATGATGCCCATGGAGGTGACGTTGAAGCCGATGGACTGGCTGAGGTTCCCGGAGACGGCAGCCTGGCCCAGATCGTCGGCGATGTTCTTCAGCAGCTCAAAGTCCTCCTCATCTGGAAAGACACGGGGCTGATTATCTGAAAAACCTCACGCTGACCCGTCTCCCACCGCTCGGGCGCCTCCACACTCACTGCTGCTGCTGTTGGTGGTTTGTTGGACCGGGGGTTTCTTGATCTCCACCTCCACCGTCATCCCCGTGGACCTCCTCCTCCTGCGCCGCGCGCCTCCGTCCTCCCTGACGATCTTGGTGATGCGGATCATCCCCGGGGGAACCTTGAGGAACGCGGCGAGGTTCTGGATCAGGTTCTCGCCGAAGAACTCGTCCTCGGTCATGGCGGGCATGTCGAAGGCCACGACGAGGACCGGGGCCGTCCGGACTTCCACCGGCTCGGAGCCTCTCACCACGACGCTCAGCATCTTGTAGTCCTGGTCGAAGAAGTTGGTGCCGATGGTGGCGTTGGCCTGAGGGACGTACTGACCTGGAGGACAGAGGATGTCACAATTTATTCACCTCAGATGTTCGTACGTATCTAACGAGACACAATAACAACAGTGGAATGAATTTAATCCACCACTGAGGTCTGTGTCCTCTCATACTGATTCTAAAAAGCATCTTTTTTCCTTCCTGCTGATGATATAAATAACTTTATTTTCATTTCTTCCATCTTTTGGAATCATATGTAGTTTTTGTGTTTAGTCTGTGTGTAATATGTATTTTGTGTGTCTAGGCTTCGTTCCCACCAATAAACTAAACTAAACTAAACTCACGTTTCAATACGATTTACAATACTGGGGTTAACGATATGAATGTTTTTTAAACAGAGTGAGTTACAGACCAATTATATGACTGAAAAAGATTCCTTTAAATATTCCTCAAACAAAAAATAACACTTGTGAGGTAGGATTCAAAATGCAAATGCAATGCAATGAAAGCAAATTTAAAAAACACCTATATTTCGATATATAAAAACTACAAATTATTTCTCTGAGGTAGCGTAAACTGTGCAAACGTATATGTTGTCTTCTTAAAAGTGAAACTGGAATTATATTTTATCTTAACAAAAAAAAAAAAGAATAAATAACTGGATTTTTAAAACAAATCTCACGTCAAAATAACTAAATGAGCAATACCATAAAAAAACTCTTCAAATAAACAAACTTTTTTTTAAAGGAAGATCAGCAGATCTCCTCCTGTCTGAATACCTGACTTATGGTGTTGAGAATAAAATGCGCCCTCTGCTGTTTAAAAAGGGCACAGCGATTCATTTTTCATCAGCTGATTTGAATCTTCATGTTTTTAACTGTCTCCGACGCATCCTTACACCAGAAAATAGAAAATATGACACAATTTACTGGATTCAAGAAAAATATTTTCATCTCACAGGATTCAACCAAGACAAAGACTCAAATTTAAACTATTATTGTTATTCACTGACTGGTCTGACGTAATAAAAATGTTTGAAGATGTCAGAGATTGAGCCCTAAAACATGTTTTTATTTAGTAAAAACTAAATATAAGTATAACTAAAAAAAAAGTCAAAAAGTAGTTTTAAAACTCACAGATGCCTTCAGGTACTTATGTTAATTATGTCAACAATTTTAAATGAGTTTTAATCAAGACTATATTCTACTTATGAGTGTTTTAAATATTTTATTACACATTTTGTGATGTTGATTTGAAAAGTGCTACAAACACAAGTCAATTTAAACATTTTAGATTTTTTAGATGAGAGGACTGATGAGAAGCAGCAGCCATGAATCTTCTAGCTCAGCATAAAGACTGGAAACAGAAGGAAAGAGCCAAAGTTAAAAGTTCCTGTATATTTCCTAGTTAATTATTTGGCTTTTCCAGTCTTGCTGTTTTGACTCTTATGCTAAGCTAACTGGCTGCAGCTTCATATTTTAATACAGCCAGGCTAAAATAAACACGCACGTGATCCAATATATATTTGTGAGGAACTTGCTGGCTTCCTATGCTGCATATGCAAAGAGCCAAACTACTGCTGTGAGAAGTGTCAGCGGCCCTTAATCAACCTCAGGGTGCGTTCTTGTTACCTGCGTACAGCGGCCTCTTTAGGATGTAGTCAGTCCGCTCAGCGTTCCACTCGGCGTTCGTCGGCGGGACCAGAGTGTTGTCGACGTACACGTCCAACCGCTGAGGCTTGGAGTAAAACACTGACACCACGACGCCCTGCGGAGACACAAAGCCAGATGGACGTTTAACTACAGGCGTCGCATTCAGAGCAGAGAGGTTTTCTCTCAGACTGTTCACAGACCTCAGACGGTTCAGCGTTGAGCATCATGAGGCGAAGCTTCTGGGGGCTGACGCTGGAGAAGTAGACGTCGAAGGAGCGGCCGGTGGCCACGATGCTGTGGAAGAGGGACACTCTCTTCTGGCAGGTGTAGCCGGCGCACCAGCCGTGATCCTGAGGACCTGGAAACACACACACAGACACACACATACACAACTTAATCCTCCCCCTTTTGGAACTGAAAGCTGAAAAGTAAAATTAAAAAATCTCGTCCTACCGTTGATCAGATCCACGAAGCCGTCTCCGAGGACGGCGACGGGGGACAGACGTCTGGTCTCAGTGTCCGAGTCCAGACTCTCGATCACCAGCATCCTGTAGTTCAGGTCGAAGCACTTGTAGCTCTGCCAGGAACTCACGTAGGTGCAGTTTTTCCTGATCACGCCTGAATGCAGCATTTTCATGGATTTAGTTTGCTGATTTTCTATTTCAACAGCCACTGTTAAGTTTCATCTTTGTCCTCGTTACCTTTGTGTGGAGCGATCTGGTCCACGGGGATCCGGCTCCCGTTGAGGGCGGTGAGCATGACTTTGGGGATGCGGTAGTCGCCCACCCCCCTCCTGGCATCTCCCCCCCACTCGTACTCGGACTGCGGCACCACAGCTCCCACCGCCCCCAGGAACGACCCGTCCAGGTCCTTCAGCATCGTCTTCTTCTTGGCGTCGCAGTCCATGTCCACGCAGTCAGACGGGTTCGCTTTACTGAGGCACAAACACACAATCAAGTTCAATGACTGAGCCGAAGCGAGTAGAGCTCCCCCTGGTGTCTGGCTGCAGTATAGCTCATAAGATCCAACTCCAAACAAAACTAAAACATGAAATACATTTTTTTCTTTCTTTCTGCTTTCCATCATTTTAGGTAGTTAATACAATGCTGATGCACGATGCTTCGTTTAAGTTGCAGAAACAGGATGTGACACTGTGAAGGCTACAAGTTGCCATGCCAACCGCTCTGTGAATTGCTCCCATAGGGAGACCGTAGGAGTTGGAAAAAATTTAATTAAATAAATAAGTTCAGTGTATAATTCAACATTTCTTTGTAACATTGTGGAGGTAGAACAGAGCAGAGAATAAATCAAAAGAAAAGTCTAGGTTAGGGGGGTGGGGTCATCGATAAAATAGCAGCAATTTGGCCAATTTCCTCTAGTGGGGGACACATTGTTCATATTTACATAGTCTATGATCAAGTTATGATTATAGCATAAAATATTAACATAAATTAATGTTAAACTGTGTTAAACTGTGTTAAACTACACAGTTCGCTTCTCTCCTGCTAGTATTGCAGCATGCGTCTCGGACGTCACTGGATTCATGTTAATACGTATTTAAAGAAATTTAAATTTGTGATGGAAAAATTGTGAGGGAATTTTAAAAAAATATATATAAAAAAAACGTCTAATCAACCAAACCTACCCCACATCCGCCCTGTGAATGAAGACTTTCGCCGCCTCCGTGCTGTCGACCATCTTTATTCCCGACACCTCCAGCGGGTGCTGCAGGTCCTCGTTCAGCGTGTTGGTGATGAACATGACGTTGGTCTCCCCGGAGCAGACGTCTCGGAAGTTGACGAACGTCGTGTCTGGGAATTGAAGCGAAAAAGAGAGTGGAGGGCTAAGAGGAACGCCGTCGGCAGAGATGTCGCATCGTTGTCCCGGTTAAGCCTGAGCCTGAGCTCACCTGTGACTTTCATCAGCCCCTTGATGGCGTTGTAGTTCATGTTCAGGTGATGAGGCTTCATCGGCGCCGTGTTGTGTCCGGATGCGAAATTGGGCCAAGAGATTCCAGATCTGCCTCCTGTGTGGAGCGAAAGTCACCAGATGAAGAGGTGACGGATTTCAACGTTATTTTCTCTAGTAATCTCTTATCATTCCAAACTTTGTGAAAATATTTAGAGCAAACCCAAAGTAAACTGAATGCTGTTCATGAACAGTGTGGAGCTCATTCATGGTCTTGGTCTCTTTTGAAAGACGAGACTCTGAAGTTTCTATCATAAAAGTCAGAATCACTCTAAGTGGTTTTGTTCTTGAGTGATCACAGTTAAATTTACTCAAACACAACTCGTCCACAGAGCTCTGATTGGATCAGCTGTCCATACACAGCTGAGTATTAAAGGGTTAAAACCACTGAAATCTTTTTCCAGTTGTCTCTAAGTTAAATGTTTAATGCGTCACCTTTGAGGGGTCTGGGGGCTCTGTGGCCGGAGGTGATGGCCGTGTTGAAGTCGCTGCTGGGGAGCGTGTCTGAACAGTTGAAGTTCGGGCTGCTGCCAACAATCAAGGCATTCTGGGAAATAAAAGAGGAGGATAGTGAGGTAAATGAATTAAAAAAACAAAACAAAAAAACAACCTCATCGAACAACGGTTAGAATCCAAATAAACCGTCTCACCTTAAATTCTAGCGGTTTATCGGCGTAGGCGTGGGTGACGGAGGGAGGGGCGTAGATGAGCGGCATGATGCCCATCCCGTTGTCCACGAGAGTCACGTTGGAAACGACGATTCTCATGATGGTCTGTGGTGAACGGAGGAAGAAGATTTGAATAACTTTGAGAATTTTAGATCCTTATTTTGCATGAGACTCAAACATGAACACACTGTGTGAAGCACTTTAAAATGACTTTATTGCTTCATCTAAGTAAACTTGAGACTCATTTCATAAAGGTTTAGTTGTTGGTTTTATTAGATGAATGATCTGATTAAAAAGGTTCTTGTTGGTGGTTTAGAGTCGATATTCACACTGTTAACAATACATTTGTACAATACCTCACCTTTCTGTAACAGATAGTTACTTATGTTGTAACGCACATTTTACACCTTTTTAATCTTTCCAAGTATATAATATATATTTGGTTCTGCCTCTATTACTTTTACATTTGTTCATATGCATATTTTGTAAAATTTTAGTTTTTTTTTTTAATTTTATTTTACTCGATTTTTACTTATATTTTAATTTAATGTAATTTTAAGTTTTGTTTTATTTCATCTCATGGTATTTATTTTTTAAATTATTTTGTTTTTTAACTACCTTCATCTATTTTTCTTTTTTCTTGTGGCTCTCAAGTGTATTTCATAAATTTTATATTTTATTTTATTATTTTTAATTACTTTATTATTATTTTTTAACTATCTTCACCTGTTTTTCTTTTTATTAGTGGTTCTTAACTGTGTTTTTTTTTTAACTGCCTTCACCTATTATCATTTTTCTCAAGAGTGTTTTATATATTTTTAAATTATATTACTTTTTTAAATTATTTTATTTATATGATCTATCTTCACCTGTGTTTTATATATTTCTTATTTTATTTATTTATTTTAATTATTTTACTTTTATTTTTTAACCATCTTCATTTATTTTTCTTTTTACTGATGGTTCTTTAAGAGTTCAGCCTGCATTTGTAAATTATAAACTGTGCCTAATTGCTTGCCTGGGTAAATAAAGGTTAAATAAAATGAATAAATCGTGTTTTTTTTTTTTTTTTTTTTTTTTTAAGTCTGTCTAAGTCTAAATCTGAAGGACATAAATCAGTGTTTTCATACCTGGAAGTAGATGCCGTAGTCGAAGCTCCTCCAGATGAAGAATCCCCGGATGAAGCTGCAGCCCGGCAGCCCGTCTTTGTTCAGGTAGATCCCGTAGAGACCTCCGTGAGCCTCGTTCTGAGTCCACTCCTCGTTCTCATTCAAAGTGCCTGCACGAGCACGATGCACGAGTGATGACTTAAAACTTGTTACACCTGTATGAGACCTGTATCTAGTCATTATATTTTATATTTACGTTACCTGGGCACGGTTCACCATCGATGCGATAAGCCACTCTCTCATATCCGGCCACGATGTTGTGCTGCAGGACGACGTTCGTCCCCTCGTTGACCTAACACACACACACACACACACACACACAGCCTAGATTAACGCCTAAACGCACACATATTTAAACCAGCTGCTGGTGTATTTTGAGAAGACAAACCTCGATGGCAGCGTTCCAGTCGTAGTTGAAGGGCTCCTCTCTGTCCTGGTAGGATCCCGGCCACAGCGTCATCATCACCAGGTTCCTCCTCACCGTGATCTTATCGCCCCAGATTCTGATTCCTGCAAACACAGACGCACACTTGGTCAAACTAATCCTTTTAATCATTTCTGGCTGCATGCAGTAAACTCTTCGAGGCGGCGTTTACCTTCTCCCACAGTGTGGTGCACGATGTTGTCGTCGACGTTCAGTCCTTCTGTCCCGAAGACGCCGATGGCCGGAGAGAAGCCGTCGTGGAAGGCGCAGCCCTGGAGGTAGGACTCGTCCTCTGAGACCTGTCAACAGAAATGAAACAATGTTTACATTTTAATGATTTAACATCAGGAGCTACTGAAGATACACGGGATGAATTAATCCTGAATTAGGATCAGAAAACCTTTATTTGTCCCGCAATGGGGAAATTGCAGTTTGTAACAGGATGCATAGAGTAAGACAAATAACAAGAATAAAGGATGGATTGTGTGAAAGATAAATAATAAGATATAAAGAAGAATAGAATAAACAATATACAAGTGTTGGCATATATGCAAAAAGTATTAAATTACACAGACTCAGACAAGATTGAAACAAGAAAATGATTTCAACCTATTTTTGCTATAAATCTATAAAAGTTTTCTTTAATTGAAACTGTATGAAAATGTATCAAAATGTATCAAAATAAAAAGAATAAAACAGAAAGAAGAATTCTTGTGTTACAGTATTTCAATAAATCATTTTAGCAAACAGCATATGTGACTGTATTTTAAGTACAGATTAAACATCCCAGTCTGATTTAATGTCCATGTAGACCTGTAATCTTTGTGTGTGTGTGTGTGTGTGTGTGTGTGTCTGTGTGTGTGTGTGTGTTGTTTATACCTTTCCCAGGTTGAGGAAGGCCACAGAGTAGCGAGGGTCGGTGTAGTCGGTCCATCCCTCCTGACCAGAGCGGAAGAACTCCACGTTCCTGATCTGAGCTTTGCCTTCAGGATTAAAACATCCCATTAATTAAACTATGAAATAATTTAATAATCTAAGATGCAACACAGGGTTAAATGTGAGCCTTTTTATTTCTGCAGAAACTGGATGTAAATGAATCAGATTTAAGCCGCTGGGGTGAAGGAGGCAGACTCGCCTTTATAGTCGATTCCTGCCCAGGAGTAGGCGCCGACCAGCAGCCTGGCTCCGTACGACTCGGCCTTCATGTCTGGATACTCTTCACCGATGATCTTGATGTTTCTGGTCAGGAGGCCGACATTAGCGGCCAGCATGTAGGAGAGAGACGTACCTGGCACGGAGTGAGTCTCACCTGTAGATGCAGGAAAGAAGGTTTCAGAAAATTCTCCACTAATCCACTCTATCTATCAGACACTGTGTATTTTAAAGGTTTTCAACACTAGCAACATGCTTTTATGAACTTTACAGACTACTGAGACACATTAAAATGATTTCATGTTTTAACCGACCGATGTGAGTGTAGGCCAGAGGCTGGTTCAGGGTCAGGACGAGGCCGTTCGCTGACACCGAGGTGATCTGACGTTTTTCTGTCTCCTGTGCGTCGTAGCTGGAGGTGGAGATAACAACCTCGTCTCCAACCTGCACACATTTATCGCATTGGTACAAAAAATAATAATGTGGAAGAAAGAGAAGTGACTGACGTTATAGTCAGAATTAGAATTAGAAGACACAGACCTGCCAGTCGACGGATTTCTGCAGAGTCAGAGTTGTGGATCCAGCCACAGATGTAGCAGCAAGTTTGGTGTGATAAACGTTGTGGGGTTGTCCATAGAGCTCCAGGGTACCAAACACACCTGTAAGATAAGATAAGGTTAAGTTTATATAAGATAAGATAAAGTTTATATAAGATAAGCTTCAGTTCAGTTAAGTTTGTATAAAATAAGTTAAGTTAATACAAGATAAGGGTAAATTAAGTTAGAGTCAAATTGGTTGAAGATAAAGTTAAGTTAAGTTAAGTTAAGTTAAGTTAATACAAGTTAAGTTTAAGTTCAAGTTAAGTTAAGTTAAGTTAAGTTAAGTTAATAGAAGATAAAGTTAAGTTAAGTTAAGTTAAGTTAAGTTAAGTTAAGTTAATACAAGATAAGGGTAAATTAGGTTAAAGTCAAATTGATAGAAGATAAAGTTACGTTAAGTTAATACAAGATAAGTTTAAGTTCAAGTTAAGTTAGGTTAATATAAGATAAAGTTAAGTTAAGTTAAGTTAAGTTAAGTTAATACAAGATAAGTTTAAGTTCAAGTTAAGTTAAGAGAAGATAAAGTTAAGTTAAGTTAAGTTAACTTCTGGAATCATCTGGCACAAACTTTTTTAATTATAACACTATGCAGGAAAGTTATTATTAAATTATTTTAATAATTTAACTGAAATATTAATTCTTTCTTCACATGGATATCAAACATGAATATACAATCTTGGAAAAAGGACACCATCGAAAGCACAAACATATAGTTATTTATGATACTGTGAACTTTAAAGAAACAGGATGAAAGAAGAAAATCCCATCAAATCTTTTCAGAGACACCAAACATCAAAAGTTAAAAACTGTCCGAAGCAACTTTAATTTTTTTTTTGTGGCATATTATAAACAAAGCAAACGATTATTACTAACTTTATAATCTGGTAGGAATTGGGTTCTATCTACTCCAGGCTAGAAGCTGACACTGTTTTCTTACCCAGGACCTTGGATCCCTGGTTGGGTCCACCCGGCACCGACCAGTCAGGAGTGCGGTGGTTCCCTCTCAGCTTGATGTGCAGCTGACCTCTGAACGGCTCGTCGTCCCATCCTGCAATCAGCCTGCCGCCCTGAAACGTATTAACCCCAATTAACCTTTCAGCTTTTCAAAAGAGACGGCGCCGTCCTCCGTCCATCCTGAGAGCGAGATCAAATTACCTGAATGGAGACGTACACGGCGTCGATCACCACCGTCCTGTACTCGGGTGTGGACCGGGTCTGTCTGGTGGACGAGCTGTTCATGGTGTCGGGGATCTCCAGGACTCCGACGACGGTCAGCTTGTTGAGAGGAGGAGTGTCGCTGTCCAAGACGACCCACTGACCTGTGGAAGGGCCGGGACCCAGAGACGTTTGAGTCAAAATAATAAAAGCATCAGTCGTTTTTTTTTAATTGTAGTTATGTCACCAGATGTTTTCTTTCTCTCATATTCATCTTACATGGAAAGAAATCCCTTCATTTTGATTCCGATTAGGTTCAAAAAGCAATTTTTTTTAAAGACTATAGCAATTGACTGCATATACCATGGACAAACCCATCTTGACGTCACCTATTGGATTCAGAACCTCGAAAATGAAGCCCAAAGTGGGCGGAGCCTGTGGTTGCCATGTTGGATGAGCTTTACTCCGCCCACACTCACATATTCCAAATATGGACATGGAAGGTTGTGTTGGGGCGGAGCTAAAGCAGCCTGGATGTTGAGACCCGCCCACCCAACTCTCGGCTACCTGTTAGCTCAGGCTACCACCTGTCACTCAAAGCGGGAACGTCCTTAATTATGTAAAATATTAAACCTAAATAAAAAATAAATGAATGAGTTAGAAAAAAAAATCATCCCCCGTGCAGTGGAGACGAAAATAGTTTTCTGTATCAGGCCTAAACATGTTTAATAATGTTGTAAATTTGGTCTTTCTAACGTGGGGGTCTATGGGGATTTGCTCCCTTTTGGAGCCTCTAGTGGCCACTTGATGAACTGCAGTTTTTTGCACTTCTGTCTGGACTTCATTGCTCAGACCCGGCACGTTACCTGATGGAATGACCACGTCAGCGCCCTCTTTTGGTACGGTGAAGTTGTTTTCAGCTGAGCCTTCCCAGAACGAAGCATCAGACCACCGACTGGAAAAAAAACAAACAAAACACACACAAAAAGAGAGAGTCAGGAACCAGACCCGGGTACATGTGTCTCAGGTCTTGTTGCAGCTGGGACCTAAACATACATGAAGTTGTCCGGCCGGCGGCTGGGCAGGGGGGCGAGCGTGGCCGGAGGCGGAGGGATGCACTTGGGGAAGAAGCAGCGGTAGACGGCGAAATCTATCGCCACGTCGGTCAGGGAGCGATCAACGCTGTTGCGGCGCCTGCGCTGGCTCTTCTTTCCAGACACTGCAGAAACAAAAAAGGATGTGAGTGAGTCACCAAATGTTCATGCGACACATTAAAATACTGCCTGTTCAGTTTAGTGGACACAAAAATCCTAAAGCTTGTAACGTTACAAATTAAATAAGGACAATGATAATAAGGCAGGTCTAACTGGACTTAATTTTTAAACAATATAAAATAGAAAACACGAGGTCATTTTGAAAGCGCTGCAGGTAAAACAATGACAAAAGTTTCTTCTCTTTAAAGAAACCTTATTTAAATATCTATTAAGTGGCATAATAAAGTCAGTAAAACATTAAGTTCTTATTTGTTTTGTCCATAAAATGTCACAAATATGTGAAAGATTGATGTTGCTGCTTGGGGTATCCAGATGGGAATGACTGAAATAACTGTTACCCGATGCTTTGGGCATCTAATTTTAGTAAAAACAAATACAACCACAAATGTGATCTCACAGTTGAATATTCCAAATATGGACATTGGGGGTTGTGTCGTACATTGAGACCCGCCCACCCAACTCTCTCACTCAAAGTGGGAATCCCCTTAATTATGCAGAATTTGAATGAATAGTGAAATAAACTATTGAGACCAAAATCGTTTTTTTTTTTTTTTATTTTAAACATGTTTAATAATGCTGTAAAGTTGGACTTTTTAACATGGGGGTCTATGGGGATTTGCTCCCTTTGGAGCCTCTAGTGGCCACTCGATGAACTGCAGTTTTTTGCACTTCATTGCTCAGACCCGGATGTTGCCGCTTGGTCTGGATAGAAAGATTTAAAAGTTATTTATACAATGTGCCATAACAGTAGCACGCAAATTCAGCAGATAAATTACTTTTACTAATTTATAAATAAGTGTGACTGACTGATGTAGTAGAGGTTGTTGGTGGCCTCGTCAAAGAACCAGTCTCCGTTGACGTTGTTGCTGAAGCTGAGCGGCGCCGTCGAGCCGTTCCTCATGTCAGTGATGCGGAAGCTGTCTGGACTCTGGGTGAAGTTGTGGTTGATGATGATGTACTGATCCGTCTGCACGACAAAGGACAAAAAAAAAAAAAACAGTGTAAGATGTGCATATTTAGCATCATCACATCTCATAAAGGGTCTTTTTATTTATTTCTTTATTTTTTACCTTGAAGCCGTAGAACTTTGCACTATAAGTGATGTTGGTGATGTGATCCATGTTCTCAAAGTACCAGTTGTAGGTTTGTCCAGAGGGCAGCAAGGCCATCCAGCCCAACTTATGGGTCATTCTCTTCTTCAGATAAGGGACAACACTGCTCCCTGAGTTTAAAACAACACACAAGAAGCATCAGCCTCCGGGTCGTACTTTAAAACAAACTGGAAATGTTAAATTTTTTAATGATTTTTGACATGTGCGAACAAGCTTATGAATGCACTGGAATAGAAAGAATTAGCACCACAATAAAAGCAAATCCCTGCAATTCCCATCAGTCACCACTAGAGGTCAATGAAAGCATCTTCCACAGCAGATTTAAAAGTAACAGAGCTTTTATTTTATTTTATTTTAACCATGTGAGTTGGTTAAGATGACATCTTTGGCCTTCAGAGAATTCGGTGTGGGATTGTTGAAAGCCAGACGGTGGAAGTTGACGGTGTGATCGCACACAGCGCCGGGGAAACCCACACTCCACTCGTCACTCTGTTTACAGTGAGCGGGGTCCAGCAGGGCGCTCATGGGCACGACTTTGTGGTCGACGGTGCCTGAAAACAAGAAAATAAAAATAAATAAATAAAGAGTATTGGAGAATTAAACAGTTTTCGCATGAAATGTCATTAAAAACATCACTGACATTTGATCTTGACCCATATTTATTCACTTTTAATTATTTTAACTAAGTTTTTTACTTATATACCTAAGTCTGCACAGATCCCAGAGAGATATGACATTTCAACCTGTCTCCTTCACCACTGTTAGTTACAATATGAGCTACATTTGGACAGAGCTGGGGGCTGTGTACCTGTGAGGGAGCCGTCCGTGTCCACCAGCTGCACCTCGTGTTCCCACCTGAAGCCGGCCTTGTTGGGCGAGTTCACGTACTGGATGCCGCCGAACTTGACGGGCCAGCCGCCGCAGCGATCCACGCACGTCCCGTCCACCGAGGTCACCCCGATGGCCGTGCAGGAGCCGCGGTCGAAGTTGACGAACTTGGTGTCGAGGACGCTCATGCCGTCGTCGAACGGCGCGATGACGCCCCGGCGCGTGCAGTAGTCGCTCCCGAGCCCGAGCTCGTCCACGTGGCCCACGATCGTGCTGTTGGACACCGCCGCCCCTCCCTCCTCTCCGAACCCGCTCACCGCCCACCGGAAGATGCGCTTGCCCTCCACGCCGGCCTTCTCGTTGTTGACCATGACGAAGCCGTTGAACTGCACGGCGCCCACGTTCACCCACTCGGCGCCCTTCTCGCAGTTCCACGTGGTGAGGGAACGGAAGACGGCCGGCTCCGGGGTCTTGGAGTTGCAGCCGCCGTCCTTCATGGGAAAATACTCCTGGAAGATCCAAAGCCCGAACCAGCCCTGGGAGTGCACGGTGTTGTTGTAAAACTCCCCCAGGGGAACCCTCTTCTGGCAGATGTTGGCGTCGTAGGACGGGCCGTCGGGGTGGTCGTGCATGCGGTACCAGAAGCCGAAGTGGGTGCCCCCCGCGGCGACGTTGTGGCGGACGATGTTGTTCGGGTTGGTGACCCAGTAGGCGGCGGGGGTGACGTCGTCGTTCAGGAGGCTGGTGCTCTGCTTGACGAACACGGCCAGGTTGTACTGCAGGATGTTCTCCGTCTCGATGCCGTCCTCTATGAAGAAGGCGCCGCCCATGATGTCGTAGATGACGTTGGACTCCACCAGCAGCCTGTGGGTGTTGTGGATGGTCACGGCCCTGTTGAAGGTCTGGTGGATGGCGCAGCCCCTCACATACGACTTGTAGTTGACGTCTCCCATCAGGTGCCAGTGGATGGGGTAACGGCCCAGCCTGAAGGCCTGTCCAGCGTGGAAGATCTGCGGCGCAACAACAGAAAGACGTCCGCCTGATTAAAACTTTTTTAACTAGCGTGGTTATGCGGGGTTATCATATCTTCACGATAAGCAAGACTTCACCTCAACATATTCCAATCGACCAATTGCAAGATTTTCATTGGGCCTGGGTGCGTGGAACATGATACAGCCTCCAAACTGGTCACTGCCGACCTCCTCTCCAAACCGTCCCTGGAAACAGGTCTGCGTGGCAAATTCACCTGGAGCGCACAAAAGATTTTTTTAACACACGTGATGACAGAAAAAACTCAACACGTTAAAGAGCTTAGGGTCGATTAATAAACTCGGCACCTGTGTTGAAGCCGGCGGGACAGGCTTCGATCTCGTCGTTCCATTCTAGGTTTTGGGAACCTCGCACCACGATGTTCCTGGTGAGCAGACCCACTTCGGCCCTGCCTTCAAACACGGTGCCGTCGGGGAGCGTGACCGTCACCCCGAGGTGAGTGTACTCCAGGGGTGCGTTCAGGGTGAGGGTCCTTCCGTCGGACGACACGGCGGCGATCCTCCTCACCTCGTTCTCTTTCTGACTGTGTCTGAAGGAAAGAAAGCGAAACATTGGTGTTCACCTCGTAGCGTAGCAGTATTTCATCACTATATAATAAAATACAGTCATGCTAATACACGTACCCATGTGCCCTTAAGGCATGGTTTTTGTTGCGCTGTTGAGACATATTTCCACTTTACTGGATTCAGTAAACCAAAGGTATAATTTGACATGTCCTCTGTGTTATGACCCTGTTATGAAACAACCTGTCACACGTCAGCCTCCAGGTCTCATTGTAATTATGCACTCAGGATCACCTCTGGCTCACAGCAGAAAGTCATACATGCAAAATATGCTCCTTCTTCAGCCTATTTGTCCTTTTTAATTAATAGAATCAGACAACTCTGTCATTTAATTTTAAATAATAAAGATAAATAAATCAAATAATAAAATTAAATGGCTGCTCACACTCATTGACTGTATATACTATTGACAAACCCATCATGACGTCATCATCACTCATTGGATTTTGAACCTTGAAAATGAAGCCTGAAGTGGGCGGAGCCCGTGGTCGCCATGTTGGATGAGCTTTGCTCCGCCCACACTCAAAATATGGACATGGACAATTTTTGGTCTTTTTAACATGGGGGTCTATGGGAATTTGCTCCATTTTGGAGCCTCAAGTGGCCACTCGAGGAACTACAGCTTTTCAGTTTCCGTTTGTTGCTGCTGTGCTACACTAGGCTAGTCAGCTTAATAGCATGAGTAGTTATTTTATCTTCCTTTCTCCACAATAATCTGATTTAGCATTTATATGTGATAGAAATCCAATTAATGAAAACTCTGACCAATAAATAGACTTTTTAAATATAAAAGGGCAATAAATATATAAATTATGTTCATGCTAAGCTATCTGACCAGCTCCTTTATTAATTGCTTTTAAATAAAAAACTACTCACTTTTAATAATTTAAAGGGGAAAAGGGTAAATTAAGATATATCAAGTGTCTACCAAATACATAGTTTTAAGTTGTTGTTTTTTTTGAGTTTATAGGATTTTAAGCTTCATTAACCGGAGGCCTCGTCTGTACCTGTGGCCGGTGGAGGCGATGACGATCTCATCCCCGACCTTCCATGTGACTGCCTTCATCAGGGTCAGCGTGGACGAGCCGCTGGTCGCTGTCTGGGCCAGATGTGTCCAGGGGACAGGAACAGGAATACCTGGAGAAACAGGTCGTCAAACAATGAGTCACACCTGAGGAGGCCAGGTGTGGTGTCACTTATAATAACAGCCCTGCAGGATAAAATACTCCTATTACTGTGTCGGCCTACAATTACACGACATGACGGCATGTGGCCACGGTTTTATTTGAGCCAAAACTTTCCGTTCTCTGTTGTTTAGTCTCTGTTATTTCTGGATCTGCGGGAGATGATTGTAATTAAAAGGCTAAATTTGATCAAAATATGTTCCAAGTATTAGAACATGAGGCGGCAGAATTTAGCTGTTTCTGTTTGAGTTGGAGCTTAATTAAATCACTTTTATTGAATCTTATGTCTTCACTAAATCCTAAATATGGATGACTAAAACTAAAAGATGCAGACAAAATGCATTAAAATGTTCAGGGATTAAATACTTTAGAATGAATATTTCAGTTTTAATTTACCCCTGACTCATCATTTTATTCCCTTTTTAGTTATTTTAAGTGCGTACTTTTAAAATGTATTAATTTATGTATTTATCACTGTATTCACGCCTATATTATTTTCCCTTTGTGTTTATTTCCCCGTATTTATTGTGCAGCTTTTTGAAAAGAAATGAAGCTTTTTAATGCATCTAAGAAGAAGATTTTAAAGGAATCGTGCAGGTTTTGGATACTCTGCACATTCAGAAGCTAAAGCTAGGAGACACCTTAACTTAACATAAGAAAAACATTAAAATACCTTCGAACAAAGCCAGACGAGCTGTTTTCCCTAAGGTTTCCAGCCATGTGAGAAGCTAAGCTAACCTTGTGTGCACAGATGTATTTGCGTGTGTTTGTACCGTGGAGGTCCAGTATTCCCTCTCTGACAGCAAGCGTCTTGGTTCCGTAAACAGGAAGTTCAGGTGAGCGCAGGTGTCCGTGAAGCGTGATTATGGCCTTGTGCTGGAATGGCGCCCCCTCCTGGCCGATCTGGAGCCGCCCGCCGTCCGTGATCAGGATGTTTTCAGCCTGCAGCTCGATGTCCGCCTCATCAAACACCAACGTCCCACCTGAGCACAAAGAAACAGCAGATGACGGAGCGAACGTTAGAAAAGGAAATATGAACACTTAAAAATCTATAAATTTAAATGTATTAATGCTTGTGCTGTATTTTTATTAAAGCACGATGTGTGAATGGCGTCTGCACCTTGAATGAGGAGCATTTTGAGCACAGGGGTGCTGGTGTCGAGCAGGATGGTCTGGCCTTCGGTGATGACGGCAAATGAGCCCTTCTCAGGTGGAGACAGGCCTCCCCACGTGAACCTGGACGACCACACGTCGATGTACAAGAAGTCGGCATTATCCTGCACGAAGTCGCAACAATAAAAACAAAAATTAGAATTGAATCTGATAACAATAATAATAATAATGATTTATCGCAGGACCCCTAAACTGATGGAGAGATTGAGCAGGGACCCTCTAAAGCCTAGTGCTATTTATGAAGATATATTATTATTATTATCATTTTGCTTTAAATAGTTGGCTGATGGGAGCAAAGTGCACTGTGTTATCTTCCGCTTCTCTTCTGCTAATTGTGCAACGTGCATCTGGGATTTTACCTGGGGACTGAATAGGCTCTCGGCCAATTGCGGTGAACCTCAGCGTGTAATATGTGTATTTAAAGAAATAATGTGTATTTAAAGAAATTTAAAATTGTGTGGGGGAATATATATATAAAAAATATCTAATCAACCAAAGATTTTGCCACTAAACGAAACAAGAACACGCCTCCTTCTCCTCTCGTACCATCTTGGCGATGCCTCGGTCTCCGATGCTGACTCTGACTTTGGTTTCCTGAGACTTTCTCTGAGAGTTCGTCACACAGACGATGTGCGTGTTGTTGGCCGACTGGACGTCACACACAGACCCAGCGATCGTCACGTTGACTTCGTTCATGTTAGTGCTGTAACACAGGAGGGAATGAGTGGACAGATTAATAACCGATGTCTGACACGTCTATTAAATGTGTATATGAAATAATGCATGAACCATTATCTGAGGTATATTATAATGCACAATTTAGAACTTGTTATTAAACTTATTGCATGTGAGGCAGGGCCTCACTTTAGTATCTGATCTGGTTGCATTTATTTTGCATAAAGAAATGTCATATTTCCATATTATAATGTAACTATGGTTAGTTGTGTTTTTATTTTGTATGTAAAACTGCATGCAGGAGTTTCCTCCTTCTTCTTCTCCTCCACTCAAATTTTTATTTTGTTTTATTTTTTTTTATATTTGGAATCGCGATCTGCATAACGTCACAGAAAGACTTCCCATGACAGAGTCACACATGTGTAACCTGAGCGTTTAGTTCCTGAGCAGTGCTCCATAATATGGGTGCGTCCCTGTTGTTGTGTCATCGGTTTACAGCACCCTCTCCTCCTTTACTGCACCTGAAACCGGAGCCGGTGATCGTGAGCCGGGTGCCTCCGGCCGTGCCCCCCCGCCGTGGAGACACCTCCGAGACGACGGGAGTCAGCAGAGACCTGTAGGTGAAGCCGCTCGACACGTTGACGGCGTCGGACGGGTTGATGACGGCGACGGCGCAGCTCACCTCCGCCTGCGTTCCTGAGAGCAGACGGGACGAGACGGACACAGTCAATACGGGGCCGAAGGAGTCGAGATGTTTGAGATGAAAGCAGTCTCATCATCCGTGACAGGTCATTGTCTACACCTGACGCGCTTGTTACGACATTCCCCCGTAGACACGGTCTGTCTGCGTCGGGGCGCTTAGAGTTCAGCACAGACGCAGGACTTGTTTGTCAGAATGAGCGGAGAACCAAAAATATCAGAAACCAGCAGGAACACATTCTTTCTGTGGGAAAACTCGTCAAAGACGGTGAAGAGATAATGAGCCCCTTTCATGTTTGAGAGGGTTAATGAGGCACAGCTGAAGAGTCACAACTAGTTTGTTAATGTAACAAAAGTTAAATCTACACATTGTTAGTGTCCTACTAAATAAACGGGGTCCAGAGGAGCCAACGTAGACCCCGTGATGAGATCACACCTTTAATTAAAGTCACGTTTAGCTTCAAGAGTTGAAGTTTAATAGAAGTTTAATAGATTTTTATTACTGTTTCAATAAGAAAGAACTTGACCGTCTCCAAGTCCAACCAAGTCCTCAGATCTTGTGCAGTCATATCTGGTTAACGGCTACTACCCACACATTTTAAGACCAGAGGTGATAGTTTTTTTTTATTCTGTAGCCTCCAGACTGTGGAAAAGCACTTAAACACTCTTTTTTTTTTAAACAGGTCTTCAGTACATTGTAACCTTATGGCTTTTTTAAATCTGGGTTTCAATCTTCTTATGTTTTTTTTTTTGTCTTTGTGTCTGTTTTTTATTGCTGTGTCTGAAAATGTCCCCAATTTTAGCTTTTTATGAATGAGGAAAAAAAAAGTTGCGCACAGACTACAGTTACGGTAGCCGGTGGCGCTACTATTGACATTACAGTAAATATGTCAAAATAACTGAAGCCGTTATTGTCCCTGTTTCTTCATTTCAACTCTGTAACATTTATTTATTTTTTCTTTAATTTTTTTATCTTTTCCACAATCATTATATTATAATATTTACTCATTCCTCTCTCAACCAGTAGAAAATGCTTTGAACACTTGATACCATGATATACATTTTTGGTCGTACCACCCAGCCCTGTCTTGATCCCTCTCATCCCATCCTCTACCTTTCCCTCCCCCTAACCTGGTCAAAATAAACTTATGGTGTAATTCCACCTTGACGGTATGTGACCTGAAAAATTCAGACAAGTTTCACACAGACAAACTAAAATGTTAATCATAAATCTTTGCCGGTCTCTTCTCTCCTGGATTTTGACTAAAAGACTAAGACACTTTTAAGGACCTCCCGTACCGTTGTTGGGCGGAGACTCGCAGTACAGACGGCTCGACGTCGACATCTCTCTGTTCACCTCACACTCCTCGCCACAGATCAGCACGGTGGAGTTATGAGGGTCGAACCCGGAGCCCTGGACGGAGAGCAGAGCACCGCCACCAAAACTACCTGAGGAGGAGGACAGAGAACTCAAGTTATAATACTAAAAAAAAAAAAAAAAAAAAAAGCGTGTGGAGGATTAAATCAAAGACAAAACAGAATATGAGAATAAAAAGTGGGACCTAAAAAACAATATGCACATGCAAACCTGATATTATATGAAATGTGCACATACTTCATTGCAATAGATGCACCTGCTGCAACATGAATACAGTTTGTTTGTCTGTGCTCACCCTCGCTGGGCTGCACGCCGCTGAGACTCAGCTCGTAGGTGAACACGACGTCGGACCGGGCGCGGCCTTTGTCCCTGTGGTGCAGCGTGACCGGGTAGGTTCCCCCCGGGTTGTTCCCCGCGGTGCACGTGACCCGCGTGTCAGAGGCCGCGGACACGTTGCAGGGGACGTTGTTAATGGTGACGGACACGAGGTGAGAGTGGTTCCCGAACCCTGAACCTGTCAGGGTGAGGACGGAGCCACTCGGCCCTGTGGGAAAAGAACATCGACCGATTGACACATGAGTGATGGGTGACGTTTCAGACCCTGAAGGGTTAAATAAAGGAGTTTCTAACAGAAATAAAGCAACATAATTCTTTGTTTTTCTTCTGATTGAAATTTTTTCATATTACTTTACTTTTTTGCATCGACTCCTTTTACAAATTTTTTACATAAAAAGTAGCTTATTGTATTATTTTATGCAGCTACAGCCTCCTAGCATGATATTTCCTTTTTTCTTACTGTGTCGCTATGACTACAGGATTTAGACCAGGGGGCCACATAAACCCCCCAAAAATTTCTAATTTAAGAAAAAGAACTGAAATTTCTTGTGTTACGTCCGCAACACTCTCTAAAACTCTGAAAAAATGCAGTTAATGTTTTCAGTGTAGATTTTTCACTTTGCAAACTAATCCCCTAGTGGGACCACAGAGGTACTGCACGGGGAGGGGGTCGCAAAATCTTTGGTTGATTAGACATTCTTTATATATATTTTTTTTTATTTTCCCCCAACAATTTTTCCTTCACAAATGTATATTTCTTTAAATACATATTAAGATAAGATAATACTTTATTAATCCCCATTGGGGAAATTCAAAACAAAGATTAGTGATTCATTGTCCTGAGCTACTTTTAGATTTGTCTTTATCTGTCAATAGACCAGATATAAATATGTTTATGTTTATAGCTGTCGAACAGCCTGCCTACTGTTGCACATGTTTGCACATTATTTGCAAAGCTTAATACTGAATGCAACATGATAATGATAATGTATATTTATAAATAGCACTAGGACGAGTTTAATATAGAACATATGTACCAGGTAGGGTGTTCCTACTTAATCTCCTCCTGAAAAAGAGCCCTGATTTAGACTACAGTCATAATTACCAGTAGCGGGGCTGATGGAGCTGACGACAGGAGTGTGTGCTGCGGAGTAGGTGAAGTTGAGGGGAGGGTACTCCACGGAGAAGACCCTGATGATGGCGGCCACCATCCCCTCGCTGTGACGAGGCGTCAGGCAGCGGAGGAGACCCGGCGTCACCTCCTGAATCTCACAGGGGCCGCCGCCGACCGTCACGCTCGTGTTCCCCGGGGCGAAGCCGTTTCCCACGAAGACGAGCGGGGTCCCTCCGGACAGGCTGCCCACGTCGGGGCTGAGGGAGGCTTGGGCTCGGCTGTTCAGGGTGACGAGACCGGACGCGAGGCCCTTGCTCCTCACGATCACTTTGATCGGGTGGTCGCCTGCGGGCAACGCGACGACTCTCACCGTGACGCTGCCGTCCGCGACGTCGGTCACCTCTAGCTCTGCGGCGCCGGCGAAAACGGCCACATCGTCCAGGCGGCTGCCAAACCCTGAGCCAGAGACGTTCACCAGGGTGAGATCGTCAATGCTGTCGGGGGAGATGCCGGTGACTGTGGGAATGATGGAGGCGGAGTACACGAAGGAGCAGTTTGAATGGCAGGAGCTCTGGATGTGGCCCATGTGGAAGGCGACGTCGCCGGTGTGCGGCTCAGAGGGAGAAGTGTCGCAGGTGATGCAGGTGTAGTTGACCGAGAGCACGTGGCAGGGCTCCCCGGCCACAGTCACTGTTCCCTCAGAGAAACCGGAGCCGTGGACCAGGAGCCTGGTGTGGCCGGTGGTGCTGCCGATGGGCGGCGACAGCGAGTCGACCACGGGCAGGACCACGAAGCGGCGGGCGAACTCGTCCTGGATGGAGATGATGGCGCTGCCCAGGTTTTTGACGCTGACGGCCACGGGGAGAGCGACGCCGATGGGAAGCACGGCGCCGGGGTGGAGCTGACATCTGATCTCAGAGTGAGAGCTGTTGATCACCTGACAGGGCTGATCGCCCACCGTCACCTACGGGACGCCACAAGACACAGCGTGAGACTCACATTTAGAAAACGTTGCAAATAAAAATCTTTTTAAGCTTTCAAGCATGCTTAACAACTGTGTTCTTGTGGTGCAGATGCAGAAAATGTCCAATTACACCTCAGAAAGTTGTGCTCTTTCATTATTTACCTTAACGTTGTGCTACTTTTCTCAATAAAATTAGAATCATCACCCAAATTTTCTTGGAATTTTATGAAATACACACAATCAATCTATTTCTTTTTCACAAAAAAGTGTATTCCATGTCTCAAACCTTTGAGACGTAGCTTTCTTTCTTTGTTTTAAGAGGATTCTGTGAGATCCACCATTATCCTCTTTTGTGCAGACTTGTGAAAGGATTATGTCAACTTTATAAAAGATACAAGATGTCATATCTTACAGAATCCTTTCTCTTTTCAGCTGCAAGAATATAACAATCTCATATAACACTCAGTACGTTTGCACGTGAAAAAACAAATTACTTCCCTAATCCGACTTTAACTGGACGACTTAAATTCATGTAAACACGTTTCTCCTTATCTGATTAAGACACCCAGATAATGCGATTGGAAATCGATTTTCTCCGGCATGTATACGCTTAATCAGACTTTTAACTAGACTAGTCGCAGAAGAAGAAGCTAAACAGAACCGGTGGAAGAATCATCTGAGGGATTGCACCTTCTTATCTACACCAGAACTAGCGGCACATTATGTACTAGATTAAAAAACCTGAACTATTATCCATCAGGTTGTTGTTTGAAATTCTGATCTGACACATGAACGACTCGTTAATAATATGATGTAATAGATCAACCGTATTAACGATATTAACGTACTGACAAGACACATATCGCCACCTAGTGTGGAGGAGGACAACATGTTCCCGTCAGTTATTGATTTTCTCTGTTGCATGTAAACTGGGACAAGGACCAGATTCAGAAAGTCTTTTTCTTTTACGGGGGAAATCATCTTCTTGAATAATGTTTTAATTCATGAAACTGTGTGAACCTCGTTAGCGCAGGCGACGTCGCTGAAGCCTTGGCCCTGGATGAGGATCACTTGGTGGTATGAGCCCTGGTTGGGGGAGATGGAGTGGACCGTGGTGGTGGAACAGGCGGAGGTGGTGAAGGAAAGGCCGTCTGAAGTCTCGTTGGTCTGCTGGCACCGTGACGAGGCGACGCACTGCTGTGCTTCTCTGGAGACACGGCGCGGACCTGCACATGGGACAGTCCAACCCACTCATCAATATCATTATTACTATTATTTATTCTGACTTCAGTCTCTGTTTGATGTGTTTGACAAAGCCTCCGAGTCTCCACCTCTTCACATTTACCTCCTGCCACTAGTCTGGCCTCAACGCCTCCCACTCTGACGAGGACCCGGCTGCTCTTCTCCTCCCGACTCTTGACCTTCACCACTCCCTGCAGCTTCCGGGCGTTGACGTCGTCTATGTAGCCGCTGCTGTAGTAGAACTCGCCGGGAACGGTGAAACGGTAGCTGAAAAACCCTGAGAGGGAGAGAGAGGGAGAGAGGAAACGTGTGACACAGCAGCACATTCCTCGTACGTCACATCGCTGAGCACTGAAAGTAAACCTGTATGTTTGGTCCATATGTTTTTATCATTCAAATGCAGACAAAGTAAATCCTGAATAGACAGATCTGCACAAACAATACGATGAACAAAGACTACAAGCAATGCATATTTATGTATTTTGGGAACCTACATCAGAACAAAAGATTGTTTCATCCAGATAATCTAATTAAACTGTCTATTCCACCTGTATATGACTGTTTGTCTTTGCCTTCTTATGCTTATTAATAAAAAGAAAATGTATCCAAAGTGAGATTGTAAAGAGTTGCAGTTGTGTTGCACTAAACGAGGACCACGATGCAATACAAGAAACTGTGTGTCCTGGCCTATATGACATATTCACTCTCATATAACAGTGTAAACACCCTTTCCCTTGGAAATGAGGGATTTTGTTCTCATGCTATCATTTTTATTTGACTAATTCAAGGTAAATGCAGACAGACTGAGGTCACAGAGAGACTTTTTTATTGCGCCATGAATAGGATCAACAGGAACCACGATGCAAAGCAGGAGAGCGTGAGAGCTGCAACCGCGGCTTTAACATTTCTACTTTCTCACCTCACTTTTAAAAACTAGAACAGAACAAAAGGTTTTCACGTGTGTTTATCACCCTACAGGTAATTCTATTAACTTATGTCTTTTTTTTTCCAAGAACATAAAAACAGGTGATTTTGTCTCTACTGACCTTGGTCCAGATCTTAAAAAAGTACATTCTTTTTCAACTTTGATGGAAACAGAGACATCTTCTCCATAACATAAACCTCATGGATGATTTCTATCCATTCCTCAGTGGTGGGTGGTTCTACTTTCAACCATTTCCTTGAGACAGATTTCTTACTTATCTTGCATCTTGTCCCTTTATGTCATATTTAGTGTCATTATGCACCTTTCTTTGCCACTTTTATACTTGAGAAATAGATATTATTGCAATAACACCACTTTTATCTCATTAATAAAAAGAAAATATAGGAAATGTGAGATTCTTAAGTGGCAGATATTTTATTGCCAATAATGCAACGCATGAGCAGTATTGCCTTGTGCAAATACTACGTATTTAAAATCATAATACTGTTTTAAACTTTACCACTTCAGAAGGTTTACCCCCTACACTATCACTTTTATCTGATTAATTGAAAGACATAAAAGAAGGAGGAACACGCAAACACAAACCTTTGGCCGTCTTGGTTCCCCCGCTGTTGAGCGGCCCCCCCTCGTACGTGGTGCCACTCGGGCTGGACACGCTGAACACCTGGTACCCGACGCTCTGGAAGGCCGGCGCCTCCCAGCGCCACGTGACCACGTCGCCCACGTACACGGTGAGCGTGGCAGGACTCCACGCGTACCCCTCGCCGTAAGCTGGGGGCACAAAGTTCACACGAGTTCACACACAGAAAACAGAAAACACAAGCAAAAAAAAAACAACACACAGAAGAGAACATGTTATTTAAATAGCTGCAGATCCTCTTGTAAACGTGGCTAATTATGGAAGAACTGGTTCTGAGGTTTTCTTTTCGATACAGTTTCTAGGTGAAGCTTAACATTTGACAGCTCGTTTGCTCGCAGCAGTTTTCTGTAAAATGATCCCACTTCTGTTGTGCTCCATTCACATTTAGTTTGACACCTGCACAAAGGATCGAAACGCAAACCTCCCGCGGTCTGATCCCTGCTTAACGACAATGTGGGTCTTCTCCCTAGAAGTGTGCTGTGTTTTTTTACTGCTTGCGGTGAGGATGTATCAGGGATGTTCTCTTGTCACGGTTTCATGGTTTCACTCATTTTGTTTGACACTTGAGATGAATGAAATGAACTAAACCCGTTAACTTTGCAGAGTTATTATGAAACGACGTAATCAGAAGAACTATTACACAGGATTTAGAGTTTAAATTGTGTTTGGATTTCAGACGTCCATGTTTTGTTTAATTCCATTTCAATTTTAATGCATCTTTAAATTAACAAAGATTAAACATTTACTATTTTTTTTTCTCAGTAGTTAACATTTTTATCATGTTTTATTAGTTCGATTTTTATTTATTTATTTTTCTCATTTTATGCTCTTAGGTCTAAATACTATTTTTAGGGTTTTTAAGGCGTCATTTTTATCCATCCTCACCTACGATACTGTTTCCACTAGGGGTGGGTATTGGCAAGGACTTTGCGATATTATTATGACTTTATTGCAATATTGACACGAGACGTAAACCTACTCAGATCAGATCCCTGGTTGGTGACGACGTGCGTCTTCTCCTCCGACTGCACGATGCACTGCAGTTCGTTCTCCGAGGCGGACGTCACTTCGCACACAGCTCCTCCTGTCAAACCACAAAACACGACTGACACAACTTCTTAGTCACAGTTTTTCACATCCAGCTCAAAAGGCCGGTGTGTTGGTAAAATGCTCAGACCGATCGCGACCGTCGCCACGTGTTTCTCACCAATGGACACTTTGTTGTCCGTCGCGTTGCTGCTGAATCCGGAGCCAGAAACCGTCAGCCTGGTTCCTCCCATCAAGGAGCCGAAGGACGGGGAGACGCTGTGGACCTCCAGGATGTATTCAATGGTCGCGTTCACACCGTTGCTGCAAAACAAAAAAATCACTTATTATTTGAATTTATTATAAAATATATTACCACCAGTAGCATTTTAATATAAATAACCATGAGGGAAAGTTTGACCTGTCAAATATTCAGTCACTAGGCATTTAAAATACACTGCCAACGTATATACTGTATATTATATCATGCTATTACACATCGTGTGTTTCATGCAAAGTGAATGCAAGTCTGGAGAAATCTTGCAGCAACAGGTGTTAATAAACTGCACAGGTTTGATTTAGGGGCGAAGTTTCTGATTTATTATAATTATTCAGAAATAAACATAAATGGTGCAGTTATTGTTTTCATGACTCAAGCAGATGGAGGATTTAGTATGATAAATTAAGATAATCCTTATAAAGAAGTACGTAGATGTTTATATATATGTATATTGGTCATGAGAGAATAAAGATATGTAGAGATAAGCTACTGCACTAATATTCAAGATGTCACGGTTTGAGTTGTGATTGAGTGTGTGTTGTCTAGGATCAGTAGAAAAATATATTTAATAAGATTTATAGAGTTTGAAATCATCAATACGTTCGCCCAGATTCCTCTAAACGTCTCATATGGTTTTATTTAAATACATTTACACATTGTATTATTAATAATTCTAGGAAAAACATGCAAAAAAAGAAATTTAATTATCTAAAAATGATCTTTCTCTATCTGTGCATCAATCAACAGTAACAATATTAATATAATAATAGTAATAATATACAAAAGTAGATGTTTTCTGCATGTTTTCCCATTTTTGATAATTTAAGTCAACTTACCAGGTAACACTTACAGATTCCTTTTTACATTGTTTTATTGTTTAATCATGCAGTAAGTGTTACATTTTCCAGTTCATTCATTTTATTACTTAGATCTTAGTTTGATTTGTATTAGATACGGATCATTGTGCTCAACACGTGCTCTTTGACCCGTGTTGGAGAACAAACGTGAACTCGCTGCCACCACTATTTCACCGTGAAGGCGACCGATGCTTGTGAATGAATGAATTCTCTGGTGAGCGGCTGTACCTGGTCTGTGGGAAGCCGCTGTTCCCGACCTGCACGTCCACCCTGTACACGCCGGGGGGCAGCACGGGGAGGAGACAGGTGACGTTGGTGGGCGTCCACTCCACCGTGACGCACTCCTCCGTTCCCACGAACACGCCGCTGCCGTCGCTCTGGCCTCCGAGGTTCGAACCCTGGACGGTGAGAACCCGACGTCCTGCACGAGAGGACGCGAAGGACTCTGTCATTCAAGTGTCAAGGTAATTGGGAGGTGTCACCAGCCGCGGATGCCTCTGCATTGTTTACTCCCGAGTATAATTACATGAGAAAAGACGCTCGTCCTCTGCTCAGATTCTCGAGGTTTAGTAAGATTAGAGCAGACCTGCACGTCAGCATTACACAACTACAGGGACAAAAATACTGAGCGACAACAAAAGGTTTGCACGCACTCCTCTAAGTCCCTGGTGACGGCGGAGTCACATCGACACCTCAGATAAAACACGGACGTCCACATTTTGTTCCAACCTTAGAGGCAAGTCGAGTTTTTTCGTGATGGGAACATTTAACAGGAGGAACGTCTCCTTTGACTTCTACAAACCGGTTCTGTCACAAAAGCACACAAAAGCCTTGTGTATGTATATATATATATATATATATTTTTTTTTTGATAGAATTCACTCACGACAAATGCTTTTACACAACTAAGAGTTTTTTTGCTTTGTGAGAGAATAATAATACAAGGCTTTGTAAAGAGTAAACAGTGAATCCTATTCTTGTCACAAACAAAGAGATAAAGCCGACTGTCCCTGCTGTCAGCACACAGATAGAGTTACTATTAACCTTTATCAACAAAGTCCAGCTGCCTCATCTTCATTTAAAAGCACCGGAGAGCATCACAATCCAAACCCCTCTGGTGGCACAGTGGTTATTATAGATCCAGTTTTTCCCCCTCTACCATTATACTGAGGGAGGGTTGAAAGTCGAGTTCTGCAGTTTCATTCATGTCACCAAATCAGGTCATTTTACCTATAGAACACGTCTTCTAATAAATAATGGGGTTACTCATCTAATCTAAGCAAAGATATCTCATTTCGTTTTTTTCATCGTCATGTATCTCCACTCTCTGTTTCACAATGGACGGAGCTCCACACCGACGTACACACAAACAAACAGGTGAACACACACTTACAGCCAGACTGTCAGAATAAAGGGAGAGTAGTGGAGCTAATGTGGTGGTTAATATACGGTTCTGATTTACCTTGAATGACGTCACACCTGAGTTATCAGCATCCCAGTTACAGAAGTCGGAAAAACAAGATGGCCGTATCCATGTGTGTTCAATATTTACAATTTTTGAGTGCAAAGTCAAATTTCTTGATATTAACTATTATTATTTCTATAATTTTAAACTTATTTAGGCTATTTAAGTTCCACAAATTGTAAATCGAACTTGAACCAACTCATGAGTTTTTTACTAGACTTGTTACTTGTTTACAGTGAAACCACACGAGGTAGAAGTTTTAACTGTTTAATTTAAATGTAGAAAATACATAAATATATATTAATCACAGTTTGCCACGATGGTGTTTGGCTCTGTTTTAGTTTTACCAGGCTATTATTTTTTAGCCGTTGTTAGCATGACATAGGCTTGTAGTTCCCATATAACACATGAAAAACTTAAATTACACCATACCAGCATTTCAACGTATGTATGTGGAAAAATACTGTCTGTATAACTGATTTAATGAAAGAAAAACTAATCAGAAGTGCTTATAAAGGGAATATTACAGGAACTTCTGATTACTGTTTACACACGGGGCGGCCATCTTGGAAACTCAACTAGAAGGTAGTGAGGATTCTAGGATTTTCTGAGTAAAAAATCCGACTTCCAGTTCCAGTTTAAAATTCCAACTTGTGAGTACAAATAAAACGCACCATAAAACCTAGTAGTCAATGAGCTAACTATGGGACTAAGTTATCATGCTAAGGTTGTGTTAAACATGCTGCTGTTATTTGGCTGACAGACTCTTTCAGTGTGTCTATGTGTTAGTGTGTACATGTGTGTTAACCGACTGATGTTGACATCTATATTTTAGTTTAGTTTTCTGTTTGTGCTACAGTAGGCTAACCAATTAGGATTAGCCTATTGTCTGCTAAGTGCTAACTTGTTCAGCTATTGCAATGCAGTCTGGGATTTGTAGTACTTGTAGTATCAAAGGTCGCTGCATTTATAGAGTGATGTCTCTCTTCTTACCGGTCACGGTGGTAGTCTGGGGGCTCAGGCCTGAGATCTGGGGTGTAAGGTTATTGTCGTAGGTGAAGGAGCTTCCGGCCGTTTTACTCATGTTTCCCATCATCACTGTGACGGCCTCAGATCCTGCAGCTCCCTGAAACAAGTAATACATAAAACGATTCATAAATAGGTCATTAAAAAAAAGAATAAGCAATAACCACTAAGTGAAGCTACAGCCTTAAGGTTGTTACATACATACATACAAGAACTCACTCCTAGGGCTGCAAGAACAAGAACCAAGTTCTTCTGGGAGCTCAAAGAGTGGCCACTAGCATTTACGCTTTTCAGCATTTCACACTTCAAGGAGATTTAACTTCAATATCTCTGATTAATGAACATAATTGTTTCTAGTAGATGTGTTTTGTTCCTTGCTCTTTTTTCAGGTGTTAAAGAAGGCAGGAAACTAATTTTCATCTTCAGCACTTACTGCTGGTGTTCTGCATTTCAGCTCCGTGTCGGTGGCTTGGACCACGGTACACTCCTCGTTGCCGACGGTAACCGTGGCGTTGGGGCCGAAGCCGAAGCCTCTCACTGTCAGCAAGGTGCCTCCTGAGGATAAATAAAAAAAAAAATTAAAAATGGCCGTTAAACTTTCTCATAAAGTTAATACGTTTGAAATGCAGACATCTAGTGTCATACATGCAGCAACAAGGCTGACATTCGATACTTTGCTCTGCACTGTAAGAAAATAAATGAAAACATGAGGATAGATTGTTTTTTATTTGTCTTACCTGCGGTGCTTCCAGACAGCGGTGAGAACGAGGAGACGATGAGCTGGTAGGTGAAGAGGAGGACGTCGCCGCCAGCGAAGCGCGAGTCTCCCAGAGACGGGAAGCTGACGGACACCGGGTACGTACCAGCACTGGCGCTGCTCAGTTTGCAAACCTGAGAGGTAGCTAAAATACAGGAAATCTGGTTTAATCTCGTGATCACAATTATGTTATTTTAGCAACAAACTAGATGCAAATGTTCACATCCCAAAAAAAATAAAAGAGTTTTATGTACCTGTGATGGTTTCAACATGGCACCGGGCTTCTCCCACCAGGATGGAAGCATTTTCATTGCTGAAGCCGGTTCCAGTTATAGTCAGGAGAGTTCCCAGACCGTTAGATCCTGAGGAGGTCGAGGATGTGTTTTATTATAGTCCAACATGATCATAATCTCTCATTCGAGATGTGTTCAAATAAGACTTTTTATAGTGTAGTGTAGCTGGTGTTGAATGACTGACTCTGCTGATTTAGAAGAACAAAATGCTAGTTGCCGCTGTGTCTTTTTTGTCAGTCGGGTTAATTTATGTTTCTACTTCCTGCTTCACTTTTTACAAAATGATTCATGGGCTTCGTAAGTATAGCTCAAAATCAAGCTAAAATGTCTTGCATAAAAAACAGGTTGTTATGTGTATGCATTATAATGAGCTCATAACTGAAGTTAACATGTTTGTCCAAATGAAAGTAAATAAAGTCGTCCCAATAATACATGAATTTTCAACACATATTTCTACCTTAACTCAACATAGAGGTGTATTCAGTTTAAAATTTAGTTTAAAACTAAAAAATTATTCATACTTAGACAATAAATTAAAATTAACAAGTGGCTTCAAAAGACATTTTATGTGAAGGTAATTTTAGGAAGTTGTTTTAAAATACTTGATTAAATTTTAAATTCAAGCTAACATTTGCAAATGTAATTTAACTGTTATTGAACTGTGCTGTAATATAAAGTAAACAGAGATGTGTTTTTTTCCTCTATGTAACGTTAGCTTATGGAGCTAACACCAGTTAGCTGTTAGCTTACACCATTAGCCAGGGGTTTTTGTTGTAAGTTAGACATGCACTGATAAAAATATGTTGCACCATGTACTACTCTAAAAGTAAGGCGACTTTTTGCATCATTTTTGCACTGTATTTTTTTTTTTTTTTTTTAATCAGTGAAGGGTCTGTGTCGTCCCTGTAGCTGCTGCTTCAAACTGACGCAGAAGCAGAAACCGATGTTGAATGAACCTCAGAGGTTTTAGTAGCGCACCTTGAGACGGGCTGATTCCAGTGACCACTGGAGTTTTCTCCTCCACCCACTCAAAGTCACAGTTACCGGAACAGCTGGAGGGGATGCCGTTAATGAAAACCTCCACCTGTGAACAGCACCGCAAAAAGGGTTAGGACTACACAAAATCATGGTCAGTCAGTCAGTCAGTCAGTCAGTGAATCCTGTATCCTGCAGCCACAAAATACACAAATACAACAGATAAAAATAGGACTCGCTCTGCAGGATTTAGTGGAAGTGATCAGCAGTGGCTCCAGCCGGCTCTCACGCACTGGTGCAGCTGAAACTTGAAACCGTGAACGCTGGAAGCTTTTTGAGTTGTACCTGTGGTTTGTTTTTCACGTAGCGGAAGAAATCGCCCGACAGCTTCTGGTACAGCAGTCCTCCCTTTGTGGCCTCACGGGCTGAAACGACGGCGTTGTCGCCCACGACTGACGAGTAGTCGACCTGCAATGAAAAGAAAGGAGGTTTAGCTGACATTTATTCAAAAAGTAATAAAAAAAAGTTTTATTAATGTATGTATGCTGTATGTTTGACACCCCTGCAATAAAAAGGCTGCTGTTTCCTTTATTCCAGGACAAACTTTAATAAGAGTAGCATAAAGACAAACAGAGATGACTGAGGAGGTAGCTATAGGTAGGAACGTACGCTTAACTTCTCCAAATAAAGAATAAAACCCCAGATTTAAACCTAAATATGAAAGAAATGTGGTAAAAAGTTTTAAAAAAAAGATTAATTATAAATGCAATGAATCGACCATAATGCAACACAAATAGGATTATGACACACAAGTCTTTCCTTCTACGTTTAAATTTGTACTTACTTGTAGCACAAAGAGAACTAAGATTCGGAAGTGGTGCCGAGCCTCAACCACTAATAACCTGTGAGTTCAATCTGCTAGCGCTTCCTCCGACCTCACCACTGTCACACCGTGGTGAGGGCGTCTTGTCTTGGGGTTGTTTTGTCCTGTCATTTCCTGTTTTATTTTGAAAAGTAATTCTCCTCTCGTTTCAGGTCACTTGCCCTTCCTCATGTGTCACCAGTCTGATTGTCTTCCCTGATTCCTGATTGTGTCCACCTGTCCCCTATTTCCCTCCATGTGTTTAAGTAGTCTGTGTTCCCCTTGTCTCGTGCCAGAGTGTTATCGTCCTCAACCTGTTCCCGTGCCTTGTTTCATGTCTTCAACCAGAGAAGTTTTCAAGTAAGCCTGTGAATCCTCTCGAAGAGAGAGTTTTTGTTTGTTAAGTCTTTTCTTAGTTTAGATCCTTAGTCCTGAGGTTTTCCTCCATTCGGAGTGTTTTGTGTTTTTTTTTTATTTGTTTCTTTGATTTGAGTTTTCCTCCTTCTGGAGAGTTTTTCGTTTTCAGTAGTCAGATTAGCGTCTAGGTTTTTTGTAGCCATTTGTTTGTCCCTCTGTGAGGGATCTCTGGAGAATCCAAATAAAGCCTTTTGTCATCTCTGCATTCAGAGGCCTGCTTTGAGTCTCGGCCTGACAACCGCTCCCATTAATCAATCCCTCACCACATCTAGACAACATGTCCTCCTCCTCCCATCCTTTCCATTGAACCCGTGAAGTGCCACCCCGTCCCCGGTGAAACCAAAGGAAACTGACTCAGACCTGGATCAGAGGCTGGTCTCCGGGCTTTGTGACCCACTCCACTCTCCACTTGGGGCGTCTGCAGGTTCCCCGCTGCGACACCGTGACTTTGCCCATCCCTTCGATTCCCTCCAGAGCGTACTTCAGGTCCTCCTCGCTGATGTCCACGGACAGACCTGAGAAAAGATCCTCATGTAAGACTCAACTCAACTTGTGTGTGTGTTTTTTCGTTCTGAATCTGTCTCTTAAAATGTAACCTAACGTTTTCTCTTCTTTCCTCTTGGTAAAAACATATAATGGGTAACAGACAGACCTGAAGCAATGCTCGGACATGATGAAATAATAAAATAAAAAGGGTCGCACTAAATTAAGGATTACTGCCTCATTTTGTGGGTTGTTGTTGTTATAGTTCTGTTTTTTTTTTTTATTTTTTTATTTTTAAATTATTTATTATTTGTTTTAATCAAACCCTCCTTTGAGAATGAACACGTTAATGATTGATTTAAAGATTTAATCCATCTAAACAGGTGAATAGTTCAGCAACTTCTCAACTTTGCGGCCTAACGTTTGTGCAGACTTTGAATTATAACACATCTTTCATAATTCTTAAGAGACAAGAGGCAGAAAAAAATCATCAAATCAAACAAAAGTATCAAAAAATGAAAACTCACACCTAAATCACAGATATGTTTGACACTAGATTAATATTATCAGCGGACCTCTGTGTTACAATAGTTATGGTATGTAATTTGTGGTTTAACATTTACTTTACAAATTACGGACATGGATGATTCGCACAGGATGATGATCATAGACGACCTCTGTGATTATTGCAAATTACTGGAGGTCCCCTGATAAAACTAGTCTCATGTGAATGGGCTAATATCGACTTTTGCGTTTCACTTGTCAGTTTTAATATATTTTCAAGGTTTCTGTTTGTCAATATACCCAAGGAATCTGTACCTATGACCTCAAATTAGAGATAGCGCTGCCCAAGTTGCTACTCAAACTCTTTCTTTGTCTTGACTAAGTTTTCACACTAGGCCTTAGCAACCGTCCAAACACGGCCATTTATGTAATAACGATGCAGGAACACAAGTCGGGTGGTCAGCCATGCGCTACATAACCTTTCGTGTGATGCTATCAGCGCGGGACGATGTCACCATGCAAAATACTACTCGTGTCTGTCTACCTTCAGCCCGGCCTCCGTAAATCTCCACGTCAAAGGTGCCGTTGAGGGGAGGGGTGGCTCTGTGGGGGCGGGCGACGGTGACGGTGGCTGCTCCCTCCCTGAACTCGGCGCCGTCCTCGCTCTCGTTGGACGCCTTTTGAAGGGACAATTCGCAGAGGGTGTCACTTATAAAAGACCCAAAAGGATTTAAAAACAGCTTTTAAATGAAAACCTTTTCATTAGATAATTTGCTAAATTTATTCTACACTTATGGCTGTACTGGTCTAAAGATGAAACATAAGCATCATATACATTAAACTTGACTGCAGATATATTATATGTACTGCAAAATAATGCAGAGACACAACTGATGCCCGAAGTTTCAGATTTAATCAACTAACCAATGGTACAACGGACATTAAACATAGTCTCCATGCCTGTCTGCCGCTGCTTTTACAACAATCTGTTAGGCAAATGACGGCAGCGTGTCCGGACACGAGAGGCGTGCTCTGCGCTGTAAGTTGTGTCATACGGATGTTTCCTATGTTTTTATGAGTCACGCTGCTGAGACACGGCTGAGAGAGCTCAGGTTTGATTTCTCTCCCCAGACTTTTATTTCCCAGACTGTTATTTCCCAACACACATATACACACTGTCATTTCCCAACACACACAAAGGCAACGCAGGCAGATTAGTATTGTTCGTTCAACGTACATTTTCTACACTTGGAATGGACCAAGTAAATCATTTTCTGCTTTATCTATCTATCTATTAGGGGGAAGGCAAAGGAGGAAAAAAAAGTATCTGTATTCGACAAAAATTTGGTGTTAAAAATACATTTTTTTTGGTCACACTTCTAATTTAGGATATGTGAGTCTTAAAATATGTATTTTTTAATGAGTTTTTAATCAATCATAATGATAATTCTGGATGTCGCCAATCGCTCTTTGATATTTACCTGTTTTTGGGTTATTCTAACTGTTATTGGTTGTTTTTTTTTACTTTACTGACCAATCAACATGGTTTTTGGTCTTTTTTTTTGTCTTTTTGTGCTGTTCTTATTTTGTTTTTTTTCTGGACTTTTTGTTTTTGTCTGTGTCGTTGGCTGTGGAGTTCGGCGGATTTGCCTTTGTGTCCAGTGGTGTACTCCAGAGATCAGCTGCTAGCTAAAAATTAGACAAAAGTCTGAATTACCAAGCTAATCTATCTGCTTCACCAACACTCCACCCATTTATTGTGCTCTGGAGCTCTGAACAACAAAGGAAAATGTCTGTTGAGCTGGAGCATGTAGGTGAAATCCGTCATCTTCATTATGATCTTATGACACTCTGCACAAACATATGAATGAATTACCTGAAGGAAGGCGACATTTATGAGTGGGAACCCGATCCCGCACTCGACGGGCGTGGCTCTGATCTCGTAGCTGATCTGCGACACGGTCGAAGCGTCTTTGCTGACGGCGATCGACTCGAAGGACAGACCGGCGCTCTCGAAAGGAGGGGGCCTCCTTTTGTGGAGAACGGCTGCGAGAAAGTAAAAATAAGTCGCTCGAATATTCATGATAAAACACGTGCACTGTGACTTTTTAATACGTAGAAAGGTTTTGAGACGCTCTGATGTCAGTGGCTGATTGCACTCTGTACCGTTGTCGTCATTAGTGGTGGGTCTCTTTCCGATGTGAACGGCATCCACGTAGAAATCCTCATCAGCGACGTCTTTGTAGAGGTAAAACTCCAGCAGGCTGTATCTGCTCCCGACGTAATCCGTCTGCAGAAGACTCTCCATGTCCAAACATTTGTAACTCCACCTGTAGAAAGAAATAACAACACTTAACGTGGTGCAGGTTTAACCTCCTCAGACCAAAGTATTTGTTATGTGAAAATCAGATCTTTAGGTACTTGGGATTAGTAGGATCTAAGAAGTATAAAAAAATCATCATCAAAATACAACAATGTTTATTCTAATGCAAAAGCAGAATTGGATTAAATTCCAACGTCCTCAAACGTGTACTTGTAAAATTTGCATCAAATCAAACTAGAAAAGTATAAATAAACAAGTGTATTGACCCTTCGCTACCAGAACATGGCAGACAAAAGTGTCCCCATACGAGGACACAGGGTCTCTGTGATGGATAAACCTAAATATTTTGAGGGGTTTTACTGACATGGGGCCTTTAGCGAAGACAGTGTTGATCTTTGCCGTCTGTGTCAAGGTTTGGCCCTGGGTGTTGCGGTAAGTGAACTTCATTCCAACTTCGTTCCTCAGCGCTCCCTTGTACGCAAAGCACAGCTGGAAAAAAAAAAAAAGATAAAGACCAACCAGGTTCATTTCTTATGAATCATCTTCCAGTAAAAATCAGAGAGAACATAATCCACAGCAATGAATGCAGAGCTGGGGTTTTACCACAGGGTGCTGGTCCAGGGAAACAGGTCCGTAGGTGCCTCCGGACGCTTTGGTGAAGCTTTCCATGAAAAGAATCTCCGCGTTCTTCAGCGACGACGTTCCACAGAAACCAGAGTGACCGACGGGCGTCCCTTTCTTTCCGTTATCAAACTACAGGACATCGGAAAACGGTGAGAATCCAAAAATCACACTCCACAAAAAAAGATCTAAGAAAAGCAGCCACAGATTAAATTTAGATTTTTTTTATTTTTTTAAGCTGACCTGAGAGTTGTCGCCTTCGAAGTCATTGAAGTATTTCACGTCGGTGCCTTCAGTGGTCTGGATCTCTCCGGGACACTCGGCCTTCATCATGTCTTCCAGAGCTTCCTGGACCTGTTCACAGTCACACACAGATTTGACTCAAGACAGAATGATTTCGAGCCATCAAGGTTTATCATACAGTGTTAATACTACGCCAGGGTCTCATAGCGAATAGGAAATATTTTTGCAAGCTTCAAGCTTTGCAAGTTTTATGTTTTAGAGAGAATTGAGGCGAGTCCATTAATTCATTTGAATTTTAATTCAGACATTAAGGGAAATTAATAAGAATTTTCAATGTCAGAAAAAAAGCAGATAAAAAACATAAAAAAATGCCCAAGTAGCCACAAGGACAAAGTGTTTCAAAGGTGAACAAAAAGGGTTTATTTGTTAGTTAGAAGAAATACATAAAACACAATTCAACTTCAGAGTGAACCCAGGTTAATATTCAATTTAATGTTTTGGTGAAACACAGAAGATTCAAAAACTCGTCTCGGCAGCTACTTTGATATTTAATCTCTGTATTTTTTGTGCAGCCTAGTGCGTGGATGGATGTGGATATATGGATGTATTTGTCCATGTGTAAACAATGTTTTTATAAGTATCTGTATCAGCACTTACGTTCCAATGTTTCTAATGTTATAAAATACATGTTACTTTCACCTTCTATGTGTTTTTCTTGTATTTCTTAAACATAAATTTATTGGACTTAGTTTCACAATAGTAAAAAAAAATGATTGGTGTTCAAATTTAAAATTTCCAAGGATTCAATGAGTGCCATATAAACGGTAAAAAAAAAAATTGAAGGTTGTAACACAATGCACGCGACCGCACCATGGACCGTTTTTTGAATCTTTTATATTTCACCAAATTAAATTGGATATTAGAGCTAGAAATCAGTTTTACTGTTTGATGTTGAATAATGAAATAATAATAAGTAGAGCTAGCTAGCAAAGTTAGTTTGAAAGTAAACTGAGGACTATAAATTAGATTCTGGACACGTCTCAAAAGCTTATGTTTAGTATTAATGAATATGAATATTAAATTTTTCGCTAAATGCATTATCTGCTTTACTGCAGTGATTTAAAGACGGATTGAAAGCACCATAATTAAAGGCTTTTATTAAGACATTAGAGCCCCGATATTTTGATAAACTGAGTCATTATTGTTTAGGAGACATGAAAATATGAGGACATGATGACTGAGGTATCGGAGCACAGAGGGAGACAGTTACTAGTCTTTTTACTGACCTCAGACTCGGTTGCGTTGAAGGCGATGGGCTTCGTAGGGATTCCCCCCCACAGCAGAGTGAACGTCTCCATGCTGCCTCTCCCCTTGGTAACCTCGGTAACAGTGATGTTGGTGTCTGCGGCAAAAACCTCGTAGTGAAGAGGTCTGAAGTCACCTGCAAGCAAACGGAACAAAAGAATCAAATTAAATGAATGTTTTAAAAAAAATAAATAAAAAATCTAAAATCAGGTGCTTTCTTACCTCTGTCAGACTTGAACGTGACCGTGTAGTGAGACACTGGACCGTCCTCCTGCTTGGAGACCTGGACCGTGTCGGGTTTGATGGACCACAGGTTGTTCAAGGCCAGTTCCACCACGTCAGCTGAGGCGGAGACGGGAATTGGTCCTAAAGGAGATTGTGAACAAACAATCAAAAGTTACTTTACTACTGAATTCCCTGTTACGGCAAAAAAAAAAAACAGTTTCAGTGTCTTCTTCATTACCAGTCTTGGCGTCTCCGTAGCTGAGGCTGAAGAAGGTGGTCCCACAAAGATGGCTGGCACAGCTGCTGCTGACGCTCACCTTCTGGACCTCATGGATCGCAGAGACGCTATTAGTGGGCCACGCGTCAAAGGTGACCACCTAGGAAAAAGGGTAAAAAAAACAAACAAACAAAAAAAAAAAATCAACTGACAGAAAAGTGATTCAATTACAAGAAAAAAAGAAGAAACTATGAGATCTTTTAACTTTAACAAAGTAGCCACATAACAGTGGCATCGCTGGAAATTAACAGTTTTATATTTTGTTGCATATTGGTGACCTTATAATAATACTGAGTGAAATAATCCCTGTGTCCACACATGAGGACATTTTTTTTTTTCCAAAAACTACTTCCTGTTCAAAGACGATGCTTAGTTTTTATAGTTCTTAGGTCCTACTAATCCCTAATTAAAGATGCATAGCAAACAACAGCTCAGGTCTCAGGAGGTTAAACTTGTTACATACTCGACAAGAAGTGAGAAACTTGTGAAATTTGGTTCTTTTTATAACTCAAATGCCAAACTCCCTTGAAGTTTAAGGGGAGTTGTTCAGATAATCTGGGGTGTTAAGTGTGTAGCATCACAAAGCTGCCGTCCAGCCACCACCACTCTGTACCTGCTCCTCGTCAAACACGTCGTAATCAGCCAGGATGTGCTGGACTTCGTTGACCGCGTCGTTGGTCTGGTCCTCCGTGAAGGAGCTCTCCTCCTGGAACAAGGCCAGGTTGATCCGGGCTGCGCCGCTGTATTCTTGATGCAGGATCTCCAGGTAGTAGCTGAACGAGTTATAAATGTTTTCAGTGTGTGTTTTTTCGTGCATCTGTGGCGTGGCAGGAATGAACGATATGAGGCCACTTACGGTTTCCCTTTCTCCAGAACCATCACCTCCGACTTCTGCGACTCCAGCTTCGTGTAGTCTGAGACGTATTGCGGCTGAAATGCTACTTTGACCTGAATAAAAGAAATGCGTCAGATCTTATCTGTACTTCCGATCATTTAGTTATTTACTATCTGAGCTCCCCCCTTTCACACCTTGTGCTCCGGCCGGCTGGAGTTGCTGAGGTAGAGCTCGCATCGGTCGTCGCAGTTGAGGTAAATATTGAACCTGCCGCTGGCCGGAGGCACAAAGAAGCCCGTGGTCCGCGTGCTGAAATAATCCGCTTCACGTACGAAGTAGTGCTCCATGGAGTCGATCCACTGCGACCAGTATCCAGTTGTGTTCTCGTTGTAGTCCCGGATGTCGGTCAGGTAGCGGGGTTTCGTGTTGTTCCACACCTCAACCTTCAAGCCTCGGCCGCCTACACGCAGCAAAGCAGCCGAACTTAAAACTTATACTTGCTAGCTGTAAATTAGCCCACCAACAGCCTTAGTCAGAATTTACTTCATTTTTTTTAGGGACAATGCACATTAATAAACATCATAATATGATGTGTAAGGTGTTAGCCAAACAGCTTATTATCCCTGAGACAGGTGCAAAGTTTGCAATCAAAGGGTTGTCATTTGGCAAAATCGGACAAAAACATATTCGTTCTCATTACTCCAGAGAAAATTACAGGTTATAACATTATTCTGAGATATGAAGGTGGTGAACAGATGACAAACAAGTTCATAATTATTTGAAAAAAAAAAGTCCACTTCAAATTAATTCATGCGAAGGAAGAGAAAACAGGGTCTTCAATGTTTTTCAGGCCAAACACCCCAAACCTACGTGTTCTATATTAAACTAGTGCTTTTTATAAATATACACTATTATTATTATTTTGCATTAAATATTAAGCTATCCCTTATACCTTTAGTAAAATATGCTGGATTCATGTTTATGTGTGAGTAAAGAAATTGTACTTTTTAAACAAATATATATTTATATATATAAAAAATGTTTAATCAACCAAAGATTCTGGGACCTTCCTGCAGTTCTTCTGCGGACCCCTAGGGGTCGCGGACCCCCTGTTGAAGACGCGTATACAAGGTGATGTTTTTATTCTGGCTCCTATACGTTGCCATATTTACCGCGGCCTTTTAATAGACTAAGGTACACCGATCAGCCACAACATTAAGACCACCAACAGAGGAAGTAAATACCATCTTTGTTCTGCTGGGAAAGTTTTGGACCTGAACATTCATTCTTGTGGATGTTGCTTAGACATGTAGCACCCACCTAGACCAGACCAGGCACCCCCCCACCCCCCCACCCCATAGCAAGGACACACTTCAGGACGCAGCCTGACACAGACGCACATAAACGCTATAAAAGGTGTTGACCTGGCCTCTAAATTTACCAGATCCCAACTGATCGAGCATCTGTGGGACGAGCCATCGGACCCAAAGCACCTCCCCACTAACAACATCCTGTTTCCAGACACCACAGGACACCCCCCATTAAAATCCAGTGTCTGTATCAGGTGATGACATCAGCAACTCTTTGTATGTCGTTCACGAGTTGTGTCACCATCAGATAACAGAGGAGATGGTTCCAGTACAAAGCACATCAAAGTACGGCCACGGAGCGCCGCACGTGACGGGATGAAACCGTCAACAAGACAACGGCTTTGTAGATAAGCTAAGAGACAAATGCTTCAAATTCTTCATACATACATGTCAGTCGTCTTACATGACTCGCTCAGGTAATAACATAGAACAGGAGGAGGAGGAGGAGGAGTCTGTTCTCACCTGGGTAGACGGTCGGGTTGTCGTTGTTGTCCATCTGTTTGTCAGTCTTGCATATAATCCTGTCATCGGCCACGCTCTGGATTTCACAAGGCAGACCTGAAGACAAACGTCACATAGCACAATTAGCACAATTACACAACAGAGTCCAACAGAACAACAACAACGACAACAGTGGAGTTAAAATCAGATTTTGTGTATTGTTGTCATTAATTAATTTATGCTTTTATTCTGCTACATGAAGGAAACATTGTTCTTTTTCTTTATTATATTATTATTATATTATTTCTATTTATTTTTTTAGACCTCAAATCAAATATTGGTTATAAACGACCAAACTGTAGCTTAAATAAGCATTATAAGTTGAAAAAAAAAAAGCTACTCGTATAAAAAAATTTCTGATAATATTTTTATTTATTTATATATTTTTATTGCTGATTCATTGATTTTTTTACAATGAATAATTATTAATTATTTCCTAAGATAAATAATAATAAATACAATCTGCCAATCTTATTTAATGGGAATTATATGAATTCCAGCCTTTAACGTTTACATGTTGATAGTAAAACTCATCACAAAGGTTCAGATCTATTCGTGTGAGAAATACTTTAACGCAGTGACGTCATAGTCCAACACAGCTTCATTATTACGACTAAGATAATAAAAAGGCAGACAGGGGATGGGGTAACCTCTAATCGTGGGGATGCCACTGTTCACGCTCTCGTTAAAGCTCAACGTTGCGTTTAGAAAGAAAAATCCCACTTAGCACGTTTCCTCAGCGACTCATGAGCTCTGACCGAGTCTGTCAGTCTAACCTGCTACGGATGCACAACCAAAATGATGCGTTTGATCTGGTCATTTTATCCTAAGTCATTTATTTAAGTTACAGCTCACACGTTTAATATAACAAGCACCACCACAAAGGAGGAGGCTCCTGTCAAAGTGCTTCCAGGTGGGTTCTTTTAATGCATCTCAGCATTTTGATTTGTCAACTTTTTACAGAAGTTCTGCACCGTTATTTTATTCCCTACTTTAGTCTAGCTTTTCTTTTCCCTGTTTTTTTTTTATTGTTCCTATCATAACTTCCTGATTATAATCACTGTTCTTCAATGTTTGTTTTGTTTTTTGTCTTCACCTTTTTAATGTAAAGCACATGTGTATGAATATGAAATGTGCCAAATAAATAAATAAATAAATCTTCTTTGCCTTGACTACTTTACTAATTAGTGTGTTCATGGCATTAATATCATTTAGTTTTTAATTGAAGTTACTAAACTATTAGTATAAAATGTAGTCAATGAGTCAAGGTCTGCAGAAAGTATGGAATAAAATATAAAGACTTAGGTATTACGTTTTAGATTTAATATTCGGGTGCATAGATAATTAAATATTTAAATGGTAATAATTAAAGAAAATGTGGTGATTTTTTTATATCTCTATATCACATCGACCTGCTCTAATGTCACATAGGAACTAAATGTCCACAGAGCACGAAATGACTCATCGTTTGTCACGGTCTGCTGTGTCTCTAAGCTTCTGAAAGATTGTTTTCTCCTCTCTGTGACAACTGCGCGGTTTCCCTTTGTCTCGAAGTATGCACACATGTCTGCTCTGTTGTGGTGAAAAGGATTATCACCGCTGCGTGACTCCAGGCCCGTGACAATGCCGCAACTTTTTTGTTTGGTGGCAACATTCACCTGTTCGTGCTGAACATCTTGTACCGAGTGAAGAAAACAATGGTAGAGTTGTCACAGTATTGGGAGCTGGTAATTATAGCCGGTGAGATTTTTTAAAAAAAATTTTTACCTCCGACGAGAACGCGCGCCGGTTCGTCGGTTTGGTCGAAGTAGCGCCCGTGCACGGTCACCAGCGTCCCGCCCATGACGCTGCCCTTCGCCGGAGAGACTCCCGTCACCTCTGAGGGACACAAAGAGGAACGAAAACACCAGAATTAAACACAAGGATCAAGAGACTGATTCACTGAGACATTCCTCAGGGGCAGATTTCTTCCTGACGTACCTGCGTACGTCTGGAACATGGAGAGTTTGCCCAAAGATGAAACCCTGTACGCCTTCTTCTCGGTTAAACTCCTGAAGAGAACAGAGAAAAACTTCATCAACCTGAGCTCAAAGGGTTTGACTTTCTCAAACTAGAGAGGAGGATTTTCCAGACGCTGCTTTACCTTCCAAACTCCGAATCGAGAATGTAGCTCAGGTTGTGATGACCTGTTGGAGACACAGTCGTTAAAAGCACAGCTTGGGCGCTTTAATGGTTAATTAACGTGTCATTTAACCCAGCTCACCAACATACGTCCCCGTCATTTTGCACGTCATGTATCCCCAGTGAGAACTTTCAGAATCCAGTCGCAGGTTGTACCTTCAGGAAACATTTGACTTGAGTTTTAACACCGTGCAACGTACCAGATATTTTTGTGATTTGAGGATTTCTCTGCATCGATTCTGGCACAAACTATGAGGGACTTACAGCTCGTCTGAATTCGGCTTCAGCAGCTCACAGGGCATTCCCCCCATGTAGGCTCTGCAAGGAAAACGTTTCAAGTTAAATTTTCTATAAAAAGATGAAACACGTCTTCAGATGAGATGATTTAAACTAGTTTGTACCACACGTTTGATGAGTCATGCGTTTGTTTTGCCTCCATACCTCAGAAATCTGACGTTGAGGCCGTTTGAGCTCTTGTCCGTGTTGCTCCCGTAGACGTCGCTGTACATCCGGCCTCGCACCGTCACCTCTGTGCCTGCAGTGGGTTTTTTAGAAGCGGGTTTAACATCAGGTTCAAAACAAACTCAGGAAAATCACCGCACACTGTCGGGACCGTACCTGGGGGACCGGTGAACGGGCTCATGGACTGGATGATAGGCGTGCGGTATATGACAGTCTGAGGACAAGGAGAGGACGTCACAATGCAAACCGGAGAGAGACGCGTCCAAAAACAATAATAAATAAACTAATCTGCCGCAGACTCACATAAAAGCTGCAGTGGTACGGTTTGTGTGCGCCGTTGCAGATCTTGCTGTCAGGAATGGGAACGCCGTCCACGCTGACGTGGACCACGTACTGGCCCTCAGGCATGGCTCTGTCACGGGGACAAAGCGATGAGTTCAGACGCACAGAGGAGATTTTAAGAGTTTCCCCCCGGGGGCGGCGCGTGACTCTACCTGGTGTAACACAGGATCTGGTTCCCGTGCGTGGAGTCCCTCTCCACGTCACAGGGGACTGACAGGGTGTCGGACACGAGGGTCACTCGGTTTCCGAACGTGTCGTCTTCAGGGTTCAGCTGGAACTGTCTCTCCTGGGCAAAACCTGCAGGAGGAAAAAAAATAAAAAATTCAAATAGGTCAGAAAAATGATTTTGTGACTAAGCAGAGAGATAGATTAGGACTTTTAGGACAACTTGAAATGACAATCTATAAATGCTAAAGCATCGTTTCTTCAGCTGCAACTCTTTGCAACATTTTTAAATTAACATTTTTAATTAAATAGAAACTTAAAATAACTTAAAAAGACTTAAGATTAAGACATAAACATACCATCTCCTGAAATGGTGAGTCTTGTTGCTCCATTGATGCTTCCTATGTGTGGAGATACGTATTTGACGCGTTGACCACCTAAAACAAAAGAGATTGTTTTTTTTCTTTCTTTCTTTCTTTTTAGCAGTGGACCGGCTGGGAAGATTTTACGCATTTGCAAAGGCGCAGGGGTACAATTACACGCGAGGAATTCGACACAGACATGAAACTTTGCAGAAACTTGCTCGTTTACTTACTGCAGCAACTCCATAGAGCGAGGTGGAGGTGGAGGAGGAGGAGGAGAGGTGGACACTTCCACAGGGACTCCATCCTGGAGAGAGATCCCAGATGTCTCTGCCGCCTGAAAAAAAAATCACCTGCGAGCTGCGTTCAGGTTAACTGGGAAAAAGACGCAAAAAATTGCATTAACTGGGAAAATGACGAACCAAAAAAAAAAAAAAAAAGTGTATTATAATTATTATAATTGTTACTATTATCATTATTCACATTAAGCTGAAAACAATAAATGGGATCAAAAAGACATTCTTGAAATTTAATTAACCGTTTAATCAAATTTAAGATCGTTACTAAGTCTTAAATTAACTAAGCTAAAATATGCAGCAGTTGCACACAAATGCAGTTTGTCTGTCTCTGGATTTTATAATCAAAAGTCTCACCTGCCGTCAGGTACAAAAGATGCAAGTGCTGATAGAGTCAGAGAGTCTCTGACCGTGTCCAGAGGAGCGCACTGACTCTTTATAAGGTGCTGGGTGTCCCGCCCCTCACCTGAAGCTGGTGGGTGGAGGAGGAGGAGACTGCCGTGGTCGGGCATCTCTCCTCAAGTCTGAACATGTGGCTGAAATCAACGCAGTCCTATTTCCCAATGTGAAAATGCTGCGGAGGAGTCGGTCAAAAAGGTCGATGAGTAACAGCTTCGCGGATTTGAGATTTAATCAGGCTTCCGTTCAGAGAAAAGAGGACGTGAACAATAAAAAGTGTGTCCGTGAGTGAGAGATTTGCTGTTTTAAAGAAACAAAAGAAAAAAACGTGCCTTTATTAATACTACAATACATGAGGAGATTTACACATGGACTTGGTTGAAATCTGCAAAAATAAATAAATAAATAAAAATAAATTTGGTCGTGGTCACGAAGACAATGACGAAAATGTAATTTTGCCATTAATATTAAACTACTTTATTATTATTATTATTATTATTATTATTATTATTATTATTATTATTATTATTATTATTATATTAACAGTATTTTTGTTTGTTTGCAGGCTGCAGGAGGGCCTGGGCCTCTGGAAATCCACTACCATCTCTTTGGTTTTAGCTCTATTGATGGAAGATGGAGCATTTCTCTCTGTTTGCACGTTATAACCAAATATAACCAGTGGTTTTAACTTTCAGCAGTGTAGATTTACACTAACTAAAATGTTCTTATTGTCAGTAGAGATCCAGGAAAGCATTGCTGCAGATATCCGGGTAACGAACTACACAACAACTAAAGATTACTCAGTGACTCTGGGATAATTACAACACTTACATTTCACAACAATCGCTGTGTGTGCTGAATTTTAAAATAGATTTAATATATTATTAGTTGGCACTGATGACATACTCATGAGACAGAATTCTTCTTTTCCTTTCTCTGAAACCCCCGCAAAGGAAAAAAAGCATCTTTGCCTTTTCCCACGCCATGTTATATCTGAGATTTCAGCGATCCTGTCCAGCCTGTTATCTCTTTACACTTGGAAGGGGAAAAAATAACTTTCCAAATTGTTCCAGACTCATGTAGAGTTGCATTGTTGCTGCAGATGGGTTCCCGCTCTGAAAATCTGCAGAAAGCTGTGAGATTTTCAATTATTATTATTATTATTTATTTTTTATTTTTTTAAAAACGAGGCAAGTAGTGGGAGTACATATTTTTAACCTTAGCTGTCTTTTGTGGTGCAGTCATAGTTTGAGACTTGGTTTTGTTATCATCCAGACATAGTTCATTCAGTTTCTGTAACTGGTTGTCCTGTGAACCGTTCACACCTACGGCCAATTTCAAATCATAAGTTAACCTAATAACCCACAGTACCCAGAGAGAACCCACACAGACACAAGGAGAACATGCAAACTCCACACAGAAAAGGCCCAGAACCTAGAACCTTCTAGCTGTGAGGCACTTTTCCACCCATCCACAGATAAAGCCCCGTGACAATAGTTAACTATCTCCATTTGACCTCATTAGGTAAGTAAGGGTGGCATTAATAAGCTGATTTTAATTTATTACTTTAACATTAATTTTAGCTTTGAAGTTGTTTGCTATTTACACAGGATCACATAAAAAAAGACATGGTGCGCAGCAGAACCCGTATTGATTGTGTTGTATGTTTTCTCACAGGTTGAAAAAACACGATTGCTCTTTGAAATGTTGTGCCTTTTTACCAAACGTCAATGAGAACAAAAGCAGAGAAGATAATGGTAGTCCTGTCATTCTTTGCTGCTATTTTTAGCTCGAACCGGTCATGTTGTTTAACTAGAAAAGGCAAGATGGGAGACGATGAAAGGAAAATTACCTGTGGTATCATTAAAAAGGTCATCTTATCCATTTTTTTTGATTTAAAAGAAAACAAGAAATATAAAGTTAAAGAACAGACACCAAGTGGACTCAGGAAAGACAAAAAAAGTGCAAATATTTTGAAATGCAAATGCAATAATATCTGAAATGCATTAAATAAATTGTAAATAAATTGTACTATGAAATACATTATTATTTAACGAAAAAAAATGCATTAAGTTGATGGAGAACATTATTTTAAAGAAATTGTTAGACAGATGAAAACTGATTCTAATATCCGTACGCTAATGCTACAGCTGGCAATTGGTTAGCTTAGCAAAAGCAGGTGAAGCCAGCTAACTTATTCACAAAAGCAACAGCAGTGCTAATCTGTCAACACATTTCCTTTAGTTTTATTTTGCGTAGTATTTAAAAATTTTAGGTTTAACGTGGAGTATTTTCTACTGTCTGCGTGCTAACCTAAGATAGCTGCCAGTTAGCTTAGCAACTTCCTTAGCATACTTGAGTTGATTTCAGGTTTCTCATGTAAGTCGTGGCTACACATCAACAACAATAACACGTATATATTTGATTAAATATTATAAAATAAAACGTGTAAAATGATCAAGTTGTAGTTTAATGTGGAGTATTTACTTCTGCCTGCGTGCTAACCTAGCCTATCATTAGCATACTTGAGTTGAGTTCAGTGTTCTCGTTTAACTCGGGGGTACCCGTCAGCAGTGATATTGTTAAATTATCAACACATGATATGATTTTTGCTTTAATTGCATTAAAAAAAAAGTGTAAAATGATCAAGTTGTCGTTTAATGTAGAGTATTTTCTTCTGCCTGTGTGCTAACCTAGCTGCCAGTTTTAGCGACATCATTAGCATACTTACCTTAACGTATTATAAGAGATTTCCTTTAATTTTATATACATATGAAGAATAAATAATGAATGAAAGCCATGTGTATTTATGAAAATGTCTTTTAACTAAACAAACAAACAAAAACATTCAAGAGTTGTTTCAAGCTTAGGTGTAAGGACAGAGATTAATGTTGGGTGCTAAGGATGAATGCCTGAGATTTGTGTTTGATTTTATAGTTGATATCTAGTGAATATGTTCTCAGATTTCTTGTTTTTCATTGGCAGTCGAACAAAGCTTTTGCATGAGCATGCCACCACCAAATAGACATTGGCAACAGCAGATGCCACAGTCACGCATATACGGTAAAACGGCATGAAGACATCCACACACAACCCACACACAAGAGTTCTCACTCTGCCCACGCATCCGAGTTAAGTCATAGAGAATAACTACCCCCTGTCACTGTGTTATTTAAATCCTGCACAATGGTCTGACGAACCCCCTTTCCCTAAAGTCTGAGATCATTAAAAAAGAAAAAAAAAAGGAACAAGAGCAGATATGTTGTCCTGCCAGTTTGGAAAGTGACGAAAGACGTTCCTCTAAATAATACCACAGAAAATGCAGTAAAACACAATTCCCGAAAGGGAACATTACAAAACTTCAGCCGTGTGAGCTCACTGCTTATACAATTTTGACCCCAACAGTGGATTTTACGTCTACTAGAACATGACTTTTATTCACATGACTACATTCTCTGATTCTTTTTCCAAATAGAAGTAACTAATTGACCATAATAATTGATCATAAATGTTCCTAATATTTATGCATGTGCATTTACCAGTGGAAGGACAAAATAATGCAGAGTCTCACAACTAACCCTAAGCCACAACTAAGCATGTGACGGGGATGCAACATTTTTGTCATTTCGTCTTATTTTTAGCACAAAGCACTCGTCACCCTGGCTGTCGAGGAAAAGACGTCAGACGTCTGCATTTTTAGGTCTGACTCAATGTGACAAGTAGCAAATAAAAACAATAATAATAATAACAAAAACAAAACAAAAAACAACTTCAGGACCCTCAGTGACCAAAATAGGCATGACTTTATTTTTATTTTATTTTATTTTTTTCCAAAACTGCAGCATAACAAACTAAAATCAATATGAAAACACACAATACAAAATAAAATTAACACTTCAGCATTGCTCACAATGAGAACAAACATCAGTCTGGGTCTTAATCGTGGATCTACAGCGAGTAAAAAAACAAAACAAACAAAAACAATAAACAAAAACAATAACCAAACAAAAAAAAAAACCTGGACAGGATTCACCGCATTCACAAGGTTGCGTGTTGAGCTAGAAAAGCTCGGATTCTCTGCAGCAGCTCTTTCTTCACGCTGTCTGGTACCAGAGCTGCACAGGAGAGAAACAGTGAATCAAAGACGACGAAACAAACGCAACACGAATATAATTGTTAGAAGCCGTTGAGACTGTTCATTATTTCGTTGTGACGAACGTCACGATTTCGTCAGATATTTCGAATCATTTCTGCAGATCCACCCTTGAGCCAGGGTTTTAAAGTAGTCGTGCTGCACCAGTGTATTACTCCAATTATTGTGCTTGGCAACTAAGCTCATGCATTTAATAAAAACATATTAAAAAACACTGTGCTGACGTGTCTGAATTTGGCTCCTCAGTATAAACCATCATGCACTTTTGTTTAAAGAGGAACTACGCCCACGAAGAACCATTTGTGTGTATGGGAAGGCAGTCTTGATCAGATTTGATTGGATAATGGGTGTGGGATTACTTCAGTCTCCTACTCTTCGTTGTTAACCTTAAATGCCACATTAACCTTGGGAGTGAGTGGACGGGGAGTAAGTCAGGAGAGGTATCTAATAAGTTTTCTATGTTTTTTACTTTATGTTTGATTTTTTTTTTAGTTTGGTTTGATGTAAATGGCTTTCTATTATTCTATTATTCTATTTCCTCAGCCAACACAATGATTTCCTTCTTGATACTGTTTTGCAACAAATAAAAAACACCCTTTAATTTAGTGAAGCGCAGTCTAACGCATGTGTGGGCCCAGGAAACGTTTTTATATGTTGTAACAGAAACGCTTTAAAATATTTGCAGACCTTTGCAGACTATACATTTCAGACCTTTTGTTGACTTTGTTGATCTTTCCTTGTTTTTCTATAACAGTAAAGTGTTGTAGATCGAACTTGGAATAATCAATATTGTGCCATGTCAAGATTAAAAAACTGAAAACAGATCATGCATCCGCCAGTAACAGCCCAACTACATTTTGTGACTGCTTCTAAACTTTCAGAAACTATGGCCGTAGAAGTCAACCCGGTGAGATTTGCAGTGTCAATACTAACAATTTGGGGCCTTTAAACTATTATTTTTTGCATTAGCTGGCAAAGCTGATTCCTAGACATCTGAATTAAAAGATTATGGCTTCAAACTCAGTTTCATCTGATCAAATCAATCAACTTAATATCGGTGTTTTACTCAGATTTCTTATTATTATTATGGTTTGTGCTATTATGAATATATTATCCTCATTTTAAACACTTACTAGGTTATTTACTAGGGGTGGGAAAAAATATCACAGTTTATCTTTATTTTTTCTTCTGGTACAATATCAATTTTGAATCTCTTAATATCGATTTTAGAAGAAAAAGTCATGAAAAAGTCACCACGGTTTCTGTACTAGTGCGATAAATTGGATCATTTTTATGAATATTGTTTTGATCTGATGTACATATATACAATGTGTATTTTAAGCTACATTTAACGTTTCTCAGTGAATTATGTAGAATATTGCAATACATCACAACATCATAATATTGCAATAATGTATCATATTATATCATGAAGTTCTTGGTGATACCCCACCCCTTTTATTTACAAGCTGTTTTGGACAGATTAGATTTTGTGAGTAACATGAATCAATAGACGACAAAATAGGCTGTTATTCATTTGAAGTAACCTCTGATATTGACTATAGAAAACTTATTATTTATTTAAGGTTTAACTAAAGCTTGCAGGAGTTTATACTGACCGACACTGTGAGACGTTTTTTTCTCAAGAATTTTTACTCCCAACCTGAATAAGCGTTTGAGTATTTGAGTATTTATTTCTGTCCTTCTTCCACCCCCTGCTGTTGTGTTTGGACGTGAACACCTGTACTGTACCTCTGCCTTTTGGTGTGACTTCTGTGACCAGGTCCTCCACTGTGACATGCTCCAGACCCTTTTCTCTGATCACATCTGGACACAGTAATTATTTATTTTAATCATGCGGCAGAAAATTGTCAAACTCCCATATATAAAAAAAAAAACACACACACACACAGTACCTTTGCAGTGTGCCTTCAGCTGATCCTTCCACCCGCACTCCACCAGCTTTGCTCTGAGCAACTCTTTCAACCTGTGGCCACATATTTATTTGACATCACGTAAATGTGGTGCGGATATTTGAAAATGCCACTGCCCTGTCTGAAAAATAAAAACATTCACCGGCAAAAATCAGTGCAAACAAAGACTCGAGAAAGACTTACCGCTCCCGTTCCCCCATTTCTATCAGCTTCTGGTTTATTGCAGCCCTCATTTGTGAGTCTTTGTTCATGATCTGCCTGAAATCAAAGGGCCGAGTCAGTTTGGATACAGCGGAAGCAGGAAAATATATTTACAATGTGTTTAAATCGGCTAGTAATGAGACAGGCGCTACCTTTTGTCGAGAAGGATCAGCTGGGGAACACACGGTCCCTTTACTAAACAGTCCCGTCGGAAACATCAAAGGCGAAATGATTCCGACTCCGGACGGTTTAATTCTCTACCGTCAACAACTAACGCGATATTTGTGTTCAAGAAAATCTGACCTACTAATAATGCAATATACTTTATTATTTGACTTTGTGAAGGCTAAATTAAAAAAAAAATAATCTCAAACGGATGAAAAACTCAATTTCCCATGAGCAGGCGAGGAGTTCGTGTCCGCCAAGAAATGGCTTCCGTGTGGAGCAAAACAGGAACCGTGTGTCTGTCTTGACTTCTTCTTCTTCTTCTTCTTCTTGACCATCATCCTCTGTCATTAACTTGTGAATAAGACAGAAAACAATGGCTGCGTCTAACTACTCGCTGAAGGTGAACAGAAACCTCCTGGACCCCAACTTTGAAAGCTACAGGTTATCTCTGGACGCCACGCCGACGTACAACGTTGAGCTGGACGCAGGTGGGAGAGACTAACTTGCAGCTAGCATGCTAGCCTAGCACTAATAAGGCTGCATTATTATAGCTAATGTCACTCCTAATAATAAACAGGAGTGACGAGCTGAGTTAGTCAAATTTAATACAAAAATAATATACATTGCTGACACATAAAAATATTCATTTGGATTATGCTGTTAACACTGAAGTAGCTCTAGTTTTAGCTCATCAATTCAAAGTTGGGTTTAAGGTCTTCTACCTAAACCTGTGTAGGGGTTCAAATCCTGCATATTTTAAAGAGACAGATAAAATAAAAAAATGTTTAACATACTAATATAACTGTCTACTGAGATCTGTGCTTGGGAGGATTTATGCTGTCCACTATGTAAGATCAGGATCTATTCAGGGGAAATTTAAATTTAGATGTTAGTGTCAGGGCAGGACAAGGCAAATATATGCATTAGATCTAAAAAGAAAAAAGAAAGAATAAGGTAAGAGAAAACATATTACACGTATGAAAGAATATTTACAGTCACTGTACTAAGATCAAACTAACCACAGTTTGGTGAGAACTCAGTCAAAGTTAATTATATGAGACAGCAGCAGCTTTTTGAACCAATCAGAGCTCTGTGCACGAGTTGTGTTTGAGTCAATGCTGCATGAATCAATATGTAATTTTCTTCTGATTTCATTAATAAAAGTCATTACAGGATTCAGCCAACACATTTAAAAATACAAAATCCAAACTAACCCGGAAACTTCTTATTTTTTTAACTGTTTGCCACTTAGAACGATTCTGACGTCTGTGATAGAAACTTCAGAGTCTCTGCTTTCAAAAGAGACTAAGACCATGAATGAGCTCCAACATGTTCATGAACTGCATTTAGTTTACTTTCTCCTAAATAGGGAATTTTGTGCAAAAAGGCTGGAATGACAAGAGGTTAAGAGGAAGAGAAAAATAAAGGTTGAAGTGAGACAGACTGAGTTTATATGGGGGCATTCATTAATATCACGAATAAAGATAAATACAGGCCTGTCAAACTCATTTTAGTTCGGGGGCCTCATACGGCCCAGTTTAATCTCAAGTTTGCTGGAACACTAATATAATAACCGATAAATAACAACAAATCCAGGTTTTTCTCATTCGTTTTAGTGCAAAGAAGAACATTATGAAAAATAAATACTTTTAATGAATTATCATTTTACAAAGCATTTTACGAAAAGCCTGAAATCGATGAACAAAACAAACTGCAATCGTGTCGCACTGCTGCCATCTGCTGTTTAGCTCTGGGTGTTGCTTTGCGTAAGTCATCGAGGTGTTTGCCAAAAAACTAATTAATTTAACCATTAATAAAACCCTTAAACGTGCTTGTTCCGTCTATAAACGCATTCAGGGTAGGAATTTATTAGAGGAATTGACCACACTCTCGGTACCAGACGTAGTTGCCCAGTTTTAAGCAGTATTTTAATTATTATACTGTTATGTGATGCTTTTATATAGTGCTGTATATGCTGCTATATCTGTACATTTATGTTAAGTTTGTTTCTTAATGCCTGAGGACTATGGATTGAAATTAGCTTGTAGCTAAATCTGGCGCATTCACACAACATCACATATTTCTTCATTAATTTGCACTGTCCTCACCAAATAAATATATAAATAAAATAAATAAGTTACGTCTGCAACTAATACAGCTCAACTACTAGTGGACAAATTGTAAATAAGTGATAATATTTATGAAAAATTGCAGTTTAGATTTCACACTTTGCAGTTTGATCCCACTGGGCCACATTTAAACCCTCTGATGGTCCAGCTTTGGCCCGTGTGCCGTATATTTGACAGCCCCGCTGTAAAAGGAGTATTACTCTTAAAAATAAATACTGCACTGTGATGTCATGATGATAAATAATGTAAAAAAAATCAATCAAATCAATGTGACGAATCAAAAGATGAATGCATCAGATCATGAATTTTAAAATGTGTGCAGAGAGAAGCTCGTATCCACCACTTTCACATCAATACTGGCCACAGTAGATTCATAAATAAATTCATGAATATTGGCTTTAAAAAGAGACGAGGATCCTTCAATGTGTTATAAGTAGCACATTTAGAGAATGTAGAGAAAATTAAAAAGTATATCAATATTCAGAGTTATGGTATGTGATGTCTCTTCCGGTCACTGTAAACCTGATTTTGACTTAATTTTATTTCTCCTGCAGCTGTGGAGGAGGTCAAGCTGAAGGATACGAATTACACCCTGGAACATATGCGCGCTTTCGGCATGTACAACTACCTGCACCTGGACCCTTGGTACGAGGACAGTGTTTTGTTTGTGGACTGCAAAGGACGGGTCCTCAACCTCACTGTCACTCTGGTGAGTTTTACACGCCCCTGATTTCTCTTTCACCTCATCGATCCCGGTAGTTCTGCTTTAACAAAGACCGACTTATTATCACCAATAAAGAAAAAACTTGTTGTGTTTATCGAGTGAAAGGTGTGTGATTGTTCTGGTTTGATGCAGCTCTCAGGCCAGTAGGTGGTGACCAAATACTTGTGCAAAAGCAGCAACAACTCATGGTGCTTTTTTTTTACGGATGAGGGCCAGAAAAAAATTCCACAATAAAACACTTTCCAAAATAAAAGCTATATAATAACAATAATAAATATAATAAAGATAATAATAATACATTATTGTTAATGTGGAGCATTACCATGTCCCCAACTTGCTTTGTTTCCAGCACTGAATTAGAGACGGTCACAAAGAGCGAGAGTCTCAGTGTTCAGGGGAAAATGGCGACTGTCTGTTCGGTCTTTTGTCCATTGTGTGATTCACAGCAGCACATAAGGTTTTGTTTGAGCCCTTTCTATGCACGCGGTTAATTACAGGCCTGATTACATGATTGACTTTAGGTTCTGATCCAGGTTTGTTACCCGATGCCAAGATGTCGAGACGACGAGCAAAAATCGCCCACATGACCTTTTCAGCCGAGACTTCTTTTATGTCTAAGACTTCATTGACCATAATTTGAGATAATTGGTGTCGCGTTGGGAGTTTTTTTTTTTCTTTCTTCTTTTTTTTTTTTTTAGCGTCTAAACTGGCCTGAATGACGATCATCAGCCTATAATCTTGTGAGACAGTATTTCTGGCTTTCAGTGGCATCATTACATGATGTTGCTCAAATTCTAATTATAATGATCACATGATAATTATCGTCCTTGGCAGCCCCAGAACCTTTTGTGTACATTTCCAGGGGAGCACATAGGCGGCCTCGCGCTCGGGCTCAGGGCATTAACGGAGCGGATGCTGGAGAGAACGATCTCAAAGGTGAATCATACGTTAGGTAGCGATATAATGCGCAGTGTCACGCTCGACGGCAGCGACGGAGCCAAAGCAGCTGCATAGGTCTTTTTCTTGGATCGTTGAATCGCACAGGAAGTCGGGTCATGTGGGCGTCGACATGGCGGCACATGTTGACCTCCATCAGCAATAAGAGCCTTTTACTTTGTGTTGTAGTTAATCGCCGAAGTTTAAGAAAGAATTCAGTGCAACGCCGTCTTTTATTAAATGTTTCTGTCGTTCACGACTGGACGGTTTTCAAGATTCACTAGCTGTGTTTACATGGATTCAGATTAGAATCGGTTTAGGAGCCCAGACCGGATTAAGATGCTCTGTGTAAACGCCTCAGTCGGAATAAACAGGCGGAGTGAATGTTACTTTGCCCAAACCAGTAGAAAGTCATGTAAATATTTCCTTTCTGATTCGATACCATGTAAAATTCTTTTTTTTTTTTTTTAATTCAGTTATTGCGATAATGAACCGATACGATACTTTATGCAAATACACCTAAAGTGCGTCTTAAATCTAACAAAAAAGTGGCGTATTTCAAATCATAGCCTCATAAAGAATATAAGACATCAGAGTAATTTATTTATTTATCTTAAACTCTGAAGTATATTGAGGTAGTGGCCTCATTTACTATATAGCCGAGCTAATACAACAACAGAGACACAATCATACAGAATATGTGAATATATCGTGTTTCAAACAAAATAAAACAATAAAACCTTTAAAATAAATTATCGTTTAACTATTAAGAACAACTATAAAATGAAAACTTTCATCTTAATTCTCTTCTGTCCTCCTCATCATTGTGGTTTAACCTGAGTTTGTGTTTAACAAGGTTTGTTGTGTTGCCACAACTCAACAGTTTAGTTACTTTCCACTGTGTTGCTACATTACCTTAAATAACTGAAGTATGAAAAGTATCGATATTTTGATTTGAGGATCGATTTCAGAGCTTAAAGACCTGGTATCGATATTGAAGTATCGATATTTCGGTATCAAGTCGCTCTCATTAAATCTCGTGTTGCACGTAAACGTCAGATTGAAATAAATCACCTCACATGTAAAGAGTTGACCCGAAACCTTCACTGAGAATAATAATAAATAAAGTCTCCACGTAAATCGGCTACAGTTTGATTGAAATAAAACCATTTTACATCTTTTCTTTGTGCTGATGTTGAACCACAGTAAAGAACTAAACCCATGTTGTTCTACAAACCCTGAGAGCTGTAGTCAACCTCAGTTAATAACTGATTCCCTCATAATCAGAGGTCCAGTTACGTTTTCAGTCTCTTCTACATGTGGTTACCAGCAACCGTTGTACATATATTAAATCCCAACAGATCAATCTGACGTTAACTTCAGCTTTTGATTCAAACAAGAAAAATCCTCATAAAGGAGAATTTTTTTTCTACTTGTCTTTGATCCCTGCATCCAATAAATAAACTTCTCGGTTTCATCCACCTCAGTGGACACATTTGAAAGCTTTCGGGCGTGTTGTTGAGTGACGGGTCTGTTGTGTTTGTGGCTGTCGTGCAGGACACGGCCCTGGGGAAGCCCAGAGAGGTTTACCGCATAAACACCGAGTCCAGCCCGTGCGACGAGCGCCTCTGCGCCTCCCTCAGCCTCACCTCGGCCACCTGGGCGGCTCTGTCCGACGGCAGCGGCCGGCTCTACCTGCTCCGCACCGGCAAGAGGGGAGACGGCGCCCACGTGAAGTGGGAGGTGAGTGTAACGGCTGTGTGAATAACACAAAGCCACTTTGTTCAGAGTGTTTTATTATAGTCCACCAGTGTGCGTGAATTCAGTTTCCTCCTCCTCCGTGACCTTTTTTTTATTTTTTCCACCTCTGTTGGCGACTAAATGGAAGTGGAACGACCTCGGCTAAACCGGCGATAACGGCGTCGCGCTGTGTGTTGCTGTGGCAACAGTGTGTTGTTGCTTTGTCGCCTGCTTTTTTTAACTTACACACGTTGTTGGTATTTTGTGACTGGCGCTTGTTAATAATGTTAAATTGTAGCTTCCTCTGGTGTGTTCACGACTTTTAACTAATTAGATCCGAGATCAGGAATGATCTGAGATGTTTTCAGTGTCCGAATACGCCAATCAGCCACAACATTATGACCACTGTGTCCTGAGGTTTGACTTTACAGAACAGTTAGAACAAAAAGACTCACCTGTAAGAGAACAACTATCGTTTTCTGCCTCCATGCTTCTTCTTATGGCAATTTATAAGTATCACATGCTGTTTACATCCAGTATATAGCACACACCAATTAGCCACAACATTATGACCACTGACAGGAGAAGTAAATAACATTGACCATGTTCTGCTGGGAAGCTTTTTGACCTGGTATTCATTCATGTGGATGTTACTCAGACATGTAGCAGCATGTAGTTGTGCTTGAGGTTTTACATTAAAATATTGGGAGCATCCGTGTTGGTAACTGGTTGAGGGATTGTCTCATAAACTGAGGTTGTAGTCCTCAACACAACGCTGCATGTCTCTTCTCCCTTCAATATCAAATTAAGACACAAAAACAACAATATCCTGTGTAAACAATCTGTGTATTAAAACCTGCCCTATGATATAGCAGCATATAAAGACGCTGCCCAGTGCTGCTGTGGTTAAAACAGATGCAGCATGTTTGTGCTTTATTTCCGTTTTTTGGAGTTGAGACTTAGAAAAACGCTGCGAATAACATCTGTTATTTACGCTATAATTTACAGCCTTTAGAAATCAGAAGTAAAAGTACCAATTTTAGCTTTTTTATTTATTTATTTTTTTCCCAACACGGCCACAAAGACTCACTGAATCGCAGAGTCGTCCCCGAACGTCTCATCTCCATAGAGGCCAATGTTTTTTTCTGTCTTTCACTCTTTTTGGCTGAACATTTCCAGGAGAAGATTGCGTTTTTGGGATGAAAAGGGATTAAATTTGCTGTGTTGGAGTGACAGAAAGAGATCGTGATGTGAAGCATCCTCCATCAAGCCCCCCCCCCCCCCCCCCAACCTCTCCCATTTACTCAAACATTAGTGAATTGTACTAATTAGTTGTACGTTATTTTTTTTTATATTTCAGTCACTCAATTTTATGAAAGTAACATGTCACCCAGTGTGTCTCATTCATGGCAGCTCAATGCCGCAGAGTTACATGGAGGTTTGGTTCTCCTCTGTGGCAGTGACTCAAGAATGCAGCAGATCAGGCATAACATTATGACCACCTTCCTAGAATCGTGTAGGTCTCCCTCGTTTCCCAGCAGGAAATTGATGGTCATAATGTTGTGGCGGATCGGTGTAAACAGGATATAAATAGATTATGTGATACTTTGATACATGGGAGATTGGTAGTGGATAAAAATGATGAATGGAGGCAGCATTCAAAGTATACATAGTGTAAAATCTCTTTCAGATGAGTAGCCTGGTATGAACGTGTTCCTGTATTTCGAGCTGATTTGTTATTCATCACGACGTCTTTTCAAAAGTAGATTTTTAAAAATTATTATTATTTTTTTTTAAACTCATTTGAAAGAAAAGTCAAGCTTCAGAGCCAATTTCTGCGTTTAAAGAAAGCTCCACCAGCTTTTGGAAATTGCCTGGTGCCGGTAAGGAATGAAGTCTGTGACGAGTCTTTTTTGCACTTTATCTTGTTAACAGGCGAGCGATTGGGACGGGACACAAATGAGAGCAATTCTGAAAGCAAAGTTCAAGAGGGGAATTTGTAATGAAGATTCGAGCCCTCGAGTCGGACTAAGGTCCAATGTTGTAATTTTAAGTTTCGACACTCGGGAGGATTGTGGGGGGGGGCTGAGCCGTCACAGCTGAGCCGTTACACATCTTTCATTCAGTTAAAAACCAGACTCAGTCATGCAGCCTCATTAAAGCCCCACAGTCACATCACCTTCCTCCGACGACGGGTCCAGAAATAATCGTCTGAATTTGCATTTTATTTGTAGAACAAAGACGAACGTCTTCATCTTAGATGACAGCGTCAACCGTTTAAAGCCATTTAGCGACATTTAATGCTAACGGCCTTCATTAAAGCAGCTTTCTCAGCTGAATTTGTTTGGTTAGAGCCACTTATCTGTATCTGTATAACCATTAGGTTTTTGTTTTGCACTTTTTTTTTTTTTTTCCCCTGCACACTTTAATCAATTTAACCGAGAAGATGCGGAGACGTTTCCTCTAAACTTTTTATAAAGTTTGAAACGATAAAGAACGACAGGGTGGAAGTAACTTAAAATGTATCAGAAAGATATTAGCAGAATCTGACCCGTCAGGAAATGATGTAAAGCAGATCTGACGGAGAAGGTTTGACTCGGAGAATGAATAATAAAATAGACACGAAGCACGGCGACAAAAAAATGTGTGTTTTAATTAAAAAACCCGGCCTTCATTAGTGGATCACTGGATCCAAAATGACCCAAACCTTCCTAAGTGAAGGACTAATAGACTCAGAAACTCTGCTGTTCCAATATTTCCAGTATGCAATATTTGATACTTGTTATTTGTAATTTAATCAGTTAAGAGTTTACTGTATATTGTACATTGCATATTCTATTTCTTATTTCTAATTCTTGTATATAGCTGCTGGAAATATAATTTCCCCGGAGGGATTCATCCCAAAGGGATCAATAAAGTTGAGTCTAATGTCTTATGTACTTTTATGGAACCAATCAATTTTAAGTTTTTAATGGCGACTGTGCTAAAAGAAGTTGCACTAACAGTGATTCTTAGTGCAATATTTCACAAAATGCACAGAGAAAACCTTTTTTTTTCCACCACTGTACAGATGTCGCTTCCTCACAGTCTCCTGCTTTTTTTTTTGATTCTGTGCCCCGTAGCCTCTGTTCACTGAAGACACGGGGGAGCCCTTCACCGTCCTCCACAGCAGCTCCCACGTGGAGGGCGGCGTCCACAGCGTGGAGGTCCTGCTGCTCCGCATCCAGAAGGACCCGCAGGAAACCAAAGGCAGCGGCTTCTCCGTGTCTCTGGAGTGGATCACGGTCGCCAACACTGCAGGACCCGGTGGGTGGTTCAGTAGCATGAAGTATGATAAGACAACAGTGTCGCACGTAATTATCATCTCTCTATACCGAAAAGTCCTCGTGTCCTTTGTGGACGCCTGAAATCCCTGTTAATTAAACCATAGCAGGGTGTTCGTCATAGTCTCCCTTTAATGGTGTTTAATTATTACGCTCCCAGATGAGATTAGTCTCCTCTGAAGCAAACACTGGCAAGAAGGTTTTTCATTAAAGTTCTTGGCTCTTGCCGAGAAAGAAAAGCTCAGACTAACGATTCAAATATTGGGCAGACAAAACAACAGAAGCAGCCTTTTGAGAGTCCCTTCCTCATTTAGTTGGATTTAAAGATGCGGCCCCTTTGATATCTGCTCGCCGCGGCTTAATCTCGTCTGGTTTGTTTGGTGTTCTCCGTGTTTGACTGAGATCCACGGTTCGGTTAATGCAGATCAGCTGGACTGATTCAGCCTTTTTAATTTTATCAGTCGGCGGAGTTTGATTATCGCCGCGGAGGCCTCCCGTCAGTATTAACGTCCGTGCGCCTGCGTGAGCTGTTGTTAAAAGGCAACTTTAATAACCGCAAACGAGAGAAACAAAAACATTCTTTATTGTGTTATCAGCGGCTTCTCTCTTTCTCTTTGTGTTTGCGGTGAGATTAGGTTTACCTGGAGACCAGATGTGATTCACACAGGATAAGTAAAGTCTCTGTGTTCACATTTGCTTTTTGCTTCGACTTCGCTACGTCAGTTTCTTCACATGTACCAGACGTACAAAATCAAAAAAACGTTTCTTACCATCGCACGGTGAAGAGGTAAAGACAGACATTATCCTACACTAAAGTAAACAATAGAATGAAGAACAATAAAATAAAATAATAAACTAAAGAGTTGACAGTGTATGTGTAGACATAGCAGCCGTCCTCACTACTCCCTGAGTTCAGTTAACAAAGATGGCCGCCCCGTGTGTAAACAGCAGTTAATAGCTCCTGTAATATTCCATTTATTAGCTCTTCTGATTAGTTTTTGTTGCATTAAATCGGTCGTACACACAGTGTTTTTTTCACATGCATGTGTTGAAATGCTTTTACATTGTAATTTAAGTTGCGCATGTCGCGCTAACAACGGCTAAAAACAATAGCCTGCTAAAACCAAAACAGAGCCAAACATCGTCGTGGCAACCTGTGATTAAAACTGTATTTTTTTTTTCCTACATTTAAATTAAACAATTAAAACTTTTGAATATTTTTTATGAATTTCTGCCTCGTGTGGTCTTGAAGATTTCATCTCTGTAAATAATTCGGGGACCTTAAATAGCCTAAATTTAGTTTAACATTATAACAATAATATCAAGATTTTTTAAACGCTTTAATTTCACTCTACACTCAAAAAAATTTGAATTATTGAACACAACGAGCAAAGCTGTTTGTGAGTCTGTTGGAGGAACCAGGGCAGGAATTCTGGACCCCCTGAAATAATATCTAAATTTTGTGTTTTTCTTTTCTTTTTTCTTGTTTTTTCAGTGTTCTTGTTCTTGTAGGTGTCGAATGTAATGCACCCAATTTGTTTTCTTTTTTAGGATGAACCACTCAACAATGAGCCACAGTGTTATTATGCAAATTATGTATTATTAGTTGTTTTTTCCAGCCAACCAGAGTCTGCATCAATCACTCACCATCAAAGGCAACATTGTTTAAACTGTCCAAAGTTCTGAATTGTCTTTTTACTGTGTTATTGTCAGGTATTATGGCGTCTTTTATGTTTTATTGCTGTGAAAACAACGACAACAAGAATCTTTGAATATTTAACTTCTTGTTTGTATTTAAGCTGTTCAAATGTCCCGCTGATAACAGAATTTTACAAGAAAACATTTAAACACATCATGATAGAAACTGAAGTATTTGAATCTCACGTGATGCTCATAATTACTAAGTAGAACCTGAATGTGTCATAATACAATTCAATGCAGCCTTGTAACTTAATCAAATGAAGTTAACTCAAATTTACAACCCTCTGCTACTTTCTGCTTGACTCCGCTGCGTGTTAAAGAGGATGTTTTATACTTTTTGAGGAACTTTGGTCACTTTGCAAATTCTGATGATAATAAAAATATATATTTTTTATACTATTTTCCCAGGGAAGAAATGATCATGAACGACCTGGCAGCGTTTAAACAAGTCCCAGCTTTGCAGATGAACATTAATGCTTGATTTAATGATTTCATCCATCTAAATGGCGACTTCTGTCCAAACTTTGATTCACAGCAAATCCTTCAACCCTAAACTCTAACCCTAAGTGACAAGAGGCAGAAAAAAGCATCAAACATCATAACATATGTCTCGAAAAAGTATAAACACACTCCCCCAAAGCACAGAGATGCAGATTTTCCAACTTCGGATCAGTTTTCTCACAGAACCTCTGTGTTTAGGTAATTTAGAGGAATATACCCAGATTGTGTGATAAAAACTTATGCCTGGTCTGGTCTGGTCTGGTCTGGGCTGGTCTAGGTGGGTACTACATGTTTAAGTAACATCCACATGAATGAATGCCAGGTCCAAAAGTTTCCCAGCAGAACATTGTAATTGTCACAAAATGGTCGATGTTATTTACTTCTCCTGTCTGTGGTCATAATGTTGTGGCTGATTGGTGTATGTTATGCAGAATATGGCATCATCAATAGAAAATGAAAATTAAACGAGGCAAGAACAAGAAAAGGAAACCGTGAAATACTCCCCTCAGACTTGCTATTGTTTTCCAAAGAGCTAATGAAGAATATAAGACTGGAGGTGAAACTGTCTGAGGACTAACGGGAGTCTAGTAAAGTATCAGGCAGCAGCTCTCACATGAGACGTGCAGACGAGCTCCGTTTCTGTAATAGGGGCCAGGACGACCTGACTCCCCTCATCATCTCCTCCTGTCGGTTTTCCCGCACACAGGTCAGGAGAAGAAGTACGAGGTGAAGAAGAGGAGGGTCCTGAGGGGGAAGTCGGTGCCTCACTACGCGGCGGTGGAGCCTCAGGGGAAGGGGCTGATGGTGGCGTCGGAGAAGCCGTTCAGCTTCACGCACGTGGACGGCCGACCCGTGGAGCAGCCCGAGCCCGAGCCCATGGAGGTGGAGAAGGCGGGTGGGTCAGAGGTTTCTCCACGTTTATCGTTTTTGTTGTTTTCCATTTTACGAAACCAGAGTTAAACTGCAGTCGCCCATCACCACCTGTGATTTGTCTCACATTGAGTTATTTTAAAAATGGCCGACGTTCTTTATGAGCCGAGAGGATCTCTGCAACAATTTCTGTGATATCTTATTACTTCATAAAGATGTGTGTTGGCAAACCTGCTGCTTATTTACAGACCCGGAGCATCATTAACTCATCTAGAGTCTGTGTTTTTCTGCACCACCTCCTCTTTCTTCTTCTTTCTTTTCTTCTCCTTGTGCTCGGCAGGAGGCAGTTTGTCGTCCTGTTAAAACCGTGTCACATTATCATTATTGCCGCTCCGAGCGTAAGCATAAATAACTAGAAACGCAGAAGGCGCAATATTCAACAACTCCACAAACTGCGTCTCCCAAATTGATTACGACGTCAAGTTTCCCTCGGAGAAAGTTCCGAGAAAAACTGCGCGTTATAACCTTTATGAGCAGAGCGGCTTATTTTTGGCGTTTTATTTTGTGCTGCGTTACCTTTAGCTGACTTTTTCCTAATGCACTGGCCCCGTTTCACAACACGTGTTTGCAGTTGAGCCATCGCTGTTGCAGAAATAACAGAAGCAAAGCCTGATAACGTGAAAACGATGCTAATGAAAATAATACATAAAAACTTACATTGCTGTATATAAATATTCACATGAACCCTACACTGGTTTTAATTTAATACCAATCTTTCCGCTTCCTTCAATGTGTAATTGCTTTTTCTTTTATTATGTGAAGATCCACCCAAAGTTTCTTGGTATTCACCTCAGTCCTGCTGTTAATTTCAGACCCTGACAGTCGGCGTGTAACGAATTTGTGCCGACTCACAGACCTCATTTAGGTTCGAGTCGTGACGTCCCATCGCAGCATTTGACATGACTCATCCTTGGTGTCTTTTTAACTTTCTTTTTTTCATTTTTGTTTTTGTCAGGTTAAATTTGCAGACTGAAACTGAGCTTAAAATCTCAGTTTCACTCCCGTCTCTCATCGCGAGACACATGAACTCCCTGCTCCTGTCATTCATCGGAAATATTGTGATAAAACTGTTTATAGTCTCCAGCTTCGTCCGTCTCTTCGTGCAAATTGGTGAACGCTTGGTGCAAACGCACGGCGCTGTGTAAATATGCCGCATTTAGCTGGAAGCTCATTTCCATCCCTAGTCTTCAGTCAAGTGTTGACTTCTTTCAGGTGATGAGCTTTAAGAGCTGCGGAGTTGAAAGCATCAACGCGCTAGTTTGGTGGTCGCCATAGAAACGTCTGAATATTCCCAATCAGCCCGAGGCCTCTGACGGATCTGCTGATCTGTGTTTGTGTGCACAGAGTTTCTTCCAGGCCATTAATTCTGAGTCGGTACTGATACTGTGTTAAACAGTGTCCATCTCTTCTCTTTCCTGCAGCCTTTGATCAATGCGGCTGTTCACTCGGTGGAGGAGTGGAGTGAGATGTTTGGCCTGGCTTAGGCCTGCATTTAATCAATATTATTCAATGATAATATTTTTATATAAATATAGATTGATTTAGGTGATTTAAAATGTTTTAGCCCGTGAAAAGCAGCACATTCACACATCTAGAGACTATTTTTTATTTATTTTTTGCTAAAAATACATAAAATCAGAGTTGCAGAACGTAGAAATATAAAGCAGAAAACCCTAAAAGCTGTCTTTCCTAATTCATTCGTACCTTATAGGCAGTTTGTGCTTCTGCATCAATTTGACGCTGTAGCTACGGAAACATAAAAGGTTTTTTTTTTTACTTTTAATAAAAATGTATCCAAGATGTATCTCGTGGACTTCAAAAGTCCCTCAATTATATATTGACCCAACTACGCATCACAGACTGTGTTTGAGCTGTGATTGATCCACTTGATTGAACTTGATGATTGCTAATGTGTTTCTGTTCCGATCTTAGTCGGAGTAACGCGTTTACATGTGCTTAAGTTGTCCAGTTCAAGTCGGATTAAGGCATTTTTTTTTTCATGTGCAAGCAAATGTACTGAGTAAAGTCTTTAAAGTGAAGCAGGAAGTAGAAACAAAATTAACACGACAGGCAAAAATAGACCTGCGCCATCTAGTGTTTGGGTGGTGTTTTTACAGAATGAGACGAGGCACAAGTATAAATGACTCAGGCTATATACGTAACGTACGTAACTAGTCCCACAGATGTATGAACCACTCAAATTGCGGTAGATCCTTCAAACGTTTTTTTGTATTTTCCACATTATTTGAATGTTAAATGAGTATCAGAACAAGCCACAATACATTTGTAATCAACTGAATTTGTTTTGCTTCCGGAAAGATGCAACCGAAACTTGAACGTTCATATTCAACTGGTCCCTCTTTTTGTTTTTACACTCATTTCTACTGGCAGCCTCTAAACAAACAGACTAACAGCTCCTCTCTTTTTTCAATAAGATTACAGAAACACACACAATGACCCAGAATGAACACGTGTTGATGCTGCAGAAGCAGAATAATGGCAGCTTTTCAGTCGATCCTTTTATCAGCGCTCTGCCTCTCTCCTATCAGAGAGGAGGGTGTGGATTAGGTGTCAAGAGAGGAAGTATCTTCAAAGGAGCTCGTAAGTGATGAGAGAGGAAATGCAAAAAAAAAAAGGGGGGGTCGGAGAGATGGAGGTGAAGATAGAGAACAAATGAATAGTTGGGAAAAAGTCTTATTTAGATCCCAGCTCACCCAAAACTCTCCACTTGAAAATAAATGGACACAAAAAGCAGTTAAATGTTGCTGTGGAGTCACACTATTTCAAATCCAGCTGCACGGTTCTGATAAGAGATTTGGAAATGAAATGGAAGACTTGGCTGCTTCCTCCTCCTCGTTAGTTCCTTTGTTGATTCAGTTGACAACAAAAGGTGATAATGAAGACGTCTTGGCTCCTCACGTCCCTTCGAAGCATCACAGTCGAACAGTTTCAGGTCTGAATATTCACAGAGAGAGAGAGTTGTGTCTGACACTGATTGCACATACTTATCTCTACAGTCTGTCTGTGAACCAGATGATATGTTTTCCTGCACGTTACATCCAAGTAAATACACAAACAGGTATTGTTCTGTAGGTAAATGGTCACTGTAACTGATGCTTTTACATATTTGTCTTATACACACTGAACATTTGTTAAGTACAATGTACAATGTTCTGCTGGAAAATATTTGGTCCCTATAATTAGTTTCAGATAAATGTTTTGCAGTATAAACAACCACATTTGAATCTGAAAAAAAGTTTGGAGACACCTTCTCATTCAATTGAATGAGAAGGTGTCTCCAAACTTTTGTATATCTTAAATAGTTTTGTAATTTTGCAGCATTACCCTTTGAGCGCATTACCAGATCCTCAGTACCCACCAACCTAAAAGTGTACGAAGCAATACTAAATTCAGTGGTGAGCAAGATATTTCATTTCTTTTTAAAAGCCTTGAACGTGGCTTATTGGAAAGAGGAAACCTTTCACCTGAAGCTACACAGAAAACAAGATAAAAAAAAAATAGTCTGAAAGAAAACGGCGTCTGAATCTGCCTTAAGATCAGCAACACACGAAAGACAGACGCAGAGGGACTTTACTTTAGAAGAGTTTATTAGAGAACAACCTCTGACTGGCTCCTGAAAACGAGATTTCAAGCGCAAGGCTGAAAGTGTGATGCAATTCTTTGTTTCACTTCTGATTACGTGCACCTTTAGAGGGAAGTTAGAGAAGGACACGAGGAGTTCTGTTCCCTCGTGCTCCAGTGAAGCTTTTAACGAACGCAGCCCGTTGACTTCCGCTCTATTCAGTTCATACATGCACCTCACAGTGTTTGCTGTATTTAGAAGCTAACTCTCTGGCGTAGTTGCGCACTTTGAGTTTATTTATGGCGTACGGCGCAGGCGTTAAGTAGCCAGCGCTTTTTGCTGCTGTTATGTTCCAGCTCTTATTTTCGTTACTAGTAATCTCTCAGAGAGCACATAGTCCCCTCATTTAGCTCGAGATGCATGTTTTTCATTAAAGTGAGAGCAGCAGTTCATTAAAAACAGAAAAAAAAAAAGATGAATCAGCACCTGACTTGGATCAAAACCAGCTGATGTGTTCCTTGGCTCATTTCCTCACATGGCACTAAATGTAATTGAAATCTATATGAGATGTCAGTCTCACGGGCAAACAAAGGATAAAAATACATATCAGCCACAACATTATAACCACTGACAGGTCAAATACATAAGCAACGTAACAAACGTCTTGTGCCGGTTCAGTGTTCTGCTGATAAAACTTTTGGACCTGACATTCACTTGTGTGGATGTTAACTTAGACATGTAGCCCCCACCTAGACCAGACCAGACACCTCCACCCCATAGCAATGATGCCCCTTTGATGGCACTCACCACAAACAGAACATGAAAAACAGCTCAAGGTATTGACCCGGCCTCCAAATTCACTAGATCCCAAATTGTTAGCCTCTCCACAACAATGGATATTTACATTTTTTAATATGTGTAAACCTAATACTGAAATAATATTTAATAACATTTAATATTCTGGTAGTTCTGTGCAACAATGCAGGTTTAAAAACTCAATGAATTTAAATTGCGCAAGAGAATTGCCACAGTCCCATCACTGAGCTCTGTCCTGCTCATTCCCACCTGTGGTTTGATCATCCATTTATTTTAATAGTCTCCCATCTGCAGCCACTGAATATTCAGCAGTGATTCCCTTCCATCTTCTCACTGGTATTGTCACATGTTTTATGTATGACTCCGGCTGCTGGCTCAGGGCGTCTGTCTTTAACTTCACCACCGTGCATCTCTTCTCCTTTTTGAATTCAGATCCCATTTACTTTTGGCAGCAGACGGCAGAGGACATCACGGTGTGCGTGCGCATGCCCGAGGGCGTCACCAAAGAGGAGGTGCAGTTCAGGCTGACGGCGGACAACATGACCCTCGGGGTTCGGGGGTTCCCTCCCTTGCTGGGGGGTCAGCTGTATGCGTCCGTAGACCCTGAGGCCAGCGCCTGGATCATCAAGAACGATAAAAGGTTTGCAATCTCCACTCTGAATTGTTCTTTGATTGCAGTGTGTATAGTTGCTTATTCTTGTGAAAATCAATGTACTGCTGGGAAATGTTTAGACCCTTTATTCATGTGGATGACCTCATAGCACTGACACTTCTTGCTCCTTTCACACTGCGTTGTCCCGAGTCATTGTGGGTCTTTTCGGCTGTGTGAAATCGTTGCCGTAACACTTCTTCCTTCAAGCGGCCCGGCTCGCCTGCAGTGTGAAACAAGTCCTGCGTCGTCCTGCTAAATTACCCGATGACATTGATGTACCTGAATGTCACATTCTGATTTTGTCACTGTGCATCCTGTCAGATTGTCATTGTAGAAGCTCCAGGGCTGCGAGAGCTGCTCGCTCAGTTCTCAAAACAGAGCAAAGTTTTCGTCTACTCCTATGAGATCAGTCTTCTTCTTGATCTCCCCGAGATTGATCTCTGATGGGGGTGGGCATTGATAACCGGTTCTTTTACAGAACCAGCTCCAACTGGTTCAATTAATCTACATCATTAGCCTTCATGCTAATTGATTCCCCTTATCGGTACTTTTCGCACCGAGTCTTTATGTCCCAGTCCACATGGTGGCGGTAATGCACCTAAAAGTTGTTTGCAAACTGCCATAAAACGAAAGAAGAAGAAGAATCTTTACGTCGAAGCACGTCATTCAAATCACGTGATGGCAGAAAGACTGAAACGATCCAAAGTGGCTTCACTTCACCAGAAGTGCAACTTATGCGGCATCGTAATTTCAAGCAAGGGGCGGCAACACCACCAACATGATGAAGCGTTAAATACCGAAAGAACCATCTGTTCTCCAGTCAACAAGTGCAGCTATAGCTAAGTATAAGCTGAGCAGCGCTTGTGCCCACCAAGGCAGTTCCATCCTGTCAGAAAATCCCACAGCAACGGGCTATTTTCAGTGTGAAAGTAGTACTTGATGCCAATACAGCAGCCATCCCCAGCAGGATGCAGCCTGACACGGACAGACACACACAAAAACACTTAAGGAACAAAAACAAAAGAAACAAGATGTTGACCTGGCCTCCAAATGCACTAGATCCCCAACTGATAAAGTATCTGTAGGATGATCCACAGAGGCCCCTTCCCTCAAATGGCCCCCACAAATAGGACACCCTCAGAAGACCCGATCACATTTGTGTTGGAAGCACAAGGGTGACCACAATATAAGGGGGGTGGTCATAATGTTGTGCCTGATCGCTTTATATTGACTATGTGAGAGTTTTCTGAAACACTCTGGATCTTGAGTCAAATACAGCAGGAAGTTATTATTTTTAGTCCCAATAACCATCTTCTTTCTGTGGTGTTGTGTCAAGTGTAGTGGAGAATATTAAATTAAAATATTAAATCAAAAACCAATGTGCTCACGTGTGAAGAAAAAAAAAAGAGTGAAATGAAAAGTTTTTTTTTTGTTGTTTTTGCACAGAGGGAAAATAATCTTGTTGTTTTCTTCCCTTCCCATTAAACGTATCCGCCTCCTTTCCCGAGGTGAATATCTCCATCATTTCCTTTTCCCTTTTCTTTCTCTAACACTGAATCTCATTACGTGGGATTTTACGATGCAGTTCTGCCGAAATTCACTGTGTTATTGTGTGTCTCTGTGACCCTGGTAGCGGTGTTGTCACGGTCCGTAGCTGAAGGCAAATTGCCGCTGGGTAATGAGGTAGACCCGGTGTTATTCAGGGAGTCTCAGTTATCAAATAAATCTGCACCACCGGGAGAAAGGCCCCTCGACCCGGAACAAGGAGACCGGGACAAACTACTGCTGCCAGGCTTGTGAGAGGAGACGTAACTCTGGTTTACGCTTTTAGTTGGTGAGGAACACTGCTCAGTTTGACCGTGGGGGCCGTTGTAGGTTAGTAATAGAAGCGGAGATGGTCAGTCCTACAGTGAAGCCAATTATTTTTCATTTTTGGAAATTTGTATTTTATAAAATGTCAGGACAGGATGAGAAATACTTGCTGCAATTTCCAAAACACTGCTTGATGAAGACTTAAAACGTTTAATTTAATGTCACCAAAGGGAATAATTAGCAGAGAATTTGAAAAAATTTAGCTGTTCCTTCATGGAGACATTGTGGGTCAGTATTGGAAGGAAAGACCTGTTTAATACCGGCTTAATACAAAATTGCTTAGATCCTAGTTTTAAATCTCCAACAATAAGAAGAAAACAAGAATCTAACGTCTGTGATGAGACACGTAGCTTTACAGGGTGGGTGTTGGCAAGGACTTAACGATACGATACGTATCACGATATTTTAGTCACGATATGATACATTATTGCGACATGATTTTATTGCGATATCTTGAAATATTCTATATTCAAATGCAGCTTAAAATACACATTGTATATATGTACATGTGATGACAGTGATAATTCATTGGACAAATTGAGTCATAAAACAATATTAATCCAAATGATCCATTTCCGATTTATTGCACTTGTACAGAAAATGTGATGGTGGAGGTGCGGAAGTCGTTCACGATCGGCCCCAAACATGACTTTTTCTTTTTCTTTTAAAACCAATATTAAGACATTCAAAAATAATATTATATAATATTCTCCCCACTCCTAGTGGTGACAGTAGCTACAGTTTTTCGCAAAATAACAGCGGTATTTCTGAACTTTAAGTAAAGTACTTGTAGTACGTGTTTCCATTGAAACGTGTTTTGCGAATGAGCTGTAACTCTCATTAAGTCTCGTCTCGCGATGTCCCATAATTCTCTTAAATTCTCGTCACGCCAGAAAGACTTCACTTTGAGGAAGATGGACTTGAAATTAACTGGTCGCATGACTTCCTGCATCATCTCCAGTGACGGATGAATGCGAAAAAAGTGTTTCCATTGTACTTTTGTGATAAACTTTTATATCAGTACGTCTGAAAAACCACGTCACTTTTAGTTTTTCAATGCATATAAGTTTCATGCATTTTCAGCATCAGGGATTTGGTTGTGGTGTGTTTTTTTATTCTTTTTTTTATTATATATTTAAAATTTTATAACACGTAGGACACCAATCGAGAAGAAAAGAAAAAACAAAAATGTATAAATAAAATATACATACATGCATACATATACATACATACATAAACAGATACATAGCAGGCTTGCTAACACTGCAGTCGTACACTAAATAAGACACGGTTCACATGGATACACTCACAAATCCAAATCCAAGATGGGTGCTTAGTGGTCATTCAGTGGGTATAGCTTTAATTTTACATAAGTGCTTTAACACCGGATCCTAAATAGAAAAGAACTTGTCCCTAAAACCACTGACAGTATATTTTATTGTGTCTAATTTTATGAAATGTGTCAGATCACTAAACTAGACGTTTCCGCACAGCATCAAGACCCATTCACATGTCCCAAATTATTGGTGAATTCTTCCCTTGGCACCGATACAGTCTTATCACATCATGTTTCATTTGTTTATTCATTTTTTATGAGTATAATTTTAATTGTTGACCCGAATCTACAAAGTGACAAATAAATGTAGTGGCGTATTAATGGAGTGCAATATATCTGGGGATAACTAGCCAGTATAATTTTTAATCTCACGATGCCTCCAGGTTACATTTATCCTGTGCTAATAGGGTTTAAATGTGTTTAAACTTTTACTGTTGAACACCAGATTCAGGAGGAGAAATAAAGAGTCTCTCTCAGTCTCCTTGTGATTCAGTATTTCAAAAACAATAATTAATAATAATAATAATAATAATAATAGATAAAAAAAAACTGCTGGGAAGAATAGCAGACTGTTCATAAGCACTGAATCTATTGATCCACTAGTCAATATGAGTTGAGTCACATCCTCCACTTTAAGACCCTTTATATTGTGTTTCCATCTCTGCTTTCAGCTCCCTCAATGCGAGTGCTCTAATGCCCCATTCAGTGTGAAAACATGTTACATAGCCTGTTACATAGTTTCCTAATAATCCTTGATAAGTTGCTTGTCTGGTTATGGTTTTGAATCAGGATGTGTGACGTGAACACGAGTATTTCTGCTTTTACTCTTCGAACCGTTTCCGGCTTATCAGAGATTCGTCTTACCATCAGGGACTTCTTCTCTGGGTCTTTATCTGTGCTTTTATGTTGTGAATATATCTCAGAAATCACTCCTCTCTTCTGGGTATTTTTCCATAGATGCACAAAGCACATTATGCTTGCCAAAAAAAAAAAAAAGCAGTTTAAATGGAAATGTACCACGTTGGTTTGTATTTATACGTGTTTGTAGGCTGGATCTGGATGACCTTTCATTCAGTGAATACAGAGGAGGGCGGGAAATCATTGTGGTCCCGTTGTTTGTCCTCAGCATGTTTTTTCTCCCATAGCTGAGCATCATCCTGCTCTTCTGTGTCCGGAAGTGAATTAAGAAGCTGCTCCTTTGTGTCTCCTCTGCATCTTATCATCGATGCCCAAATATAGACCTGTTTTATAACCATCCATCTGGACAGTGGAGTAAAAAGGGACTGGCTTCTGAAGACTGGTGCATGTGGCTTTCAAGACACAACGTCATGTAGACGTAGGGGGCTGACGTTGTTAATAGTGTTGATAGAACAAAAAACCAAAGTAATTCAACAGCCAATCATGGTCCAGTCATTTGTGAGGGTTAGAGGATGTTGTTAATGGGGTCTTTGGGTTCTATTGGTTGAGGGGAGGGACCTCTGTGGATTATCCCTAAGAAACTCGATCGGTTTCCGTCCTGTTGTCTTTCGGCTTAACTGGGCCCAGGTTGGACGTCCAGGCAGCCATTTCCCCAGCCACTTCCAAGAATCCCTTGGCCATACGAGACATATTATCCCTCCATCCTGTCCTGGGTCGACCCTGAGGCCTCCTTCTGGTGGGACATGCCCGAAACACCTCTAACAGAAAGGCATCCTTACCAGGTGCCCTAGCCACCTCAACTGACTCCTCTCGACATGGAGGAGCAGCGGTTCTACTTTGAAAGAGCTCCTTACCCTATTTCTAAAGCTGAGTCCGGTCACCCTCCGAAGGAAACTCATTTCGGCCGCTTGTATTTTGTTTTTTCGGTCATTACCCAAAGATCATGGCCATAGGTGAGGGTTGGAACGTAGATCAACCGGTAAATTGAGAGCTTCACCTTTCTGCTTAGCTCCCTCTTCACTGCATCCATAAGTGAGGTCCAAACGTTTCTGCTTTACTAAGCCTCCCCTGATGTTTTGTCTGAAATACAACTGAACAGGACACAAGGATGAAACCCAGACCCTGGCCCCCAACCAGAAGGTCAAATATTGACGCTGCTGTTGGATGAATTGGATGAATTTCACACATTTTTTAAGTTCAGGTTTGGGCTGTCTCTGTTCTTTCTGGCATTCCTGGCAGCAGGAGTCATGACCTGGGATGTTCATAAATATTGAAAAATTTATGCACATTGGTAGCAAGGGAGTTTTTCTTCATTAACTTTTCTTCATTAATCTTGCCTCGAGTCTTGAGACAATTTGTAATGTTATTGACGCTACATAAATTAACTGATTTCAACTGAATCAATGTGTCGATGTAGTTCTCACAAAGCAACTTCTGCACATAATTGACGGTGTTGACGAGTTAACTCAGCTCTAGCTTGTACCCTTTGGATCCACTGACCAATTTGTCAAGTTCAGACGCTGGCCAGAAGTCAAAGATCATTTATAAGAAAAAGACACTGCTTCACTCTACAACCATTAGCAGATGTACTTTTTTTTTTTTTATACATTTATCACAGTTTATTATACTGAAGTAATTACCTTCTCTCTACATTACAACTGGGCTGCCGCAGGAAACTGTGTTATATTTAGAACCGTGCATTCTCCTTTTAGCCCTATTCACTGGACCAAAGTGCAGTAGAGAACACGTTATGAATTCTGTACCAGGAAACGTGACAAAACACACCAACGTAATTCATCATGGTGTCCTTGCCTAATACAAAGCTGCATGTGGTAAGCTCCGACCGCGGAGCTTCACCGCTGACGTCCGCGGAAGAATGTGAGGCTGCGTCGCTCTGGGAAAGATGCACTTATATATAATATATGTATATCAAGGGAGATAATGTCATTGTAATGTTATTCTGATGTAATCGTTCATAAAGACTCAACCTCATTACCGTCGTTTAATGCAACACGGAGAGAAATAGGCCCTTGTGTTGGGTCACGTTGAGTTCATGGTGAACCTCAAGTGTCGTCTGACAGCCACGTACTGATGAGTGGAGACTGAATGAATAACATTAATCCCCACCTGGAACGTAAGAGCAGTGCAGGGCTTGGGTTGTGCAAAGATTTATTTTAGTGTCAGTAAAGTGATCCATTTAATAAAGCGCATAGTTTTTATTTGATTTTAATGACAGAGTATTTTCTTCATGACTGTTATTTATTGATATCAATACTAGTTATTTTCTCATTCTGCTGTTTATTTTCTAATAAACCCAACATCATTCTACCTGAATATTCCTAAATAGGTGAAATTAAAGCGAAATTTTGAGTTCCTGGTGGGATCTTTGCTTTTAAATGCGCTGAACCACTAAATGTAACTTTGAAAGTGGCGAACTGAGGTGGTCCGGCATCTTGTTTGGAGGCTCTTTGCTGAGTGTGGCCAACCAGGAGTTGGAGACCCCAGGGGTAGAGCCAGAACTCTGTGGAGGGATTATGTATCCCGCCTGGCCTGGGAAACATCTCGTTATCCCCCAGGAACAATCTGGACTGTGATGTCTGGAGTTCCTCACTCAGCATATTGCCACCGCGATCCGACCTCAGATAAGCGGATGGAAAATAAATAAATGAATGAATGAATGAATGGACGAAACACTTAATGTAACATCAAAATAGTTTTGGTCAGTGTTTTATTTAAGTGGTGAGCACTTAAACAAATTTCATTATTTATAAAAAAGGGTTTGGTGAAGGAGTGATAAAAGAGTTATCTCAAACTAAAGCTGCTTGGTAGATTTTTTCTTTTTTTGTCTGCAACAAAGAGTTGCACTTAAACACACCACAAAGACAAGCGCTTGCTTGAGAGGAAGCGACTCTTCCTACCAGCAGGTGGCAGTAGTCTGTTGTCACCATTCATAAGGGGAAAGTGCAGGAAACTAAAAACTGAGAGGTGTCAGAGGCTCACTGAAGGCCGGCCGTTTGCCTGGTCCACCATAGTTCTTGTAGAAGCCATCTTCTTCTTCTCCTTAGAAATGTAACTTCATATTTTAATATTCTTTCGTCTATTGATGCAACACATCTCCAAACACGTCTCAATTGCTGCTGCTGCTGCTGCTGAGGAACATAATTTGTGTCCCCTGTTCTGCCAGCCTGCAGAGCTCTTCAGGTTCTCTTCTGACATCTCATCACCGGCTGCATTTCAGCCCACTGAACTACTCCTGATTGGATGTTTACGGCTCGATCGCATCATTGTCATCTTAAGTGGCACAAAAAAAATCAGCTGGAACAGAAGCTTCTGGCTTCCTTTGAGACATCTCCCCACTTGCTGCATGCTTAAGAGATATTATTTACATATTTATTCGCACGACTCTTCGACCATCATCGGCAGACTGAGAAGGAACATGTGTGTGTTTGTGAATGTGTCCTCAGTCTGGAGGTGACGCTGCAGAAACGTAGCGAGGGACCAATGTGGCAGGAGCTGGTGTTGGGAGACAGGAGAGGGGAGTACGTGATGAGCGATGAGCAGGCCGCCCTCATCCACGAGAGACTGACCCACCTCACGTCTGAAGACCTGGTACGGGCCGACTCTTTACATTACACTGATGAATGTAACGGACAATCTCTTATCTGCGCCACTAATATCCTGACGGTGGAGTAATTCACACTCTGTCCAGAGTTTTGAAATGAAATGCAGCAACAAATTTGATGGGAAGATGTTAATTTATTTCCTGTTTGTCGTGCAAAGTCTCTGGAGGCAGATTACTAATGAATTTGTGGGGATATTAACAAAGTTTGTGCTGAAAAACAACTAATTATTATCTTAAATTTTCTTCTTTAACTTGAGTAATAGTCCTGATTCTTTAAAACATTATAAACCTTATCATAAGGGCTGCACGATTCTGCAAAAAATATAATTGTTTTGCTTAGAATCAAGATCACGATTCTTTGGCACGATTTTTTAATTTTTTTTTATAAAATGTTTATTGCACTAATGAACTTTGACTCTGTGGGTGACTCTCGCCACTAACACGTGTTTTTTTTCGGCATCCATTTAACTGTTTTTACCGTTGACTTCTCTCTGCTTCTCTCCGTCACTGTTTCCACGCACTCTGTGGGCGGGGCTTCCTCCACTGACGTAATCACGTGTTTTAAAGACGCTTTACGATAGATCGAGGGAGGAGTCAGCGGCAGTGCTGCCTTTAGGGGCACGTGAAAAAAATCGGGAAGAAATGGGCATTTGTTTGTGATGCCGCTCGTGAAATAAAATGCTTAAGAAATCGTTGAGTTTCGAATTGAGATCACGTGTATGTGTGAATCGAGATCGCGATTTTTTTTTAAACGATTTGTCGTGCAGCCCTGGTGTATATCATCACATGGCCCAGCTGGTCCTCTTATTAAACGTCAGCCTGAATCTCTACTCTACTATTAAATCACTCAACGGTATGCGTTTCAAAATATTACTTAGCCATAAAACATGAAGAACAACATACACTTGAGTTTGTTTTTGTTTGTTTTCCGGAGGTTTTCTCATGACCTCACATACATTTCTTATTGAAGTCACACCTCATTTAGCTTTCAGCATCCCTTCCTCCTCTGACTCTTTTCTCTCCAGCTGTGTGAGCCCTCCTCCTCCTCCTCCTCCTCTTCTTCTTCCTGTGTTACCCTTCATTAGTATCATCTGGGCCCACTTGAGGCCCTCGGTGCAGATCGAGCCTTTTTACATGTTAATAGATGCAAAACAAGCGTAACTGTAGCCTCTGTCGCTTTCTCCCGCTCCTCCTTTTCTGTCCAGAATGGAAACGCTGACAGAGACAAGCCCCCTTGTAACTCTCAGGAGCTGGAGGACTGTGACGGGTTTCCAGAAGACAGCTCCAGCCTCACTCACTTTGATGGAGAATCACTTAAGCCCACTCAGGTGGTGAGTAACACTTTGATTCTCCGATCCTTCAGGTGTGGGCCTCCATGTTTAACATTTTCACTTCTTTCTATTTGTAATCCCCTTCGAGTGCACTGTTTGCTACCTACCCGTTGCTCACTACCATTACGGGAGCACGGCTTCATTCAGCCTTGCCCCCCCCACCCCCAGTGGATAAGCCAGTGCTGTCATTGGCCTTTAAGAAACCACTTGACCACAGAGACCCCCACAAAGGCCCAGTAAAGAAGAACAGGCTACTTCATCACCACTCCTCGTGACTCGAATTGTAAGAAGCTGTTGTGGTGCAGCTGACAGCTATTTTTATAAATGCTCACGCTGAGAATATATTCATAAAGGAGCTACATGACGCTCGGTGGGGCAGTCAAGTGGCTAGAGAGGCACTACATCATTGAAATAAAAGCCACAGGTCAGATCTCTGTTGCTTTCTGACGTCCAGATCCGTGCTCTTTCCCTTCGTGTCTCATGCTGTTTCCACGTTGTATAAATGCTGTGCAGGTCAGAAACTTATCGACGTTTTCCTTTTGTATGGAGGACGGCGCGGCCAAAAAGACCGATTGGATCTCTCCACTGAATAAAAAATGGTCTGCGTCTGTGTGGCCCCTTTGAAGCTTGTTGAAATGAAAACCACTGGTGGCTGGAATTTCTGATTTAGCTGAAGTAGGCGCCAGAATGTCACAGAGGATTTGTTAACTCTAAGCTACATTTAGAGTACTGGCTGCGGTAATTACGATGCATTTATGTTAAGGTGTACACCCATGCTTTTAGCTGTGCGGTGGTGCTTTTAGGTAAATGCTAAAGGTCGGGACACACAGAGCCAATGGTCTGCAGAAGCTTGGGCATCACTGAGCATCTGTGGCCCAAGTTTTTGCAGCGCTTCCTGTACGTAGACTATATTTTCTATATTTTCTCTGGGATACGGGTGGCGCTATCTCATGCGGAGCAGTTATATCGACCACAGTGGAGGACCACACTTCCTCCAGACTCACTTGCTTTTTCAGAGCGGTTGGCATGGCAACTGGCAATCGCCGTTATGTCACATCCTGTTTCTACGGCCTCACATAACTTGGACATGCATCAAAATTATATCAACTATCTAAATAATTGTCCGTGTATTTTAGTGTTTTAGTTTGACGCATTAACACTAACATGGCGGAGGTGGAGGTTATGACTTACGCTGCAGCCAGACACCAGGGGGAGCTCTACTTGCTTTGGCTTCACTTTTGAGCAGCTGTTTGCAATTCATCTTTATAGATGCATTTATAGATCCATTTGGGTGAAACCAAACCACTGGCAGCGAATACAAATACCCCCGTAGTCAGTGTTCATCTCTCATTTGTTGGCGGGAAAGTGGGCGAAATGGCTACCGTTAAGTCAGGCAGACACATGTAATGTCATTGCCGAGCGACAATCAGCGACGAAAAAATAGTTAGGGGTTGTATGTCCATATAGCCTACCTAAGTGTCATACCCGTACATATTCTTTACTTCATTGAATCTCCCGGTAATGGACGATGTCCGTCATCAATTCCATAATGTTAAATTAATTAATTATGACATAAATACAGCATAAATACACCATCAACCCTCACATTCACTACTTTCACTTTTTAACATGAATTCAGAATTTTTAACATAAACTCTGACTGGCATTAGCTAATGTTAGTATCATAATTTGAAGTGATTCCCACTGCTTTCCGTCTTTGAAGCCTGAAGCCAAACACTTCTTTGGTTTTTCGGGAGCAAAGTTTTATTTTTTTCTCCTTTGTTTTCACCCATAAGGTGTTTGTGGCCTTTTCGTTGGCGTAGTGTTACTGTCTTCTGTACAGTCTAGGGCACATTATGCTGTTTGGTTAAAGGTTAAAGGATCGACATGGATCGTCTTGAGAGGAATGAATGTTGTAAATTTCAGAACAGCCAATGTAAAAGCTACAAATAACTCGTAGTGGCTCTAGAGGAAAATGAGGGGATCGTGGAAGCTAGTGATTTTTATTCATTGTAGGTATTTGTTGCAAAGTTCATGGCAATCCATTCAGCAGTAGTCCAAATATTCAAGTCTGACTCACAGTGGCTGTAGTGCATCAAGTTTCAAGCATGGCTAAAAAGCACAAAACATCTAGTTTTTTTTTTTGTAGCTAGAAACATATCCCCCAAGTATCCAGAAAGAGACTTAACTCTTTACATTAAATGATGGCTGTATAAATTGAAATAATAAACATTCGCGGTTATTTACTGATGCAGCCTCCAGCGAATACAGTAGCATGGAGGTAATTTGCAAACATCTAGTCTGGAATGCTGCTCTGAGTTATGTATCATTTTTCAATTTCTTTAAAGGAAGATATGTGGCTGGCTGCTGCGTCCTTCTCTTATTATGCTTGCCTCAAGGTGAATGATGCAGACTCGCTTTAAAATCTATTTTTGTGTGGGGGGGGGACAAACAAAACAGAAAATAAAGATGAGAAAAATGATTTATATACATATATTTTCATTTCTTTTTCAAGGATGCAACAGGTATCCAGTTAAAATGCTCCGTGACGTAAGTAAATTTGTAAAAGAAACCGTTTCAGCCTCGCCTCTGTGTTTGGACACGCTGAATAATGAGCGGACTCAGAAAATGCAGCAGATTGCCAAAGCTCTATTCATTTAACAACATTAGCCTGTGTCCATTTCGCTCATGTTTTCTCATTTACACAAAATAGCCTCTGTGTTTATAGTGAAGAATTCCCCCATCACAAAAACTCTCATGACCGTCATAAATGAACCCTTTCTTTACGCTGTGAAAGGCTAATAATAAGTATTGAATATACAGCGCAGTGTTTCTGGCCTTAATGTGAATAGAAGCATTTTTAATGTTTCTCCCTCCATTTACTCTGTAAATAGTGCAGCGAAGCAAGCTGCTGCCTTTAAATAAGCTGGACTGTAGCCATACTCTATCCATCAGCCCTTTAGAAAGATGTTTTTTTTTCCTCTCACATGTCCGTGAAACATGTGAGTGTACAGACGTGTGTGTATGTGTGTTATGTTTTCCGGGCTGTATATGTGCATCATCTCATGCAGGAAGCTTTAACTTTCTATTGTTCGCCTCCCGGCTCGTATTGTGCGCGCCTTAATGCTCCAGGAGCTCGCCCGCCCTCCGGGATATATATACGCTGACCCTTTATAGAAAACCTTTCAGCTTAAAACGTTGGCTCCTCCTATTAATTTAAAACCTTTGTGGACGTGCTTCTCGTGCTCAAAAGAAAATGGTTTTCGTATGTTTTTTTATTTTTTTGTGAATCAGGCTGTGAATCATATTCACTGGTTGTTTCTGTAATACCTCTTACAATGGAGTGTATCTACACATCAGCTATCACATTTAAACTTCTAAAAGTTATTCATATAAAATATATAATAATCAATTTAATAATAGTAATAATAAGAGTTTGTATGTTGGAAATCAACAAGCTCCGCCCACTTCAGGTACATTTTCTAGGTTCGTAATCCAGTGGTCGACGTCACAATGGGTTTGTCCATATATACAGTATATACGGTACCGTATTATACCGTATATACAGTCAGTGTGCAGCATATAGTTACATTTTTGGGGAGGTGGATGTCAGCCACGCCATCAGGGTCTGCACATGCTCTGCGCTGTTGCCATAGCTACAGCATCAAATTGACTCAGAAGTCAAAACCACGTCATTAACAAATCCGATGCGATCCAACACGATGCAATAAAACACAATATAATACGACAAGACTCGACCCGGTAAACTGCAATATGACATTATATGATACCTTCATTGATGCTCTGTGGGGGGCGTGGTAGAATAATTACCTAATTAGCTGCAAGTGCAGCATCATTAACATTATTTAGCTAACTTTCAATAATGACAGCTAATGATAAGAGTTTTCTTTTTATTAAATTCAAATAAGATAAAAATAATATAACTGACATCTTTTCTTTCCCTTTAATTAAATTATTACTAGAATGAAAAATGTACAATACAATGAATGAAAAGCTTCTTTTAGAAGCCGTCTTTGTGGGTATTTATGCAGAATTATGGAGTAACAGTAAGTTGTTTCATTGCTTCTTGGAGTTTTGTTTCTTCTCCAGATCTTGCGAGGTGCTGCATTCAGAGCTCCCTAATGTGGTACAATAATCAAAATAATATCCCTTTTATTGTGACATCATGTACTATGTGCAAGTCTGAGATTATTGGGAAGAATATCTGTGTTTCTTCTGAAACTTAAAATCCATGATTGTCTAGTAAAGTAACCGACACGATGTCTGAAACGCAGCAGAGATGCCCATTTGAATCGGCCTCAGCGATGGCGCCGCTGCTCTTGATTTAACACGGTTGATTTGAGTGTGAAGACACAAACACGGTGTGAAACTGGCCTTCTCTCAGGTGTTGGCATTTTCAAACGGGACAGGTGTGATTTCGCAACCAACAGCACAGCACAGAGAGCGTGTTGGAGCTTTCAAACAATGTAGTTTTTTAACCTTTGAACCAAAGAACTGAGGCAAATTAAACGTGATATCCGTACATCATCCTCCAGACTGAGGGCCTTTATGTATATGTGTCAGCTGTTTCTTTGCAAACAAAACACGTTTCTAAAAGACAAAATCATGCATCCCAGACCGGAAACACTAAACCACCCTCCGTCTGGAAGGCAGCAGGTTTGCAGGAACATGACGGCAGCGACGATGACAGAGACCTGGCATTTCAGCTGTTATTACAGACATCTGGCCTCTGTGTACAGATGCATTTGTTTTTGCTTACGTAACGCCAGCCTCTCACTTCCTGTCTCCGTCTACAAAGCCTGCGAGCCCTTTGATAGAAAGAGAAAAGAACATTCACTAAAAAGCTTCTTTTTTTTTCCAACCTTAGAGCAGGTAGAGGTAATTTTATAGTAATTGAAGACCCTTCTGTACGGAGGGCCATTGTGCCCCCCCCCCCCGGCTTGTGATCATTATGCAGCTATCTGCAACAATGCGACACACTGGATGAATGAAAAACCCCACACATGGTGAGTCCGACTTGTTTCTGAAGCTTTCAACCACGTCTCATGACCTTCATCAGTAGTCACAGCTGACGACTGAGCTCTGTGGTGCAGCTGGAAGCTTGTCAGACGTTTTTCTTTTTTTTTTTCTTTGTCAAGCTGCTGTTTTCAAGGTCAATAAAGGATCTTCAGGATGATATATATTATTTCCACTGTTTTATTGAAGCTGCTGTGTGCAAAGCAGATGTATAAAAACACGTGTTTGTTGGATGAGTTGGATGAAGTCCGAAGGTGGACATATTTCCAAGAATGGATATTTTTTAACATGCTTTCAGACCTTGTAGTTGCTTTTCACTGTCATTTTCCTGCCTTAAATCGATGAAGAGAGATCGATATTGTGTCTTAAAAATACGAAATTAAATAAATCTGCTGGTAAAAAGAACAAAAGAGTGCTGTGTTTGAGCCATACTCAGATTCAGATTGGCAGGCTCTTAAAAAGTCTAAAAACAAATAATTTGAACTTAAGGCCTTAAAATGTCTAAAATTCTCTTAAAATCTCATAAATTGTATTAATATGATTTTGAAAGGTCTTAAAAATGTATTGACGTTCCTTTTATTTAATGTCTCGTTTTTCATTTTCAATTTTTGAGGACACTATAACGTAACTACAAAACTGAACTAAAGTACCTGTGCAACCCGGTCAGAATTTATAGAGCACAGCCGGCTAGCTAGTAGCTAGAGCTAGCACGCTGTGGGCGCGCCATGGTAGAGCGTAGCATTGGAGCGGTACCCCACAGCATCATTTGATTGATCACTTCTTTGGCCAAGTTGTGCTAATACAACACTTACTAACGAGAACATTACTAACAAGCTAACAGGCTAACTGCTCAGACTGTGAGCTGAATATTATCCTTAGCATTATAAGCTGTTTCCTTACAGTAACGTTAGCTAAACATTTGAAGCTTTGGTTGCTATCAGCCCTATGACTGAGGAGCGGCTAATCAGTTAACACTGAGTTCTGAACAAGTATTAGTTCACAATAGAGAGGCTGCTTTTGTTTTAAAGTTAGATTAAGCATTTTGTAATCCAATGCGAAAGAACTGTGAATAAATTCCTATATTTTGCAAGTAATTCCAGCAAGTAAGTAATTCTCCTTTTTGCCAGTATGTATGTGAAATGGGTCTTAAATTCTATTTGTTATGGTCTTAAAAAAGTCTTAAAAACTTTTAAATTTGACTTGCTAAAACCTGCAGAGACCCTGAGATTGGGATTTCTCTTCACTTTTACCATTTTTCTGGAGTAATTTTATTTTGCTTTTCAGTTTCAGTTGTGTACTGCCAACAGGGACGCAGTGCGGTTAAAAAATAAAATAAATAAATAAATAAATCTTAGGTGAAAGTAGAAAAATCCAGCAGAAGAGAAAATCTTATCAATGAAAGAAAAGTGAGGATATTGTTATTAGATGCAGCGAACATTTAATATAAATCCTTCCCTTGGGATCATTTGTCTGCTTTCTATTTCCTGTCAGTGTATGTTTAGAAGTCCATAACGTTTTAGAAAGTAAATGTTTGAGGAATAAGACGGCACTTTGAGGATTAAGTGTACCATTGGTGTGATGTGATGCCAAATAATAGACTGTATAAAGATGAATGGCGGAACAGCTCCTCAAAGGTGAAGCCAAAGCAAGTAGAGCTCCCCCTGGTGACTGGCTGCTGTATAGATCATAAGCTCCACCCCCTCAGTGTTAGTGGGCAGGACTTGGGCCAAACTAAAACACTAAAATACATGTCAAATATTTTTTTTTTCAAGTATGGTTAAAGTCATTACGAGTAGTTTATATAATGTGATGCATGTTCAAGTGTTGATTTTTGGAATCATTGTTGTTTGGGGTAGTTATTTGTCTAGAAACTGTATGTGACATAACTGTAACTACCAGTTGCTGTCCCAACCTCTCCGTAAAGTGATCCCGTGGGGCCGTGAGAGTCCCACTTATTATAATAATAAGTATAATGTATAATCCAACATTTCTTTGTAGCTGGTGTAAGTAGAGCAGAGTGTAGTATTAATTAAATGAAAACGTGAGTGAATGTGGAGGAAGTTTGGGCGGGGCATTGATATCGTGGCTCAGTCTGGTTCCACCCTCGGATCGTACTGATCAGACTCTGGCTCCAAAGTCACAAGGTGTGACCGCCTGTATCCTCGGTAAAATAGCATCAGTTCGGTCAATGCAAGGGGTCGGGTCACGTTGTCCATATTTATATACACTCTATGCTTTGTAACGACATCCAGGTTGAAAAGTAGAATTTACTAATTGGGGATTGGAATTGTAACTAGTAGAAATCAGTTTTTCATTGTTACCAACTGCCATGACGCATTTTTCAGTAAGTGAAACCGCACCTTTTTGAATCCGGATCTTTTTTTCTCCAGTTTTCCTTGGCGTCGTTTTGAGAATTTCAATGTAAATGCAGGATCACAGTCCATAATAATTTTTAGTTCATCGTGATGACGAAGCAACAGTCTAGAGGAAATGCAGTGACATCACTGCCACCCGGGGCCACGCCCCCTGAGTGGCAAAAACATGGTGCGATGTATCAGTAAATACACTGAGACTGGGAATAATATGGATTATCAGATCAAATTAGGGAAAATTGGACTCGTAAATCATCCATATGAAGTAGTATGGATTTGGAAAAGTCGATTAGTTTCTGTTAGTTTAAGTTAGTTTTAGGTCATTTCAGTTATGATAAATGTAGCTAAATAAAAGATGCTAACGCTAAGAGCAAATATTCTGTTTGCTCTTAGCTTCGCCAAAACAACAACATCCACAAACTTATCTGACAGCCCTCCAGAACGTAACTTCACAGCTCTTCACCTTTTTTTTTTTTAAATTCACTTTATAATTTAGACGTTATTAAAGCCTGTGATTCAAACTAATGCTGCTGATCTCCATGTTCAACTGCCACTCAGTGGCCGTAACCATGGTGACGTCACGTACACACCCTCTATATATTGCCCCAGCCACCCAACGAGGGTCAATATCTGATGCAGCACGGTGTTCCATACGTTTCGTCTTTCGTGCATCTCAGTGTTGCAGGTAACGTGGGAATCAGCAGGAACTTAGATTCTGGATTCGAAAGCGTAACCCGGCGCTCTGCTCTGCTGCTGGCATTTAAATCCCCCTCATTCAGTCACGGCTTTGTGAGGAAACGCAAGCACAATAGCGATTTCTCTTGTGTGTATGTTGTATATCTGTTTTAAATGCCACAGCGCGTTGTGAGGTAAGACCTGAATCACCCCCCGCGCAGTGCAAATAAAACACAACATGCAGGTCAGCAGGAAAAAAAAAAAAGGTTTCGCTGTAAAAAATAATGAGATAAAAGGGTTTGTTGTTGTTTGTTTTACTGGTTTCGTTTTTATAAAAACCTCAGCCAGATAAATGTAAAAACATATATTAGTCATACGGGGCTTAGTCACTGACTGTGAAAAGAAAAACTCAGGTGTATTTCAAAAGCTGTTTATGTTTGTCCAGTCTATGTAATTATTAGCTAAGGCGGTGCAGAAATTGATTTAAATGATTAGTTTCCAGTCCACATGTTATTTTATTTAACAGTAATTATAATGTGCTAGAAGAACCGATCAATTTGACCCCTACATGTCCCCAGCGTGTACTGTACGAGGAAGGACAGGGTGCCTCTGTTTGGACAACATGTTGACAGTGCCTGACTGCACACAGCTACTTCAATACCGGTCTAAGAGGTGGGAAAGATTCTCTCCGGTGTAGTTGTCGTAAATGCAGAAATAAGCCATTAAGCTGTTTTACTACCAGGCTCTTAACAGGTTCAGTTCTGCTGTAAAGTTGAATTTGGATACGGCCTCAAGTGGTCGTTAGAGGAACTACAGTTTTTTATCACATCGACTCGAGCTGCATTTTTACCTCATAGGTCTTTAACCGGGGGGTCCGCGACCCCTAGGGGTCCGTGGAGGTACTGTAGGGGGTCACAGAATCTTTGGTTGATTGGATATTTTTTATATATTTTTTTAAATTCCCCCCACAAATTAAAATTTCTTCAAATACACATTAACGTGTATCTAACATTATTTAGAAAATGGTTGAGGGATAGCTTAATATTGGATGCAAAATAATAATAATAAGTTTATAAATAGCGCTAGTTTAATATAGAGCACATATAGGTGGTAGGGGGGTTCCCACTTAATCTCTCCATGAATTTGGGGGTCTGTGGCCTGAAAAACGTTGAGACCCCTGCTCAAGAGATTGCCACTGGGTGTGAAGTCACTGAACCACTTTTTTTTTTGTTGAATTACCTGGTTTTCAAACATTATCTAGTTCCGTCATAACAGGAATAAAGGTTCTGTGGCAAAAATCCTGAAAACATCTTACAATTCTGTCCCTTCTTACTAAGTTTAAATTCTTACATTCAGTGGCTTTGACTCTATTCAATGTCATCATGAAAATACAAATCCTAGATGGGAATGTTCTGCCCAAACAATGATACCTGTGAAAAATACAGTCAGCCGTGATTTCTGATGGTGTTTATCCGAAGCAGCTGAGACCTTTTATATTAAACTTCCGTCGAGAAAATTTTGCCTTTAGGATGATTAGAAAATCAGAATTTTAATACTCAGAGGAGCAGCTGGTTTCACTTTGATTGAGTTGATTCTCTTGGGGTGTCACACAGCCATCTTCTTCTTCACACCGACCAGCCATAACATTATGACCACCTTCCTAATATTGTGTAGGTCTCTCTTGTGCCTCCAAAACAGTCACGACTCATCAGAGAATGGACACAGGTACAGGTACTTGATCAGTTTGGGTCTAATGCAGCGGTTCCCAACCTTTTCCAATTCAGGACCCACTTCACAGCCCACCTCCGACCCCATAAATACGGAGGCTGTATTTGGGTACTCAGCACTTTTTTAATAAATATTGAACATAAAGGACTGAACTGGACACAGGAGAACCCTGTTGGAGTGCATCTGTAACATGTTGCAACACCTTCAGTATTACAGTTTTCAAGGAGCTGTCCACACAAAAACCCAAGATCCAAACAAAATCCACACGTCAAAAGAAGCCCATTAATCATTAGGCTTTAAAATAAACACAAACCCGATATAAAGATGATGTAAATTCTGCTCAGGTCTAATCAAATGAAACCAAAAAAATAAACTAAATTAAAGCATCGCACTCTTACTTTTTCCTTTAGTTTTTTTCCTTTTGGAAATAAAAACTGCAGTGGATCGTATTAAGATGTCAAGGTGTTGGTGTTTGACAAAACCCAAATGAAATAATTTGGCAGCCAACTTGCAATACCCTGCAAATTCTGGAGGCAGGTCAACACCTTCTGCTGTTCTTCATGTTTTTTTAAGTTTTTCCTAAAGTGTTTTTGTGTGTGAGGCTACATCCTGTGCAGCCATCCTTTGCTTTAGGGTGGAGGTGTCTGGTCTAAGTAACATCCACACGAATTAATACCAGGTTCTAAAAGTTTCCCAGCAGAAAACTGAATTGTGCCAAGATGGTTTTAATGTTATGACTTCTCCTGTCGTGTGATCATAATGTTGTGGCTGGTCGGTGTATGTTGTTATTCATTCATTTAGTCCTGATCCCCGTGGTCAGCGGCCTCATTGTCAGTCAACCAGCCTCCACCGAGCGAGAGTCTGCCGTGCTCTCCGGCTCAAACACAAGTGGCGAGAAAATGAGTTTCAGAGAGGAGGACTGATGGCTCGCTAAACGGCTTGTCATTTCGCATCAGCCACCAACAAATGGGCTCGTCTCCTGCTCAATCTTCAATGCCTGTCAAACAGGCGTTGAGATGCGGAGGACGGCGGCGCCTCCTGACAGCCTCTGAGACTTACTGGCAGTCGCATCCTTGGGGTGGAGGGGGTGGTGTGGGTGGGGTGGGGTCGGTGTGAGCGGTCAGATGTCGAGGAGCGATTATGTCACAGCAACGGTCACTTTGCTTCCAAAACAAATGGAGTCAGACTAGAATAGCAGCAAAACACACACACACGGAGGATAACGGCAAACACATTCATCAGAGGGAGGTGGATACCAGACAAATACATGGACTTTTATGGGGGTCTCATGCTGTGGAGCTAAGACGAGCTTTTACCCATAAGAGGCACGACTGATTCCAAGATGGAGATGTGCCTTAAATAATATGTCAGTGTCTCAGAGAATTTTCAACAATAAACAAAAAGGACAAAAGAAACAAGTGTGGGAATAAAACGCTTGAGAAAAATGGAATTTAAGTCCGAATATATTTGTGTTTATGAGAAAAAAACAAAAAAAGGTTGAATAAAAATGTGATGCAATGCTTCAAAACCACGTAAATAAAACCTATAAATCAATGGAAACTGGATGAAGGCACCACTTAGTCTTTGATTGTCATTTAAAGTCAATCAACCTGATGAATTATGGGTAAGATACAAAAATAATAAAGGTTTTACTTGTGATATGAAAGGAAATCAATAGGTCCCATATTATAGTTCACTTTATAAATGTTTTCTAACATTTTTTCTAACAGGGGCTTCGGGAGTATGCATGTGTGTTTGTTTTTGATTTTAATGTAAAGCACTTTGTGTTGCATTTTGCTTGTATGAAAAGTGCTTTATAAATAAAGTTTGATTGATTGAATGGGTGAAGATGCGATTGGCAGAGAGGCTGAAACGCTCCAAAGTGACTTCACTTCACTAAAAGGAACTGTAACAGTGCGACGTGCAGTTTACGCAGCACCGTAATTTCAAGCATTTGTCGACGACACGCGTATTAAATACCCAAAATGCCGTGTGTTCAACAATCTCTGGTCAACAAATGCAGCTACGGCTAGCTAGCATAGCAGTACTAGTGAGGATCCAGTGGCCAATTTCTTACACAAGCTCTTATCTCTCGATCCCTCGTCCTGCGGCAGCCACCGCAGATATTAGCGCATGGTAACGCCAGTGAAAGAGGGGCGTGGCGTGGGCGTGGACAGTCACAGCTCATTAGCATTTAAAGGTACAGACACAGAAGCAGCCTGTTCTCAGTAGAGCTCATTAGAAACACTTTTTCACTGGCTTAAAATTCAGGACCAAGGCTGAATTTGAGGTAATACACTTTGAAAACAATGATGTTGTACCTTCTGACACCTATTTGAAATTGTTGAATAAAATATATAATATGGGACCTTTAAGTTCAGAGTCGTCCATCACAGTCTTTCTTCCTCACATCAAACGTGGATTCGCTTGAAGAAACATTTGTTAATCACAGAGTAAAATAAAATCTAAATATGGACTTCATTCATGGACTTCGTTCTTCTCTCCAGGTGAATCTCGGGAGCCACCAGTACCTGTTCACAGTGGACGTGGATCCGTCTCAAATGCCGTGCCTCTGCCTCCGACACGACGTGGACGCTCTGGTGTGGCAGCCTCGTCCCGACCAACCCGGGAACATGTGGGAGCACGTCGCCACGTTTAACGCCCTGGGTGAGAAGCTCAAACTGAAGGAGAAAAAAAAACTCAAACGAGTCCTAAAAGTTTCACTCTGAAATCCTTCTGTTTCTGTTTGTATCAAGTTGAGGGGAGGGGGAGGAAACATGTCGGTGGCAGACAGACTGGTGTGATTGTTTCTGAAAGTGCCGATCTCCTGAGATTTTCGCTTCGAGAGTCTCTCGAGTTTACTCAGGGTGGTGAGAGGGAAAAAAACAAATGCAATGAGAGGAGAAATGTTTTGTTGATGGTGGAGATTAGAGGAGAATGGTCGGACTGATAGAAAGGCTGCAGTGAAAACTCTATGGTGAGCAGAGGTGGATGGGCCCCAACACAAGAAGGAGAAGAAGATCGCGCAACTTATTTGCAGCCAAGAACTGATACAGCCCGTCCTCATACTACCTCTGACCTCATACATCCCCGTTTGTCGTCTCAGACGGGATTTTGACAGGATTCCTTCACTGGATCTGAATCAGATAGAACATATTTTGGATGCGGTGGAACCGGAGATTGGCTGCGTGAGCGAGCATCTGACAGAGCAGCAGAAACGATGAATCACGTCAACGTGGAGCAGAGTCTCAGAGGAGTGTTTCCGGTTTCCTGTGAGATCTGTGACACCGACAGATGAGGTTGTTTAGGGACAGAGGGAGAAATGACCCAGCGTTAGCAGCATGTTGTAAAACTTTATTTATGTAGCACAGAGTGCTTTACAGCAATGAAATATAACAGGCAACAGTCAACAATACAACCAGTACAAATGACAAGTTAAATGGTGGCGGTGTAAATACGGCGTTCAGCCACAACATTATGACCACTGACAGGAGAAGTAAATAACAGTGACCATCTCGTCACAGTTCAGTGTTCTTCTGGGAAACTTTCATTTAAGTTGATGTCACTAAGACATGTAGGACCCACCTAGACCAGACCAGACACCCAACTCTCGACTACCTGTTGGCTCAGGCTACCGCCGGTCACTCAAAGTGGGAACTCCCTTAATTATGCAGAATTTTAAACTTTAATAAAAAAAATATATTAAAGAATAGTGAAATAAACTAGGGAGACCTACACAGTATTAGGAAGGTGGTTATAATGTTATGTCTGATCAGTTTATACAGTATGCCATCGGTAAGGGCCTGACCCGGGAACCCCCAGAATGAGCTATAACCTGAGGAAAAGCATGAAAATAAAATAAACTGTGAGCAGCTCGTGTGGGGCGACGCATCTGGTTGAGATAAAAAGAAAAGAGAATAAGGAGCAAACACATCAAGACCCAAGAAGCCATGATACATGTTAGACTGATGACGGATAAAAGGGATCGATGAAGCCAACATTCAAAGTATTAAGTGTGCTGCTCGAAAAGTCGCTGTTATTAAAACAAACAGAGGATAATGTGCACATATATGAGGTACCATGAGCAGGTTGGAGAATGTAAAACATTTAGGTAGAACTAGATACGTGTATGAACTTTTAGAGACACTATGTTTCTCACCTGTATTAACCCCAACAAGACACTGTGGGAATTATTAGTCACTCTACGGGGGGAAGTCGATCTTAACTTCCATTGTTGATGAATCACGGCATCTTATTCTGAATTATTCATTCTTAAAACGTGTTTACATCCGCCGTCACGCCGCCGCGGCGCCTCCAGTCGAGAGATGACACGACACTTTCTATGGCTGCGCTGAAATGAAAAATAAAAACATGCAGATAGCGAATACGCATTAACATGAACAGAGCCATCTTCTGCTCGGCATGTAAATAATTGAAATTGCTCTGGGGAATAAATCTTAGATTATATGTGAGTCACCTATCCTCCTCCCTCCCTCCCCCCTTCTCCGCTGCATCTCTTTCAGTCTCTTACTCCGTTTCATTTATCTCCTCATATCTGTCTCCTCAGCGGTGGCATCTGGAGCGAGTTTCATTTCAATTTTCCGCTCTGACAGCGGTGACATCTTCATTTGTCTCCGGTTAACGCGACAGAGTCGGAATACATCATCCAATTTTCAGAGTGCAGATGGATGCCCGGCGATATTCTTACAGAAGCTACTCCAACGAATCAAGACGAGGCCCTGAAAGAGAATTAACAACTCAGAATGAGAAGTTTGAGCATCAAATGCGACACTGAGCTGAAGCAGCTTTTAGTTTTGAGTATTTCAACATCTCACAGACAAAACTTCCTTTTATTGAGGTTATACAGAACCTCCCCCACATCATCAGTGTCGGTTCTGGTGGTCGAGGTTCTTCTGGGTTCATCTCATTAGCCTTTAGGCAGAGAAACACCTTTTAGCTTTTTATGAATGAGTGAAAAAATGCTGCGCGCACACTATAGTTATTACGGTAGCCGGTGGCGCTGCTATTACAGACATAGCAGTTTAAATATGGTTAAATATGAATAAACAGGTCAAAATAAATGAAAGTGTAATTGTCTCTGTTCAACACAGAGCCATCAAACCTGTTTTACTACTAGTGTGGGATTATTTTTACGATATTTACTCATCATCACAGTAAAATAGTCCATCCTTAGTCAATCTACTGCACTAATTTCTCTCTCAAATAGTAGAAAATGTTGTGAACACGTAATTATGTATAAAATAAAATAAAATAAATACATTGATACCGTCAGAATTTTTAAAAACATGCTGATTTTTGGTAATAATAAACTGTTTCCTTGAGAGCGTCCTCTTAGGGGAACCGTCCGAGCTTGTCCCTGTGTCTCTGATGACGTTATGTTCCATCCCCACAGGCTACGTCCAGGCGTCCAAGCGGGACAAGAAGTTTGCCACCTGCGCCCCCAACTTCTCCTACGCCTCCCTGTGCGAGTGTCTCCGCCGCGCGTTCATCTACCGGCAGCCGTCGCCGGTGGAGACCGTCCTCTTCAACAGGAAGCAGGGCCGCCAGGTGGGACAGGTTGCCAAGCAACAGGTGGCGAGCCTGGACTCGGATAAACCGATCCTGGGCTTCAGGGCGACCAACGAGAGACTGTACATCCTGACCTCCAGCAATCTCTTTGTTCTAAAGGTCAATAATAATTAGATTTGGGACTTTGTTAGTTTCAGATTTTCCTCCAAGAGGCGACGTCATTCCAAAGTGAAGCTCTAGAAAAAAAACTAGAGATGAGCTGCTTTAGTGCTTCACCTGTCTGTGTTGAAACCTCCCCCCCTGTAAGTGAAGAACCATGTTAAGAAAGACTGACAATAAATGTTTCCTGGAATCGATTTTTATTTCCTCAGTGAATTCATTGTAGAAAGATGTAAATGAGTAACGACAGTCTGTATTAATATCCATCTCCCAGAAGAACCTCGTGTCTACTCCCTCAAAGCCGAAATGAAACCGTGTGTAAACATATCTTAATGAGTGTGAGTGATTCACTGAAGGCTGGCTGGTTGTCAGACGGTCAGGCTGCAGGTGGACTCTGAGGGAATCCCACTCCACGACTCGCTCCACTGTGAAACACTCATTTTCATAAATTTCCATAAACAGGTTTCACACGTCACTCCGGCTTCTGTCGCGTTAGCCTCGATCTCAGAGACTCTAAAAATTCAAGAATTCAATCATATCTTTTCCTTTTTTTTTTTTGTTCTTTGAGTATGTAAGTTCATATTTTCATTTCCAGGACACACTAGTATTTTCTCCCTCTGTTTCCCAGCACTGACGTTTTTCTTCCTCCACTTTGAGGAGCCCTCTGAGACGAGACGCTAATGGACTTTTTCTGTAAAAGTAAAAAGGGTCGGTCCACTTCTTGTATTTTTTTCCTTTTAATTTTTTTTTTCTGATTGTTGAATTAAATCCAAAAAAAAAAAACAAAAGGAAACTTCCAGATATTCGGGAGGTTTTCGCACCAATTTACTGATGAGGCTTGAAATTGACACCGTCCACGGTGAGATGAAATAACGGGCGACTACTTGTAGCTACACGTTTCGTCAGCGCAGTTCAATTCTCCTCGTGAGTGCGGCCAATTTTGCGAAGACTATCGGTGTCCCCAGAGCTCCCGCTGCTTTCATTTCTCTTTGCTCTGTTAAGCCCCTTAATGGACTGTGGGTAATGGCCTTTTTTTTTTTTTGTCTTTTCTTTTCTCTCATTGTTTTTTTTTGTTTTTTTTCACTGAGGAAAATCCTGTTTCACTCTGTTTTTATTTAATTACTGGTGTGCAATTGCATTAGAGCGCGCCGCTTGTTTTTATTATCTGCAGCAGCATCCCTAGATTACTTGAAGGCAGCCTGTCAAAGCTGCTAATATCTCCGAGGACGGGCTCTGTGTTTACTCAGACACAAAGGGAAAAAAAAAAAAAAAAAACATGTTGTCAAGCCGTCTGGCCACAGAGGACTGGATAATGAAAAATACGCTGCTTTCCGTCTACATTTCCCAAACCTTCATATGGCTGCTTCCAGGTAAACAATAAAAAAAAAAAAGTTTTCAGGAACCGCAGCCGCACTTCTTAAAAAAAAAAACTAAATCTAATCAGCTCATCTGAATGAGTTTTATTGGTTGCAAGGCCAGGAAACTGGATCAGGCTTTAAATTAAAATTGTGCAGCTGACTCATATTTCACCACAGGAGTTTTTTCTCCAGTGCAGTACAGGTTCAGTCCAAGTTCTTTTACGAATGAGTTACAGTATAATCAATTAAGAAAGATGATAAAGATGAGCTCGGTCTCGTAGCAGCCTTTTAATCTTTAATGGGTTTAGCTGAATTAATTACATTTATGAAGCTGATCAGAAGTGCTGTGCTCATCAGGAGTTTGTGCAACCTGAGAGTTTTTTTTAACCACGTGTAACCGACACAAGACAACAACAACAACAACGACGACAGCAACAGTCCAAAGATGGACAGACGACATCTCATCTCAAGAGGATGAAGGAAGAAGGAAATGTGACCACAAGCAACGAGTCAAAAACTGAGTCTCTGTGAGAGATGTGTATTTATGGATCTGAAGCACGTTGTGTTTAGAAAACCTGAAGCTGCTTCACACCGATCAGGCATAAGATTATGACCACCTTCCTAATATTGTGTAGGTTTCTCTTGTGTCTCCAAAAGTGACTCATCAGAGAATCGACACGAGTCTTCTGAGGGGGTCCTGTGATATCTGGCAACACGATTTAGTCAGTGGGGGGGCTGTGGATTTTATTCCTGATGAGAGATGGATGTAGCTTATTTAAATGTTTCTTCCTCCAAACCAGCAGCAGCAGCAGCAGCAGCTTGTCGTCTTGTCGTGTCATGTTTAATTATTTCCACGCAGGTTGAAGAAACATCTTGTATTTCACTGAGAGCAAATTGAGTTTGCTGAAGGTCACCCTCCACATTTCCGGTCCACCTCTCTATCTATACAATAAAGGCACAAATGTATAGGGGGATGTATATCCATGCACGTATGACTAATACTATGAATATGTGGAAGAATGGGCTTAAATTCATGTAGAAACCAGTCATTCTTCTATTTTTTTAAAAAAATCATATCTCAATTCAATAAAAGTTCATCGTTATCCGGTGCAGCAGTTGTTATTGTATCCTCATTACTGCGAGGAGTGGCCTTGAGGAACACAACAACAACAATCGGTTTGTGATTAAATCTCAGCTCCTCTGTGAGCAGGCGCCACCTCTGTGCAGGTGTAATGGACACCTTTTAAAATGATTAAACAATTAAAGCAAACAAACCCACATATTTCTCCGGTGGGACCGTAACGCGGGTAAACCGTCACGGAGCTGATTGCACATTCTTCGGTAATGAATGCCACTCTTCCCCCGACGTGATCGGCAAACCGAGGGGAAAGTAATCAGGTAGCCGTGGATGTCACACCTGCACGGGACGAATCTGAGCCGGAAGCGGCTGTGGACGGACGTGAAACGAGGCGGATTGCGATGATTTTCATTGCCTGACTTCTATTGTTTATGAAATTGTAATGAAATTGTCAGTTAAAGTTTGGAAAAGAGTTTTGTTAAACACATGCTTGAGACCTCATTAACCATTTAAGACCTGAACATCCGCCTGCGCAAAAAAAACAGAGCTTGCGGTATTTGAATTACCGTAATTCACCGATTGACAAAATTCAAAGTGTGGCTGAACACGTGCTGGGGGGAAAAAGCTGCCATTACGGTAATTATGCCATAGGTAAAAACGAAGTTTCTTCTAACCTTGAGATGTCGCGAAGGTCTTCCAGACAAAATCATGGCTTCCTATTGTTCAACCACACTTTGAATTTTGTCAGTAGCGCAAACCACTGTGAGTTACGGTAGTTCAAATACCGCGTGTTTAACACGTCACCAGCGATAGGTTCAGACTTTGAAGGGTTAATGCTGAACAGCTTTTCAGTTTGGCATAAAAGGAAAGCACAACTTGTAATTTTTATACTTTTTACACCTTACTTCTTGATAGAATTACTCTGACATGTCACAGTTTCTGCTCTTAGCCATGTTAGCTTGTTCCCTCTGTGCTAAGCTATGCTAACCCTTTCTTGGCAGTAGCGTCACATTTAACAAAACATTAGTTATTTTTGATCTTGTCGCCTAAACTTTGGCCACCCTGCAAAAAAACAGCATTACTAGAAAAAAGCAATATATATTTCAATCAAATCATCTTGTATTAAGAAAAGAAGACCCATGTCCATTCTCTGAGAAGTCACAACTGCTTTGGAGACCTACACAATATTAGCGAGGTGGTCATAATGTTATGCCCGGTCGATGTATTAGGCTGTTTGGTTGCTAAACGCTCCACCGTGTTCACCAGCTCTAACTAAACTCTGCAGCGCTTTAGAGGAAAGTGGTAATTCTCTTTTAATTGTTAACATGAATTATTCAATAGCTGGAGATGTTCTAATCCCACAAAGAGACAGAATCCAAAAAAATAAAATAATAAAATACAAGGAAAACTCCTGTCAACCCAAAGCCCTACAACCTAATACTTCAGCAGTTATCCCTAGAAAGACCTGGAATTGTAGTTTTGTTTGTTTTGTTGGGGGATTATTATTTTGCCGGTGGATTAACCTACATTCGGGACTGTAGTGAGTTCTCACGTGGCGTCGCCTCCAAATGTGTCCACATTCATTGAGATACAGGTCACCGCGTGGAGTATAGTGGACATAAATCTGCAGGGTTTTGCGTAAAAAAATTCAGCCTTTGCAATAGCATGAAAACCAATGTGACACATTTCAGATTTAAAAAAAAATGGCGCAGTATGTTAAGATTTAACTGTAGATTCTGGTCTTTTTGTGAGATTCTTCCAGACTTATCCTTGAAAGATATACCCACACAAAAGCTGTGCTGAAGCCTTTACAACTCTCGCTTTTATTGCTGAAATTGTGTGATTCAAAAACTGATTTATTAATTTTTTTTTTTTTTTCAGTCGCCGGATGGGAAAAAATAATAATAATAAAAAGAAACAGTGACTTCTCTCTCGACGCCCACTCGGCACACTTCGTTTTCGTCCACGTGTTATTATTCATAAAAGCTGAGGCTGCTCGACTGAAGCAGGAGAGCCGCAATTACACCACCCCTCGTCTTTGTTGCGCTCTCTGTCCAGGGGTGTGATAATGGACATTAACGTCCCATTATCACAGAACAACCTCTTTTTATTGTGCCGGAGCACGTTCGTTTCAGAGCTAATGAGCCGGAAAGGTTCTCATCTCTGCGTCTACCTGCAGCCAGCACAGATTCTCATTTTATCTGACAGCGGCGCGCCCTCTTTTACCATAACTCTCCAGTTACCTTGCTTTCCCTTCATTCATTGCTCCTTCGCACCTTTGCCTGTTTTGACACTTGATTAAGTTAAATCCAGGCTGTGCACAGTTATTTAACTTAGCGGAGGGGCTAATGTGATTCTTCTAATTAGCAGCCTGCAGCATCCCTCTGATAATTACAGCCTGTCACACGAGGAAGATCATTTAAAGTAGTAATCTGCTTTTTATTTTTTTGGTTTTTAATTTTGTTCCTGGTCCTAATGGATAATTGCTGCGGTTGCTCTGATTTTAAGCTCACGCGAGTCTGACAAGTCTGTGTGAAGTTTGCGAAACAGTTTCAGTTTTAAGGTAAAGTTAAGAACTGAAAAGTGACGCAATGTTAGCTTTATTATTGTAAAAATGGCACAAATGTAAAATGTAAAGGCTTATACACCGATCAGCCACAACATTTAAACCACTGACAGGAGAAGTAAATAACTTTAACCATCTTGGACCATGGACCTGACATTCATGCGGATGTTATTTTAACATGTAGCACCTACTTAGACCAGACCACCTTCAACCTTATCATCTAAAATACGTGAAATGATGATTCCTGGATCATCTGGATTCATCTTTGTGTCCTTTTCAGATGTATTCCAGAGAAAACCTCAACAATGATTTAGTCAGTTTTGGGAAAAACTGAAAAAAGGTGTGCTTCTTTTTTTTTTTTTTGGACAGATGAAAAAATCAAATCAAACTTTATTTATATAGTACTTTTTCTACAAAAATCCAACCCGAAGTGCTTCACACAAATAAAAACATACAACATTCAAAGACCCACCCATCCCATATATACTCATACAGACACATACAAAGATTTTATAATTCTGTAAATAACGTGTATATAGTATATTGTGTTTTTCCTGTTGTGTAGTATGTATGGTGTTGAGTGCCTGTATGTCGCTGCTGCAACTGTTAAATTTCCCAGTTTGGGATTAATAAAGCATCTATCTGTTTATCTAAACACACTCACACATACACGTCCACACATACACCAGTATACACACTAAAAGTTGTTAACGAGACATGGCAGGAAAACCTTCAAGGTGCTGTTTGGTGTAGGTGTGATCAGTTGAAGTAAACCAAAAAGCGGGTGACCAAGGCAAATCTTGAGGTCCAAAGTTTAAAAAACATTAATACATTGTAAAAAATTTAAATGCAACTACGCGTTGCAGCACATGGCCTTCATCGGGGTGACAACTCAATCATGAGGACTTAGATTTAAGAAAGCAGAAACTTTCGGATGTTACTGAGACACCCGCCTAGACCAGGCCAGACATCTTTGCCCCATAGCAATGACTCTCCTTGATGGCTGCAGCCCAACATACACACAAAAACACTTTAGGAACAACTCAAAAAAAACATGAAGAACAGCACAAGTTGTTGACCTGGCCTCAAAATTCAATAGAAACCGATCGAGTATCTGTGTGATGATCCCTGAGGACCCTCCCCTCAACCCGTAGGACCCAAACGCCCCCACTAACAACATTTTTTGCTTGACTCCACCCTCAACGCTGTGATTTGTCTGAAAAGCCTCCGACAGAACTCCAGCAGCGCGGGACACGTCGGCCAAACTAGGACAACAGACGCTGGAAAAACAGCAGAATGTCGGCTTAGTGATGTTCAGCTACTCTTCTTACCTTTGTCAGGAAAATTAATCCCACAGCAGTCGTTACACTGGGTGTATTTCCCGTGTGCGCTGAATTAGGTGTCCATTTCTGAACGTGGAAAAGCTAAACATCTTTCCACTTCGTCCACGTTGTTTACTGGGGGAAGATTAATCTGTTTCTGAATCGATTCAGGAAGGTAAATCTTGAGTTTTTCCAATTTTATTTCGCTCAGAAAATCTATTGAAATGTGATTTTCTCTGCCCTGATCGATGCCACGGACCCACAAACCGTGTCAGGTCATTACAGGTGGCGTTACAGCTGCTTGAAAAACACACTCCCATTGATTGCAGACGTGCAACGGTTGAGCCGAGAGGACAACCACCTTACTGTGCATCACTTTTCTGACTTCAGCTGACGTCTGCACACACGGGAGTTCAGGACTCGTGTCCTGCAGCTCTACGTCCTCGAAGGTTCAGTGAAAGCATTTCTACCTGTGCGCCGGTGTGTCGTCAGTTTTCCGTAGCTTACATCACTGAAAGACGACGCGGTGACTGGTCGTCTGTGTTGAGTTTCACTCTGTGCTTCCCACAGTGGTGAGTGGAACCGAGCGGCTCATGTCGGAGTTGAAATTGGGCGTTGTGTAGGAGGCAGAACATGAGAGAACATTCTGTGCTTGTCAGGTCACTGAGACACGTGAAGAAGGAAATGCATTTCAGATCAATCACGTTGAAGTCATACGTAGTTGTATTTCTGGAGGGGTGCCCGCTTTCGATTACGCCCTAGCTACGGCATAGAAGTGAAGCTCGACTATAAACGAATCTTTAGCAATACTGAATGAACGAATTCTCTTAACTCCCATGCTACAATAAGGACCAAAGTGCCCTTTTCCATTTTATTTATTTATTTTTTGATAACTTAGTGGTAGATGTTACTGATGCTGTGTTGTCCTACTCTGATTTGCAGCCTCCAGGTTTGTTATGACAAAGAGATGGTGTTGTTAGGTCATGGGGACAGGTGGGTTCACGGTGATCTCTGCGTTTACTCTACCTGGGTGTCTGTGTGAGTGTGTGTGTTTGCGTGCACAAGTGTGTATAATTGAGGGTTTTTCAATTATATCTTTTATCCTGTTACTTGAAAGACAGAGAGAATCAGTCTCATTGTGAAAAAGTGCAGCTTGTAGCAGCAGTGTCGGTGGATTTTTAATGGGTTTGAAAAAATGGGCACGACAAAAACATAAAAATCCATCAAAATCAATGTTGCTACTAATAACTGACGTGTCCTCTAATAATGCCCCCAAGACAAAAATTTCAATGCCATCATTAACACTGACATATAAAGGGTTAAAAGTCCAAAAAAAAAAAAATCTAACTTTTGGTATTTGTGATTAGTACTGAAGTGGATTAAAAGATTTATGTAAAAAAATAAAAATAAAAAATTAATACATGCCATTTTTAGTTTTTTTTTAAGAGAACACTTTTGTCCCTCAGTTGTAACAACGCAACAGTTTTAAATCAGGTACGAGGGTTAAAAAATAAGCTTCAGATATTCTCGTACCCAAGAATAGTAATTCTCTAATGATGCTCTGACCTTTTACCTCGTGCTGTCATCGGGACAAAGTTTAACATTGACAAATAACTTTTTTGTCAATGTTTTTTATTTTTTTATTTTTTATTATTTGTGTGAACTGCTCCTTTAAATGAGTTAAAAACGCTTCTGTCGTTACAACCAAACTTTACTGCCAGTTAACACATGTCAGGAACCGTCATAGGATATGAGCTAATATGCTAATGCATACATTAGCATTTATGTTAATATTGTCGACTGGTCTAGAAATTATACCTTTTCTCTCAGGTCATGAGCACAAAATATTACTTTGTCATCCTGTACCTTTGCTACCGGAGCTAAACGGTGAGTATGTTATCTTTGTATGGTCCTTTTAAATGAGGCGAAGTGTTAGCAACCTTATAGGATATGAGCTAATATGCGGAAGTAAAGCGGACAACGTGATAAACACCCTCAATATCAGTGCTAATAGTAGCATATTAGCTACTCTGGGTTTGTTAGCTTGTTGATGTTAGCATTTAGGTCAAGTGTCGAGTTGATGGTGCTCGGATGGAACAGGAACAGACTGAACGATAACAAAACGACTGAGAAGAGCTTGGAATCAGGTGTGCAATTGTTTTTATTCCTAATACTGTATTTATATGATTATTTATTCCTACTTATAGACTGCTTGATGATGTGAAGTTCTGCTGTGGTAACACTATAATTTCCTTTTAAATAACAAAGTATCTCGAATTTGAGTCTTGAACGTAGCTCAAATTTCTGTGGCCCCGTGAAGTAGGCCAATCAGAGAGCTACAGGCTGCTAATACGCTAAGCTACGGTAAAATAGTGAATGTGGTGAACTTAAACTTTACTGTCGCTGTGCTAATCAATATTAGCATTCTTGCTCAAGTATGTTAGCATGCTAGTGGTAGCCATTAGCTACAAATAACTGTAATCCACTACAGTAAAACCTTGTGTGGGGCTGCTAGCGTCACTGGAGACTGTTTGTCTTTTTAAACTGAACATGTGTATTTATGTCTGTGAGAAATCACTGCGGATGTGATAAATATGTCAAAACTAAAACACTTGACAATAGGTCAAATATTTTTGGATATAAGGAGCGGAGTCTGATGGATATACAGTGTTTACCAGAAAATTTCATGAGACCCTTGCCTTTTTTTGTGTGTTTGTTGTTGTTTTCTCGGGGGTTTGCTATCCCCACGTAGATGGTACGTAAAATAAGATTATGAGTTTCTATCATTCTTTAATTCACCGCACTGTTCGTGCACTTGAATAATAAACAAAATGCTTTTGAGACGTGGTGCTCTATGGTAAATATCTATTGTAAATATCCATCCATTAAAAAGTGGCAGTAATGTGCAAAAATGTTTCCGATTTCCGAGTAAATTAGACCCTTGTGGGCTGCCATAGCATCAACACTGCATGTGGCACCCAGATGTGCCCTGATGCTAATTGTAATTGGATTAATAATCCATTAAATCAGTCGCCATGGACTAATGTTATTCTTTTATGAAAGAGACACTAAGCGTACAGAGGTAAACGCAGGTCACATCCATCGTAGCATCATGGTTGTGTAAGAGACATCATCGAGGAGCTGTCCAAGGGTTAATATCTCTCTGTGGACCGTCTGTCTTCTTCTCTCTAAGGTGTTTTATAGCCATTCTCACCTCGGAGCCTGGAGCCGATGGCAAATTTCGTATCCTCAGCACACGGGAGGGGAGGGCTCACGTCAAAACATTATTCACACTCCAGAGAAATTGTATGGAGCCTTTTTAGAAATTCCACTCATGCAGTTCATCCCTGGTGATGGTGGTAAATGATCAGTTGAGGGAATCTGCTCCCAGACATTTTATATGAAACGATGCTCTATATTATGCCAGAACTGACATTAAGTTGGAAAAGACGTGCTGTGTTTTATGTGCTCGTAAAGGCCGTTCAGGTCAATCACGTGTGGGAATAGCATCTACGTAAATGCAAATGAGAGTGCGTGGAAGTGTTACCATGGCGTCCGTGTACGGAGATTGATTGGGTACGAGCCGTGGTTTGATACGTTCACATATCAAAAGCAGATGTTCGTTTTATTTAAGTGAGAAACCATCTGTGACTATAAAACAAAACATAAATATGATTTACTGCCTCAATGAAATCCGTATAGAGTGAATTATATGAATGTTCAGTCTCCAGTGCTACACTAGAGAGGCTGGTGAATAAAATAGCTACGTTTATTTTTTTCTTTAAAGCAGCATTAGGAGATTTCTGGCCACTTGGGGGCAGTGCAGATTAATAAATGACTAACACTTAATGTGTTGACTGCTAGGAACTATAAGACGACAAAACCTGAGGAAGTTGATTATTTTTCTCATGCACTTTGAGAAACGAGTGAAAATGTTGAGAAAAAAAGTCAAAATTTTGAGAAGAAAAGTCAAAATTTTGAGACAAAAAGTCAAAATACAATTCTGAGAAAAATATCAAAATGTCAAGAAAAAAGTTGAAATTTTGAGAATAAAGTCAAAATACAATTCCAAGAAAAGTCAAAATGGTCAATATAAACGTTGAAATGAGGGGAATAAAGTTGAAATACAATTCTGAGGAAAGAAGTCAAGAAAAAAACTCAAAAAGTTGAAATTTTGAGGGAAAAAAAGTCAAAATGTCGAGAAAAGTGAAATTTCGAGAATAAAGTCAAAATACAATTCCAAGAAAAGTCAAAATGTCGAGGAAAAAAATCAAATTTCGCGAAAAATGTCAAAATGTTGAGAATAAATTCAAAATACAATGTTGAGAAAAAAGTCGATCTTCAAACCAGCTGTGCTATAACTCATGAAGAGTATTGGGGCTTAATTAATAATAAATATCAAATTCTTAATGTTAATCATTCATTCAGAATAATATAAGAATATAAAATTGTACTGTGGTGATTTTTTCAGTTATATTGCTGTATTATACTGGACTGTTGCATGGCAACAGTGGCGTGGATACTGTCACACACTGTCGCCTTCTAGTCCGCTGAGGGAGGGATGTGAAGTCCAGCACTCAGGAGCGTGTCCACATCCACCCGTAGAGTCTTAAAGCCGGACGCTGTATGTGGTCCAGGGAGTCCACATACAGCCAGATGAGATGATGCAAAACCCAGACACAGCTCACGGCCACTCGCTCTGCGTCCCAACAAACGCACAGTTCATCCATCTTACCAGGCAAAGACCTCACCTTCCACATGAGACAGACGGTGCGGTTGGTTTGTTGGACGACTTTTTACTCGACATTTCGACTCAGACTTTCGTTGTTACAAAATATCTCAGGATCGGTATTTGATCTTTTTGCCCTATGACATTTAAACTCATTCATTCATTTCATTTGAATGAATGGAGGATGATTTTATAATTGCTGGTTTGACACCTTTGAACCAGTGGGTTGTAGCCACTCGTCACTCGTGCACTGACTATCAAATAAATAAAAATGTTTTTACTGTATGCCTTTTACAGGTCATTTGAAGTAGTTTTCTGGTTTCCTTGTGAACATACATCCATATTTACTCTCTTGTTTGATCTCCACCAATCCCTACTTGACTCTTACGCTGCTACATAAACCCTCATCTTCGTGAGAAAAAATCGACTTAACCAAGGTGCAGAAATGCTTCGTGAGGCAGAAGAGAAAGTGTTCATTTTCTGTCCCTTTCATACCCGATGTAATGGTTCGTTCAACAGTTCAAGGTATTGTTAATATAAAAAGTACAGCCAGTGATAGCACAAATAACACTTTATGCAATTATGAATTCGTTAGTAACGTAACTTGATGAAAGCTCTTCAGCTGATGTGAGCCGCTGAAGCAGTGAAGCGTATAATAGACCAAGGCTGTGTTATATTTCTTATCTTCATCTGAAGACATTTTACATGTCCTGTGCATTCATAGGGACGTATCCTTTATCTTTCTGCTTTCTCCTTCACTTAAGGTCGTCCATAGAAACAGGACCATTGTTGGTTAGAAATATCAAAGAAAAACACCACTGGAAGTTGGATTATTTAGTCTGTAACTCCAGTTTCTTGTGCCTTTTCCTCATTTTCACTCTTTTATATCTTCAGCTAAATTGTCTACATGATTTTTTTTTTTTTTTTTTGGTTCAAAGAGAAAAATAAAGCAGAAGACAGACACAGCCTTTTTTCTCCTCCTTGTGCATCAGTCAGGTTGAATATGACGTCATTTTGAGTTGCTTTGTTGAATGCAGCGTGACGCCACATGGCCTTGGTGGCTGTTACCACACGTTCGTTTTTCAGGATGTAATTTAAGTGTTTCCTTTTCAGTATTGTCCTTCCGGCCCTTCGACTAAAGCCCAGTGCTGCTGAGTGTGGGTGCTCATCGAGGAAATATGTACAGGGAGGAAAGATTTTTTTTTATTAATGACAAGAAAAAGAAAAATACACCTGACTCTAATTCAAGAAATAACTTTATTTTCAACAGAAAGACAAAAAATATACAAACGATTTCTAGATAGATAACCATCAAACACTCACAGGATCACACCAGTCTAAGAAGCGAGACCAAAAACAGCAGCTTCCAAATAGTACACCACAAAATAATGTCTTTGTTTGCAATAATCAAAGCAAGTGTGACTTCTATTTTTTCCACCAGACAAACAAACCATAAACAACAACCACTTGAGATTACACAGGGGGACACGAACACAGGAACGCATGAATCCACTGATACTCCAAGGCCTGTACGCGATTGGTACGATAAAGCAAAATCTAGCTGTTGTCTCCCGCATTCAGCCGCGAGTGAAACCGTTTCAGAAAACTCTTCCTCCGCTGAGTTGCAGCCCAATTATGCCCCCCCCCCACCCGCGTGGCATAGTCTGCTCAGAAATACGTTCGCAGATGGCTTTCACAGCTAAAGAGCGACACGAGCGAAGCCATGGTTCGTTGAAATCCGCTGTTCACACAACACGAGAAAACACCACATTCACTTAGCCTCGGATTCGAAAATCACCAACACCGACGGAGCCGCATCAGCATGTTATATAAATTATATATAAATGTCACACCAAGTCTGTGCAGCGCTGCACGGACGAGCTTCACGACCACAGCTGCTGCTGCTGCTGCTGCTGCTGCTCAAACAATAATGAGAGAGAATCGTAGGGAGAACGTTTTGAGAGCGTCTGTTCAGGCGTGATTTATAAAGGGTTTATAAGTTGAAACTAAAGCTATGGCCTTAACCAGTGGTGGGGAAAGGTTAGGACAATCCCAAAGATAGGTAGGTAAAAAAAAAAATCATATATATAATATATATATAATAGTAGTAAAATAAGAGATCTCTTTGTTTTCGCTCGATTTTGGCAGTAAAAATTAAATATCAGCAAATCAAAAGGTAAATAATATTGACCAACAAAAAAAAAAGGAAAGGAAAGTCGTGTTTTTTTTTTTTTTTCTTAAAAAAAGAGAGGGGACGGACAAAAAAGGTTGCTAATATCCAGTTCTTCTGAAACAAAGGTGTGCACCCTCTCTAGTTTATGAGTGGTAGAAATTAACCATCATTTAACCGAGGCAGCAGTGATGGCCCTGGTAGCCATGGCAACAGAACCATGATTTATTTATAAAAAAAAAAAAGGGGGGAGGGGGGTCTTTCAAGGGTTCAAGGGGCCCCGAAATTCCTGATGACACCCCTGTCTGGGTCCCAAATAATAGTGCATTGCTTTGTTTAGGTCTCTGTGACCTAACAGTGCCCACAGATTCTCGTGCTGGGTGATGTCGATGAGATAAAATCACAATAGGCTGATAAAATATAAATTCTTTCGATGTGTACACACCAGCCTAAAGAGATAACCAATAAACAATAGGTCAAAAAAAAAACATTTTAAAGCCCCTGGTGACAGCTTTTAAACCCCTTATAAATTACGTCTCACTGGAACACGTGATGAACTTCATTTGTGGCACTTTTAGAAAATCACGTTGCGAGTGCTTCACGTACGTCTGCTGCCCCCCCCCCGCCCCGACCTGTCCTCCCCAGCGGAGATGTAATCCCAGGCCTCCGTAACATCTCGGCTCAGCCCACGTCTTGGTTGGTTGTTCTCGTTTTCGAGGCCGCGCGTCCGTCCTTCGCCGCAAAAATAGAGTTTCTGTTCTGTCACCGAAGGTCCTCGGTGTGACTCACTCGCTCTTTCTAATGAACCGCCTGGCCTGGAAACATCGGGGGAGCGGGGCCGCATGCAGTCATTAAAAGCTGTCGATGCTGAGGATTTTTAGATTTTATTTTTTCAATTTCAAGAGTGTGAAAATTCGCTTTTTGTTCTCAGCCTGACCCCCAGAGTCTGGATGAAGCTGATTAATTCTTTTAAGCAGTGAATCAAAAGATTTGAAGATGAGGTGAGATCAGGATTCTTTTTGGTGCTGTTGAGTCTTTGGTTTTCTTTGCCATCAAACACCTCTGACAAGCTGAGTGGGTAAAAGTGAAGGTGCTGAGGGCAGTTTCTTGCCTCTCGGTGTCATTTGGAGATGCAGACGTGCCCTCTGCAGCTTCGAAACGTCCAAAAACGTGTCTGCTCAAAGTGGTTCATGTTTTGTTGACTCATGACGTGGGCCGATCCGAGATAAGAGCTGCGAGACTTGAGAGCGTTGCTCTGTGGATGTTTCTCAGGGTCCGGGGTCGCTCTCTGGAGAAGAGCGTGTTTGCCTTTGCGCCTCAAAGACCGTCATTACGCATCAGCGGCCCGCGATCCGTGTTTACATCTCTGGCTGCAGCAGTCTGTCTTTGAAAAGGTCACCAGGCACTCAGGAAACAAACATCCCCACTTAACACACTCCATTAAGCGACATTTTCAGAGTCTTTAATCCCTCGATTGACCCACGGGTCCGCCTCTCGCCGGCCCTCCAAGCCACCCTCAGGCGTCGCTGTAGTTCACTTTCCTGTACACGCAGGGGTCCGGGAACATCATCTTCTGATCCGACAGCAGGTCGTCGGTGACGGTGAGCTCCTCCAGCTCCGTGGTGAAGTGGTCGGTGCTCTCCACCACGGACGTGTCCTTCACGGCGCTGTAGGTGAGGGCCACGCTGTAGGTGGCCGGCTTGTCCGAGCCCTTCCTGCCGCAGCGGCAGATCTTGCGGAAGGCGGCGCGAAACTTCTGCGACATGGCGTTGTAGATGACCGGGTTGATGGCGCTGTTGAGGTAGATGCAGACCCGGCAGAAGAGCAGGAACCAGTGGTCCAGGTAGGCCTGGTCCAGGAAGGAGTTGACCACCACCAGGGTGCGGTACGGCATCCAGAGCACGGCGAAGAGGATCACCACCACCGCCAGCATCTTGGTCACCTGCAGGGGGCAACAATGAGCACTATTTTAGGGTACAGTGCGGAACATACGCTTTAACGTAAGCACATAGCCTGCGCTGGTACGAGTCATTTATACTTAAAATCCACCCAAACACTAGATGGCGCTGTATCTTCTTTACCAGTCAGGTTAATTCTACTTCCGTCTTCACTAGAAAACAATAACGTCTGAAACTGCTATCAAGCTACTGCTATCAAGCAGACCAGTCACAGCTCTTCAGGTCTACGTAGTTCCATTTCTGCTTTGAGGTGTACGTCCTTAGTTAGTCTACGTATGCGTCTGCGCAGTCAAATTGATGCAGAAGTCTAAGCCGCCTATAAGATACATCTCTGAGGAGAAGGGCACACAAATGATGAAAGTACTATATCTACCAAACAGATAGAGTTTAACTTGTCCTTATTCAGACAAAACGTAGTGTGGAAATTTTAATTTATTCATTTATTAATTGATTGTTAGAACATTTATTTGCAATTTTGATAATTAGTTAATCATTTATTCAGTGATATGCATTTACCACTCTATCTCTGGGTTTTGGACAGCTCTCTGGATAATACATCTTATTTTTATTAGTTAATTTTGTCTTCTTATTGTTCGTACAGTAATTCACTGACAACACAATCGCTTTTTTTTATTTATAGAGCTGCCAGATAGAGACAGCGTTTCCAGGGATACTTTTTTTCTCTCAAGGAAATCTCTTCAGGAGTTTGTGCTTATGTAATAAAAGAGAAGTTCAGCTCAAAATATTTACAACACCAGCAAATAATTTAAATTACTGGTGGGAAAATACAGGAGATTTTAAAATCCTTTTTTTTAAATTTTATTTATTTATTTTAGTTGCTCTCCCTTAAATCATTTTAGAAATGTTTATCTATTTAGTTTTTAACTTTAGCTTTAAATCCTTTACTAATGCTGATGTAACTACACCAACATTTAAACATGACTCCGGCACAAAAGTGGTTTCTTGAAAATTAATATATTAATTCTACTGGTTTATGAATTAAATCTTTTTCAGTGAACATTACAGGCATTGATGGAAATGTTTTGTCTTGTGTGCATCAGTGGAGTTTGAAAAGATTACATGTTTGTGAAAATCTAATTATTCTAAAGAAACTGAGAGAAAAGGATTGCTTTTTTTTTAGATTTTTAGAGCAGCTTGATGCGCCCTGGCTCTCACCCCCTCCAGGCTCAGCCACCCACCCAACCGACCCCACCCACCTGTCTGCGGGAGGTCGCCGTGGAGCTGGAGTGACGGGAGTTCTTGCAGCTGGTGCTCTTGTTGACCGCGTGGTTGTTGTGTCCGTTCTTCTTCTTGTCTTTGGGGTCGGAGGGCAGCGGGTTGAGGAACAGGATCCGGGCGATGAGTCCGTACAGGACGGCGGAGAGCAGCAGCGGCAGCACGAAGAAGACGCCGAAGTCGAAGAAGTAAATGGGTAAATAAAACTTCCGGGACACTCTGTAGCCGCAGGAGATGATGGTGATGTTGTCGTAGACCAGCTCCTGGATGTCTGACAGGTAGAACCACATCAGGCAGTAAACGGAAGTAAAAGCCCAAACGAATAAAATGATCTTCTTTGCTCTGGACAAAGTGCACAGAAACTGGGCTTTAATCGGGTGGCAGATGGCGATGTATCTCTCTATGGTGAACGCTGTTATGGAGCAGGAGGAGGCGTTGATCCCGAGGTACTGGAAGTAGGTGATGCACAGGCACCCGTAGTGGCCGAACACCCAAGACGCAAAAATACTGTCCATGATGGTCGGCAAGCCAGCAGCTGTCAGCACCATGAGATCAGCCACGGCCAAACTCACCAGGTAGCAGTTGGTGGGAGTCCTCATGTGTTTGGTGGTGAGCACCACCAGGATCACCATCACGTTGCCAACGATCCCCACCGCGCAGATCACAAATAGCAGCAAACTACTTATGACTTTGTACTGGATGCTGTTGTCCAGCCAGGGGCCCAACGTTTGGTTCAGCTTCGGGGCCGATGTGAAGTTTTCCATCTTCTTTAATCAGCTCAAAAATATCCGAGGAATGAAAGCTGATTTTCTTCGTCGTTTTTTCTTCCAAGCGCACCGAGCCGGATTTTACGCGCGACAGAAGCGAGAAGTCTAGAAACTTAACAGATTAAAGAGAAGAAAAAAACGTATTTGCAGATCTTAAATAGCACAATAAAAGCAAAGCAATTGAGTGCTGCGCGTTAAACCTTCACGAAGAGGCGAGGAGCAGCTCGGACTCTGGTGTGATGCCGCGTTCGCGCTGTGCGTAAAAGGCGAGGCGCTGCCTTGTTCTCGTCAGAACAAACTGTGTCTCCCGGACAGATGGCGGTTTGGTTTTGAGCCTTCCGTTTGGCAACAGCACTCGTACGCATGCGAAAGGATTAGCCCATCATTACATTTTCGAAAGCAGACCTCCCACCCCCATCAACAGAATCAGCTGGTCGAGCGCCAAGACTATAACATCACAAGTATTCTCTCTGCTGCCCGTAAGGATGAGGTGGACACGGAGGCGCGCTCTCAGGTGCTTCTGAGTTCGTCACTGTTCGAGCTCAGCTCAACAGGCTGCCACTTCAGTGAAGAAGAGCACATAATGGAATGAGCTGTGAGATGGAACTAATCGATAGCTGCATGCTTTTAGGCGGAGCTAGGTATTGTGCCGTTTCCATTTGGAGCAGACCCTTTTCACTAAACACATTTTGACATGGCGCAGTGTCTTGGTTGTGGGACACTTAATGGATCTGAGACACCGTCAGTTCTTTCCATGATGTGACCAGACACAATGAAAGTCAGATAATTTTTTTTGGAGAGCTTCATCAAATACATTTGGAAAAAGAAGTGGTATTGATTATTGATGATCTTTAACTTCTTTGTGTGTGTTATTTAATAGAGATTCCTGAAACTGCTCAGGTCAAGGACTAAAGAAAACTTAAACATTAGTCTGATCATATCTTTAAAAAAAAAAAGACACAAAAAAGCTTTTTATTTAGTCATATGTTCATATTTTTCTTAAACATGAATTCTTACATCAATAGGACAAAAGTCAGTTGGTCGTAAGATGGTAAAACTGAGCCTAAAATACAGGAATAATTCTTTAAAAGGAAATAAGTGCAGGTTTTCCATGTGTAAAGAGAGTTTAAGTCTTGATATCTTTCCTATAGTATTTGGCCAGACACTTAAAATGCATGACCATCATTGCATCTTATGAACAAAAGAAAAACAACATTATATCCCCGTCATAAAATCTTTTAGTATTTCATTTTTGATTTTTCTTGATTTGATTCAGTCCATTCGTGTCCCGTGATCGGAGGTCGTGTCACGGTGTCAGCAGACGTGCGTCTCCCTCCCCAGCGACGCATTCCAGGCGCACATGTCCCTCTAGTGAATAGTGGGTTGACCCCAGGTCTCCTCTCAGCTGGCCATACCCCCCCACAAAAGGGCGTCGGATACGTGAACCCCATCAGCTGGCCCCTTTCCCCTCTACTCCGCCGTCTTTCATCACATTAAAATGTTTCTCTCCATCACAAACGTGCTCTTTGGGACTCCGGGGGGGAAGGCTCCTCCAACACTTTTAGGCAGAATAATGCTGAGGATCGTTATCCTGCCGCGTGGTTAATCCATTTTTATCAGATCTAGAGCCTCCTCCTGTCCTTCTGCACCTTCTTTTGCTAATTTGATCCCTTAACTGTCTTAACGTATGAACTCACAGATGGTTCCTGTTACGTAACTCCCCCTCTGTGCCTCTATGAACTGAGTTGTATTCTTTGAATTGATCTGCTGTTGTTTCTTGCTTGTTTTTCTTGATTTCAGTCACGTTTTAACTGCCTGTCGTCTCCTTCCATGAAACAAGATGTCTTTTTCCTTTTTTTTATTTATATCAGTAAACCCAACGATGAAGGAACACATTTCATTTGCTGGTTTTGTCTCGTAGTATCATTTCAGTTAGTTCAAGTCGTTAAACTAAACGCTCAAGTTTGCCAATCACATCTTTTCCTCTGTGTCATTTAAAAGCAGTTTAGTCAAAGTCAATATTCTCACGTGTACCAGACGTACAAAGTAATCAAAAAAATGGTTTCTTCTATCCCACGTTGAAGAGGCAAAGTGTGCAGGCACAATGGATAAATACAGGGCAACACTAAAGTAAACAACTAAAGTGCACAGTCAAAAATGCAATAAAATAAAATAAAATAAGAGTTCCCAGTGTATATCTAGTATACGCAGACATTTATGTGTGAGGTAGAGGTTGTAAATGTGCAAAAGACAGTGAAATAGCAGCTTATTCATTTATTTCCCAACCTTATTTATCCATTTTAGTAGAAAACAATGCACAGGCTTATTCTAAAATATGTTCTTTCATGGATAAAACACAATTCATTGCAATTTCATGCGGTTTTTGCTCACGCTCTATATTTTTAACACCTGCTGCTGAGACGTGACTCTTTATTTCATGTGTTTTGTTTTTTTGACTAATCCCAGTGATTCATTAGCCTCATGATGTTTTTCGCTGACGCAGTAAATATTATTGCGTGAAGGACCAGCGCTGTACCGTAAAAAAAAAGAAACACAGATCTGCAGTGACCCGCGCTGACCGGCGCGCTGTCCCAACAGCATGGGAATCTGTGGCTGCCTGTTCTCTCTGCACAACACTGTGGAGGTGGGAAACTCTCCTCCACACCAACTGTGCTGTATTCTCCAGGCACCGAGCTGAGAGCGGCGACGGCCGTGCCAACCCTCGCTTTATGCATTGTGCTTCGGGCCCCCGGAGCCGCCAGCCGTCCATCCCCAGCAACAGGTGGAGCCGAACGGCAGGGAATTACATAATGACGACGCTGCCCCCCCCCCCCACGTCCCCACCCACACCCACACCCCTTCTCCCTCGTGGTTCCTGTCGACTCCCAACGATGAAGAAATGTGCTCGGGTTTCTTGAATCCGGTCGTCGTGTGACAGTGGTGGGTGTAAATCTGCTGTTTAGAGACAGAAACGTCTCAGTTATAAAGATTCAAACTGGCTTTTGTGACGCAACCAGTGAAACAGATTGAAATAAATAAAGCCTCGTGTCGCTCAAAAGGACAGAAGAAGAGTAAAACCGCTTTCATGTCCTTTAAGCAGCTCCAAACGCCACATCTCCATATTCATGGTTAAATCAGCGCTAATCGTCACGGACACGTTATTGTCCCCGTTCAAGCGTCTTCTCCTGATTACATTATTCATCATCCAGATCCGTGCAGCCGCAGGCAGGAACATGATCCGGTGGAGAAGAGAAGAGAAGAGTGTTACTGCCACCTAAAGGACAAATCTGACCAGCACCAAACTGGAAACAGCTGATCACAGTTTATGTCTCAGTGTATTTTCTAGTATGAGCTGGTAAAAAGAGATTAGTTTAGAACAGTGGTTTATGTTTTTATTAATGATATGATGCTACTACAGAACAACAAAGACAGAGGAAATTGTTTTATTTATTTATTTATTTTTTTAGATATTTAATTCAAGTGTCTCCTCGAGCTCTAACCAAGTGAGTTTAGGTTTTTGTTTGGAAGAAAGAAGAAAAGAGCAAACTTTAAAGGGTTTGATAAAGATGATAAATGTGAAAGGTACCAGGTGGGGAAAAAGGCGGGGCCACGGTTAGACAATATGGCTGCCGGTGAGAGAAGGAGGGGCCATGGGCAGTGACGTTTATATGGCTGCCTGTTGGGTCAGGCTGCTGGAGTGAAGCAGGTACAAACCTCGTTTCACGCTGGTGGACAGGAGAACACAGAAATACTGGTACGCTGAAGTCGCTTTGTGCTATTTTATGTTGTTAAAAGTGGGTGACAATTCCTGTTTTGTGTTTTATACCTGTGTCCCCGCTGGCCTGAACGCAGCTGGAAGCCGTTAGCACGTAGTCGCCCAACATATCAGGGATATAATAACAAATAATATGAATGTTGATCAGTGTGTATGTTAACGGTTGTAATTAAGGGTTTTATAATTTATGTTTGTTTCCATCTAGAGCCACTGGCTGCTCTCTACAAAGATGATGAACAGGAGGAGCGAAGGAAGCAATGAAAGGTGGAATAAAGGAGAAGAAGGAAGTGTGGAAGTAAATGGAGGGAAAGAAAGAAGAAAATGGAAGGTAAGACATTAAAGATGGTGTGATGGGAGGAAGGAAGCGAATAGGGAAGTAGTAGTAGAGTAGAGTCAAAAAAAAGTGAAGGAAGATCATAGGTAAAGGAAGAAAATAAGAATAAAGGAGGGAAAGAGAATAAAAGACAGGAAAGAGGAAGTAAGGATTTGAAGAAGGAAGAAAATATGGAAATAATTGAGAATAGGGGATGAAAGAAATAAGGATTAGAATAAGAAAGAAAGTACAGAAAGGAGAGCAGGAAGGACTGAAGGAGCAAAGAAAAAAGGAAGGAAAGACAGAAATCAAGAAGCAGAGGATGGAAAAAAGATAACAAAAGGAAACAAGGAGGGATGGAGGGGATGTAAATGAAAGGAAGTAAAGAAGAAACTAAGAAAGAAAGGATGGAGAGAACGAAGGAACGAAAGAATTATGGATGAGGATGAGATGAAAGGAGTGGAGGACGGAAAGAATAAGGGAAGGAAAGGAGGTGAAGAAAGACGACGAGCAAGAACGATGTTGAAGAATTAAAGCGTGAGAGAGGAATCTCTTCTCTACGTGACATCTAATTTAGATTCTGTCAGGTTTATATTTACTAAGATCAACTCGATGATGATGATGATGATGATGAAGAAGCATCAGCTACTTCCTGTGTGTTTGACTCAGGTTTGACAAAAATACCAGGAAAGATGTGAGGGGAGGAAGATTATGTCTCTCTGCAGGTTCCCTATGAATATGGATGAAGGGAGTCGCTTATCATGTTTGACTGTGCTGCTGGAAAACACACACACACACACACACACACACATATGTATGTATATATATATATATGTGTATATATGTGTGTGTGTTCATATATTTCACTGTATCTGTTCAGCTATAAACCATAAAATGAGCCAATTCTCTCTTGAGTTATGTTGCTGCTCCTGCAAATCAAACACAGGAGTGTTCTCCCCTATAGAGCGCAGTAAATAAAGAGAAATACCCAGCACATAGAAATCGACCGAGAGCCGCGACAGAGCTTTAAAAACGCAGAATGACCTTTGACCCCCCTCTTGATTTACAGAGGCAGCGGCAGGTTGTTTTAAAGGAAATCAGTGTGAGGCAGCGGCTCAGGGCTCAGACCTCTAACGCTGGTGGCTGTTCACTCAGGATTCGTCATAAACGATGTTCTCTGCTCCGACCCTGAACCTCCCCACCCCCACCCCCATGTTCTTCTTTAACGTCCTCCTCCTCCTCACGGCCTTTCTGTCTGTTATGGTGCACGGCTGCAGTACAAGCATCAGGGAGGTCTAGAGTCAGGAAAGGGAGGGAGGAAGTAAAGAACGAAGGAAGGAACGAAGGGAGAACAGAAAGATTGAAGTAGAGAAGGAAATAGAAGAAGGAAGTAAATAGAGGGAAAGAAAGAGGCGAAGGAAGGGAGAAGAGAAAGGAGTAGAGAAGTGCAGAAAACAGTAAAGAAAGAAGGAAGGAAGGAATGAAGTACAGAAGAAAGGAAGGAAGTAAAGAAGGAAGGAAAGAAGTAAGTAAATAAAGGAGTAAAGAATGAAGGAGGTAAAGGAAGAAAGTAAAGAAGGAAGGAAGGAATGAAGTAAAGGAAGGAAGAAAAGAAGGAAGAAAAGAAAGATGGAAGTGAAGAAGGAAGGAAATAAAGAAGAAAGGAAGTTAATAAGGAAGAAGGAAGGAAGTAAAGAAGGAAGTAGGTCAAGATGGAGGGAGGAAGTAAAGAAGGAAGGAAATAAAGAAAAAAGTAAAGAAAGAAGGAAGGAAGGAATGAAGTAAAGAAGAAAGGAAGGAAGTAAAGAAGGAAGGAAAGAAGTAAGATGGAAGGGAGGATGTAAAGAAGGGAGGAAATAAGGAAGGAAGTAAATAAACAAGGATGTAAGGAAGGAAGGAAGGAAGGCAGTAAAGAAGGAAGGAAGGGATGAAGTAAAGAAGGATGTAAGTCAAGGAGGAAGGGAGGATGTTAAGAAGGGAGGAAATAAGGAAGTAAAATGAGTAAGTAAACAAGGATGTAAGGAAGGAAGGGATGTAGTAAAGAAGGAAGTAAAGAAGGAAGGAAGGGATGAAGTAAAGAAGGAAGTAAAGACGGAAGGGATGAAGTAAAGGAGGAAGTAAAGGAGGCTTTCTGTCGGTTAAAGTGCACGGCTGCCGTATAAACGAGTCTACAATGAACTACAATCACAATTCACCAAGGTCGTCAAAAAGTAAGAGGATTCTAATGTTAATGTAAATTAAGTTCATGGACGTCTTTCACCATGATTAAATATTTAAAACTTATTTCCATCTAGGTAGAAGGAATATATCTATATATATTTTTTTCTAACAGGTAACCATGGCAACCAAATGATGTATCCTCCATTGCCATATTTTGTCTTTCTAAAACTTATTGATGCTCCATTCAAACTTTGTCTTTGATAATTAGTAAATATCTGAATTTATTATTTAAGCATATTCTAAAGATGGCGTTTCGCTCCAAGCACGGCTGCACACTCTTCTTCTTCCCATCATTTATATGTTTTAATCTAATCATTTGAGCCACAGTCGAGTGCCTCCAGCATCTTAAATGTGTGTTTTCGTTGTGTTTCTTCATCCCGCAGGAGTAAAAGAACCAGAGGGAAACAGGTTTCCTCTGATTTAACTTTTCTAACAGACTGCTTGACTTTCTGGGGAGAAAAACAGATAACAACCATTCATCTTGTTGTCTTTCAGTATCTTCTGAGCTTCCCGAGACCTTCTGGTCCCTGTTGTTTTATAATCTGAGGTAGTTTCTGTCTCTGGTGACAACTTGTTTCTTATTGTTGAGAATAATCGCAACGTAAGAACAATGATGGATCTTAGTGTAAAGTAAGTTTGACTCATATTTTATTAGTGTCACATCAAAGACAAATGAACAATCTGACTTGTTAATTTCTGCATCTGCAAGCAAGTAAAGGAGGAAGTAAGGAAGCAAAGGAGGAAGTAAAAAAAAAGCAAGTATACAATGAAGTAAACTAGGAAGTAAAAAACAAAGTAATGGAGGAAGTAAAGCAGGAAGCAAATAAGACAGTAAGGAAGTAAATAATGAAGTAAATAAGTAAAAAGGAAGTATACAAAGAAGTAAACTAGGAAGTAAAAAACAAATTAATGGAGGAAGTAAAGAAGGAAGTAAACAAGGAACTAAACTAGGAGGTAAAGAAGGAAGGAAAGAATGACGTAAATAAGTAAAAAAGAAAGTAAAGAAGTAAAAGGGGAAGTAAATAAGTAAGAAAGGAAGTAAAAAAGCAAGTATTGAAGTAAAGGAGGGAGTAAAAAAGGAAGTAAACGAGGAAGTACAGGAGGAAATAGAAATGAAGTAAGGAAGAATGGAGACAGTAAAGAATGAAGTAAGAAAGCACAGAAGGAAATGAAGAAGGAAGTAAGGGAAGGAAGGAAGAAATTAAAGAAGGAAGTAAAACAGGCAGGAAGAATAGAAAGAAGGAATGAAGGAAACAAGTACAGTGAACCCTCGTTTATCGCGGGGGTTACGTTCCAAAAAGAACCCGCGATAGGTGAAATCTGTGAAGTAGTCAGCTTTATTTTTTTTTTTTTTACAATTATTATACAATACAATACAATACTATAGAATGGAAACCAACGATCAAAACCTGTTTTCAGGCCCAAGCATTTGTTAAAGATATAAAAATATCCTTGTTAAAACTTATCGCTGCTGTTGTCCTTATGTTATTTTCCTCTTTCTTTACGGAACGAACCGAAGATTTATTTATTCCGTGATGGCGTCCTACAGCCGCATAGCCTCTACCTTCCTTCAGCATGTCCAGAAGTTTAACTTTTTCTGCGATAGTTAGCATCTTCCTCTGCCTTTTGGGCGCAGAACGTTTCGTCAAGATTGTGGGTTTTGTCATGGAGAAAATTTGCAAACGTAAATTTGGCAGGCTGTACAGAGAGGAGGCACGGAGACTGTTGACATTGGTCTACAGTCCCTTAGCCAATCAGGATGCAGAACACAATGCACTGTAAAAAAGAAGCATAAAAAAACTGCACAAAAAAATCCGCGAAGCCGCGAAAGGTGAACCGCATTATAGCGAGGGTTCACTGTAATGCAAGAAGGATGGTGCTGCGACTCCTCCCAGACTCACTCCTTCTCCTTCTCTTCCTCCTCCTCCTTCTCCTCCTCCTCTTCTTCCTCTTCTTCCTCCTCCTCCTCCTTCTCCTCTTCCTCCTCCTCTTCTTCCTCTTCTTCCTCCTCCCCCTCACCACCACATGCTAGTTCAGGTTTCTGAACGTTAACTGTGTAAATTCTCACCAGAACCCTGAAACACACCAGTTAGAATAATAAAAACAGAATATGTAAAAATAAATCTACTAAATGTACAGAAATATTTACACTCACTGTAACAAGCTTCAGTAATTAGTTACTTTTTGACAAAAAAATACAACCAGCTTAATGTGTAGAAGTGGTAGAAGTCGAATATCATGAGTCTAGTAGGAGTACTGCTCTTAAGAAACCAAATATTACACAAAAATAATATGATAATGTTACAATATATAATATAATACAACGTGTGAACTAAATGAATGGACAGCATGGAATGATAAATGAGTAATAAGTTTACACGTTGGTGAATATTAATGAAAGAACAGATGAACAGAGGCCGTCAGTCTTTGCTCATTCACTCCGTCCTTCAGTTCAGCTGCTGGCTCGATGTCTGTGGGCTTTATTTATTTATTTTATGATGATGATTTACCTCTTTGAACCTCGTCCAAAACATAATTGAAGTGGTGCTGAGTGCGAGCGGAGGGAGCTCGGCTTTAAATCGCAGCTTGACTCAGCTCTTCTCCTCCAGCACATGCAGCATGCGTGTCCGGTCCAAAGCCGTCCTCTCTGGCCCGAGTCCCTCTGCTGTTTTTTCCCCGTGTCCTAGTCTAACCTTGGAACCGCCGTCTTTGCCTCCTCTCCGCTGCCTTGCTTTCCCATCAGCTATTCTTAGCTTTGCTTGGCCTCACGGCAGATCCGTCAGCGTAAAATGCCACACTTCACCGGATGGCGTAAATAAAGTGGGCGGCCTGCCGGTCGGGAGCATCTCTGGAGGAAATGACAAATCATTTCAGATCATAAACAACCAGAGCGGCGGTGATGCTAGAAAGATCTGTCACGGGGACGGTCTGGTGGGTTTTTTTTTTTCTCTGTGACTGAGACTTGGCCGAACGTTCGAAGGGGCCTCATCTCAATACGGCTCCCGGTGGTTAGTTTTAATTTTCGCCGTGGCGCTGCACTCCAAGCCGCCGCAGTCAGACGGATGAATCTGGCCTTTCCCTTTGTTTACTGCCGGGGGGAGATGCGGTGGCAGGGGGAGATTAGGTTAGACACACTAAAACCTCCGGGGGAACGAGTCACTGCTGAAGCGCCGCCGCGCTGTCAGAGGCGGAGAGTCTGCAGCCCCAGTGTTCGGTGCTTTGTTTAAAGGCGCTGATGATGGCGTTGTAGGTGGATGAAGAGGTGTTTCGAGATTCACATTCACTTCCTGTTCGCCGTCTTGTAAACACTACGCAAATATATGCAGAGTTCGAAGACGGAATGTAAATCTCCTTGACCTGATGTGGACCGCGCCGTGTTCTCTGGGCCAGCAGCCTCTCAGTTCACCACGTTGGTTATGAAAGTGTGCGTGACTCCTCCTGACATGGTGCAGTCGTGGTTGTGTATTTCAAGCTGCTGCAGGCAGGTCATTGGACACCGTAGGGAGCATTAATGTTGCAGCACTGTGTCGTTCCTATAGATTCATGCACCTGTAAATATATATATATATGTGTGTGTGTGTGTGTGTATGGGCTGTGTTAACGTGCCCTTTGTGACAGTAAGGGCAGATGAGGAGAGTGAAACAACCAAATAATTTAAAACAGATGCATTTTTAATTTATTCATAAGGGATAAATAGAGAAAGACACTGACAGTGTCCAGGGTGCTGTTTATGTGTTTGTAACTAAAGCTAATTTCCAGAATTAGTCCTTTGGTGGGTGTCGCCAAACATTAATTGCAATACAAATATTACTCTTTGTACAGCAAACAAACGAAACAAATGATACATAATAATTTCAAAAGATATCTAAATGTGCTACACTTACCGACCACTTTATTAGGTACACCTCGCTAGTAAAAGATTGGACTCTCTTTTACCTTCAGAACTGCCTTAATTCTTCAAGGGAAACTTTCAACAAGGTGTTGGAAATATTCCTCTGAGATTTTGGTCCATATTGACATGATGACTTCACAGAGTTGCTGTAGATTTGAAAACTGTTCATCTTTGATGCAAATTTCCCGTTTCACCCCATCCCAAAGGTTCCTCTACTGGATTGAGATCCAGTGACTGTGGAGGCCATTGGAGCACAGTGAACTCATCGTCATGTTCCAGAAACCAGTTTGAGATGATATGAGCTTTGTGACGTGGTGCATTATCCTGCTGGAAGTAGCCGTCAGAAGATGGTCCACTGTGGTCATAAAGGGATGGACATGGTCAGCAACAATACTCAGGTAGGCTGTGGCATTTAAACCATGCTCAGTTTGTACTAAGGGTCCAAAGTGTGCCAAGAAAATATCCCCCACACCATCACACCACCACCACCAGCCTGAACCGTTGATATGGATCCATGCTTTCATGTTGTTAGCCCATCTTCTTCAAGGTTGGACATGTTGTGCGTTCAGAGATGGTATTCTGCATTCCTTGGTCGTAACCAGTGGTTATTTGAGTTACTGTTGCCTTTCTATCATCTCCAACCAGTCACTGGATAGTTTCTCTTTTTGGGACCATTCTCTGTTAAACCCTAGAGATGGTTGTGCATGAAAATCCCAGTAGATCAGCAGTTTCTGAAATACTCAGACCAACAACAATACCACGTTCAAAGTCACTTAAATCCCCTTTCTTCCTCATTCTGATGCTCGGTTTGAACTTCAGCAAGTTGTCTTGATCACCTCTGCATGAATAAACGTATTGAATTGCAGCCATGTGTTGGCTGGTTAGCTGTTTGTGTTCACAAGCAATTGAACAGGTGTACCCAATAAAGTGGCAAGTGAGTGTATATGCAAGTGGTTGCAGTTATGGACAGAAAACTTGTCAAGTACTATCATTTCAGTGTCTCATTGTTCACTGTTACACATATTAAATTTGATCTCAGTAATAACTTTAATGGGTCAAAAAGTTTATTCACTTCTGATTTTCTCAAAATACAAGATGCAAACTGAATTTTTTACATAATGGAATAAAAAAAACTATAACATATTGTTAGGTAGATATTATAAGTCTCCAGAAAGAAATTGTGGTTCATCCATACATATAAACCTCATGATGTAGATATGTTAAGATGAAGGTGCAGGACGTTTCAGAATGTGCATGTTGCAATGAGTGGGAGGAGGTAGGACCCAAACGCAGACATGAGGGGAGGCAGCAGCGGGGAAACAGAATAACTTTAATGAAATCTTACTAAATCTGGAACAAGAAGCGCTGCAGGGTAGGCAGGGAAAATCAAAAAACAAAAACTAGACAAGACTCAGGACACGGGGAAGAAGCAGGAAACATCAACGGGGTAACTACAGACGACTTGATGAAGGCAGAAGGGAAAAGAGAAGGAAATGCAAACAGGGGTCAAGACTCGAACACGCAAAAAAAAAAAACTATTTTCAAACTCTAATTTATTCTCCACACGCTGCACAAAACACAAGACAAAAGGTGCAAAGACTGATCGGACAGAGGGGCGTTTGTAGATGAAAACCTGCAAAATTCTGACTCCGCTTAAAGTAAATCCCATTAAAGTGTCAGAAGATAAAGCTGGGGGGTCACGAGATGATTCAACTTCTTATAATTTACTTTTCTACTTAAAGCTTCTGAAGTTTTAAGAGGAAACCTTCTCCTTTTTTCTTTTCTTTCTGCACGACTAACAGCACAACACACAACCTACAAGACCCCGAATCACCACAACATGTTATTTACTTCTCCCGTCAGCGGTCATAATGTTGTGGCTGATTGGTGTACTTTCCTTTATGATCTTGGTGTCCCCTCTGTCTGGATGTGGTGTCATTAGTCTCTGCAGCGTCCCCTCCCGTCTGGGAACACAACATCATTATCTCCATTAACATACATTCACCCAATGCATCAGTGACACAGAGACATGATGCACACGAGCCAGAGCGATTTCCATCCTTTCAAACAAGCACTTTCCGAATCACCCCCCCCCCACCCCCACCCGACTGTGTCCTTCTCAGAGGAGGAGCGACCGGCAGCCGCAAGAAAACCTGACTTTGATATTTAATCTAAAGTCAAATCCCTTCCAGTCGATACCGGCTGAGGAGCTTTTCAGGAACCAGCAGCAAACATGAGCTACGCCAAGAACATTGTGTACGTAAAAAGTGGCTCCATCCCACAACCGTCTCTCAGCTGCATTTAAAAAAAAAAAAAAAAAACTGACAAGCACATTATTCAGGAATGAGCTCATTCCGCTGGAGGAGTCTCTTATAGAAATCCTCCTGGAAGCGCCGCCGGGTCTTTCTCTGTCTCGGCTAAGACGCTGGAGCATATGTAGGTTGTACCGTAGGAAGCCAAAGGTCACGATTAGAAGACGCTTCACTGAAGCCACTGAAGTTGATTTCTTCTGTTTACCAAGATCAGGAACACGGATGCTCGTGGGCTCTCGATGCATGCAGCCCCCCCCCTCGCTGTACACTTAGCGGTCAGGACCTTCATAATAGGAGAGAAAGCGACGTGCTTCAGGCTGAGCTTAACATTTCTGACATAGAAAGGGAGATGCATTTAAGTAAGAGCCATTTCACGGTTACACAACACGCCGTATAGAGAGGACTCATGAGGCTCAGCGTCTGGATTTTCCTTCTCTTTTTTTATTTTTTTTGTCTTTATCTGCTGCTGGTTGCCGTCTTCTTGATGCGCGGTTGGTCGCTCAATCGGCTAAATTGCTGTGACACTTTTAATCTGTAATTCCCTTTCAAATGCAACATCACAGAGGCATCAAACAGACTCGTCGGCGGCCAAAACGTGCGCACCTCACAACGGACCGCTGAATGAAAGTCACCTCAAAACATCAGGGGGTTCGATGCCACGCGAAAATAGGCCTCACGGTTCATTACACGCGACGGAAAGATGTAAAACAGAATCTCTTCTCTGCAGCTTTGACAATGAGAACGAGCAAAAAAATATTAGTGGAACTACATTAGCAAAGAAAAAATTTACTTTGTGGAGGAAATGCAGGCAGCCCTGTTCATATACACGGATCAGACACAACATTATGACCACTGACAAGAGAAGGAAATTACATCTTGTGACAATTCAGTGTTCTACTGGGAAACTTTTAGACCTGATATTCATTCATGTGGATGTTAATTAGACATGTAGCGCCCAACAAGACCAGACCAGACCAGACACTCCCCACCCCATAGCACTGACACTCCTTCATGGCAGCCTGACACAAACACAAAAACGCTTTAGGAACAACTCAAAAAACTTGAAGAACTGCACAAGGTGTTGACCTGGCCTCCAGATTCACTAGATCCCAAACTGATCAAGTATTAGTGGGATGATCCATTATAGAGGGAGGTGGTCATAATGTTATGCCTGATCAGAGGACTTGTTGCCTTAGCTACAGGACTCCTTCTCTCCTGACTATAAAAATGGGGGCTAGCCTGAAAGGACATCACATTATTATCTTGTTCCCTAAAAAAAAACAAAAAAACAAACAAACTCATATCTTCTAAGAAAAACGGAAGCTCCATTTACAAAGAGTTACTAACATTTTCATTTACTGAAAGGCTACTTAATAAATCTGCCATGAGTCATTATTAGCAGCCACTTTAGAGTTTGCTTCCTCCTCCAGCAGAGCTCTTTGATGGACCTCTGACCTCATGGAATATATCTGTCTGAGCCACAGCCTGTTTCCTGCTGTCTTGATTAATAGCCTTTAAAACCAAGTATCGAGAATTTGTGGTTTTTGTGTGTGTGTGTCGTCATCCAGGTCATTTTTATCTAAAAAAAAAAAAAAACTAGGGCAGTTTTCTCGCTAGCAATCACTTAGAACTGAAGAAGCTACTCAAAGTAAACCTCTGCAAGAAACACAGCGACTCCCATTTACATTTGTGTTTCTAAATGGCTGTTTTTTTTATCAGGATCATCTGTGGTTGGTGTCCACTTAAACCCCACATAACTAGGGCCTCATACTCGCCTGTAATTGGAGGTGAAGTTGTTCACATTAACCCGGCCGGTGTCCTCATTTTCCACACTAAGTGGTTGCCGACCAAATTACGGCCAGAAACTGTCCGCATTCACAATGTGTGAAACTTTTTCTGGGGAAAAGATTGTGTCGTGAGTCGCTAATAGTGTCTCAGCCCTCGTCGTGTTCAGGGAGGGGGTTTCAATTTTTTTACATTTCCTTTTACTTCTCTTTCAAAACATCTTCTCTGGATCACAATGTGTGGGTGCTACATGTCTAACTAACATCCTAGCGAATGAATGCCAGCTCCAAAAGCTTTCCCAGGACATTGAATAGTCTCAAGATGGTTTAAATGTTATTTTCTTCTCACTCCTGTCTCCTGGTTTTAATGTTGTGGCAGATAAATAGCATAATAAATGATAAATATATTGCGCAATAATCTTTAAATATCCAGGTTCTTATTAAGAGACTGAAAAGAAACGTGTAGTTTGGTTCACTTCCGTGTTATATTTAAATACCTATTGACATTTGGTGCAAACATTCATGATCCCCGGAGGATAAACCCTAACCGCTTCCCTCTAGCGCCACCTTATCTTGTCATGTGTGTGTGTTTTTTACGCGAAATTCTCCGTCGAAAGTTGGACGCTTTAACTTCAGCCCCGGACATTCGTGTTCCCCCGAGGAGCGACCCTAATAACTTTGACGAGGAAGCCGCCTTGCGAGGGGAGCGGCGGTGCCTTAATTTGAAAACGTCTCCTCTCGCCGCAGACTCTCATCTGATTAGTGCGCCTGAGCCGGGGAAACACTGGAGTTGTCTCGGTAATGAGCGTTACGACGAGGCGGTCCGTGGGAGGGGTCTGCCAAACCTTCCCCTCTAATTGACCAGGGAGCAGAAGCAGTCGGGGGGAAGCGAGCAGCCACAGACGGAGGGAGAGGTACTCAGAAAGAAAAAAAAAACCCGCATGTAGTTACTTCATAGCCTATTACTGGAACACATTATGGGAAATTAGATTTATTAGCGTGTCGCATGGCTACTAAGTGTTTTGTTGTTGGGGAGCGCGCAGGAGCCAGAAAAAAAAAGTGTTGCTGAGCAGTGGAAATATTCTATTGTCTTTATTTATTTATTTTTTATCATGACGTGAGTCATGACTTGCCGGGCTTTACTTTTAAATGCTTTCGGTGCAAATCGCAGAGAGGAGCTCGTGGATTTCTTCGCGCAAACCGCAAAACACGCGAAGAATTAAACTTGTCGCCTCAGTGACTTTAAATCTCCCCTTGCTTCCCTTTGTGCGTGTTCCGCTGGCAGAGAAGGGCGCATGGGCTTGACTACGCGGGGGACCCAGCCCGTGCTCAAATGGCTGATCTCGAACTGTTTTACTTTGATCATCAGTCCGATCTCAGAGACGCCTCCCTGCTTTTAAATGGGTGTCAAAGTGTCCCCGAAACCGGAGGAGGAGGACGCGGCGGCGGCGGCGGCGGAAAGTCGGCGAGTCCTTGCGGGGGAGACGCTTCAGCACCACGGACAGAGACGCGGAGAGCGGCGCAGTCGGAGGAGGAAACAGAAACATCTTTCACCTGCAGGAAGCAACACGATGGAGACAGGGACGATGATGTCCTGCTGATAGGGACACACGCCTACCGGCTGAGTCAGAGCTCCTCCAGTGAACTGTATGAAGAGGAGGAGGAGGAGGTGATGGTGGACGAGGAGGAGGAGGAGGAGGAGGAGGAGGAGGACATGCCGGAACTTTACTTGCTGTCCGACGACGACCTCTCCTCCGACGGCTCGGGAAAGTCCGTGGATTACGGCTTCATCATCGCCGTGACCTGCCTGGTGACGGGCATCTCTCTCGTCGCCATATCCTACACGGTCCCCAGGGACGTCCGCGTGGACCCGGACACCGTGTCCGCCCGGGAGATGGAGCGCCTGGAGAGGGAGAAAGCCCGGGTGGGCGCCCATCTGGACCGCTGTGTCATAGCGGGACTGTGCCTGCTTACCCTCGGGGGCGTGCTGCTCTCCACGCTGCTCATGGTCTCCATGTGGAAAGGGGAGATGATGAGGAGGAAAGCCTTCGCTTATTCCAAACACGCGGCAAAGTTGTACGGATCGATCAGTTTGAGGGGAGGCTCCAGCCCGACGCGTGAATCCTGCTCGCATTTGTCAGGGGCTGATGAGGATTTAGAGGTGCTCAGCTGAATCTATGGACAGGGCCGGGGGGAAAAGACTCGGAAATCCCTGACAGTGCTGTCCTGTGATCGGAGGCTTTTAATGAGTTTTGAACTTCTAACAGCTTATCCTGCTGTCTTTGGTTGATATCTTTAATTTTTTTCCAACCCTGCTGCAACGTAAGTTCACATGAGAGTGTGGAGGATCCGTGCAACCCCAGCAAAAATCAGAAGGACTAGCACATCCACGAGATCTGGAGACTTATCGGATACCGGAACACTGATCAGTATGAGGTTCATAAAACTCTGAGACAGGGTTTCCCAACTCTGGAAAGTTGTCGTGGTGCCAAAAATGTTATCTTTTGTTTGCGACGGATAGAGGCAGAGTGTTCAAAGTGATCTCCAGCAGCGTGAGCTTGCATGAATCTGATCTGACTCACAGCAGCAAGTTGCAGCCAGATGCTGCCAAGCCAAAGCTTCCTCGTTCAAATGAATGAGTGGGCTGTGCTTTTTCTTTCTTTTTTTTTTATCTTTTGTTTGTGTCAAACTTAAAGACTTTTTAATCCCATTGTGTTGTCTTATCCATCCGCTGTCAAAAACCACACGATGAGAGGAAAGTTGTTTTTGTTTTTTGTTTTTTTTAACTGCAGCTTGAGTTTAACCGGCGTCGAAAACAGGATCAGAAGAAACACATATCACGGGAAACAATGCATCTATTCCCCCCCTTCACGCTGTATCTATTAATAAAACGGAGGGAAAGTACTCACTACTGTTTCTAAAAACGGGTGCAGCGTTGTTGTGCTTCGTTTTTTGCCGCTTGCATGAAATCTAGCAGAGCTGCAGATGAGGATCAGTCATCAATGCACACTTTTGGTTTAGGCCACGATTAGACGCTAACGTCCCTCTTCCTCCTCCTGCAGGCTGAGGCCAAATTAGTCTCAAGTGGAAATATAACAATAATCACGTGAGGTCTCAAGGGGTTAAAGGACAGACTGTGTGTGTGCATGTCACCACCGTGTTTGGATGGACCTGAACTAATGTGAATCTGTTCTTTAAGTTAAAAAAAATATGCACATACGAAGACGGATTTTCGGAAATGTCTATTTTTCTTTCCATCTCTGTTTACCACTGCTCCTGTACACGGCAGCTGCATCAGACGTGAACCAGGAGTGCTGCTCTGTTCAGCTTCCACCTTGTCAGAAAAGGCACTCAGCTGCAGCTAACAAAGGTCTGCCCCCACAAAAATAAATAAATAAATAAATAAATGAAAAACAACTGCACCAATCCGTGTTGAGCTCCAGAGAAATTCTGTCGCGTGCAAGCGACGCTCGCGCGCTCGCTCGCTCAGATTTGTTGCAATGAATGCAAACAGTAATACCACAGGAGGTGTAATTAGATTTTGTGGCTGAGCACTGATGTCGGGCGAAGCTCGGTTTACTCCACGTACACTTGGGAGGGAGGGAGGGAGGGAGTTCTGGCTGCAGATGTTCAGAAGCGTAGAGAGTCGGAGAGAAAAAAAAAATAAAGAAAAAAAAATCAACAAACCCCCCCGGGAGAAAAGCTCTCCTGGTAATTGGTGTTACTCTTAATTGCTTGTGGGAGGCCCGAGATTTGCTGAAAATACCTCCGAGCAGTTTAGGAGCAATCTCAATCAAAACTCACTTATAAATGTATAAAAACACATTCCAGCTGCAGTGTTAGAGTTAACGTTGCATTCGAGGGTGAGGAAGTAAAAAAAAAAACAAACACACACTGACTGAAAGATGCGGGGAAATGACAGTTTCGAGAAAGGCTCCTGCTCCCTGAATGTGTGCAGAAATGTGCGCCTCTGACGTCCGGCAGGATATCACGTTATCCTCCACGCGACCTTCGCTCCCTTTCACCTCATTAACGTAATTAAACAGGTGAACTTTCCTGACCTCTGGGTGGAGCATCAAATCGGTTTCTAATGCTGCTCTGAAAAACCTCGTTCTCTGAATTTTCTTTTATTTCTTCGGCTGCCCTCGGCTCGTCGCTGCAGCTTTCCGCTTGTTTCTGTTTCTCGGATATTCGCCCGCCGCGGAGAACAGCTGCGCTTCATTCAGTGTTTGTTATTAATGAAAGTCAGACTCATAAATCAAAACGCAACGTGCAGCGCGCACACGCGCCTGTTGAGACCGGAGTCTGTGGAGACGTGGGTCTCATCCACTGTTGATCTGTGAGCATGTTGACATCACGCCGTCATCTATGTAACTGCACGTGGGAATTAGAGCCTCCCTCCAATAATAAAAACATCCATCTTGTTTCGCCAACATAACGTGGCTTTGCTTTTATTTTGAAGGTTTCGCCCTAAGGTCCACGCTGTGCTTATTAACCTGTACCAATAGGAAAGCAACCTGAGTTCATATATCTTATTCCCTATGATGATTTAGTAATTTAGTTTAGATTTATTCTTAAAGAGGCTATAAAACATTCAAATCTGCATCCAAGTCGAGTCTAAATTAAAGTTGAACTAAAATGTAGTCTATGTGCCTGAAATACAGTGAGTGCACCATTAATTTTCAGTTTAATGGTTTAACTGTGGCCGAGGTTAATGTTAAGTTCTCACACGAGCAGAAAATAGTGTCTGGAGCAGAGCTGATGGCTAGCCTAGTCACCGGGTAAACTTCTCTTTGCCATAAAACTTTTGTTTCCTGGTAAAAGTTGTTTAAAGCGACAGTGCAGAACAGTCGTCTCCCCCTGCTGGCAGTGAGAGTAATTACACAAACTTAGATTTGGACTTTAATGATCCACTAGGGAAATTATTTTAGAGTTTAGTCTGGAGTGCATCAGTCTCTTCTTATATATATATATATCTTTTTTTAACTCTAGTTAGCTCCCTACTACAGTAAAAATGAGACACCAGACTTCAAACTGAACTATACTTTAGTGACTGTGTCAACACATATCGCAAGGACTTTAATATAGAGGGCGTTCAAATATATTTAAAAGTCCTACACCACCTATAATGACTTTACAAGCAACAAAGTAGACAGTAGATCCAGTTGTAGTTGTGGTGTAGTTACTGTATATGGCTCTTAAATAAAATCAAGTCAAAAGCTTGGACAAGGTTCGTGACGGATTCATGAACCTGATTGAGAGAGCGTCAAGAGCGTGTAAAGGGTGGACACATTTAAGAACCTCAATCTGTGAATCTTTATTAAGAACAACACACTTGTCCAAAGTGGCGTACACATACATTAGGACAGATAAAAAAAAAATAAAATCATGAAACAAACACACAAACAGCAAAAACAATAAGAAGCCAAAGTACTGTGCACAGACGTAAGGACGGATTAAAACAATATTTATAATAATAAAACAATCAAACAATATAAAAACAATAAGAGCTAACATCTCAAACTGAGTCAAAAGCCAAAGAAAAAAAGTAAGTTTTAAGAGAGGATTCAAAAAGTCGACCTAACCTATAAAACTGGTTTGTTTACTGCGCATTAGTTGACTATATAATTTCACATGTGTTCCCTCAGAGTTTTTATATTTTCAGTATTAATCTAAAATCTAGAAAATAAAGGTAAATAACACACGAGGTTCACAGGTTTAATCAGTTTAGCTTACAATGAGTGGGATCTAAAATTAGCATGCTAACGTTAGCTCCTTTTGGGGGGTTTTTCACAACAGTTCAGAAAGCGAACAAATGTCTTATGACGAGGTCTAAAGTTCACTCAAGAAAATGTTAATATTCCCAACAGTTGCTTAGCAGCAACATTCTCCTAGTAATAGTAATTAGGACCTCATTTCAAGTTTCACTTGTTTCATTTAAACGCAGTGTTAGTTCAGTCCTTCCTGTCACAGTAACCATAGCTACTCCACACGCTAACACTGCATTTAGTGCTAGTTAGAGTTTTTTTGTCTTTTCGCTGGCTTCATACTGAAGAACTAGCTTGCTCGCTCCACAGCCGGGAGTTTCACGGCGCGCTCGTCCTCACCAAATGTGCTGCAAATGAAATGTCGTTGAGCGCTTACGTAAGACTCCGTGGGCTCGAGTCTGATTGGTTTTTAATTGACCGTGGCGTTTCCCTGGTAACCAAACAATCTAAAAGCTGTTCCCAGACTCAGCTCGTTTCCTCAGTTGTGAAATTCTTGTTGGTGTCTTTTTTTGTTTGTTTGCTTTTTCTTTTTCCAGCCCTACACAGCTCCAACTGAAGAACATGAGAAAAGCTCAGATAAACAGATACAGACATGTTCTCCTGTGAAATAACCTTTAGTTTTAGCCATACAAAGATAAGGTGTGCATGCGAAGGGTTAAAGCCGCTTGTTTCTCCTCCAGGAAAATTGATGTAGAGCGTCTGGGAAGGTAGAAGATTTAATTGCTGTCGGCTGTGTTTGTTTCTGTGTCTTTTTTTTGTTTTGTTTGTTTGTTTATTTGTTTGTCAGGGGACTCTCCAGACAGCACAGAAAATTAAACATGGAATTAAAAAAAAAAAGCGAGCAGAGTCACTCAGACGTTACCGTGAATCACTCAGGCTTGTGCGTCCTTTACAGAAACACGCTCGCAGCCTGCTGCCCCCGCCCCTGTGCTTTCATGAATGGAGTTAGTCAGAGTAATCATTCAGGGCAGCTGGCAGCAGGAAATGGAATTGGATTGCAGGAGGGGTCACACGGGGTCAAGAGCCAGGGTGTGGCTGTGGACACTGGGGACCGGCGGCGGCGGCGGCGGCAACTTTACATCAGCCACTTATCATCAGCCGCCACGAGCGCTCGTCTCTCTGAGTGACAGCGCGCGGAAAACACCTCCGTGCGGCCTCACACCCTCCGCCCTGCTGATGGGATGAATTAGGAGACGCCTCTCCTGAACTATCGCCTTAAGTTAATGACTTCTCCGATAATGATTCTCCGATTGTTGCATAGCAACGGCAGGCAGCCTCAACTCCAGGGGAGAAGGGACCAGAGCCTTGGCTCAGAAAGGAAGTTGGAAATAAAATCACCATCCACATCTTTTATCTGCTTTACTCGTTCGGGCTCAGAGGTTTTTTTAAAAAAAAAAAGAAAAAGAAAAAACAAATCCTGCACAAACTGACGCCCCCCTCTCTTTCAAGCTGTCTTTCAGGAGGCTTTTCCTGGGAGGCTGAGAGCTGTTGAGGCGGGAGCACCTGTAGGCTGCATCCTAACTCGGCTCTCTCCGAAGAGGGAGAAGACTCGTTTATCTGCAGGAATTTGCCAGTCGCTCTCGGTTTTAACGGCCGGATTGTGTTTGCTGAAGTCGCTACAACTGAGACTCAGCGGTGTGCAGCGATCAGACTCACATTTATGGATCAGACTCACATTTATGAAACGCTTTCTTAATGATTACATGAACCACCTGCTGTAGGTTGAGCAGCGCCCACATATTCATGCCTTTTTTTTTTTTTTTTTTCCTTTTTCTTCCTCCTTTTGCCATCATTGTCCTGGATGAAATGCAGAAGGGACACCATAACCATAGTAACAGGGTCAGCCTGTTGCTACGGAGAAATACATGTGTGCCGCCGCGGCTCAGCACTGGGAGAGTTGAAGATGCTCTTCTTTCGAGCTGCCACCCTAATGGAAGCGCGTGGAAACTGGCACATTTCCTCTGCCTGCCGCGCTCGGGCTTTTTCGAGGCGCGCACGTCAACCTTGCGCTCACCTGCCAGGTGCGGTCGTTGCGCGTCTCCCGTCAAACATCCTGCTCTCCGAGAAGGAACGAACAGGGAAGTACTTCCTCTGAAACTGGGCCTGGATCAAACGTGCAGCTCGAGCCCGAAGCGCTGAATAGGCGACTTGCAGGGCGCTTTCAGTGCAGCGCAGCGTTTTATTCTATAGATTTTCTCAGAGGAGAGAAAACTGCGATTCTTTCCTCAGTTTTTTATTGTACTCGCAGGCAGTTTTTATGTTCTAGCTGCTCGGCACGAGTCCTCTGAGTTTCAGGAATGCAGAAGTACCAGAAAAAACCAGAGGAGTAATCTCACTAGAGTTTTGTTATTCAGTACAAAGCTGCAAAACTAAACTAAAAAAAAAAATCTACTGAAAGGTATTTCTTGCTCATTTCTAGTTTAGTTCAGCAGCTGCAAAAATTACCACCCCATTCACCAACGTTTGCTGTTACATCCCCTGCATTTTATTATTACATTTTCACATCCATCTCTGAGGTTTGCACAAACGCCGCGGATGCAGGAGGGATTGTGTTTGGGCTGCGTCTGACTTAAATAAATGCAGTTGTTTTTGTTGGCATTTCAGAAAACCACAAGATTGACACCACTTCACTGTCTTTACGATAAGCTGAAAGCAGCTTAGCTTAGCCTGGCTCAGCATAAAGACTGGGCATGTGCAAAACGTAACAGGATGCGCACAAACGAGCTGCTTAAACTACTACTTAAAGTGCCCGTGCAATCAATCAAAACTGTTTCATGTGATATTTCCAGCACCACACGTCAGCTATAAATAAATGTCTGGTGCAACGTTGACATTAAAGTCTCTTATTCTTCATGGTATTTTAGAGATTTATTTTGAAAATGTTGATGACTAATCCCGCTCTCGGGGGCGGATCCATCCCCCTTATTAATCAAAACATTCACATTCATTAGCATTCTGAGTTAAATATGAGAAAAGGTTCATTTACATTAGTATATATTTATTAAACTTTGCTGTATATGTAATTCATCAAACAACCAGTCAAGGTTTTCGTACTTGGTGAAATAACTCAAAGCAAAAAACTTTTTTTCACGCAATTTTAATTAAAAACTTTCATTTGCTCCATCACAGTCCAGCACACAGTGTCCGCTTTAATGGGTTTCATTTCAAAACGTGTGCGTCCTGGGGACAGATCGTCTCGTGCATGCTCATCACATCATAGCGGAAGACTTGACAAAAAACAGAAATGAAATGTGGCAGCGGGGGAATTCATTTCCTCGATCATATGTAAAATAAAGTTAAAGTTAGTAAATATGACCTGAATTCTCTAAGAATCTCGTTAACTACTTAGATTAAAACATCAGTGTGTTTAGGTATAATGCGATGTGATGTGGCTTTTTTGTGTGTGTGTGTGTGTGTGTGTGAGGAGCTGAAACACATTCATCAACCAGAGTGAAGCAGCGATAGTGCTCAGTCTTATCTCAAGGTCCACTCACAGCTTTTTCTGCGGCTTTCGTCAGTGTTGAGGATTCTCCGTGAGAGTCTCTTTGCAGGCCTCGCCCTCGTTGGCTTTTATTTTATTATTTTTTTTTCCATTTAACTGTTTCCTTTTTCCCTTTTTTTTTCATTAGCTTTCATGCCTTTTAGTTTTTGATTGATAGAAGAGGAGAGAGGCAGGGAGTAATTGGATGAGAGACGTGCAGCACACTGTGTAGGCTGGAAACAAGTGAAGACCGCGGAGTTAGTTCCTCAAAGTTTCAATGGTTTTAATGTTATGTAGGTGTAAAAGAAAAGCTTTGTTAAAAACAACAACAACTAAAAATACAATCTGGTTGGTGTCAAGTGTAGGAGAGGCTCACTTTTACTCTTGAAAATCAGGCAAAAGTGGTTATAAAATGATAAATCCTCAGGAATAATACTGACAACTGGCGCTTTGGTTGTTTATTAGTGTAAAAAAATATCAGCTGAATTCAATGATGCTCTGTTCTCTCTTATGTGTCTGCGAGTAAAACCTATTCTTTCCACTCTCTGCGGGGGTTTTGTGATCATCATTACATACATGGCGTCTTATGAACAAAATATACAGTTCAGCTTTTACATACAAGACCTTTAATCAAAATCAGAATCAGAATACTTTATTGATCCCGAGGGGAAATTACTTTTCATTACAGCATCTCTTACTTAAAGTGAAACAGGGTTCAGAATAAAGAGCGATCCAGGTAATAAGCATATGTAGAATAAGAAGGCGACTAGAATAAGAATAAAAAATATAAAAATATGTTCAAGTATAAGTGAGCATGTGTTCTCAGTTGTTGCTCTACATTGAATACGGGATTGTTGCACAGCGGGAAATTATTGCACATGGTGAGTCAAGAGTCCAGTTAATGTATGAAGAAACATGTGCCAGGATATGAAAAGAGTTGTTGCATTTATTATTAAAGCCTCGGCTCATTGTACCATCCCATTCACTTCGATGTCAAAGTGCAGATCTGGTTGTTTTTTCCCACAGTTTCAAAAAGTAGAACGTGAGGCAGCTAATGCTTTCAGCTAACGCTTCTTCTCAGTAAAGCTCTTAGCGTTAGCATCTTTTATTTAGCTACATTTATCATAGCGAAAATGAACTAAAACTAACTGAAACTGAGGCTAATCCACTTTTCCAAATCCAAACTAGCTCGTATGGATCATTGTTGAGTCCAGTTGTCCTTAATTTGATCTGATAATCCACATTTTTACTGTTCTTGCTGTGTTTACTAACACATTACACCAAGTTTGTGCCACTCAGGGGGCGTTGCCCCGGACGACAGTGGCATCAGTGCATATCCTCTATAGAATTTAGTTGAATTCTCCTCTCGTTCACAACAAAAGGAAGTCAAATGAACCATAAAACCAGTGTTTCTTTATGTACTTTCATTGCCGACCTCTCTCCTCCTCTAGTTGACTTGTAGGTCGAGGACCCACCTGAGTGAGGTGGTCTCTGTTGTCATGGAGACAGCTCAGTCATTATCATGTGTGCAGAAATGAACGCGTAAGTGACAAGTTGCTGACAGTTGTTCTGTTAAGAATTAAAAAAAAAAGAAAAAAAGCCATGACCTAAATGAACACTTTTAAAGGAGTTGCATTTCGACGGGATAGTTTGACATTGGTGTGAGCCGAGTCTGAGGGTCAGACGAGAAAATCAATGCCACTGCTTGGACGGTGCAGATGAGCCGGCAGCTGGTTAGCTTATCTCTAGCATCAGGACAGGAAACAGCAGGCTGTGTTAAAAGGCAAACCTAATCCAAAACACAGAGGAGGAGGAAGAGGAGGAGGAGGAGGAATGATTGCATTAAAGTAAAAACATGAAAAGGTCATTTTAGAGATGACATCCACTGTGAAGAATTAAATATTCTGCTCCATATTAATTTTCTCCCATTGTAAAAAGCAGTAGTGGTAATCAGTGCTGGTAATCAGAAGTATAACAATATTCTATTTATTTAAATTTATGAATTTATGAATCTTGGTGTAAGTTGAAGAGGAAAGTAAAGCAATCGATCTGTAGTTTTGGATATAATGTATTGGAATGTTGGAAACTTTGGGAACCACCAAGGAGGGATTGTATAGCTACACGAATCATTTTCTGTATCTCAGTAAATCTCAATAAATGTTTAACTGATGGCGAGAAGCTGTCTCAGTCATCCACACGCAAATAATACGACGTGGCTTTTCAAAATAAAAGCAGCACAGCTTCATTGCCGGCACAGCGTAAATACTTGTTCATTTGTGTTCATGGCTGACGTCCTGCAGGGGCCGGGCAGGGATGCCCACAGGACCGTACGCAGCCCACAGGCTGTAAAATACCCAGGCCTGTTCTAGACAGACCGGGTAACGTTAAAATTGCATGCGTTAGTTAAAGTGTCCATTTGAGAAAAGTGTCATAAAACAGCTTAGATATAACAGAAAGTGTCCAGATCCTCTGCAGACGTCGTTGAACTATTCATGAATGTAAAAGATTCTGCAGTAAAAAAATACGAAATAAAAAACAAAAAAAGATTTAGTCAAAGCAGTATTAGGAAAATAACTATGAATCAAACTGATGACACTGACGTTTGGACCAGGACCAGAGCATCTCTCCAAAGCCCCGTTCACGCTGATGTTTTCAGACTGGGACATGTGAGCGTCTCCCCGGGAGAAAACCTGATGCATCCTCTTTCCCCCCCAAATTCCACTGAGTGGATATTTCAGCGCTTTGCGGCGTGAAGTGAAGGGGAGGAGGGTAAATTAATCTCACAGCGGGACAGTTTTGATTCCCTCGTCTCTGATTTATGCTGCGATTTATCCCAGCGAGTCAGGTTTTCACATCGGGAACAAACAGCACCTGAACAACAACATGAAAGGTTTCCACAGAATAACAATCCCACCCTCACGTTGTTCTTTAACGCAGAATCTAAATCTCAAACCTCCTGGATGTGGGCTGACTCAGCGTGAGGATTTCTCAGAAAAGAGCCGCAGACAAAAAAGCCTTGGAAGGCTTTATTTGGAGGGAATCGATTGAGTGCAATCTTTCAACATCAAACGCTGTATGGGTGTTTTTTTTTTTTTTTGTAACATTGATTGAGTCTATTCTTTTTGTGCTGCTCTTATCAGAATCAATATTTTTATATTTGTAGCCGGAGAAGAGCGCTGGGAGTGCCCGAGCCGCGGCTTGTCTTGTCATTTGCCGCGACTTTGCAGAATTGCCTGGAAGTCTAAAAGAATAATGTCTGTGCTGTTGTGTTGTTTGCTTCCAAGCGCATTGTCGGCGGGCTTCATAACGGCAATATGTAATCCACTGAAGGGTCTTTGTTGTTGCTGGCTTACGGGATTTAGTTGCCTGCCAGAGTTCATCAGTTAAAGAAAAGTTAAGAAACCCTATTTCTTTTTTTCCTATTTCAGCCTCATTCTTTTTCTATAGTTTAATTTGTTCTACTTGCAACATTTGTTTTTATAATGCACCCAGAAGCCGCACACAACCTTTAAAAGCTACTTCATTGCTCACTGTTTAATGCGAACATAACTCGTTTAAGTGTTTCTATATGAGCCTGCACGATACGTCACATGCACCGATCAGGCATAACATTATGACCACACTTGTGCCCTCTGCGAATCATCCCACAGATACTTGATCAGACACCGAATTGTCTCAAGGTGGTCAAACTTCTCCTGTCAGTGGTCATAATGTTGTGGCTGACTGCTGCATATGCTAGTAGTTGGATTAACATTGAAAAAAGAAAAAATTGTTTCCTGGAAAATCCAGATAGGCTCGCACTTGAGTTTAAAAAATGTGAAAACTTTGGAGGAAAAAAAAAAAAAAACTTTGTGCATCTGCAGAGGTGAGAGTAAAAATATGCCCTTTTATTCAGCTGCTCTTCAGGCGAACCCGTCTTTAACAAGCAGCGCTCAAAATACTACAAGATGTTTCTTCAGCGGCTGGTAGATGTTTGTTGAACGCTGCGGATCCGCGGAGTTCAGGATGTGTCAGCTGAATCGCGAGCTTGTCGCTGACTCGCCCTGACAACTTATCCACAATGAAACAATGGTTTTATTCCTCAAGAAGAAGCTGCTTTCAGTACCCTGTTAAAGCAGAGCTATGCAACGTTTTGCAGGCGAAGGACGACAAACTAATGAGAAATTAAGTAGGGACCCCCAACCTACTATATGTATTCTATGTTAAACTAGTGCTATTTATAAATATACATCATTATTATCATTTTACATTCAATATTAAGACAATACAAAGGTGCAAATAATCCTTTTGTAAATTATTTTAAACATGAGCATCATGCACTGTTAGCTTCTCTTCTGCTAATGTTGCTACGTGCTTCTGGTTTTTACCTGATAACTGAACTGACTCTCAGCCAATTGCAGGGAACCAGACAGAGTCACTGTGTAATATGCAGCCTCGTCATTGGCTCAGTAGCGATGGGGGAGGGGCCTACTGTGCACAGGAGGGTTAGATTGACAGGTCTCGGCTAGCGTGGCGCTGTTAGGACAGCTCCTGTATCACTAAATGAGTAAAGTTCTGAAATATGTTGGATACATGTTAATGTGTTTTTAAAGAAGATTCAATTTGTGGGGAAAATATTTAAAAATATATATAAAAATGTCTAATCAACCAAAGATTTGGGGACCCCCTGTAGTGACCCCGCAGACCACCTAGGGGGTCACAGACCCCCTGTTGAAGACCTATGCCTTAAAGCAAATACTGTATTTTAAATGCTGGTAATCTTTGAAAACTTTTTGTTTTCCAGTGTAGCTGCATTCAGGCCCAGATGGCAGCCTCGTGAAATGAAGACTCCTGCTTTTAGAAAAATAAGATTTCAGGTCGGGAATCCAGAAAACCAACAATTCTTTTTTGTTTTTGTTCAACTCGCGCACCGAACCCCATCTGTTCTGTGGGATGAATTAGGCCGCCTGTCATTCAGGGCAGATCAAACCGAGGTGATTCACACGTGCATCATGAGCAAACACAAGGCAAGCGACGCAAAGAGACGCGCGCTCGCGAACGCCACGCTTTGTTTGTTGTCCTTTGCACGCAGAAAGAAATAATGAGGCTGCATAACAAGCAGGGAACTTCACAGACCTCATTCAGTCCCAGGTCCCTGCCTTTATGTCCCCTGCATGCAGACAACAATGCAGCGCTTTGCTTCAGTCTGATGTTTATCCTCCACCAGCACAAAAGGAGAAATGCTGCACGATGCAAACATTTCTGGCTGCGTAGATGTTTATAAGCTGCTGTTTTAATTTCTTTTTCTTTTCTTTTCTTTTTTTTTACTGCAAACGGTAGAAACAAGTACTGCAGAACTGGTGCTACATAGTTTTTTGATCAGTCGAGATGGCTGTCTGCTCTCCATGAGGATTTATTTCAGGTTTATCTGGATAATTGGCTAATTAGAGTTCCTGTTCTATTTCAGAGGTGTCAGGCTGGATTCTTGCAGTCTTGCAGCCTGCCACCGGTTACGCTCGGAAGGAGAAATAAAATCTCCCGCTGAAGGATTAATTTGAAGTTTTCAAGAGAATTCATTTGAAGATCTGAGCAACTGTTGTGAGACTTTTTAACATTTAGGGCAAAATCCCACTGGGAGGTGGCGGGCGTGAAATGCAGCGTTACTCCTGAAGGCACTGAAGATCACATTCAACAATAGCCCCGTTCAACCCTTCATTAACCACTTCATTTGCGGTCTTTGCAACCCTGACGCAACAGCCTGGCTCGGGTGTCGCTGTAAACAAAGTTGCATTTGATGTGAGCTCACATGTTATGTTATGTCACACATGAAAACATGGCTTTAGATTAAAAATGTCTTGAATCTGCAGTAGGTTCGTCTCGGCTCTGTGGAGCGTTAGCGTCTTTTCTTGTTTTGGTCTTAAGGTACCTTTTATTCACTTAGCTTTACTGCTCTTATTGGTTGCAGCTTAGGGACTTGACATTTATCTGGTGGAGACAGTGAGGCTTGTAGAGATGCACCTTTAAATGCAATTTACTTTAAAGCTCTCCACATAAAAAAGAACCTCAAAAATGAAGCCTGATGGGCGGAGCCTGTGGTCGCCATGTTGGATGAGCTTTACTCCGCCCACACTCAGATACTCCAAATATGGACATGGGGTCATGTTGAGGCGCGACTAAAGCAGCCTGGATGTTCAGACCCGCCCACCCAACTCTCCGCTACCTGTTAGCTCAGGCTACCACCTGTCAGTCAAAGCAGAAACACCCTTAATTACATAGAATGTTAAACCTTTATAAAAAAATAAATGAATGAGCTAGAAAATAATTCACCCCCGTACAGTTGTCATGAATCGTGATATAAACTATTGAGACCAAAGTCGTTTTTTGTTCCAGGCTGTAAACCTGTTTAATAATGCTGTAAAGTTGGGCTTTTTAACATGGGGGTCTATGGAGATTTGCTCCCTTTAAGAGCCCCAAGTGGCCACTTGATGAACTGCAGTTTTTTGCACTTCCGCAATGCACCTCACCTAATGTACACACCATAGACTGTATAAAGATGGGCGGAACTGCTCCTCTAAAGTGAAGCCAAAGCAAGTCGAGCTCCCCCTGGTGTCTGGAGGCTGCATAAGCTCCTCCCCCTCCATGTTAGTGGATGGAACTTGGGCCAAACTAAAACAGGAAAATACATGTCAAATAATTTATCTTCAAGGAAGTTTTTTTTGTCATTTTGGGTAGATAATATAATGCTGATGCATGTTCAAGTGTCATTTTTCTTTTTTCGAATAAGTGTTCGAGTTTATTATTTGACACAGATAAAAAAAAAAACAGGATGTGACATAATTGTGACTAAGAGTTGCCATGCCAAGTGCTCCGTAAAGATGTGATCCATGTGACTGTGAGAGTTGTAAAAAAAAAGTAAAATCCAATATTTCACTGTAACTGGTGGAGGTGGAGCAGAGCGTGGTAGTAATTAACAGGAGAGTGTCTGAACGAAGTGTGGTCGGGACATCGATATTCAGGCTCTGCGTGGCTCCACTCTCGGACCGTATTGATCAGACTCTGGCTCCAACTTTGCAAGATGATGAGGAAAATAGCGTCAGTTTGTTCCAGTGCAAGGAAGTGGAGACACATTGTCCTTATTTATAAGCACTCTGTGGTACACAACAGTAAATGGAGCAGCGTTCACCCAAAAATTGTCATTTCCTGGACATGTATTGTAGGAATGTTGATGACTCAACCTGCACTTGGGGGCGTGTGGTAAATTCCTATCCAATGAAATGCTTTCTTTCTCCCTGTCCTTCCCTGGCACTGTCTCCTACAGCCATTAAAGGCACCATATATGGTTCCTCCCTTGCCTCATAAAGGGTTAAAGTGATTTATATTTGCTGAGCTGCCACAAACATGCCTCCGAACGGATGCTAATGTTGCCGAATGTGTCTGCGAACGTGCTCCCCATACATCAACTTCACAAGGTGTCGGATAAAATGTCAGCGCTGCGTCCGCGGCTCGTTGTGCAGCCCCCAAGTGGCGAGAAATAATCGATTAATACGGCTTTGAGGTCATTAAAACCACAGAGTAATGTAGACACGTAGCTGTGGGTCAGCCGTGTGTCTTAATTAAGGTAAAATACCCCGCCTGCTGAGCCAGGCTTTCTGTTTACTGTCGAAGACTCAAAGCAGAATCAATGCTCACATTAAGCAGGAGATGCTCTTTCCCTCGGAGCCGCGGCAATAAATGTTCACATCTTGCAGAAAAGTGTGGCGGGACTGACAGCGCGCCGGCGAGAGGAATAGAAATGAGCCGTGTCTTTCTCGACTGTATCTGTAAACATGCAATTACCATCAATCACTTTTCTTTTTCCTTTTTTTTTTTTTCCTTTTTCTCTCCTCCTGTAAATCGTGTTCTCGTTTTTTAGGGAAGTATATTACAGCCTCTTTCAGCGGCTGCAGTCCAGTCACAGTCAAGGACGGCGTCTGTTTTTCCGCACTTTACAACGAGCGGTCTGTTGTTGTTGTTTGTTTTTTGCCTACACAACCTTCTACATAATGCAGGCTTTCTGCACTTTTTCAGCAGACAGCACAAATGTTGGTCTGCGGTGTGTGTGTGTGGGTGTTTGTGGGTGTTTGTGTGGGTGTTTGTGTGTGTGTGTGTGTGTGTGTGTGTGTGTGTGGGACTACGTCGTCAGATTTGTGGAGTGTTTGGGATCAAAGCGCTGAGCATTTGTTTTCCAACTCCAGAAGAAACCCTCGACGGTATTACTAAGGAGACGACAGGCTGTCACGTTGAGCATGTGCAGACGTCTGAGCGCGCTCAGTTCGCTTTACCTACTAGACTAAACCGATCAGCCACAACATTATGACCGGGAGACAGGAGAAGTAAAACACGTCGACCATTTTGTGAAGATTCAGTGTTCTGCTGGGTGACTTTTGGAGCTGGTATTCATTCATGTGGATGTTACTCAGACATGTAGCACCCACCTAGACCAGACCAGAAAAAAACTGATCATGTACATGTGGGATGATCCACACAGGCCCCATAGTCTCCCCACTACCGACATCCTGTTACCAGACACCACAGGACAGGACCCCCTCAGGACAACCATGTCCATTCTCTGGTGAGTCTTCTTTATGAAACCTGAAGGTACCGCAAGCACCACTAGATGCTTTTGTTGCTCTCAAGTCTGCGGTGCTGTAATCTCGGCCCTTCATTGAGATAAAATCAGCCTTATTGCTCATTTGGAGCGCCGCCGGCCTGGAATGAAATAGCTAAACGTCTGTTAAGTGGCGTCTGTTAAATTTTACAGACGTTCATGTTCCTCTCAGGATGAATGCAACCAAACTTGCCTATAAATTCTGAATCTGGTTTATGAGAACATCAGCGCTGTTAAACACTGTGTGAAAAATGAAAAGATAAATACAATAAAAAATGGTGGTGATTGTGCTGTTTTAATGCTCCCTCTCACACATTTTTCTGTTCGCGCCAGAGACTATCTTTGCACTCTTGTCTGTCTGCTGTGATCTGCTGGTGATAGATTATGACTGTGGCTGAGTGCTCCACCCCAACATCCTTCATTCATAAACGTGCAACACTTATGGAGATAGTTCCTGCAGCATGCACAACAAATATCTTTATACGGTGCATTAGCGTTATCATATTGATTGCGCGCGTCAGTGTAAATAAGAAACTGTCCATCACCGTCTGCTTCACCTGCTCCTGGGTCACATTTACAGGAAATCTGCACTTTCTTCGGCACAACTTGAGGCTTTTGTGAGGTTTGTTTTGCTCTCAGAGGAGGACTAATGTTTGATTTTCAGTGGGAAAAGAAATGACTGTCATAACGTTCGCTTTATGTGGAAACGGCCTCAGAAAGGTGGTGATTTAACAAGGCGATCATTTTTGAGGATGAGCTTTGTGTTGCTCGTAAACAGTAGTTTGTGTTACTTAGGGTTTCGAAGTAAAGGAAACATGAATTATTATTTTTTTTCTATGTTTTTCAAATGTTTGTAATATTTTTTGCATTTTTTATTTCTTGGAGATTTGTTCATATGCAAATCTTCTATTTATTTTAACTAATTATCTTAAATCTGTTTTTTTCTACTAGTGGCTTTAAAGAGCATTTTTCTTTTATGTGCAACCGAGTTACTGTAACCAAGAAATTTCCCTTTTACATCAATAAAGTCTAATATATATATATATATAAAGTAAAATATATTAAGATACATCTCTTTATTACTAGTTTAGGATTTGGATTTGGTCTCAAACTGAGCAAAATAAAGTTCTTTCCAACTTATGCGTCAGTTTTTACAGCAGCACAAACCGTTTTTTTAAGTCCTCTCTCGGCTGATGTAAATGTCCGTGTGTTTGATGGTGGGGTACGTGCAGCGTAGCTTCTACCAGAGGGGAGACGCCGATAATAATTTATGTCGAGTGCTTTGGAAGTTTGCGATGATTTCTTCTCCTCGTGTGTTGCCCTGACCACCTGACTGACTGATGTGCAGGTTGGCATTTATGCATCATTCCCACAGGAGAAACACACATTTAAAAGAGATTTAGACAGGCTTTGTTATTTACTTATTTACTGCACTGCACTTTATGGCACATCAGATAATTTGGATTCGGGTCGGTTTTAAACTCCATTTATTTTTCAACCGAGGGAAAAAGCTGCAGGGACAGTAATTGCTTAAAATAAAAAGGAGCAGCGCCGCTTTCAATAATAGTGATCGAACTGCTTCACGTTGAGGCTACAGGTCTGGGCAGAGTGAGGAAGTGTCTCACCACTGTTGCCTGGTGACTGCGGCGCATCTAACAAGCCACCAGCCATCTCTGGGCTTGTTTTCCACCGGCGCTCGAGCAAACATCAGCCGGCAGGCGATGTTAGCAGGGGGAAACTGTGTGGAAACTGACTTGGAAGTTGACATTCAGGGAGGCGTAGGAGTCCAGGAGACAGGCTGTTGATCCTGCTGTTTTATTTTCCAGCGCTTTGCTGTCAGAGCATGGAAATTCATTCGCTCTGACACCCCTCAGCGGCTCCGCAGAGCTGCGGGTACAGTATACCACCTGGTAGAGAGCGGAGGAACTCTCACAAGAAAGGCACTCAATTTGAGTTACCAGCCAACGGAGGATTTCATTTGCACTATTACATTTTCTTTTATAGAACGCGGCTTTCCAAATGAATCACTTTAATTTGCTTCCCCCTGTGTCTTTTCACATACAGCTGGCTCCTGTTCTTCTTATAAAAGAAAATAAAAAAAAAAAGAGAAGAGGAGGAGGTGGAAGGCTGCCAGCCGCCGAGATTGGATCCGTCCTGGCCTCGAGGACAGGCAGAGGGAGAAAATGGGAAGGGGATGTGGAGGCGTGCCAGCAAGAACAAGACACATTTACTCCGGGTTTAGTGTGCGTCTGGTAGCGATGCGTACACGGGCGACCTCCGTGGAGATTTCACGGGGGACTAAAGGGTAAAAACAGACGAAAACGTCAATGCTGAACTGTGGCCCGAGAGAACTGCAAAGTGATGAGAGAGCAGTTTTTAAAAAGTAATGTTATGCAGCATTTTTATGTGCGCTCCTCCGTCTCCGTTTAACTTATTAATGTATCTGTGCAGATGGTCAGTGAGCAGCATCTGAGGAGAATTCGTCTCATATAGGAGAACAAAGTTGTCCTTGATCCTGGATCTTAAAAGAGCTGCAAAAAAATCGTCCTACGGGACGTGAACGGACGCGTTATTTACCCCGAGGATACGATAAAAGGCCCATTAAATGAAGTGCCCCTCATCTTTTGTCCTTCACATTTCCTTAACCGGCTCGGCCCGTCTGGCTGACACCGAGGGCCCGAAACATTTTGCAGTTCATGAAAAAATAAAATCGAGACGTGCCCTTTCACTTCATATACTTCAGCCACATTAGCAGCACGGCACCGGGGACGTCTGTCAGTCAAAGCAACACTTCATGTCCAGAGGGAAATATCCCAGTGACAATTACTTCTGGATGCCTTGTCATAAAATGGTTTCCTGTTTTCTGTAGAAAATCTAAATAGACACTGTCCAGAATTTGGTTAATGACCAAATATGTGCAAGACTTAATAAATATTAGCATGCTAACAGACTAAAATGCAGCAAAACTTGCATATTTACCTTTGCTTTATACATTCGACATTATATTAAAATCCGTGTCAGGTTTCAGGTCAGTTTGACGGCAAAACTTTCTGAGATAAACGCACTAATGCAACCTTGGTAAACAACACTGGCTTCATCGTCAGACAAAAAGCACGACGCTCCTACTCCTCCTGTCTTTCTCTAGAGAAGAAAATCCATTATTATTGCTAAAATAAGATTTCAGCCGTTTGCCTCTAGGAGAATTGAGACCTTTATGTATGTGAGGATTATTACAGTAAACATCTCTGAAAGACACTCATTCTTGTGACTTTACTTTTTCTTTAGACATTTGCACAACGCGAACAAAGAGTGACCATGGTAAACTGTGAGCATGTGATCACAGACGCGTGGGAAGCTAAGTCTTTTCAGAAAATACTTTTTTTTATTTATCTCTGAATTTAAATGTAAAACATGTCATTTTTTAATTTATTTCAAATATCTGATTTCTTGCTTTCTAGTTTTAGGTTCTTCCTGCTCTTCAAGTGAAATACTTAAAAAAAAAAAAAAAAATGAATAAACACGAGCATGGCTTCACGCTGAGCCGTCCCCTCTCCTGTCATCAGCCACCGAGGCTCAGAGCTGTTGCATGATCAAACCTCCTCAGCGCCTACAAAACTTTTAACTCGGGATGCAACCAAGACTTCTGCCTTATTAGTATCGACTCTCTGATCAGATCTGGTTTGAGCTGGTAACATCCCCTGCAGCCTGAGGAGTGCTTTTTTCCCCCACCGCTCATTAGTTGATGCTGATGAACTCAGTGTTCCGCATATTTAAATCACAGGCCCTGCTGTGGTGACAGCTGCTACCTGCATGACTGGTCCCTCTGATGACCCCGGGCAGGACAGTAACAGAAGAGACTTATTCAGGTTGGACGCTTGTCCTCAGAGCACAACCCAGCACATTAGGCCATATGTTTGACTGTAACTGTTTTACATTATTAGTACATTAGATGACCCTCTAACAATTAAAGATAATTCCATAATTATATCTATCTATCTATCTATCTATCTATCTATCTATCTATCTATCTATCTATCTATCTATCTATCTATCTATCTAATTAGACGTTGTCTTCGCTCGGTTTGTCAATAAAGTTTCATCGTTTCAAAACCCGCAAAGATGGCGGAGTACGATCTGACCACCAAAATAGCACACTTTCTGGACAGGCACTTAGTCTTTCCTCTGTTGGAATTCCTGTCTGTGAAAGAGGTATGGAATTTATTTGCATTGTGTTACGCTGAAATATGGCGCTACTCTTTATTAGTGGGGATTTATTTGGCGAAAACCCTTGTAGCTAGCTGAGGTAGCATGCTAGCCGTCATGTTATGTAGTCCATTAACTGGCAGCTAATGCTAGCTACTACTATACTATCTGTGAATGTATTTTTTTATATTTTTAACTGTAGTGTTGCTGTGACGTTAGAAACAGTACATTTCCGTAAATACCGACGAATGTTATGTATTTGAGAGACCCGATATCCAGCTTTCTACTGTCGTTAGCTTGCGTGTTAGCCTGCAGCATAGCAACTGTAGGTAGCGCGTAGGATTACCCTAGCAACAGCCAGCTGATCGGGACGAGCAACACGCCTCTTTTGCTCTTTTTGACTTATTCAGTGGTTTTTGTACAATTATTTGACTATTTTTTCATAAACGACTAACTGTATAGACGTGTGTGTTGTTGCATTAGATCTACAATGAGAAGGAACTCCTCCAGGGAAAGCTGGACCTCCTCAGCGACACAAACATGGTGGATTTCGCCATGGATGTTTACAAAAATCTATACCCGGACAAGGAAATTCCACACTGTAAGACATTTTTCTTATATTTGTTTATTTCTGGTGCATCACCACAGTAAAATAGATGGCACCACTTTAGAATTAATATTACTAAGACTTCAAATATATTATGATGCTTCTTAGTGTCAGTATTTATTTATAACTAATTTTATACATTATATTAGCTCAGTTTGTGAATCGAATTAGGTTTTTGATCATGACGATATAAAGAGGAAGGCAAAGAATGCTATACCTTCTCCCACGTAGCTTTTGTTACTGTGATGTCCAAATTTTGAGGGTTTTGTTAAAAATATTGGCCACTCAGAAAATGTCAAACCCATGTGTTTAAATGAAAGTGTCTGTTCTTCTTCAGCCTTGAGGGAAAAGAGGAGTACCGTGGTGGCCCAGCTGAAGATGCTCCAGTCAGAGACGGAGCCTATCGTCAAGATGTTTGAAGACCCAGAGACGACTCGGCAGATGCAGTCCACGAGGTCGGATAAACCTGCCAGAGACGGTCATCATGCAGCTTATAGTACTTCATCATCGTGTTTGTTGGATATGTATTGATCTCTTTGTTTTTATACTTCATCAGAGATGGGAGGATGCTCTTTGACTACCTGTCAGAAAAACATAATGTAAGTTTTCTTTTTTTTTTTTTTTTTTGTTCCTTGTTCTATAAAGAAATTGTGCACTGCATTTTGATCTCAAAGTGGGAAGCACGGTGTTTTGTTTCCATGACAACCGGCTGCCACTGTGAGCAAGCACGACTATTTTTTCCAAATCTGAAATCCTTAACACCACCCACAAATGTCCTCATTACTCGTGCAATTATCAGAGTAACTTTTCGGACAATGTTTTTTTCTCCTTTGTGGATTAATAACACACCTACTTATTCGGCGAGGGCTTAACGAGGCCGTCCACGTCATGTGCGTGACTCTGAATGAAGGGACTTATTGTCAGCTTTGAGAAAAGAACAGTCTTTGTTTTGCCAAAAAAAAAAGATAAAAGATGTCGGCGCACTCCCTTATTAGCCGCCCGCTGTCAGCCTCGCAGCGTCGCCCCGATAGATTCTTTAAGGGCGAAGGCAGCAGCAGCTTGAGAAGCGCAGCGTTAGTGTGTCTCCGCTTCAGGGCTGTAGACTTTTAATAGAATTTTTCATTTTAATGTTAATAATTTATCATTGCCTTTGATAATGAGCATTTTACCAGCTACTTATATGGGAAACCTGTCAAAGTCAAATGTTGTTTCAATATAGTTGGTTCCTAGTCGGTTTTCAGTCTTGTGTGTTTGAAGCTTTTTTGAAACATGTTTTCACTTTTTTTAGTTTCGTCAAGAATACCTGGACACCCTGTACAGGTACGCCAAATTCCAGTACGAGTGTGGTAACTACTCCGGGGCTGCAGAGTACCTCTACTTTTTCCGTGTCTTGGTAAGAATATTTACATATAATGAGAGGAAATGATACACAGCAATACATTTATTATTTTTTATTAGCTCCAAACTATGAACAGCCAAATCCTGCTCTTAACTGTTCTGATCATGATGCACTGACCCCGTTGGTGTCGTCTCAGGTTCCTTCCACAGACAGAAATGCGCTGAGCTCTCTGTGGGGAAAACTGGCCTCCGAGATCCTGATGCAAAACTGGGAAGCAGCCATGGAGGATCTCACTCGTCTGAGGGAGACAATTGATAATAATGTAAGAAAATAACAAGGTTTTACCGAATTCAGGTAAAATGTGTGAAAAAAAAAAAAAAATAATAAGTAGTAGGAATACAGAAAAGTAATTTAAGAGTGACTTGGGCTTTGTTCAGACTGACCCAGGTCTGTTTTCTGGCACATTGTTTCCAGATTACAGTCCAGTTCTGTCAGATTTTTTTCTCCAAAGCAGCTTTGACTCATCCGTCAATAGAATCGTTCTTCACATTCACTCAATATGAAGGAACTCTCAGTGAGTCACCCATAATATTGTTAAAGGGTCGTGTTGATTCTCAGTGTGTGTGTCACCTATGGCTACGTTTGAATCCAATTTTACTTCTGGTTTATTTAAAAAAAATATATATATTAAACAGGTGAAGCTGAGACGGCACCGACCTGTAAATCAAATACTTAAATATGCACAACTTTAAGCCTTAATATAATTTAAACAGGTGAGTTATATTTAAAAAAAAAAGTTGTTTTTTTTATACCAGGCTGCAAACATGTTTATTTCTGCTGTGAAGTTGAGGATAGATTCACTTTTGGAGTCTCAAGTTGCCCTTCGAGAAGCTGCATCTCATTGACTTAATATTTCAGCCTTGGACGTTGCTGCTCGCTCCGTTCTGTCTATAGTGTGCAGTCGGAATAAAGCCTGATGAAAATATACGTGAAGGCTTCTCGTTGCCTCTTTTATGAATTCGTCGCTACGTGCTGCTCCTTGAATGTTATGTTTGTCTTCAGTTTGACAGGAAAACCTTCCCTAATGCTCCTCGTTCGTCTCCTTTCAGTCGGTGAGCTCTCCTCTCCAGTCGCTGCAGCAGAGGACCTGGCTCATCCACTGGTCTCTCTTTGTGTTCTTCAACCATCCCAAAGGCAGAGACAACATCATCGAGCTCTTCCTCTACCAGCCTCAGTGAGTCTCTCAGTCTGTAACCGTTAAAATACGACGGAGAAAGTCACATTTTAGATACAATGCCAGTTTATTATAGGCCACATTGTTCTGTCATCCACAGCTTTTTTTTTTTACTATTTTGCTCAAGGACATAACAGTTGAGAGACGTCTGTTTTCATTCCTTAAACATTATAGAAAAGGCCCGACTAGCTGGAAGAGTAGCTCATTATCTATTAACGCTTCTCCTCTAGAGGGCCGTTTGGGGGACGGAGCCTATCCCGGCTCTGATTCGCTTTGAATAAAATGAAAATGATAACTAAAATCATTGCGTCTGCCAGCAACCGCTGTGCCGCTGCCTTTCAGATACCTGAATGCCATCCAGACAATGTGCCCACACATTTTGCGATACCTCACTACCGCAGTCATCACCAACAAAGACGTACGGAAGCGCAGGCAAGTTCTCAAGGATTTGGTGAAGGTCATTCAGCAGGTAAGACCTTAAAAAAATAAATTATTTTTCTTTATTTTCTAATAAAGAATTTAATCAGCACAAAATTGACTTATTTTATTTTTTTCAGGAGTCGTACACCTACAAGGACCCCATCACCGAGTTTGTGGAGTGTCTCTACGTGAACTTTGACTTTGACAGCGCCCAGAAGAAGCTGAGGGAGTGTGAATCGGTAAGAAGAGCATCCTTCAAGTTTCCTCCTCTTGCCTTGTTTGTCAGTCACGCTGCACTGGACCCAAATCACCCTATAAAAAGTTAGCCGTCTCCCGGGACTCGAAGGGTTATGCGAAGCTTTCCTCGGCTGTGGAGTTCTGATCTCCTGAGTCCAGGGCCTTTAACTTTGCTATTCAGCCCCGGCAAATCCATGTCTGGCCTGATTTGCTGCCTCTTACTTTTATTCAGTTTGATTTTCAAAGCGGAACAGCTGTCAGATTTAGGACTCGGTTGCCTTCCCTTCAGAAACCCCCTCGACTGCAGTTGTGTAGTTGCGCTCGGGGACCGCACTGCACGTTCTCTAAACGCTCTCGTCAATTGGCTTTTTACCCTCTCTTGTATAAATTATGCAGGGTTTGCAAATGCCTCGACTACCCTGTCAGATGTGCAAGTGTGAGCGTAATGATGGGAGATTGAGGACGGTTCATTAAGTCGCTCGTCGTCGCGGGTTCTGCTGGTGTGCGAAGCTCAGGAGGATTTAAACCTGTTTTATTTTTTTTACCTCCAGGGATCAACAACTTAATTGTTCTATAAATAACACACACTTGTGTTTGCAGTTTGTTGTTACATGAGAACTTTTTGATCGACCCATCACAAATTTCAAATAACATACATCGTAAACACCACTTCTTGTGAACTAAAAGCATCTCCTTTCAAAATCTCATTCACTAATGTATTCATAAATGTAGGCTCTACTAGAGGTTTATGGAAGCATCTTATTGCTTTATGTTCCTGTGATTGCAGCCTTATAACCTCCTTCTAAATGTTCCGTTGATCGATTTCTGTTTTGAGGATTAGTCTTTATTTTCCCCTTTTGTATTATTTTGGTTATAATGCCGAAGAAACGAGATGAAATCTTGTAGTGTGACAGGAAATATTTCCTTTTAAAATCGTGCCTTTTAATATCTGCACAACACATTATAACCTTCACACCCGAGGAACTGCCTGTGCAACACGTCACCTGGATCAACCTGGAAGCACATTGGAGAATAAATAAGCATTTTAATGAGACAGAAATGAGGCTCTTCTTTACTTTTCTGGCCTGTGTGACCTTCACAAACAGGTTGGAACAAAAAATAAATAAAAACATCATCCGAACCAGGGTCTATTAACAGCTCTGGAATACTCCAGTCAGGCATAACATTACGACCACCTACCTAATGTTGTGTAGGTGTCCCTTGTGTCTCCAAAACAGTTGTGAGTCATCAGAGAATGGACATGATGTGATGCATTCAATAGTCTGGTGTTGTCTGGGAACAGGATGCTGTTGGTGGGGGTCTTTGAGGGGCGGGGGGCGTCTGTGGCTCATCCCAATTCCCCAGTTTGGGATCTAGACCATTATTTTAAATGATTTCCCCTCACAATTTTAAATTTCTTTAAATAGAGTCCAACATATTTTAGTATGTTAGTATTTAACTATGTTTAAATTTAAAACTGTCAAGAAAATAATTGTATATATATAAAATTGTCAGATAAAGAAAATAATTTTAACTTTAAACATAGCTAAATGTTTGGTCATTAAGGGAACCTGACAGAGTAATATGCCGCGTTGTGATTGGCACAGTAGCGATGGGGGGCGTGGCCTCCTGTGTACAGCAGGTTTAGATTGAAATAAAAAAAATAATATTCGAACATGTGTATTATTTAAATAGCTTACTATTAAATGCAAAATGATAAGATAATATAATATAAATATAAATAGCAAAAGTTCAATATAGATCACATATAGTAGGTAGGTTGGGGGTCCCTGCTTAATCTCTCTATCAGTTTGGGGTTTAGACCCCTGATGTAATGAATTTGGAGGCCATGTTAACACCTTATACTGCTGCTATCAAGGAGTGTCAGTGCTGTGGGGGTAGGGGGGTGTCTGGTCTGGTCTAGGTGGGTGCTACATGTCTAAGTAACATCAGGTCCATGAGTTTCCCGACATAAAATTAAATTGCCACAAGATGGTTTAAATGTTCTTTACTTCTCCTGACAGTGGTCATAATGTTATGGCTGATTGGTGTAAATGTTCTATTTCTTTCTTTTTTTTTTCCTTTTTTTTTGGGTTGGACTGTTTTTAGGAGCATAATTTGTGGATGAACCTAACCACAGGAAGTTTCCTGCTCATCTCGTGTGGTTGTCTTGTGCTGTTATTATGTACTCAAGTGTATTTACTGTGTACTTTCACTGAAACATGGATGTGGTTAGAAATTCTGACTCTCTGGTTCTGTCTCATGATGTAAATATGTTTTGAATGTGACTCTATTCACCACAAAGTCAACCTAAAAAAAAATAATGACTAACATTTGGAGTTGTTATCTCCCCGTTTCTACATGAATGTTTGCTGTGATTCATTTGTATGTGTGTGTAAAGTAAACATCCTTCTTTGTTCCTCTGAGGTTCTGGTGAATGACTTCTTCCTGGTCGCTTGCCTTGAGGACTTCATTGAGAACGCTCGTCTCTTCATCTTCGAGACGTTCTGTCGCATCCACCAGTGCATCAGCATCAGGTATGTCCGCGTTGAACAGACTTGTTTAAAGTGCACTTCCTGTAAGAAAACTTCATATTAACCTTTGTACCAGTCTGTTCTAATTGTCTGAAGTAATTTTACGTCTCAGTGCTCAGTCCTTTTAAGAATTTAGAAACGACTCGTGTCCTCGTGTTCATCGGTGAACTGTGGGGAAAAAAAAGACTCATTTGCAGACCACACAGGGATGTTTTCTTAAATGAAGCTCTCTCCTCTCAGCATGCTGGCAGACAAGCTCAACATGACGCCCGAGGAGGCGGAAAGGTGGATCGTCAACCTCATTCGTAACGCCAGACTTGATGCTAAGATTGACTCTAAACTGGTGAGACTCACACTGATCCAGATGAGCCTTTGAATCACTGAGCTTGGCGTAAACAGAGATGACTGCTAAAAACAAAAGAGAAAACCTCCAACAATGTCTTAAAACGAGCCAAAAGTGTGAACTTGGGCTTACTTGAATAACTGTTTATCTACTGTGTTGTTGTGATGCTGTTGTATCGTGTATCGTGTAACGTTTATCGTGTATCGTGTATCGTGTATTGTTTATCGTGTATCGTTTATCGTGTATAGTGTATCGTTTATCTTATCTTATCTTATCTTATCTTATCTTATCTTATCTTATCTTATCTTATCTCTTGCAGTGCTAATGTAGAGATGTCTGTGTTTGTATTTGCTCTTTGAAAACAGCATAAAGGTAGTGTTGGGATTAAATGGGCACTGCACTAATTTTTGTGCCTTTTGCTTTGTCAGGGTCACGTTGTGATGGGCAACAACGCAGTGTCGCCGTACCAGCAGGTGATCGAGAAAACCAAGAGCCTGTCCTTCCGCAGCCAGATGCTGGCTATGAACATCGAGAAGAAGATGGCGCACAGCAACAGGAACGAGGTAAACTGTGTTTATTGCTGAGGAAAGTTGAGACAACCAAACTTTTTTTTATTATAAACGTGTAGTTAACACAGAGCTTTTTAAAATCCTGACTGGTGTTAACAGTTTACATGGGTGCTAAGTGAGATATTGACACGCCTCAGAACGTGTCTCACAACAGAGTGTTTTTGACACGAGCAGAGTTGTGTCGCGTCTGACAGAAACGTTACGGATGGTTTGGGAGGTTTTGTTTCAAACTTGTTGACAAAACTGAATTCATTCAACGGAAGACGAGACGTTAGTTTCTCTGTTGCCGCCCTCATGGCTTTCAGCTTTGGTTATCAGCAACAACCGGTTTGTTTTGTCAACTCTGCGTCTCATTCCTTAGTGGAGCCAGACTGGAACAATCAGCCACAACATTATGACCACTGGACCATTTTGTGTTAATTCAGTGTTCTAACTGGGAAACTTTTCATTCATTCATGTGGATGTTACTTAGACATGTAGCACCCACCTAGACCAGACCAGACACCCCCACCCCATAGCAATGACACTCCTTAATGGCAGCAGGATGCAGCCTGAGCCCCCCCCCCCCCTTCACCTCACAGGACACAAAAGCCCCAGTTAACAACATCCTGTTACCAGACACCACAGGACACTCTCAGAAGACTCATGTCCATTCTCTGATGAGTCTGTTTTGAAGGCACAAGGGAGACCTACACAATATTAGAAGGGTGGTCATAATGTTATGCTTGATCCGTGTACTTCCCTGCTTAACATATTACCAAAGGAAACTCCTTCTGATCAGGCCACTCTGCTCTGACTGAGGGACTTAATTATTCTGATCCAGCAGAAATCTAGCATCCATGTAAACTTAGTGCCTGTTGATGTATTTTATGTGTCAACTTTGCACCACTCACCACTATTTTACGGCTCCTACATATTTACTAAGTCGAGTACAGTACTGACCTGATGCCAGTCCTTAATACCTCAATTAATATGATCATTAGTATCATTTACTGTACTAAAATACCGAGCATTTCTTCTTTTTTTAACGTGTCTTTCCTTGTTTTTGTCGTTTCCTCAGACACCAAACTGGGCCGCTCAAGACACCAGCTTCTACTGAGACAGAGTCTGTTTGATTCACGCGGCAGTTTGAACTTTTCATCGTCTTCTGATGGATTTATCAGTTTACCAAACATTGTAACACAAGGGCAACTCGGCTTGGAAAAGAATCATGGCCCCTCCCCATTTCATTATCCTTAACTTATTTAGATTCTGGTATCAGCTTCGAGTTCATTTCTCAATTATTCATTGATACTTTGGAAGTAATTACCCAAAATATCTTATCTTGCCATTAAACACATTTCTTTCCTCAAACCCTTAAAAGAGTTTCTTCTTCATTGGGCCACTAGATGGCGCACTTGGTTCACAGTTTCTTTTTTGACGTGTGTTTCATAAGTTGAGCATCTGCCAGGCTGAAACCACTTTGAATTTATATTTATTTGTTTTAGGATTAATAACATTTTTAACTCAGACACGACAAGAGAGATAAGAGATACGTTGAGATATGAAGAGAAGAGACATGAATGATTTGTTTAAGTGAAAAGGAAGAAAAACTGGACGAAAAGTAAACACGGATCATTCTCCGGTCTCCTGCAGTCGTCCCAGTCCGGCCAGGTGTTTGTTTCTGCCGCTAATGTTTAACCACACCTCATTCCTAGATGGACAGCGATGCACGATGCGTCTCACCGTATCCGCTGTAAATATTTGTCGTGTGTTTGTGGGCTGTGGAACCAGTCTTGGGCACGGTACTACACAGACCTTTCAAGGAACAATGAAAACCGGTTGGGTGAATAGTTTTGCTTAATTTAAATGTCACCTGCCGTCAACGAGCTGTCACCTGGAACTGAGTGTGCAGTTGTCTTAAAGTTATCCAGGATAGAAAAAGGGTTTTAAAGAAATAACAAGCTGTGCTAAAGGAGGCGACTCCAGCCCTGTCATTAACACAAGTTGCAGCTGGTTGGTGCTAAAATAGGGAAAGTGCCCCCAGGTGCATTTCTGTGTCACCTCCCAATACTTTAGTCACTTATTTCTGCACAAGGATTCCTTTGGATGTTTTAGGAGGAGTGTCTGCCTCTTCCTGGCCACTCCTCCGCTCCGAACAGTTTTTTTTTTTCTCACACATACATTTCTTTTCCAGGACTCAGTAAAAACACAACACACATACACACACACACACACACACACACAAGCTGACGCACACATGCTTCCACACACACCGAGAGCTGACGTGGGCTGAGGTCTGTGTGCCGGGCTCCTTCTGGAGGAACAGCTGGTATCCATCTGTGGTTGCTGCTGCTGCTGCTGCTGCTGCTGCTGCTGCTGGAGGCACCGTGGCTGCCCTGAGAGGACGCGGACCGGCCCGCTGCCACCCATTCATGAGCTGCAGTCACACGCTGGGATCGGACTGAGACGGAAAGCGAGGCTCGGGAGAGGGGGGGGGGCCCTACACTACACAGTGGCGGTGCTCGGCAGCCTTTCGGCATGGATATCCTGACAGCCTGGGCCGCCACCAACCCGGCTCTGGCCCGGCTCCTCTGGGTGCTGGTGCTGGTGCTGGCTACCTTCCTGGTCTGGCTCTTCTTCTTCTGCTGCTACAGCAGGAACCAGAGCTCGTCACCTTCCCTGGAGAGATACCTGGCAGGTAGGTGGGCCCTCAGCTCCCCCACTACCCCACACACACACACCCCTCTCTAAGTGTGTGTGTGTGCAGAGGCCTGCTAAGAGCTTACAACTTAGCTTTCAGTTAACGTCAGACTCACTTTTGCTGAACACACAATGGAAATGTGTTTTTTTTTTTCTTCTCTCCCTGCCCCCTGCCAAGACCGGTAATTGTAAATTGTCAGTGTTTCCTTTCCAAGGCGGCAGGATCCACATTTTCCAGAAACTGCCAGCTCCGGGTTGGCTCTGGCTCTGACTCTCTCTCTCTCTGTGGTCAGAGCTGTTCTGATTACGGTAGAAATGTGCTGTTACCCGTGTGAAAGGATACAATGGGTCTTTCATGCACAGAAGGACAATAAAACTTTATTTTTAGGGCTTTTTGGGCTGCGAGCCACTACACGCAAACTAAGCACATTAAACTGAACTTTAAAATGTGAGCGTGTGATTTGGACGTGATGGGTCAACTGACAGCTGAGGTTGTGATAACCTCCATGTCACTGCTAGAAACATGTTGATACTTGCACAGACTCAGGTCATTTCTGTCGTCTCGTCTCCTCTGGATAAGGTTTAAAAATGAGAGCAAATATTTTACTGACTATTTTATGCCTCTTTTTTCTTTTCCTTTTTTTTTTTTCTTTGACAGTGATGGTGAATCACTCCAAATCCAAAGCTCCGGCTCAGGTAAGATAACCCTTTTTTTGTGCTTTGCTTCCTCCAAAGTCCCATCAAATGTGCACATTCCTTAAATTCCTGTTTGGTTCAATCACGAAAACGTTACTACCTGCTTCAATAACCTGGCTCCTCTCCTGTGAGCTTGTAATTCCCGCTTCAGCCTCCAGGGGTCCTCGTCCACTCGTGCTTTCAACAAGTCGATCAGTGAACTGATCCCTGGCAGTTTTTGTTATTACACGCCAAGAATTACACACGAGAAACGTGTCTGCCAAAAGTCAGACCTCAACACGTTCCCACATAATATTCTTTGTTATTTGTCATAAATCTCCCATTAGAGAGACAAAGGAAGATTGACATTAGATCGACGTAGGGTTGTTGTGGTTTATTTGTGACAATTAATTGCTTAATTTTCTGAAACGCTACCAGGAAGGAGTTTATGGAGAAGGTTTACCGCATGAAAATGAACACAAAATACAGTACACTGCCTCCAACTAAAGGAAAAATATTAATTGTATGTCTTGTATACTCAATTAAATCTAAACTATTAACAAGGCTAATCACAGTCTTTGATAGAGCACATACAGTGACTGGGTGGCAGAGCACCACTAGTCTACTAATTGCAGAGTTGGAGGTTTAATCCCAAATTAAAGCTGACAAAAGTTGAACCCAGAGTTGGCAGGGGAGCAGTTTGCATGGCAGCTTATAAAATATAAATATGAACTGAAGAGTTATTAATCCTGAAGGCAACATAAGCCAATTCCCATAAGAATGCGCTGGCGTATTTCACTAAAAACACAAAACTTGAACGTTTTATGAAACTGTGGCACCAGAGAAAAAGACAGGGACTCAGTACATCACAGATGTCCTGACATATAGCCCTAGGATCCGGGGGATGAATTCACAAACTGCAAAAATTGCATGTATTTTATCTGTGTTGCGTGAGAATACAGTTCCTAATTGTCACAGCTTTCCCAGGCTCCTGTCTTGGCCAGGCTTCAAGGGGGTCGACCTGGTTAAATAAAGGCGAATAAGTTAAAGACATTACCTGCAGTTTTTCCAATAAAAGTAACTGCTTTTCTTGGGGTTCACACAGTTTTAGTGAGAGTTGTGAACGTGACACAGCACCGAGACCTAGAACTAAACAGAAATTGTGCTATTTTTTCCTAAGAAATGCAGTTCATTAAATATAAACACTTTTATAATGTACTTCTTTGCACTAAAACAAAGGGAAATGTTTGGCGTTGGCGTTATTTATAGGTTAAAGCGCTATTGTTACTGGTCCAGCCTCCCTGTGATCAACCTGGGCTGCATGTAGTCCTGAACTAAAATGAGTTTGACACCTCTGCAATACCAGATTCATGCATGTGTGAGTTTATCTAATATTTGAGACATGTCTCACTCTGGATCCCGCTGGTGAACAGGAGCAAGTGTGTCTAACAACATCGCAGCTAAATCCTATCTTTTGCACTTGATGTTCTGTATCAGTAATAAGGGGAAGTGATTCAGTGTTCCTTCATTAACACAAGCGGAACTGACATTTACTGAAGCTTCGAACAAAGGTTCTTTGAACAGCTTTCCAAACACACTCCTTTCTTTAATTAACGGCGGAGCTGCAGACAACACGCGACATCTACTACTCTAGTTGCGTGTAACGCGTCTTCCCGAAAACGCATCCTTCGCCACCTCTCAACACCATCGCAGCACCAAGTGCAACTCCGCAAGTGGGCTCATGTTTTACCCAGAGATCTGTCACGCCGCAGGCCTCGCTCAGTGTGTTTTGGCACCGTCCCTAAGAGCGCTGTTAGGCCGCGGAGGAGCACTGTGCGGCCATTGTGTGTGATAAGTTGGAGAGGCCCTCCGAAATGGCTCCGTGACTGAAGCCCTTTGTCTGATTGGCACTGGCATGCCAGCGAAGGTCCATTTCCTTCTGCGGCAGCAAGTGGACGGGCAAAGAGACAAAGAGGACAGAGACGCACACATCCACCGGTGTAACGCAGACTGACCATCGGTTATCAGGATGTCAGCCTCCGCCTGGAATCCGCGATAACCCGCGTGCACAACCGCGGAGGGCTATAAAAGCTGACTTTGAGCTCGCATAGGATGAGAGTAAATATTTAAAAGACAATAGGAGGCCTGAGTGACGTGCGTCCGCTGCTGGTTCAGAGGTCGCGCCGGAGCTCGCCACTTGCGCGCAAAATTGCGCACGATGAAAGAGGGTCCTGTTCGCGTCGGGCAACGAAAATGTCACGCGTGCATTCTGTGAGTTTTGATTCATACGACTGCACAGTCCCTTCTTTGAGAGCATCGCCCGCCTACGTGATAAGATAAGAGCTGAGCCCCGAGGGAGGAATGAATCATAAACCCGTCCGCTCCCTATGTTTTCAAAAAAGCACGTGGAAAAATTAAGATGTTGCAGCTTGATTCCACTCACACTCAAACATCAGAGCAGGAAAAAGGAAACGCTCGTTTGTTTACCTGACAGCACTAATCCTAATCTGAACACAGAAGCCTGCAGTCAGCTCACGCCAGAATATTAAGACTTTTCCATCCTTAATCCGAGCGATTAATTTTAAAAGCAAAAAACCCGAACGCTGATGGGGACAAAGATGCTGTGTTACAAAGATTGCATTTTTTTATTTTTTTTGCCAGATGGATAAAACGAACCTCAAATGTTCCGCCTAACAATTATGTGAATGTTTCATTTCAGAGGAAGAAAAAGGCAAAGGAGAAAACATCTGCTCCTGTCCAGTCAGAGGAAGCTGTGGTGAAGGAGTCTTCAGGCCTGGAACAGGAGCCCCCGCGTCCTGCAGTGAGGAAGAGGAAAAGGCGACCTCTTAAAGCCGGGGTGGAAACTGTGACTCCAGGGAGAACACAGGAGGTGAGGAATCGTTTCCTTCCATTTCAGAACCACTTTCTCCACTTTACGGTTGAAGAAACGAGTGCAGGAGCTTAGAAATTAAAGACACTTCATAAAACTTCAGTGGTAGTTCTTTGGGCTGTTTGCTCCCAGAGGTCACCTTCCTCACCTGCAACGTCCTGATTGGTCGGCTAGACTGACCTTAGCAGACACATGACATTCATGTTTGAGCTGAGATCAGCTGCTGATGTATTTATATCAGTGAAGGAGAAATGAAAGAGGAGGGATGGACGCGGGAATATGCAAAATCATTTGATTGGGTCAAAAAGTCGTACACACCCACTCGTGCAGGATGAGTCATCAACACGTTTCAGCTACTAAAATAGAATAATAATAAATAATAATACTTTTTTTGTCAGTGTTAGGTCAAATACTGTTGTGGATGGCGTCCACCGACCAGCCACAACATTATGACCACCTTCCTTGAATTGTGCAGGTCTCCCTTGTGCCTCCAAAACAGTTGTGACCCTATCAGAGAATGGACATATGTCCTCTGAGGGTGACCTGTGGCATCTGGTAATAGGATGTAGTTAGTGGGGGGAGTCATTAAGGGGAGGGGCCTCTGTGGATCATCCCACAGATACTTGATCATTTTGGGATCTAGTGAATTTGGAGGCCAGGTCAACACCTTGTGCTTGTTCCTCATGTTTTTTTAAATTGCTGTCAAAGTGTTTTTGTGTGTCTCTGCGTCAGGCTGCATCCTGCATCAAGGAGTGTCATTGGTATTGGGTGGGGGGTCTTATCTGGTCTGGGTGGGTGCTACATGTCTAAGTAAAATCCACATGAATGAATGAATGAAGGAATGAATGGCCCAAAAGTTTCCCAGAAGAATATTGAATCGTCACAAGATAGTTTAAATGTTATTTACTACTCCTGTTGGTGGTCATAATGTTGTGGCTGATCTGTGTACATTCATAAGTAAGTGTTCATGTTAAGATAAACTGTTTATCTTGACCTCAACATGCTCCTAAACCGTGAGTATTCTCTCTCTTTAGGCTCATATCCAAATGACAACTGTGTTGTTTAAAAGGTTTTAACTGTCTCTAGTATTTTGTTCGTTCCCAAACTGATCCATTCCAGTATTTCTAACATGTCCTGGAGCCTCCTTCGCTCAGAGCTCCTCTGCTGCCCTCTGTCTCCGTGAAGCACTCGGTTGATCAGGTTAAACCCTCGACACAATGGCTTCAAAGCTGGCACAGCCGCCGTCATTCAGGGCCGAGGACACGCATCGTTTATGAATGCAAGTGTGTGCTACGAGCCGGAGCGAGCCTCCTCCCCCTCCTCCTCCCCCTCCTCCTCCTCCTGCCACCCTCGCCTCAGACCGCCGTGCTCCATGATTCATTCCACTAGTGGGACACTAATAATGTAGTAGGGCTCCACAAACAAGCAATCCATCATTCCTGTTGTGTTGGTGTTGTGATTATGTAAGGGCTCAGCATGGCGGCTTTTAATTTGCCTCACATCCAGTCGGCCCCATCAAAAGAGGAAAAAAAAAACATGACACAGAAGAGTTGCACAAGGGAGACTAAATGGAGCAGATTTTATTTGCATTTTCATGTGCTGGCAGAGGTCAGACGGGAGAAAACCATCGACGGCCCATTTTCCAGAGCCTTCACCCACACTTAATGTTGTGACTGAGCGGATGAAGTGGTCCTCTGGTGTCATGGAGACAGTTTAGTTGTCAAACTGTTGGGGATATTAGTCAGGATGTCAGCTGGAAAACTTCACTAATCCTGTTTTTATTTTTTCTCCATTTCACCACTATAGCCTCCTTTAAAGTCTGATACTGTATTTAAACAAAGAGCAGGTTTTAAAATGTTAGATGATAATGATGATGCTAAGGGTAGATTTTACAGTCTGACATGCGCTGGTTTCACTTTGACAAACACTTCCTTCATCCGGGCTGATCTCAGCACTTTGGATCATAAATATAATTTGCAAAAAAATAAATAAATAAAGACTCAGTGTGAAGGGTGTAACGTGCGAAGAAGCCACAGCCTCCCCTGCGCGCGAGGCAACGAACCTGAGCTCAGTTTTTCGCACCGAGCCCGGACTCAGACCTCTCCTCTCTTCGTCTCCATCCTCATGCGCGGCTGCAGTTTAGAGACAACTTCGACCGGGCAGTTGTACAAACAGGGGGGCACTAAGGCTGCAGGGTGAGGGAGCAGATTCCTCCTCCTCCCTCTCCTCCTCCCTCTCCTCCTCCCCCTCCTCCTCGGCTCTGTCCCGGTCCAGATCGGTCCAGGTCTGAGCGCCTGGCACCCCGCAGCCAGGATACCGCATGACGCAGGCGCGACTGCCGCTGCAGATGAGGATGATCATGGAAGTTTGAGCAGCTTTAATTTTGGACGAATCCTCCGACGGTGCCACTGCAGCGCAGCTATTTTTTTGTATTTTCCTGTTACCTGGGACCAAAAACAGCGTCGATCCTGGATATTTTCACCGTGAGTAAAAAAAACGAGTTGTTTAGATCGTTTTTCGCTCGCGTTTTTGCCGCATCGCCGACGCCGTTAATCACATGGTTTGGCTCCCGTTTGAAACCCTACGCATTAAAAAATAACGCGACCTAGTGCGTGTTTGCATCCTGACGCTCACCCCGAGGTGTCGGGCAGCAGGTGCACCCATCAGTCCCGTCCTCCGCCCTCACTACGGCTCAGGTCGAGCCCGGGGCTCGGATTCAGGTGTGGCGATGCGGTGCAGCTCGCTTCTGGAAGAGCAGCGATTGCTAGGAGTTTTCTTTTTTTTCTTTATTTTTGGGAGGGATCCAGGCTCCACTGACAGATTTGCGCGTAAGCCGCTGATGAACAACAAATCCACTCCCGATGAGGTCCATAATTTGCCAGCGGCGAGACGCGACAGAGGAGCGAGCTGTCAGTCTTCTCGTGCCAGCGCGCACCGCTTTGCTTTACTTTCCTGCAGCCACTCAAGAGTTTCAGGAGCATGCTCCGTAAGGCTGCTCCGGGTTGCTGGGTAACTGCGGGTCACCCTGACGCTTTCAGTCTGCTGGATGGAGGCCACGAAGGAAAAGCAAAGCCACCCTGAATTGTGATGGGTCAACTGGTGGTAGTAAAGGTGTTTATTATGCGTTTGCGCGATGTGAAAGTGGAACCAGCAGATCATCTGCAGTCAAGTGATAATTAATTAAGAGGGCTGAGGCTGAGGAAGGTTCAAACTTCTGTGCTGGAGTCGGTGAATTAGCTTTCAGTGGTGCCTGGAGGCAACGCTCTCTGCAGTGCTGGGGCTATTTTAGAAGCTATGAATTTTTAACATGACTCCCTGTAACCTTCAAACAGCTCACGCTGCATTTTTACCTCTGAACTACGAATAGAGAATCTTTGTTGTTTATGTAGGAGGGTATCCTACGGTGTAAGCAGGCTGGTAGTGGTCAAACCGTGGCCAAACGCCCACATTTCCATTTAGATCAGTCAATGAGCGGATGCTGCCGTTGCTGTACTTTAAGTGCTATAAATCTGTTGATGGCATGCCAACATATAGACAGAAGCAGAGATAAGCTAGTCCCAAAATGTGTCATTTGTTCACTTTCAAACTTCTTTCATCTCCGAAGAAGCTTTCTATAAGACTCGGTGTTGCAGCTTTCCCCGCGGATATTACCTAGTAACATCTAACCGTGTCTGAAGGCAAGTTGATGTTACCCCCGGGCCTTTCAGTACAGTCTGCTCCCTCCCGTCCATTCAGAGAGGCCAGCGCCCCTGTGGGGAGCATCCTGTACACTGGATGGTGACTCAGCTGAAATGAAGCTGGGAGCGTAGTGACGTTGTACGGTGCATCAGCAGCACCTGCCCGGCTCCTCACAACAGCTCTGTGAGTGACGCGAGTCTCCTTCACAGAGTCTGAGTCCTAGTTACTGCAAATGAGCTCTAAATATAGACGCTCTAAAACTGGTGAGAACATTTAATTTTTGCAACTGATAATGGAGAAAAACATTCCTTTTGGACATGGATTTTAAATCATATCTCTAATGCTGCCTCATAATTTAATTACCGACAGAGATTAAGTAAAACATCCACTAACTGTACAAAAAAAAAGCTCAAAAGTTGAGTTGTGGTTTGGGTTCGAGTCCAGCTCGGGCCTTTCTGGGTGGAGTTTGCATGTTCTCCTGTGTCTGCGTGGGTTTTCTCCAGGTCCCACCTCCAAAAACATGCTCGTTAGGCTGATTGGTGACTCTAAATTGACCCTAGGTGTCCGTGTGAGTGTGAATGGTTGTTTGTCTCTGTGTTAGCCCTGCGATAGGCTGGCAACCTGTCCAGGCTGGACACCGCCTTTCGCCCGAAGACAGCTGGGATAGGCTCCAACGATGAGATGATGAGTTGTTGTTTTTGTGCTTCATCCAGGTGTGCTCTTCTCTTCCAAAGACGATTAGCAGTCAGGCGTTATAACGAGGCGTCGGGGGAGAAAGGGTTAGGGCTCAGAGGGAGTAGATAGGATAGATACTAGAGGTGATTATGACCAAGGATTCTCTCATTTTCATAACCAACGGTAAAGAGGTCACGATTGACTAGTAACACGTTATATGTCAGTATGAACTAATAATTCCTGGTAATAATAATTTAGGTGTCGTCGCCTAAGTCGTGCAATTGCATACTAATAGTTGACAGGTGTGTCCCGTCCCATTGTGACCAATCTGACCCCTTGTTGGCATCTTTTCAGCTAATTGGTCCCAATGAACCGGGGAATGAGAAGAGAAACGGGCAGTTAAAGGAAGGTTAAAGGAAACACAGGAGGCTCTTTATCTCCATCTCATCTGTACGTTCAAATATTTCCAGAAAGAAACAATCACCCAGAGAGTGAATATCTTGTAGATAAACTGATCGGCATCCTTCAGGAGAGGACTTTTGCTTTGGAATGAGAAGCCCAGTCTTCCTTTCACACAGATGCAGAACATGTGTGCAGCTCGCTGGAGTCTCTGTGGTGCATTTCTAATGTGGCGTTTTCGTGCAGATGCAGGCGACGTGACACACCGTCACATCAGAAAGCTGAATGGTTTTATTCAGCTGCTTTGCTTCTGTTGTGATTTCCTTAAAGACCTAGGTGACTTTTTATTTAAGACTGTTGTATCTTTGGATGCTCATGCTGATTATTATTTCGTTCCGAGGAATTTATCCCTTTCTTCTCACTGTGTCCATCCAGACCATGGAGGACGTGAAGGCCAGGCCCAAGAGGAGGCCTCTGGTCCGGGCCGCGTCGGAGGAGAGCTCCAGCGATCTGTGGACATCGGTGAGCGGCTCTGCGGCCCCCGGAGACACGCTGCCCTGGAACCTGCCCAAACACCACCGCATCAAGCGCTCCAAGTCGGCCTCTGGAGACGTCCTGGACCCGGCGGAGAGGGCCATCTTTCGCATCGCAGGTAAGAAGAAGCTGTGAAAGGGTGCTTGCTGGCAGGGAATGTGACTTTTAGTTTCCGTACGCTCTTTGTTTTCCTCATGTAGTGTTCATAATGCTGCTGCTGATTTAGCATTTTATATGGAAGCTCATCTATAAGCTGTTCATCACTGTTGGACAGATCTGTGCTTTGAACTGGATTTTTCGATGGATGATGTCGATCGTTGACTCTTTACTTACACATTTGTTGAATGCGCTATTCACTTATTTACATCCCTGTAGGCACAGCTTAAAAAAAATATCTTAAGAGTCATACACCAATCTGCCACAACATTAAGACCACTGACTGGAGAAGTAAATAACATTTAAACCTTATCTTGTGAATATTCAGTGTTCTGCTGGGAAACTTTGGGGCCTGACATTCATTCATTCATGTGGATGTTACGTAGACATGTAGCATCCACCCAGACCAGACCAGACACCCCCACCCCATAGCAATGACACTCCTTGATGCAGTATGCAGCCTGACACAGACACACACACAAAAACACTTTGACAACAACTCAAAAGAACACAACGACCAGCACAAGGTGTTGACCTGGCTTCCAAATCCCCAACTCCCAAACTGATCAAGTATCTGTGGGATGATCTTCAACCCATATGACCCACAGCCCCCTCCCCCACTAACAACATCCTGTTACCAGACACCACAGAACACCCTCAGAAGGTCCATGTCCATTCTCTGATGAGTCACAACTGTTTTGGAGGCACAAGGGGAGACATACACAATATTAGGAAGGTGGTCATAATGTTGTGGCTGATCGGTGCATGTCATCCACAACAGTATAAAAACTGATTTACTGAGATACTGATATAAATACATCAGCAGCTGATCTCTGATCCTATGTTTCTGTTAAGGTCAATGGAGTTGACCAATGAGTTCCACTTTCCAGGTGAAGAAGGTGACAAATCGGAACAAAGTGGTCATAATGTTGTGGCTGATCGATGCATGTTCTCCAAGCACTTCAAACGTTAGAGATGTTTACTTTCTCTCTGTGTTATGCATTGAAGCTTTTGTTGGTCGCAATGATCTGAAGTGAACATTTTTAAAAGGAAAAGTGACATTATTCCAGTTTCATTATATCAGTATATTCTCTACACTACACCAGAGACTCCTGAGGGCAGCCGAAAGTCACACACATATAATGTGTGTAATAACAGAGATGCAGTGTCACCTCTCATTATACTAATCCTTGGCTCCTGGGGTTGTTTCTTGGTGCTTGTGAGTGTCTCTATCCACCGCGAAGCTCCTGCAGCGTCTCCTCCTTTAGTGAAGAGTCTGAACGTTGAGGCCGGGATCAGATGAATGAACTCGCTGCCTCAGCACTTCCTCCGGTGGTCGCTGAGTTCAGATTGTCTCCTCCGACCACAACACAACCTCATTCGTCGCCCCCATCCCATCCCTTCCCTGGTCCTCTCTGATATCGATTTGATGGGGTGGGGTACTGCAGTGTGACTGGGTGTTATTGTCTCTGCACACACAACAACAAAGACGGCAGCAGCAGCAGCAGAAGCAGGAGGGTTGTATGACATTTGCACAGTTTTAGGGACTATCTGATTAATTTATTCCTGGAAGATGACGTTGACTTAAATGTCCCTGAACTCGAGGAGCACGCCGGGATCAGATGAAACGTTTCAGATAAAGATGACTGCCTAATCATCGTCCCGCTGGATCGCTGCCATGGCGGCGGTCCACTCGATCCGTCAGCCTCAGGAGACACGTCCAAGGCTGGAGCTGCGACTTTATCTCACAACAAACGAAGACGTTCTGTTATCAAGGCCGCGGACAGTTTGAGAGACAGACAGTGTCGTCTAACGCCCAAAAAAAAAAAAAAAAAGATGTCAGTGAGACCGTGTCAAGTTGTTTCTTTAAAACTTTTCATCCTGAGTTTATTGATCGGGAGGCCGCAAAGCACGAAGGGTGCTTCAGGGACAACACGATGAGATGAACAGATACAAAGAGGAGGATGAGTTCAGTAAAGAGCAAAATGAATTGAGATAACTATGAAGAGTTTGTGAGATAAAATGCTGGTTAGAGTCGTGCCCACATGACAGGAACATCCTGGTCTAGATGCTGGTGGTGGTGGTGGAGTAGATACGATGATGAGGACATTGAGTAGTGATGCTGATATTAAGACTGAAGTTTTTTTGGAAGGAGCAGCAGACGTGGCCCAAAAAGACCATAGAGGACATACAGACATAGAGACCAGAGAACAGAGCTTCTGGTTTAGTTTGAAGTGTGATCGTGTAGGAATATATGTTTAAAGGGTTCCATTCATTTTCCTCCATTTCACTTTGCTTGTGTGTTTTATATCTGCCATCAAATATTTTCACATTTCCACATTAGAACAACCACACATTTGTTTGCAGCATATATTGGCAGAGGAAGTATTCAGAAATAAGCAAAAAAAAAAAAAAAAAAAAAGGGTGCCTGCAGCATACAACTGATTATAATTGTCAAAGTTATCCAATCCACCCCTTCCCAAACCATCCACATTTGTCCAAATCTTCGCAAGAATACTTGTCCACTGGGTTTGTCCAATTCAAGAATATAGTGTGGGAGTGGGGGCTCGCTGTAACACTGGTTCCTTAGTCTTCATTTAATGGAACCTCTAAGCTCTACTGCAGAAACGTGGTCCAAGTTTCCTTAAAAGACTGTAAAGAGCCTTTAAGTGTGTATCAGGCGTCAGGGAGGATGACTGAATTAGCTCAAGCACTGTCTCCCACTGGTCATCTGTCCCATCTCTAATATATTACACCGATCAGCCACAACATTATGACCACTGACAGGAGAACATCGTCCATCTTGTGACCATTCATTGTTCTGCTGGGAAACGTTTGGACGTCACATTCATTCGTGTGGATGTTGCTTAGACTTGTACCACCCTTGTAGACTAGACCAGGCACCCCCCACCCCATAGCAATGACACTTCTTTATGGTAGCAGTCATCTCAGAAGAACAAAGAAAAACATGAACATGAAAATGCATCACAGAGGCCCCTCCCCTCAACCCATAGGACCCAAAGACCCCCACCAACAACATCCTGTTCCCAGACACCACAAGACAGCCTCAGAAGGCCCATATCCGTCCTCTGATGTGTCACAACTGTTTTGGAGGTACAAAGGGAGACCTACATAATATTAGCAAGGTGGTCATAATGTTATGCCTGATCGGTGTACACTTCAAGAGAACTAGTAAGATCATATTTGGCCGCCTCTGTGCAGGTTAACATCTACCCCCAGTGTCCTTCCACATTTCTTCCAGGAACATTCCTTACAGGGATTAAATAAATTAAACATATTAAACCAAAGTCAGAATATCTTGTTAAATGTGGAAGTTCTCACAGTTTTTAATCCTCGTCCTTATTTAATTTAAAATATTCCTAAAGTTAAACTCAAGGCCAGTTTCTCTTTTTAAGAGCAACATCCATATTCATATTTTGCACAGAACAGTGTCAACCATAAGTATTTAAATGTCCTCGTATATCTTTGCTCTCTTCTGTTTTTCTAAAATAAACATCATAGAGTTTCGCTCCTTCCTGATAAATTATTCATCGCTTCTTTACTGCAGTTTTTGTCAGAATATTGAATTGTGGATCAATTATTGATTTTTTACATTTTCCGCCTCCACCGTGGCTGTTATCACTGTTAAGGACAGTACATGTCCAGAGCATGTGCAGTATACATGCTGGTCACTAGAGGACAGTGTCCAAAGATAAAATACAGATTGGATCGTTTCTGCATTTTTCTGCATCTCTCATCCATTTATTTTAATCACAACCCCTTCATCTGAGTCTCCCTCTTATAGAAATGTGTTCTCAGTTGAAACGTGATCTAATCTGAGTCACTCTGAAACCCAGAAACACAGGAGAACATAAAATTATATGACTCGCTGGGGCAAAACAAAGTCATAAATAACACTTTTGCTGATTGAATGAACGTCTGACATAGAAAGAAACACATCAATCTGTCGTCTAAGTGAAGTTTCGCAAGGACATTTTTGTTAGTTCAGCCAGAACATTAAAATTATCCATTATCCAGCCTGGTTCATGAACATGTTCCCCACATGCCACAGTAATTTAGCTTAAATAAAAAACTTTTGTACTCATGTGCCACTTTATTTTTTCTTCCACTAATTATTTAACACCTCTTCATCCATTAATTGATTCATCATTACTTATCATTTCATATGAACCAGATTTGATCTTAATTTAACTAATTAAGTATTAAGTACTTATACTTATTAAGTATTTAATTCATCTCTGTATATAGTTTAAATATTATTGTAAAGAAATCTGTATTTATATATTTGGATTGTACTGGATTTTTTGACTTTTGAAGTTAAAAAGACAAAGAGATCTAATTCTCTGTGTATCATCCAGCCCTCTAACAGTATCACACAGTACAGACTGACTGTTCGACAGTGAAAATAATGTCCGTACAGTCTCTAAACACGGACTATTTTTCAACTTCTAATCAGTATTCGAGCCACCGATCCGTGAGCTCGTAACCAGGCGAAGTCCACCGAACACAAATCAGCGAACACACAAGAAAGCCGTCAGTGAATAGTGAGGGAGGGGGAGGAGGTGGCTTCCTCCCTCAGATGTGTTGTTGTTTTCTTTTTATTTTAGCAGAGGACATAAATTAGCGGCACAGAGACGGGGGCAGAGAGGCTTCAGTCTGTGTGATGCGTGGGAGGGGCGGGTTGGCACTGAAGTCCGTCGCTCCGGCCAAACACAAACACACAGAGAGAGTTTCTCCATGAGAAACACTCTGCGGTGGTCAGTGATGAGAAAACAGTGGGATGGTTTGTTTTTTTTTATATATAATGTCACACAGGGAGAGAAAGGCCACAGTCACATTCTTCTCTATCTTTAGTCAAAGTGCTAAAGTTTACAGAGGGATATTTGAGGTTACACTATTGAAAAAAGTACTTTATTTATTTATTATTTTATAGCACTTAACAACAGGACACAGGTGAACCACACAGCTTTACAAGGGGTCATATAACTATTAACAAGTAAAACGACACCACAAAACAAGTACATGAGTAAAAGTATGATTCAAAAAAATAAGATGAAACAGTAAAATAAAATAAGATTAAAAAAAAAGTGTCACCACATTAAAAGCCATTCTAAATAGATGAGTTTTAAGTCAGTTTTAAAGGTCCCATATTATGCAAAATTCACTTTATAAAGGTTTTCTAACCAACAGTTAGGCTGAAATTGGGGTAATATACGTTGAAAACAATGATGTTGGACCTCTGACAGTTATATGAAATTGTTGAAAAAAAAATTTATAAAATGGGACCTTTAAAAAGGCCCAGGTCAGTAATAAGGTGCATATCAGTGTGGAGCCTCAGTACAGCAACTGAGAAGGTTCAGTCTCCCCAGTGTTCAAGTTTTGACGTGTTCACTTCAAAAAAAAGCTGGTTAGACGACCTCTAAGCCGCCCTGCCGCACTCACGAACAGGTATGGTCTCACATAAATAAGATGGAAGTTTAAGATGTGAGTGAATAAAGGACAGGAGTGATGTGCTCTACTCTGTGTTAGTGTTAGTTCAACAATGGGCCGCTGCATTTTGCACGAGCTGGAGGCAGATTATATAATCTATATATGTTTCTGTATGATTCTGTTTGGTTTCTGCAGTTCCTATGAAATAAAAATAAGGTGTATTAACGATGCCTTGTGTCAGTTTGAGACACATGAGACTGAAGTAAATCCCCAAGAATAAATTAGGCCATTTATTAATAACCCCTTATGGGGCAAGGAACCATATTTGGTAACTTCTGCACACATTTTAAATTCGCTGTGAATCTCAGGTTTAGAAGCATGTGGTTTTCATTCAGCCAATCAGAGGAGACCAAGGCAACTTTCTCAGGTCGGATGTGGTCTGCATGGTCCAGCTCTGCATTGACGCTGAGTGTTGTTGGTTTATACTTCCTGTGGATGATGTTGATGTTTCTGGGACGTTTTCTAATTACCCTCCTCAGCTTCCTATGTCCATATTTTCCACAGTTGCTCGAGCAAAACGCTGCAAAGTGTGTATTTATTTAACTCAATGAAACACAAATAATTCCATTTACTCGTATATTAATTTCATTCCAGCGCTCAGTACCAGTCACTAACGACCAGACTGCCTCCTCCATTTCCCAAACCAAACACAGGTGTTGGTCTATAAACAGTTGGAGCCGCGTTGCTGATTTTTTAGCCTAAAATGCTCCTGAAACTCATTAGAGCTGTTTCTGTGTTCCGTAACTCACTGTTCTTTAGGTGGGTGGCTCAAATCTGCACAGTGCTGCACAGTTTATTCACAGTTTTGAATTATTTTTATATATATATATAAATTTTTCCTATTCCTGATGTGAAGGATTTATTGGGATTCGTTTTTTTGCAATTTGCAAAAGTTTCGAGCTGATGAAACTCTCCCGATGGCTGAGTAAACACGAACTCCCAGCTGTATGAGAAAGTGATAACACGCACACATGTGCTCGGGCTGCCAGCGTGTCTGCCGTGCTCTCTGCGACTTTTAAACAGTGGGAGGGGTTGTAAACGTTGTCATTTATTGCTGCTTATTGCACATTTTCAAATGATAAAGACGCAATTAATAGAGCTGATTTGTGGCGCCGCACTCAGAGTTTATTCTTCTGAGGCTAGACACTAGACACATGGAGTTCACACTTCTCTCATAACAGGGTTTCGTCAGGATGTGCATTTTTTGCAGCTACTGACCTAATTTTAACTGGTTATAATAACTCAATAACAAGAGTCCCTTTATTTTGCATGCTCAGTCACTGTAACGGAGAGACTTCCTTCTGAGTGAACATCAGAGAAGTTCAGAGAAGTCAATCGTGGTCATGTTTGACTGGAGGAGATGTTAGGACCAAGTTTAGGCGGAGATGTCCAACAACATGTTCATTGCACAAAGAATGACCCCAAAAACATCTCCTCTTATTAACGCTGCAAAGTTTAGAACGTGGACGTGTATTTGGAAAGAAACACTCCCTCTGAACTTTTCCAGTTTTCCTCCCAGAGATTCGATTTCAGCTTTTCTTCCAAACACCACTTCCTGGTTGGAATATTCGAGCGTAGCCGGAGTTTTTCTTGGCATCCTGACTCACTGCTCCACCCGGGAGGGTCTGTGAGTGATTGGACTGTAATCGCAGAACTGTCATCCTGTCACAACGTTAAACCCATTTGTCATCGGTTGAATAGAGCTTCAGCTAAACGTTGGTGTAAATTTGAATTGAGCCAAATAAGAGAATGGGATTGAAAGGTCATGGGTTCTGTCGGGACGCGTTAACTTTTGTATATTTTTGATCAGAAACTTTGTTGAATATGGACCCCTTCTTGGTCACAGTATCGTCACAACGTTAGCTGGAGGCAGAACAGAGTGAAGCTTGAGGTGAACACTGTCACTTTCAACCATAGAAATGCCGTCTTGCTGTATTTTTTGGTGCTAAAACTGAAAACGTTTTGGTGAAAGATTGGAGTGAGACAATCAACAACGGGCACACAGATATCAGATAAACTTAATATGTAATGTATCATCAGTTTCAGTTTCTGGAACACGTTATCGGTTCAACTAGTGACTGAAATTACCTTGAGTTAATCCTTATTTAGGGGTTTTTTGTTACATATTAATGCTAATGCTAACCGCTAAGTAACTTAATGCTAGTTCCATGTTTCAGTGGTGTCCAAGCAGAAGTTGCATTTGCTACTTTACCCTCCACATTGTTTCCACTGATACTTGTAATATCTTCGTTGGAGAGGCTTCACTTGATAAAAAACAGACCAGACTTTGTCCCCTCTGTGTCCTCTTTTGGTCAAATCATCCATCCAGTGAGTGGGAGTGTATTAGTATATTCTCTAAAATATGCATTTTCCTCGTCCATTCCAGCCAAAACAGTCCATTGAAATATGCTAACCACTGTTTACAGGCTACAGTGTTTGAGATGTGTTGCATCCAGTTAAGCTCCGCCCCCACAAAAAACATCACATTATTTACAAACTGTGAAGGGGTCTGTGGGAATTGAATTGCACAGATTTAAGGTCATTTAATGTTTGTTTTTGTTTTTTGCAGAGTTTCCATCTTGTGAGTTCAGTGTCATATTTGCTGACATTGGTAAATCAGTCTGTGGGGAAAAGTGTTTGGAGCACACCCCCAAGTCTTTGCACAATAAAATGCAGCCATTTTGCTGTTGTTTCTCCTTAAGTGTAAAGATTTTACCTTTTCCTTTAGAGCCCAGCCCAGACCAGCTTACATGCCACAGCCCCTTCACGGTCGATGTGTGTCCGAAGTTTGCTGAAATGAAATGTGGCTAGCGCCGTCGCTACCTGCGTACAGGGACGTATGAGGAGTAGGGGGGCGTGTCTTATGTTCTGAGCAAATCATTTATTTAATTTTGAAACACCACACAAGACAAACTGAATTCATGGATTTTTATCTTTTTTTTCCCTACATCCTCTGATTAAAGGAGATTTAGTTCCGTCTTTTAACTTTTATGTGTAGCTTTGATTTCAGTGAACCAGCACTGACCCGGCACTCTGCCCTGGAGTGAGAAGGTGTGGCTCTCTGGCTTTAATAGCTCAACTATCTGCCGTCATTCAGTTTGGGGAATATGACGTGACTTTGAGGAGAAACCACGTAAACGCTGAGCGTGAACAGCAAAGCATCCACTTTGCCTTGCCCCAGTTTCTCCAGCGGCGGGAACTCAAATAACCCCTCACACAGCTCCGTCATTTGTTTTTTCATCCTCGAGGTAGTAACCGTGTGTGTGTGTGTGTGTGTGTCTCTATATGTCTGTGTGTGTGGTGGAGTTGGTCTGCGCGGTGTGTGTGTGCGCTCTGCAGCTCTGCCTCATGTGGTATCTATCTTTGTGGTGTGTGTGTGTTCGCCTCTGTGCCTTTAAGGGGAGGGTCTGATGTGTGAGTGTGTGTGTGTGGGTATTTCTCAAGCAGAGGAGTGGTGGTGGTGGTGGTGGTGGTGGTGGTCTGGAATGAAACCTACAGCTTTAGAGGGAATACTGTGACTGAGTGTAGGTGGGGACAGACAGACGGATAGGTGGACAGACACGTCGGGAGGGCTTTTTTTTTATTTTTTATTATCAGCACTGAGGGTGACAAGAGGCCCACACTGCCAGAGGAGTAGTTGAAAACGAAAGTTTTTCCAGAGAGAACGGTGCCCTACCCCTGACTCAGTACCAGCCAGACCATGTCCATGCCCATGTTTGACCCAGGTCAGCGTCTGCCAGAGGAGCAAGACTATGTCCAAGCCTATGAGAACGTCAGGGAGAAATACAAAGGTAACAACGCCACCCCCTCTCTCTTCTCTTCTTCTTCTTCTTTAACCCAAAGTCATAACTCTGCTGAGAGCACGTGTGAATGGGAGTGTTGTGTGAGTACAGTATGCTGAGACCTGGTTGACTTACTACCCTTAATTGGTTCCATATTGATTAATTTGTTTCAGCTGTTTTTTGTTTTTTTTTTGCGAGCTGGAGAACAAACAGGAAGTATACCAATACTCCAATACTCCTAGCGTGGAAACGACACCAGACTCGTTTGTTTTTAATACTCAGAGAGAGAGAGCGTGATGTATGTGGTGATTTGCGACGGATGCTGGAGGCTAGAATGGTTAAATAGGAGTCCTGTCCCGGCTGCTTTGTGTCTCCTTTGCATGCAGAGAGGAGGACTCGCTCTGCGGGGGCACAGAGAGGTGAGAGTCAGGGCCTTTGATTGAATGGCACAGGTCCAACACGGGTGATAAGACTGTACCGGCCAGGAAGGTGGCTCAACGTTCGCCTTGATTATATTTGGGTCAGAGCAGACGAAGACGTCCGACGATCTCCCCAGATGTTCCCGCACTTAATTTGAGCGATGCAAAACTAGTGAGGGCATCGTGACGTCTGTGCAGGTTGATGCTAGCTGTTGTGCTCTGTTCCGCCTGTTTACATAATGTCCAATTTGTTTAAAGTTGCACTTGTTTCTGTGGTTTAAATTTAGCGTCTCCTCTCAGATGATGATGACGTTTTGAATATTACTTACGTCTACGTTTGCTAGCTCGTAAGGCAGCCTCACAGTTTTTCCCGTTTGGAGCATTTTCAAACCAGTATTATTTAAATCAAGGTTTACCAGACTTCTTCTTCTACTTCTCTGCGTGCGGCGAGGCTTCCACTTCCATTACAATGAGCACATTTACAAACAGAAGAGGGAACCGCTCACCATACTGTTAATTGCTGCCTCTCTGCAGTGCTGCCAGTTGCCAAACACTCCCTGGGCTACCTTTAAGTAAAATGTTCTCTGGATCCAGCCTCAGATTTGGTTGCAAATACGTCTTTGAACAAGAGGAACCGACTTAATTAGTCTGAGGCATCAATCAGTGCTCGTGTGTTCCTTCTTATCTACTGCACAAGTACAGAACATCGTGACCTTTCAGACTGAAATGACATTAGTTCAAAATAAGCTAAACTTAATGCTGATGAAGCAGGACCTTCATATAAAAAACTGGGGGCCGGCACAGTGATGTGGGTGGAGTTTGCCAGGGTTTATCCAGGGTGGACCCCGCCTCTCACCCGTGTACCTCCTATGGACAAGCGGTTACAGAAAATGCACGAATGAATGAATGAGCAAACACAAACTAAGTTGCCTTCAAAAGGACGATCTAGCGTTTTTCCTGAAATTAAATGAACACGTTATTTGCTCAGCTGACTCGTGCATGTGTCAACCTCTGCCTCAGAGCTCCAGCAAAAGCAGGTGAATTACAGTAACATCTGGAGCTGGTCTGGATTAGGACGCAGACTGACGGGAACAGCTGTGCTCTCAAGGAGGCGGCTCTTTTTTCTACAAGCAGAAACACGTGTATGCAGCAGTTTAATGTTAAGTATCATAGTAACTGTATCCGTTTCAGCGTAAAGCAAGGCATCGCTACACAAAGGAAATCTCCGGTTAAAATGCTTTAGAAATAGAAACAGCTCATAACTGTGGGCGCAAGATTCAGCCTTCTCACAATCAGCGAGGACAAGTGGGCCAGCTCTTGGTCTCGGCATGTTGGGAAAAAGAGCTGTTCCATGCTGTCCCAGTGGTCCAGTAATTTTCTTCCCATGTGGTTGCCTACTGTGCCTGTCACTGCGGGCAGCGTTCCTGCTGCGTCGCCCTGGCACCAGTCTGGTGCTCCACGCCCCTGTCGCAGCCTCCAGTCCCCACTGCCAACACTGAACATCCTGTTACCCTTTCTTTTTTGTTGGTTTTTGACTTGATGCTATTTGCTCTGCGTAATTGTGTCTCCGGAATAAATGGAAAGTCCGGACTCGGGGCTTGAGAAGAGGAGGCGGAAAGTGCTTGTTTTCATCAGTTCTTTCTGGGATGGGAGCTGATCTTGGTTTATTGTTGTTGGATTTGTCATGCGATGAGATGTCAGGCCATGTCCTTGAGTTTGTGTATTTATGTCTGTTTGAAAGGAATAACTCAAATACGGCTTATTTGAGGCGGCGTTTGTCGTGTTGGAAGAGGCTGGAGGAGAGAGGAAAGTGTTTGATTTACAAAGTCAGCCATTAGTGACCTGAAGCTGATATCGCTCAATTGCACCGATCAGCCACAACATTATGACCAGGAGAGAAGAAGAACTTGTGACCACTCAATGTTCTGCTGGGAAACTTTTGAACCTGCATTCATTCATGTGGATTTTACGTAGACATGCGTCACCCACCTAGACCAGACCAGACACCCCCCACCCCATAACAATAACACTCTTTGATGGCAGCAGCCATCCTCAGCAGGATGCATGAAGAACAGCACAAGGTTTTGACCTGGCCTTCAAATTCACTGGATGCCAAACTGATCAAGTATCTGTAGGATGATCCACAGAGGACCCTCCCCTCAACCCATAGGACCTAAAGGCCCCCCACTAATAACAGTCTGTTACCAGACATTACCTTTACCTTCAGAAAACCCATGTCCATTCTCTGAGTCAGGAGAAACCTAGACAATGTTAGGAAGGAGGTCATAATGTTAAGCCCGATCGGTGTATTCCTGTCGTGTGCTGTAGTTATTAATTAATCTCGCAGTGGTTTTAATGAAACATTCCAGTTATTATTACCTCACCCATTCAGACTGTGATGGATTCTCTTCTATTTTTATGTCAACGCTGGTTCGAAATTCCCAACACCAGTGAGAGAGATCAGATCCCTCATGTCCCTCATGATTCTTAATCACCAGATTATGTGTGCACTTCATCATGTCCTAATTTCACTTCATGCAACTTGTTATTCCTGTGCAGGAAGTCTTCCGAGCCAACATTTGCTTAAGTTATTGCAGCAGGTGAAATACAGATTGCCATGGGAAGGATAAACCGTAGCCGGGTGCAGCTCTGTGAAGAATCAGAATAGCAACAGAGCAGATCTATTAGTGTAAAACATGCAGCTCCGCTTTAAATACTCGCTACAGATAAACCCCAGGAGTTTCCTCTGTCAGTCTTCAGGTTATTCTGGTTCTGGAAGGAAAGACAAACTAAAATGACTCCTGACATTTAACTCAGTGAGGTGATGCTTAGGAAGGGTGCAGTAACATTTGTTGGGTGTGTCTTTATGAGAACAAAGTGATGATAAGTGAAAAAAACCTTTAGCAGTTCAAAGTTGGCAGGTACCAAAGTTGAACTAATCTCAACTTTAAGGCCAGGACCAATTGGAACAAAAGATAAGATTTTCCAATCCCTTGTGCCAAGATCTGAGGCAAAACACAATTAAAAGCCGAGTCCGACTGAAAAACCAACCAGCAGGCTAAGAGTTAGCTACCAACTAGCAACCAACAAGAAGACACCAGCTAACTAGCCTAGTCAACAGTAGTAGACAGTATGCGTCACGGCATGGGGAGTTTTCAAGTAGGCACCTCCCTTCACTGATGTCTCGTTAAGCTAGGCCGGTTAACGGTGAGATCCAGCGTCCTGGAGTCCCCCCCCCCCCATGCTGCCACTACACAACCATGTGACTTTCAACCTATGAGAGATTAGCTTAACTCTACTACTAAATAATGTGTGGATGAAGCTAGAGCTTCTTGCCATCACCACTCATGTTGCAGCCGATCCATCTGGATTCATCCAACGCTCCAAACCTGGTATCAACCTGGAATGGTGGTTTATCGCTGTAAATGTTTGGTAAACTCTGTGTTGGTATAACTGTATAGCTTTCTCCAGTTGGTTTAGGATTAGTTCAACTTGGTATTTGCATATTGTCACTATAGCTCCCTGAATTTCATTAAAATCATGGTCTCTAGTTTTCCATTAGTTAGAAAGCACTGGACAGGACCTTTCTATACTACCTGTAAGCATGTCCAATACTTAATATTAGTAAATTATAGACTGACTGAAATCCTTTTACCACCAAATTAGACCATGAGAACAGGAGGTGGGATCAATATACTAGATGAAAACCCCTCATAGAAATACCTACTGAAATTCATCTCAAACTCAATAGCAAAAGGAAATATCCAGACTTAAATAGTAAACCAGCACGTTTTACCGTGCAAATAAACTGTGATTAGATAAGACGATAGTAGTCTTTGTTTGTGCTGATGTCATCTGTGTGTTTGCTCTGTAAAGTAAAGCTCTGTGATCAAATCCTGCCTGCAAGGTGGATTTTAAATGAACTCCACTCCCCCCTTTTTAAACATGGTAGAAATAAGCAAACAAACTGGAAAACCCGCTCTCTGCAAGAACCTTTTTCTGTGTGAGTTTGCATGTGCGTGAATACCAATACAGTTCACTTCTAAAAAGGGCCACGACAAGTTTGTGTTGGGAATCACTGTCGAGCCGCACTTCACTTCCAGTACTTGCCCCGGATCAGTTTCGTGCAACATGACCTCAGATTTAAAAATAGCAAAGCATGCACGGCACACATATGCACAAATTACAGTAAATGCAATTACCAACCTAGTGGTTTGTTAAAGCATTTTATTTCAATGTATTGACATTTATTCTTCTAAACCTCATCTGGGTTTGTTGCAAACTGTCTATCATCTTAAACTTGGACATGCATTTCATGTTTGTATTTGATGTAGTCTAGTTGCTCAGCCCTGCAGTTGGAAGGAAAGTTTCAGTCATGACATACGAGTAGGTCTGTGTGCATGAGGATATGTGTGTTATTTCAAAGGGGGAGCTTCTTCCATGAGGGTGGAACTGTTTCGATAAAGCCTGAGATAAAGAAAAAGAAAAAAACATCTCATGTTTCAATGTGACCGCTCTGTATTTATTTTTAAGTTTGGATGAGTTTGTAGGCGTCTTAATCTACGTTTATGCTTGTGAGTCAGGTACAGAGTAGCCTGAGGTGCAACCACCCAGAAATATAACTATACGTTGCAGGCACGTGGAACACAACATCTGTGACTGGTCCAAACTGCACTTCCTCCACATTTCTCAGTGGTTCTCTGAAAAGTCCACCTGTTTCTTCCTCCTACAAACCATCTCCTCAGACGACCTCTCTCTCTTTTGTGCATTGCAGGGATTTCAGCGTTAATCTATGTTTATTAGCTCCGACTCTAGCATGATCTGCCCATTTTACAGTTGACATTGTTTGAAGTACACACAGAAACCTCGCGGCTTAATTACTGAACAGTGCAGAAGCGTAAACGTAGCTTTAACTTGCACATTCTTTAAATAAAAACAGAAAAAATGGTAAAATTCACAGTATACATTTGAAACGGTGGCTAAAATCAGTTGCTAGTTGTCTAGACCACCTCTGTCTATGGTGACCTCCGCTGACGGAGGACATACTCATATATTATCTCCACATATGTTCACACCTACACTCCAGCCCGTGGTGCTGTGCCAACAGGGCGGCTCGGGGTACAGTAGATAACACAGGACGCCGTGGGCTCTTCTCACCTGTCTGCTACTTCGCAGGAGCTTGTCAGGTGACCTATGTGGTCTCTGTTTGTTCGCGTGTGCAGCCGAAACATTGTGCGGATGATGTGTGTGTCCGTATCAGATACACTGCACATAGCTCTATCAGGGGCGTGTATCAGCACAGATGTGGCTGCCCAGTAACCAAGAATGAAGCCTTGTTATCTTCTCAGAACTACTAGCATTCATCTAAGAAAAGTTTTATATAATGCATGTATTGTAATTGCAGTATAAAATTGCAAACACCTCAGCTAAAGTCTGCAAACTATACATTAAATAAAAACAGAAATCGTCAAAGAGGTGGATGGAGCCGAGGTGGGCGGGTCGCACTGAGGTGACACTCAAAACTGCTGCACCCTTATTTATTAATAACTTCAACTGGATATAAATTCAGCAGATGACCTAAATAAGTATTAACCGCTGTTGTCACGAATAAGGAAGTTAGCCGGAGAGACCCAAACTGTCTTTGGTACCAGGCTGAAAACATGTAAACTTTGACATTTCAGCATGGAGGTCTCTGGGGATTGACCAGGCAGTCATCAAAAGTGCAAAAAAACTGCAGTTCATCGAGTGGCCACTAGAGACTCCAAAAGGAAGCAAATCCCCATAGACCCCCATGTTAAAAAGCCCAACTTTACAGCATTATTAAACATGTTAGCCTGAGCTAACGGGTAGCGGAGAGTTGGGTGGGCGGGTCTCAACATCCCGGCTGCTTTAAGCTCCGCCCCAACACGACCCGTCATGTCTATATTTGAAGTATCCGAGTGTGGGCGGAGTAAAGCTCATCCAACATGGCAACCGCAGGCTCCACCCACTTCACTCATGCTTGGAGTCAACATCTAGTGGATATTAGAGGAACTGCACCCTCAGAGTAGGGCTACTAGGTTCAAACCAGGAAATGTTAGTTTCTTATTTGTTAATTGAAATCAACTAGTTGATACATAGATGATAGATGGATAATAATAATATGGATGTGAAGATATGTAGAAATATGGATGTATAGGCATAATGGTCATGAACTAGTGAAATGAGAAGTTTACCCAAAGCTCTAAATTTAATGAATGCTATTGTAGTGAGCTGACACAGTCTTATACACTTTTTATTCTGATGAGTTCCTGAAATCTTCAGTAGTCTAAGCACAAACATTCATCCATTACTGGAAAACCTCAAAAAAAATGTAAACTCAAAGCTTAGCCTGCGAAAACTGGATTCTGCTTAATCACAGAACTAAATTAAATACAAGGCCACATCTAAGAGGATGTAAAGACCCTGTCAACTGTGATTTTCAGAGCCATTGGGTTTCAAACGGTCCCCCTTCCTGCAGTAAGACTAGTTGGCCGGCTCAGTCCGTGTTGGTCATGCCACTTTACCTAGCGGTAATAGATGAGTCCACATTCTTTCTCTGGATCTAAATCCCTTTTGATGATAAATGATGTAATTGGTTCTTTCTATGGGAGCGTTTCCAGTCATTTCAAGAACTCTGGTAAAGTTTCCCGGTGGTGCAGCAGGGGACGGAGCAGAGCTGCTTCAAGTGAGCTGGGATTTGTGTTTGAGTAGAGCATTAGTGTCTTCACAACCCCAGAGAGTCAGTAACAGCTGGCATTAATTATGTTACCACACCGCAAAATATTCATGATGGTATTTTAATCTCACACTCAATCACAAAAGTTAAGTTTCTATTACGGAGCCGTCAAAGCTATGAGCATTCACTGATCAGCCACAACATTAAAACCACTGAAAGGAGAGTTAAGTAACGCTGACCATTGACCTTTTGGACATTCATTCATGTGGATGTTATTTAGACATGTACCACCCACCTAGACCAATGACCTAGACCAGACCAGACACCCCCACCCCATAGCAATGATACTGTGGGGTGGTCCACAGAGGCCACTCTCCCTTATCCCACAGCACCCAAAGGCCCCCAACAAACAACATCTTGTTACCAGACACCACAGAAGGCCCATGATTATTCTCTGATGAGTCACAACTGTTTTGGAGGCACAGTAGGAAGGTGGTCATAATGTTATGCCTGATTTGTGTATATTGTTGTGTATCATAGTTCATGATCTTCTTCTTTACCTGGATGTTACTGATCCAAAAATCTAGTTAAAAACCAATGTGTTGGTGCTTTTAGCAACATTTTCAAAAACTTTAATGATGGAAGTTCTGGTTATTATTATTATTATTATTATTATTATCATTAGAAGAAGAAAATTAGAATACACATGCAACTTGCTTCTCTTCATTTTATAAAATTATACTTTGCAGCTATAAATATATGTAAAAACATGTGATGCCGTCTTCATTCTTTGACATTTAAATCATTTGTTAAACATTTGTTTGCTCTACCAGCTTTACAGTCAGTCTCAATTTCAATTCCAAAAGTGAAAACCAATCAATGAGGTTTGTAACGATTAACCTCTGTCGATGTGTACTTTCCCACGATTGAACCATAGATACAGGTGTCACCCGGCACGTCTGATAGAAGGATGTTATAAAAGCTGCTTTTCTAAAACGTCTGAGAGAATGATGTCACCACCAAAGCAAAGATCAGTCCGCTCGCCGGGAGATTCGGTCTCCAGGATACCGTCGGACACAAACTGTCATTTTATCCCTCCTGAGTGCTCTGCACACTAAGGCCATAAAAGATCGTGATGGGGGGGCCGGATACAAAAATAGACTAAAATATAAAGTTGTAACAGTGTACCATGATCTGCTATCATATCTCATTTTAGTGTGGAGTTTATGAGCTGTAGATCTTCAATTATGTTTTATGAATTGATTAAAGGAAATATGCATAACACCCTCATGTCTGTCTGTTTGACATAAAAAGGGTGACCAGATTTGAGTCTAGCAAAACATTAAGCAGGGGGGGACATACAGAGAAATGCAACACAAATTTGATGTGCTCTAGTAGAATAAAATCCCGGACAATTTTGAAATCGTCTGGTCACCCTAAACATAAAGCTAAGAGAGCGTTAGCTTAGCCAGTGCTCTCGTCAACGAATTCAGACTCCCTCCCATCGCTAGTGTCTGGACCAAAAAATAAATTGCCCTTGAAGCCACTGTGTTTACTTTCATCACTTCTGTTTCTCTTCCCGTGCTCTGGTTCTCCAACACCAGTCACAAGCTCCTTACAATGTGAAAGGGTTTTAGATTTTATCGACTCGACTCGACTTGAATGCCTAATACTAATTTACACGATGACGCTGATGTACCCGTCTGTCACTGGACGGCCTGTCAGAATGTCTCATTGTAGAAGCTCCAGGGCTGCGAGCAGCTCAGAAACAGAACAAAGTTTTGGTCTACTCCCCTAAGAGATTTTTGTCCATTTTTTCAATCTAACAATTCAAATGTGGTGTTACATGATTGTTAATGGAAGTGCATAGGTGAATTAGCCCTACGTCATGTTCGGGAAATTGCACCGATCAGTGAATGCATGTGCAATTGTGGTTATATACAGCTTGCATAGCGATATGGCAAACTTATTTATCGATCGTGGCAGCACACTGGCAAGACCGTGAGATCTATGAGGTGCTCTGCATCTGAGGAGAAGAGGAGATTTTATACACTTAGATGTGTAATGATAATGTATGAGAGGGAGAAAAAAGCAGGCATGCAGCTCTCACAGCGGGAGGTCATGTCAACATGAAAGCTAGAAAGAGGCCCAGGTCTGAAAATATTATGTCAACCCGGTATTTTCGATGCGAAAGAGATATAAGAGACACACTCTCCCACGGATTCAACATGCTGAAACAGCTGAAAAATCCAGCGTTGCCATCAGAGCATGACACATTACGAAAACATATCCCTCTCTGTGGCCTCACCGAAGACCCAACACCAACAAACAGCTGACTGTCAGCTCGATGTGTCACAGCCTTAATGACTTAAAACAAACAAAAGCAGCTGGGCCTGACTCTGTCTGCCATGTTCCTGCAGAAGCTAACTGACTGACAGGTTACATCTTGTTCTTGTGATCCCTGTAAACACTGTTAAATCCTTATGTACCTCACTGTTTCTGGCTGTGAATGACTCGTTGAGTCTTTGCTCTTGTTTTGCATGGATTGAACAAATTTAACTTGTTGATCTGGGAGCTTTAGAGATGCCGTGAATTATGTTCGAGTGTTGTCTTAACTCTGCCTTTAAGCGCTTTAATTTATTTGCTCAGCATGAAACACTTCTAATTTCATTTAGCCTTTTTCTATTGTGAAAGAACTGCTTGCTTGTGCAGCACCATATACGAGCATTGTCGTTTGCCGACTGTTCACCCCTTCATTTTTTTGGACGTGTCCTGGCCTCTGGTTGGTCCTGGGCTGGGGAACAATGGTGCTAACACCCTGGTTGTGGCATGCAGCAGTAAGCCAGACTAATGCCAGGAATGTTGGTGGTGAGCTGACTGGCATGTAGTCTATTTTTTCGTCAGGGCTTCTGGCTTTTCCACGTTTCCACCCCTAGCTCTGCTGCACATTTCACTCCTTATAACATGGCTATGAGCTGTGGAGCTGTGACTTACCTCATCTTGTTGATAACCACAGCTATGTTGTCACCTAAAACCGGTTCAGAGGATTTTTAGAACATTATTATATTGGAGAAACCTACAGAAAGTGTGTTAATGTTGCCACACGGTACGTCTCCTAACATCAGCTGCTTTTAGATCCGTAACTAAACATGTTTCAGTACTATCGTCATCCTCATCCATTTCTCCTAAAGGTCACATCCACACAGAAAGGACGTGTTGTTCTAGGTTAATAAACTGCTCTTCCGGGTTGGCCCTGGAAATAGCCTCTAGTGGATTTCTGTCAGTTCTACACAAAGGGAAAAGAGACATCCTGAATGTGTCTCTTTCAGAGTTGTAGATCTTAACGATAGCCGGCCTCAAAACGTTTGTCATCGTGACACATTCTGTGAATTCCTCCAGTGTTGGAGCCCCGGTGGTAAGAGCTCTTCTTTGTCCGTCTGGAGGTGCCTCAGACAGAGAAGGAGAACACACACCTAAGTCGTTCCATCTTACACATCCCGGGCCCTTTTGTGTCTTAGAAAATGCGTCACTGCGAATAAGTATTCATATCGCATGACTTTGGAATAGACTTGTGTCCAGACATTATAGTTGAATGTCTGTCTGGAGCGGTTGGCATGGCAACTGGAATAGTCGGCATTATGTCACATACGTTTCTATAGCGTCAAATAACTAAATAAAACAGAACGTATCCAAAAAATTGAATATGAATGTGAAAAACGTCATCTAGACTCCACCCACTAACATAAAGGGGGTGGAGCTTATGACCTGTACTGCAGCCAGTCACCAGGGGGAGCTCTATTTGCTTTGGCTTCACTTTTGATGAGCTTTTCTGCCACCCATCTTTATACTGTGTCCAAATTATTAACATATTCTAGGGGTCGCAATAAAAAAGGAAAGGGAAACATCTCTCCAAAGGTAACAAAATGTGCCAATGCGCAACTCTAAACCTCATTAGTATACATTTTTATGTGTTTCTTAACAAGGTACATTAACTCTTATTAATCCCAACTATGTGTTGAAATTGTCTCAAATATAGACAAAGTGTTTAAATACATCTTTATACCTGTAGTGTGTGTCTGTGCTCTGAATGCAGCAATGCATTTACTGTATATGTATCAGGAACAAACACTGTATTCAGACTAGTGCCTCCTTTACACAGTTTGTCCCAGATCAGAGCAGATATCCAGAGATAGATCACATTATGACGTTTTCTCTGCTGGACGGAGATTTTTTATAAAACCTCTCCTTGTTTAGCTTGATTTTGACTTTAAAAGCAAACAACAGAACTCAGAGGCTCCACGAATGTATTTTTAATGACAGTATGAGCAGGATAATACACAGCTCGCTTGGAAGCTGCGTATTTTGCTGAAATATTTTATGTATGAGAGAAGCAGGGAGAGGCTGTAGTAAATAGATTATTTTTAGCTGCTGACTCTGTGTGAGTATGTGTGTATGTGCGTATGTGTGCAGATGAGCTGCAGCAACTGCACATGGAGTTTGATATCAGTCGATATAATAGACGGTATATTGTACGGAGTACGGCCTCCTGGTCCTCGTGTCCCACCCCTCCGAGCCCAGAGTAAACTCCCAGAGTGGGGTTGAAGTGGACATATCGCGTCATCCACCTCTGACTGAGAGGGACACGAGACTTTGACTGTGTCTGTGCTATAGGACCAAACAGCTGCATGGAAACAGTATCATCGCTGGAGCTGGTGTGAAGTCTGGAGGCTTAATATGCCACATAGTGGCAATTATCAAGGAAATTGAATTTTCTCTGACTTATTGAACACTTGCATTAGTTGTATTAGGGGATTATTTGTGTGGTAGGGTATTTTTAGGATCAACTCCTAGAATAAAAAAAGGAGCAGAGGCTAATGCAGATTGAGTTAAATATAACAGTCATTCAATATTCATATAAATTCTTTAGATGTTGTGTAGGTTTTTGCACAATAACCACACATCTTAGTGCTTTGTTTGAACGTATTTAATGCATGTAGGAGTTATAGACGTTCATGTTCACGTGTGGTTTAATTGAAATCTTTTCTCCATCCGTGTGGATTGTGCTTCAAAGTAGAAACTGTAATTATTTTGGAGCATTTCATGTCATTATAGGGTGTTTTATCCTCATAAAGCTAATGTTTCAGTTGGAGCCTTACGTCCTGTTCTCACCATGTCCTCAGTGTGAAGGGTCTGTGGAGTGTCCCAGTTTTAAATCAAATCAAATCCAATCAAATCAAACTTTATTTATAGAGCACCTTTCATGCATAGACATGCAACACAAAGTGCTTTACACACAAAAATCAAAAACTATTACAAGTTGTAAGGACCGAATCATTAGATTAAATCGTTTTGCTTGTTGAATGGTCACAAGGTTTACCACCGTTTGTCTAATTTAGTGCTGTAGGTTTGGAAAAAAAAATGTCCTTTGAAGTCCATTCATGTGTTAGGGTTAAAATTTAGCAGCTCGAATACAAAACGCAACTATGGAAGCATCTTCTAAACCTCACTTTGTTTGTAATTTTGATTAAATTTACAGAAGATGGCTCTTCTAAAGAGATTTTGATTTTATGTCAGGTATGTTTATGTTAGGTATGTTTGTGGCAGTTGCACCGTACTGTTGCACAAAAACTGAATATTTGAACCTGTGCATTATTTGAATAGTTTAATATTTAACGCAGAATCATATTAATAATGAATATTTATAAATAGCACTAGGTTAAGGTAGTAGGTGGGGGGTCCCTGCTTAATCAGTTTGTGGGTCCGTGGCCTGAAAAACGTCCCCCGATGTAGTGAATCTGGAGGCCAGGTCAAAACCTTGTGCTGTTATTTGTGTTATTTATTTTGAGTTGTTTCTAAACCGTTTTCATTGTTATTCACTTCTCTTGTGAGCGGTCATAATGTTCTGCTCTCAGAGCAACTGTCCACCCTGGCTCAGTGGCTACATCGTTAGCCGGTAGTGCTCTTGTACCGTCCCTCTATTGGAGGTTAAACTGTCTGCTGGGTTCATTGAGTTTTCTTGCTCAGAGCTGCAGATGCAGTGGACATTTCTAGACACTCTCAGGTCCGTTTTCTCAATTTATTGACATTAATGTCCTCTGTGATTCAAAACAAAGTGAAATCTTGGTCTAAAATAAAAAAGGTGAGACAGTGTGACTTATTGTGTAACTGTCCACTTCCATGTCCTCTACAGGCAGTTACTTGGAGTTTGTTTGTCCCTGCTGGAGTTTCTGCTGCCGCTGAAACTGGATCTGTGATTTACCATCGGCCTGACAAGAATCCATTGATTGCGTATCGACTGGGGAAAGTGCTCATTACTGCCTCCCTGAATAATTTCATTGCCTGAAGCAGCCGTGGCTGAAATGTGCCGGCGTCGCGAACACGCTCGCTTTGGTTGCGCGGGGAAGGGGGGGGGGTTTCCCGTGCCACGCTCTTGTGTTTTTCTCACACTCGTCCGACTCGTTTGGACACAAGGACGAGATGAAGGATTAGTGTGTAACAGTGGAAGGTCAGAGGCAGGCTGTTGAATTCAGCAGCCCTCCGCTAGAAGAGAAAATAAGCTTTTGGTAACCAGGTGGCTCTCGTAACCGTTGGGAAAACATCCACAGTAGCATCTCAGTCTTTTTCCACTTTTATCGTGTCTGTCGACACCGGAGCGCCGCGACTTCCCGCTCGACGCTGCACGTTTTAAAAGCCGTTTCGGTTTAATGCCCGTTTCGTGTTTTTAATTACTTCCCTCGTTAAAAAGGAGCCTTTGTTTTGTGTCGGGGTATTTCTTAATTCTGCTGATATGATTTAGAGTCTGCTCGGTTTGCGGGCAATGTGAAATATTCAAGCTATTCATCTTTCGTAATAAAAAGCAGCTGTCAAAGCTGCGCTCGCTGAACGTTTGACGTGTGTAGCACAGAGAACCTTAAACCCCCTCCTCTGTTGAACTGTAATGGTGCTTTTAAGTAGCTCGGCCACTGAACACTTAATTAGGAAGAAGGCTGCCCCTCAGAAATGATGCTGCATTGACTCTGAGACTGGACCCAGTGGTGACATGTGGCCCTGATGAATGTGACCACCTGGCTGTGTAATTAATAAGAGGCAGTTACTGTTCTTTAAAGTGCAAAAGACCAAATGACGATCCTCGTCTGCACTGAAAGGACGTGTCCCCATTTGTTCCTCCGTGAGGACTAATCCACAGACGTATCAGTCTGGACGCTGAGTTTTAATCCTGTTATCAGCGTCTGCCTTGTGGATCTGTTATTTCCAGGAAGCTTATGAGCGTTACCACCATATTGGTGCGGCTGAGGCGGCTTTACCTCGTCGTTTTTTACGTTTGTTATCATCCTGTGACGTGTCACCGATCAGCCACAACATTATGACCACCTTCCTAGTATTGTGTAGGTCTCTCTTGAACAGTTGTGACCCATCAGAGAATGGATATGGACCTTCTGAGGGTATCCTGTGAGGGGAATTTGGGTCCTCTGGGTTGAGGACTCTGTGGATCATCCCAAACTTGATTAGTTTGGGATGTAGCGAATTCGGAGGCCAGCATTTTTGTGTGTGTGTCAGGCTGCATCCTGCTGGGTGTGTCTGCTACTATCAAGTAGTGTCATTGCTATGAGGTGGGTTTGCCTGGTCTGGTCTAGGTGGGTGCTAAATGTAACATCCACATGAATGTCAGCTCCATAAGTTTCCCAGCAGAACATTGAACTGTCACAAGATGGTTTAAATGTTATTTGCTTCTCCTGTCGGTGGTCATAATGTTGTGGCTGACCAGTGTATGGGAAGTGCTGTCAATATATGTCTGTAATTCTCATTCATCCAGGTCACAGTGTATCTAAAAATGAAACGAAAACAACAAAGAATTGTTCTGCTCTTCTAGTAGTTTTTTAGACACGTATTTAATGTGGACGCTTTTTCATTTTTTAGACTTTTAGAAGTTCTGTTAGGTCGAGTGGAAACTTTCTGTTCTTTCTCTGAAACATCATCCTCATCCCTATTTATCCATCCGTGCAAACACATCAGTGCCGCCGCAGAGACGATGCGGTCCGTCAGTTTGCACACACGCATTAAAGCTTCTGCTCAAATTAAAAGTGTCAATCTGCTCAGATTTAGAACACGGCTCTTAAAAAATAAAAATAAATCCGGGAACATCCTCCGTCGCTCTCTTCGTACTTCAGTGTCGCTGACTTCAGACTCGACACAGCAGCGTCAGCCCGTCGCTGGAGGCCCGAGGAGACTGCTGAGTCAAAGTCAGCATAACCTTGCTGTCATCTTCCAAAATAATAATAATACTGCCAAGGCTGTAGCAACGTGAACCTTTAAAAAGGGGGGGACGTAAAAGTAGATGGAATGGATTCTCCTCTCTGCATTTCATGCATCGTAAAATGATGCCATTAGCTCTTACTGTGATTGGTGTAACTGTAAATTCCTGCAAGCGTAGAAGGATTTTTTTTTTTAAGTTCAGTTCAGATTTATTGATACCCTGAAGGAAGTTAATTTTGCAGCAGACATCAGAGACACGGTGGACAAGGACAACATCAGGCGACATCAGCGGAACGAAGTAAAAATACTATTAATAAAAACATGACTAGTTAAAGTGCAAAGCAGAAGCGCAAACAATGCACAAAGTGCATCGTGACAAGAAATGAGAAGTAAAAACACTGTATGAAATAAGTGCAGAGCATGAAAGAGGTAGGCAAGAAGCTTTTGCGTGATTAAATGTTGTTCGGATTGCAGAGTTTAGCTTTCCAAACCCCTCTGAGGCCCATGGCTCCCTCTGCAGCACTACTGCTGGAAACTAGTCCAGTGTTTGAATAATTCAGAGCTAAGGGATCTTGCTGAGTCACGAATGTAGTATTGACGGTGCAGAAATAAAACACGCTATAATTTTATAATTTAATGCGAAAAGCCCTCATCATTTTGCACGAAACATCTGCTTGGTCGTTCTTTTGCCTGATTTCTTTAAGGGAAGAAGCGTTTAGCAGCATCTCGTCCCCCACCGCTCTCACACTAAACCTTTCGGTCCTGGTGAAGCCGCACTGGCAGCTTGACACCAGCTGTACGCTCCCTGTTGTAATGTGACTGGCTGAGGCACCTCCCTGTGAAACACCACAAGGATGAGACGGGACGACATCAGGGAGGGGTCGGAGGTGGAGAGTGGGGAGGTGTGTGTGTGTGTGTGTGTGTGTGCGCATTTCTTTCACAATTTCTCTGCTGACGGGGATTGAGAGCGAGCGAGAGTGACGGAGGGGGGGAGAGAGAGAAGAGAGAGAGAGAGAAAAAGAGCGAGCTGCCAACTCCTGTGGCAAAAGCAGAGAGAAAGAGGCAGGGAGAGGGCAGAGAGAGGGGGATAGAAACAGGCTGCCGTTAGCGCAGAGACGTTTACATCCTCCAGCGTGGTGGAGCTGAGCTGACCTTGCAGAGCTCGACTGTGCGGCGCCTCGGGGCGGGGAGACGGGCGAGCATGGATTCTTCAAGGTCCATCCAGCACGAGATCAGCTCCCTCAAAGGTACTCCTCTCCACGTCTTTCGCTTCCTGACTCTTCTCGTCACCGTTGTGCTCTTGCAGCACCGCCTCGTTTTCCCACAATCCTCTGCCGTGGACTTCCTCGTCCGTGCATAGATGCAGCAGGCCGGGCGAAAAAAACAAAAACAAAAAAAAGTAGTTCACATTTTAATGTTTCATGGGGTTAAACGGGGGATTTATAATCCTCCCTTCGCTTGCCTGCATGTTTCTGTGGATAAAAGGATCAAAAGCTTTAGTTGGCCTTTTGTGTCCAGGGGTGACAACAAAAGGGGGGCGATGGGGGACTGGACCAGGGGTCAGGGGTGGTGATTGTGCTGAGACGATGTGTTTTATGAGCCCGTGTGTGTGTGCGCGATGCTGTGGGAGGCTGCTGCATGCGGCACGCTGAATGCGTCTGCGCCGGGAGATGCAGAGGGGCTGCTGCTGCTGCTGCTGCTGCATCGCCGTGGTAACAGCAGTGATACGTCCGACTAGGGCTGCCCTGCCCCTGAGCCAGGGATGGGACGGTTGTAGAGGGGTGGTTACAGAGGAACGCTGTCTGCAGATCGTTTGTCTGTGTTATTGTGAAATGTTTATTTATGATTAGGCTTTAAATGTGCAAAATGTTCACCCACCGTCCTCTCTTACTCTTATTTTACTGTTCTCTAATGTAGTTCTGGGCCTCAAGCCTTAATATGTGTTTTATTATGGTTTAAAACGTGTCTGAAGTAGCTGAAAACTAAAACTAGTTCACATTTAAAAGGCCATTTAATTCAAAATCTTGCCAATTTTGCGATAACGTCTTGGCGCGTTTCTTGTAAAATAACACGCTACTTGAATGCTACTCATGTAATGTCAATGTCTACAATAATTAAAAATGTTTTCTTTCATATTTCCCATAGCTTCTACTTTAAATTTAGAATCATAACGCCACTACTCATTAAATCTATTGTCATACAACCACTTCTTTTCCTCTGAGGTTACGCAAGGTTAGCACTGGTACCAGTTTGTTTGAGACGCCGTTGCCGCGGCGACAGACTCTTTATGCGACGATGCCACTTTTCTTAATTGCCCGACTTTCAAAATAAAACTCGGGCTCAGCTAGTAAGGAAAACATCTTTTTAAAACTGGCTTTCACCCAGTTCTTTTTCCGCCTTCGTTAGAATTTTAATTTATTCAAATGCGGCTCCACTCTTTTCCCACTCCCTCCCTCTACAGGTGGAGATTTTTTATTTTTATTTTTTTACTTTCTCCATTCGATTAAATAAAGATCAAAAGCAGGCCTGACTCACTTTGTGATTTATGCGAACATGAAAGCCTCTAATTCCAAGAGCCAGAACCAAACCAGACCAGAGAATCAGTCTTTTAAAAAGCTGTTGTTTTCTGTGTTTGTGTGTGTGTGTGAGGCTGAGGTTTGTCTGGACGGCTCGGCCCTCCTGGCAGAATGTGGCAACACTTTTTGGACGAGCTTTCCAGGCGGCTGAGGCATTTAAATGATCCTGGAGAGGGATCTGAAAGCCTCGCTCGGACGGGCTGAGAATGTTTTCTCCCGGGGCTCCGGAGACAAAGCTCCCTCGCTCCACTGAGCGCTCCCAATGGAGTTACTTAATATGTTGGGCAGTGCCGCTCACTCGGTCAGACTCACTTCATTTGTAAGCATGTCGTCACCTCGAGACCATTACTCCCATTGTCCCGCGGCTATTCTCAGGCGCTTTAGCGAAGGAGCCCCGTTTGATCGTCTCCTCTACGTGTTGAGACAAGTAAAACCACCACTCGGAGGTGGTTTTAGTGACCTGTTGCTGACACAAGTATCCAAGGAAAACAGCTTCTTTTATTTTTATTTTTTTATTTTCAAGCCTATTTTCAGTCTTGACCCAAATATTTTGAGCTCATTTTGGGCTTATGCAGGTCTCAAAAAGATGAGGAGGAGGAGGAGGAGGAAAAAATAATCCTCAGCAGCCACGTTTAGCTGCAGCACTGAATGAGGCTGCACTTTCATGAATACTATTCAAGTCTGTTTAATGTTCCATTCTGCCATCTTGGCCAGAACTTGCAGCAGAGGCGTCCACCTTTTCATTTTTAATGGTTTTTAACTGGAATTAACAAAGAATCTGCAACAACATAGCAAGAACAATGCAAACACGCTGAGTTTCTTTTGACAGGCTGAACCCATTGTTTCTGCAGCTACGTGTATTTTTGAACAGTCTGACCCTTATCAGCGTGTTTTCACAACCAGCGCCCTGTTATGAGCAATGCCTTCTGAAAGGTTATGTGCCGGTGAGATGAGGAGGAGGAGGAGGAGGAGGAGGAGGAGGAGGAGGGCGGCCGGGCTTTTAAGCGCCGCAGGTTCAAACCCGAGGATATCCAGTTAAAAAGGTGGAGTTCAGGGGTGGGGGTCAGCACGCTTGACCTGTGGGCGGTGTAGAGTAACAGGAGTGCGTGGCAGAAAGGTAAAGCGGCTTCTTGACATTTGGCAGGTTCGCTCTTGAGTTCTGGCCTCGTAGTGTCCCTCTGTGAGGCCACGGGGAGCGGATTACAAGAGAAATCTGTTATTTTTACATTAACTCTTTGAAACCTAAACATTTACCTGCAGATAAAAAAAAAAAAAAAAGCTTGCTGTATTTGAATAGAGGGTATGCATTGACGTCGCTGCAGCCTGGGGCCACGCCCCCCTGAGTGGCAAAATGATCGACAATGATCCCTTCAAACTAGTATGGAATTGGAAAAGTGGATTAGCCTCAGTTTTAGTTAGTTTAAGGTAATTTTAGTTGATTTCAGTTATGATAAATGTGGCTAAATAAAAGAAGCTAATGCTAATAGCCATTTAATACTGTAGCGTTAACAGGATGACGAGGTGGGATCACAAATATTTTGTTTATTGTTTTATTGTTAGAACTGAAATAATTGCTGTCGACCATAACTACGACAAAACAACAACATCCACAACATCTGACAGCCCTCCAGAACGTAACTTAAGAAGTAACTTAAGGTTTGACTTCATCAAAAAAATACAGCGTAAATAAATATTACCTGACACTAAATGTGAACCACAACACCAGGTTTCTGTGCCTGGATTCCAGTTGTTACAGTCAACCACACAACAGCTCTTCACCTTTTTTAAAATTAATTTAACAATTTAGATGCTATTAAAGCTTAATGATTCAAACTAATGCTGCTAATCTCCATGTTCAACTGCCACTCACTGGCCGTAACCATGGAGACTTTGCTTGCTGTGATGTCATACGCATATCCTCTATTACCTCACCAATGGACAAAATTCAAAGTGTAATTATGATGCTGTTGGCTACAGGTTGGGGAGCAACACAAGACAAAGTGAAACAACAAAAGAAAAGAGAGATGTTTGGAGGAATTTGTTGGTAATAATGAAGTTAGTTATACCCTTGAAACATCTTCCAGACAAAAGTACAATTTCCCAGTGGTCAACCACTGTGAGTTATGGTAATTCAAAAACTGCATATTCAAATGTATCACCAGTGATCTGTTTCGGTTTTAAAGGGTTAAAGAAGTCTAGAAGTTGGTTTTATTTAATTGCTGCCATTGGAAAATCTTGAGTAAAAGTCTCTGGATATTGTCTCAAGTCCTTAAAACCATACACAAACCCATTTGTGTTCATGAGAAAAATAAACACAACAGGATGATAAATAGATGGTGTATCTCTGGTCTGCTGAGGTGAGCACCTTGGACCACTGAAACTGGGTCTGAAAACTAGTCGGCACAACGACTGGTCCACATCTGGATATAATAAGAAAAGTGCTTATTGTCGTCCATCTCCCACAATGCTTAGCGCCAGTAGTATATGCTGCAGTCAGTGGGCCCTGTGAGGAATATAAAGGACCTGATCAGGATGAAGAGCATGGACTAATTTCTTGTGGAGTATGTAAAGAGCTTAAAGGAAGTCGTCAGTGTCACACTGGAGAAACCTTCTCTGAGCATAAACAGAGGATGTGGACTGAGATATAATCCACCCTGAGACTGGACTCTTACCAATAATGGGTTATTCATAGGGAAAGAGGACAGGGACCAACAGCCCCCCCACCCCAGTGACCGTTAATGGACACCAGTCATACCAGTTTGTGGCTGATAAAGAAACAAGTCGAGCTAGTTTTCTGACGGGCTTCACCCACAAATGTTCCTATTTAAACCTCAACTTCCCACTAGTTCCTTAGAGCTGATGAAGCTACTTGGGTGATTCTACAAGTCCACATTTGACCTGGATGACTGAGATCCTCTCCTCCACAAACCATCATCTTGGCGACTTCTTCCACCCGTCATGGTACCAGTGCTCATCTCCCACGTTGCATTGGCCCAGAATCATAACCAGGCCTTTCAGTTTCTTCTTCGAATGTGTGTTCAGTAGTACTTCACTTCTCAGCCCCATGACGAGGTAAACAGTGGCATCATTACAAATTAGCGACTTGCTCGCTAGCTACCTAGCTAGGCTGGGTAGGTGGGTAGGTAGCTTAAAATTACCAATAATTAACATTTTAAACATGTGGTTTTAAGAACTTTTTAAGTTTTTACATATTTCATGTTTCACAGATAAACAGTGTCCGGATTGTTTGGCTTCTGAATACGTTTGCAATTTTTACATGGTAGGCAACCAACAACTTAGAGCATTCGTTGCTCATGCTAATACCTAATTCTGTTTGAAATGCTCTAAATATAAGTTTGGTTGTAAGGTTTGTTTTAATTAAAGATTAATCTAATTTATTTTTTGATTTTTTTCCAACTGGTTGTGTGGTTTGTGAAAAAAAGTTTGGACCTATGCAGAACCCAGACAAACAGTATTTAAGATGGTAAAACACGTAATTGTCAAGGTTTATGTCTGGTCCTCAGCTGTTGTTTGTCCATGGAGAGTTATTCATGTACACACAGAGAGCTGAATGAGCAGTAGCTGCTAGCCTGAGGACAAACCACTTAGTTTAAGGACGTACACTAAGTGTTATGTCAGATATGACAATCCACGAGAGTCTACAACATAGACAGTTTACAGTTCACAGGATATTACTCTTCCAAAAACAGAATGTGTTATTTTTGGCACGAAGATGTGCTACACCCTCTACTTACCTTGATTTATGATCTCCATCACCACACCCAGTTGGTCAAATAAACATCATGTTGGCTCTCCTTAACCAAATTTGTCTAGTCAATTAGCAACATCACAGCAGGGTTATTATGCCGTCCCTTGAAGAGCTGTGTGAAGTGCATGGTTTAGATGTGACTCTGTAATCTGGAGATGAATGACTATCCTGCTATGAGTCGCTTCCTTATTTTCCGATAGCATCCGGCTCATGTGCATCTGCAGTCGTGCTCCGTTTGATATGTGCAGATAAGAGCACAGGCCAACATCCGATTGGTGTTTCTCTTTTTTTTTTTTCTTTTCCTCTGCTGCTGCACTTTCTGCTCGCCAAGAATTCCGAGCAGAAAACGATCCATGTAGCCGATGCATGTGAAGAGGAGGAGGAGGGGCGCTGTTTGAAATATTTAATACTCCTGAGTCTACTAAGTATGAAATCTAGATGTGTATGGGCAGCCTTGTGTCGAGTTGTGATTCTTGGAAGTATCATGTGGCTTCATTCATTGGCCGTGTCTGATGGATGTTGCTGATGCAAACATCCTGCCTGTATTTCGTGCTCCAACATGAAGAGGGCTCACATGTCGCCTTCTCAACGTCAGCATTCAGTAGCTCTCAGATGCCTCAGCCGCAATCTGAGCTGCAGGAATTAGTGGACGACCACGTCTCACCTGTTTCTGTCCGGCCAGAGCTGTGATTCACTCCGGATGGGCTAACCTGTCATGTCGTACTAATGCCCCCAGCTCTTCGATTTCCCTCGGGTCTGCGATCTTAGTATCGCTGAGCTCATTGTTTGGATTTGGCAGCATTAAAGTTTACTATTTTAGGTCACAGTCATTGAGGAAGCTCTGAATCTACTGCACGTTCTTGGAGGATCAGAGGTTAATGTTAAGGATTTAGCACTTTAAGATTCAGATTTTTTTGCCTCGGGAGTTGACATGAACCAAAGTGGAGTTAAAGGGAAGATAAATATTGGACTTGGACTGAGTTGAGACAGGAGGAAGTGCTACAAGATGCTGTCTGCTAGTTTTGGCCTCTGGTCTACGTTCTTTCATAGCGTGAGCATATCCAGAAACACTTATAATCCAGTACAAAGTAAATGAAACGTGTGTGTGTGATACATCATTTTTGATTTTTCCTGAAATTTAAATTTTACAATTTAATGTCTTTGAGGTGATTGTTTTGGTTTGTAGCCTTTAAGTTAACTACTTTGGTTCACTCATGTCAGCATGGGTTTCTTCAGCTGAATGCACCAAAGAATCTCGAGCTAAATGGAATCTGGATGTAGACAACACTGCAAGGTGCTGTCCGCTACTTTTGTCCATTTTCTTTCAGGCCATGAGCAGATCTGGTGTATAAGTATGTAAATGATATGACTGATATTGATCGGATCATGATTTGTTTAGAACTTTTGATGTTCCTGTCTATATTGCTTCTTTTTTCCTTGAGTTTGCAGCCTGGAAGTTAATTGCTTTGGTTCACTCTCATCTGCATGTTTTTTTATCAGCCGAATGCAGAATCTACGGTACATCTACTCCAGGGTCAGAAGTTTATCATGGGGATTTAAGCACCAGAAAATCCATATATTTGCCTCAGGGTTTGACGCAGACCAAAACACAGCAAAAATAATGTAAATATTAGACTTAAACCGAGTTCAGACAGGACGAGTTAGTACCGTCAATCTATTTCAATGCTAACACGCATTGTTTTAAGTTTTGGTGAAACCAAGGGCAGGACCAAAAAGTCAAAAGAAAAACGCAGAATATCTCTAAATCTAATTAAATATCTCTAATTCTCGTAAGTGACTGACAGGTGTCATGCCATGCTCCTGTCATTCACTGATCATTTGGGCTAAATCAAGTCAAAAGTTCTGCTGGTGCCAGATTGTGAGCATGACACGAGGTGGATGACTTGATCTAATCCATTTTCCTCAATGTCTTTGGAGGAAAAGTTGGACGTTAAGAGACTGGGATCATATCGGCCAAATGATGTTCAAATAACAGAGACGAACAACAAAATCATAACTTTGGTGTTTCTTGTTTTGAAAGAAAGGACTGACTAACGGCAAGCGTAGCCAAGAATTCACTTTTCTGTTTTCCATAGCTTTGTTAGCCCACCCACCAAATTTTACCACCAGCTGCCACTGGGTTAGCATCTAGGATTTAATAAAATCTAGGATTTTTTTGGATTAGGAATTGGAAAGAAACAGAAACAGATTAAAGGAATGAAAATATAGTAGTAGTGCTGCAAAGTGCTCATTTACAGCAATGTGGCTGTAGAGACAGGACACGCTGCGACTGCCCTGAGATCTGTGACAGTTGTTTCGTTCTTCCACTTTATAACCACACTGCAGATGCTCCAGCTGTAGGCGCAAATGTTCAGGATTGCAAAGAATTCATAGATTATTATCAGATCTGCACACAGCTGAGCAGCAGAATCACTTGACTGGTGCCTCTGTTGTAAAAAAAAGAAAAAAAGAAAAGTGCCTTCACCTGTGGTCTGAATCTGGAGTTTCTCTGTGTGTTAGCACTGTGATAGACTGATGACCTGTCCCCGATGACAGCACCCACCCCAGCGACCACTTCAGAGGACAAGCAGTTACAGAAAATAAATGAATGAAAGTTATCTTAATCAGTCCAGGAAAGGTTAACATTAACAAGTTTGCATTATCATCTTTAACCTCCTAAGACCCTGCGTCCTCATATGGGGACAGGTTTTAGGTTAAGGTTCATTTAGACCCATTGTCCCCAGAAGTGGACACCTTTTTCTGCCATCTAGTGGTACCAAAGGGTCAATAGTTGGTGCACAAACATGATTTCATTTCAGCAAAAGCTTTATTTTATTTTTATTGTTGAAACTTGTCTATTTATGCTCATTAACGTATCTAGTTTAATATGACAACACAAATTTAACAAATTCTATCAGTAAAAGCTGCAGCGTCGCTAATCAACCTGTTGAAGTTGGGATTATACATCCTGCTCAATGTTGATGCCGAGTTTTTATACTTCTTAGTTCCCTGGAGAAATTAAAAGTACATAATAAATGAAAAATGTTTACTTTTGGTGTTTGCACCAACCTGTTCTTACCATTTACTGTGGTAGATAGAATAGACAGTCATTGCTGGACCCATTATACACAGCAAAGTCTTTCAGTTATGGGTTCTTAGAAAAGATAGTTTAACAATTTAAATGAACATTATGCAAAAGAAACAAAGGAACGACCAAGGACAATTTTAACTGAGGCAGACAGTCTCCTAACTGAGAGCCTCAGTGAAGCGTTTGTATTCTAGGTGCATCACTCAGTCTGTGTGTGCAGGACGTCTGCTCCGTTAGTAGTCAGTGTAATCCCGTTAGAGCTGTCAGTGAGTCTGTCAGTCATGCTGGTTGTTAGGTTCGGCCGCGATGCCAGCTGAGAGGCCTCTTCACCCGGCTGATGTGATTACGTAATCCCATTAACCTCAGGGTTCCTGTAATTCAAGGGGGCGACTAGCTCTGTAATTTGACACATCCTCCCTAATCATCAACTCCTTCCTCCAAACCTACTCATAATTACTCTCGTTGTTACGCCAGTGAAAGGGGCTTCAGGAGCTGGATTGGAACCAGGTGACTCCTCAGGAGATGAAAGTTGATGCTGCAGTTTTTCTTTTGAGCGTTTACTGTCAGTGGCCAGAAGATGGCGCTCTTAGTGAATCTTCTGCAGACCGGTGCAAACTGAACAGAAACAGTGGTCGCCCTGATGAGACTGCATTCACAGAGATGAGTGTTTTCACAGCCGTTACCGTAATACTGGGCCTTGTGGTCTTCACGATAATTAAACCTCATCTTATGCAGTTAAAACATTTTCTCCCTTGGCTCGTTTGTTGTTTGTGTGTCTTTAAAACACATTCTTCACATTTATGTCGGTTTAATCCGAGGAAGTACGTCGTGGAAATATGTTAATTAAATTTCCTTCTAACCGTGTTTGCTCTTGTGTTTCTTTTTCTCTTTCTAGGTAAGTTCCTGGTTATTAAAGTCGGTTTGACTTGTGGATTCAAGGTGACAATAGGAGGCTGACACAGAAAGGGTGAGCTCTTCCTGCACGTCAGGCACCGATCAGTCAAGAGAATCAGGTTCCCCGCTTCACACATGACCTGGCCTTCAAATGAATGTCGCCTTTTATTTTAACAGTCAGACTGTGTTGTCTGAGATATGAAGGGCTGCAGGATGTTTGTCGTGGCGTTGGGGATATTCTTTGTTCCGATGCCAAGTGAATTAACTGGATCTGATCCGAAGCTCGAGGCCATGTCTCGTTATTTGTGGTGAAATATTTAACTCCTTCATGAGAGGAAGGAATCACATGCTAAGGTTCAAACTGATGACTCACCATCAGTCTTCAAATGAGCACACACATGCAAACTTTATTTTTAAGCTATTCAGAGTGGGTTAAATTCTACCATCGGGTCTAAATCAGACCCTTTTTTTTTTTTTTTTTCATTTGAATCCCTCCCACTGACATTTAAGTTTGTCAGTAATTGTAAGTTATAAAGCGTTTCTGCTCGCTGAGCTCGTCTGGCATGAGACAAAGTTATAAAAGCTACAGGGGCTGTTTGTTCGCCAGCCCGCACTGCAGGCAAAACACCCAACGGCAGCCAGCATGGCGCCCTGCCGCTTGAAAACTGCTGCTCTTTTTTTATTTTTTGAGTTTTTTATTTTTACAGCTCTACTCGCAGCAGATTGTCGTTGCTATTGTGCATTTTTTTTTCTCTCCCTTGAGTTTGTAAAGTTCTGGGAGTGATCTGGAAGAGGAGCGAGGGGAGGAGGACTGTGGACAGGGATCGGTAGCCAGTCAGAGTGGATCTTCATCAAAGGGTTCATTTTAAAGAAGACCCTTTCACACTATGTCAGGGTTGAGGGTATAAAGAGGGCAAGCTGATATATAGGACTCCACTAATGGCACTGCACACATATCATACAGACAAAGTGGCTTCACAGTCTTTTCTGGACCACACATTTGTAAAGTCGTAACTAAGGAGGTCTGACTCAGACACTTGAGTGCCTTTACGTTTTGTTCTTGCTCATCTGGCAGTCAAAAACAACACCACTGTCTCACCAGAGTGGATGTATTACCCATTACCTTAAATCCCCTCGGGACATCCTCCCAACGACTACAGTTTTCAGACAAAGTTGTTCTTCTTTTTCGTAGTTAGTGGGCATCGCTTAAAGTCTGAGAAAGAGGATGTTTTAATGAGCCATGACTGAACCAGAGCTGCTTGATTGAGGCTCTGCAGCCGACACACAGACAGAAACTGAGACAGTGTGCTGCGTTTAAACACACACCTTGGTTTGAAATTGGACTGAGGTTTTTTCAGTGCAGGTATGCTTCGTTTTTTATGATATATAAAGATGGATGGATGGAGGTTTTGATGTTCAATGTGGTGGCTCTGGGCGTCGCCATCTTGGCTCTGTTCGATTACTGGCAAAAATGCTCAAAAATGGCCAAAAAGCAGTAGCGTTAGCAGCTAGCGACCTGGGAGGCCACTCTCAGTCAAAGAACCCACACCCTTAATTATGCATAACTTAGGTATATACTTGATATAGTTTCTCACTTTTAACTGCGTCGTATCTTCCTCTGTTGAATGGGGAAATTAGCTATCTAGACCAACACCGTTATTAGTAGCAGGCGGTAAACATGTTTTACTTATTGTGTTTTCATGTTTTATGTTGTAAAAAGCTGAATATTTCAATAAAAGAGAAAAATCTTTTCGGGACTGACCCACTTTTGGAGCCAGCCTCAAGTGGCCGTTATTAGCACTTCTGCGTTAGCTTCACTTTTCATCTAAAGGTTGCCGCCTGATGCTACTGGGCTATTTCAGACATAAGACATTGTTTATTTATCCCACATATGGGAAATTTCCTTCTCACTAGTGCCGAAATAGACAAACAATATCAAATTTGAAAGAATATACAAAAAAATAACCATCCACATGAACAAATTATATACTGTACATAGACTGTATATAAATATGGATCGTGTTGCCACGTCCTTGCATTCGCCAAAGTGATGATATTTTCCCGGAGGTATCTATGACCTGTCCACATTTCCTGCACACGCGGATTTTTCAAATTGACTGTGTTTTATTGTTTTAGTTTGGCCCAAGTCCCACCCACTAACATGGAGGGGGTGGAGCTTATGACCTATACTGCAGCCAGCCACCAGGGGGAGCTCTACTAGCTTTGGCTTAACATTATAAGAGTAACTTTAGTAGAATTCTCAGAAACTACTGTAGGAACATTTTCAGTAACAAATTGTTTCCCTCTGTGCATCATAGAGGTTTAAAAGCCTTTCGTTTGCAACAAACTGCAACTACTGTCAGCTTTTATTCTCAGATGATTTACCTATTATGGAATATTAACCACCATTACAGTACAATGCATTATTTTGACAACCTGAACGTACACAGATCAACAGCTGCTCACGTTTTCTAGCGAAAGTTTTCTTAAAATAAGCAAGTTGATGTGTTTGTTGAGGTGTGTGTGCATGGCAACATGAAAAATCTCTAGAATAATGTCCAAACCAGACGCCGTTCACTTCATCCTCTTTTTTTTTCTTTCTCTGAGGTGAAGAACCAGTGAGTCGCTCTCACTTCCAGGAAGAGCGTGTCTCGAGTGTTTTGAGTGTTGCCAGGAGCAATGCTATCGCCTCTGACCACTGCTCTGGCCTCGGCTACTGTATTTACTCATATTTCTATAGTGTGTCACGTTACCATGGCAGCAGGCATTCCTGGCCAGCCGCGCCCTACCGTGGGGTTTCTGATGACTCACTGCAGTGGTCAGCCCCAAACAGAAACTCTCATACTTCCCTCTCTTCTGTTGGCACGGCGTGGTTCCTCTTAATCACACGACGCTCTTATGATCTGATCTGGTAAACTCTGGCTTACTCTCACGTGTTTGCCACACTTTCCAAGTCGGCCATCTTGTGTTGCTGCAGTTTTGTTTTTTTTTTCCCCTCATAAACGCCCAGTAGTTTTGCCAGTGTCACGGTTCTCAGTTGCTTCCATTAGCTGCTTACAGGGGCAGCCATTTTAGGTCAATTCCCTCCAGACGGCTCATGTTGGAAAGCTTTTATGCTGAAGGACGTTTAGAGTCTGTTCAATACCAGATAAAACGTTTGCTGTAATAGGTTTGCTTTGCATTCTCTCGACTTCAAAACAACAAAAAGGTGAGAAAAGTTGGCAAGTATTCATCACTCTAAGGTTCCAGCAAACCCAAATCCACCCATTGTTTATAATCCTGCAGAGTTTTGATGAGTTTCACAACAAAACCAGATGCGTCAAGTTGCTTGAGATTCGTTTGCATGAAAGGGACGAACTAATTTAGCAGCTATACATTAGTTTCAGTTGTTAAATGTCATCTGGTCTGAGCATGTTAGCAATTCAGACACAGTCACTGATGCTGGTAATCTGTTGTGTTGCTTTGCGTTTGCAATCAGGCTCCAGTTTCCAGCATTTAATTGCATTTAAATTACATTTCACACAAATTAAGACAAACATTTTTATATATTTCTATGACTGAATTTGTGCTTATTGAAAGATGTTCTTGGAGAACTAAAATGCTTAATTTACATTAAAAAATCCTCCAGTCCTGGTTCATCTGTAGCCGTTATGAAGGTGAAGTGAGGTGAAAGCCTGACTGTCCTCAGATGCCTTCCCTCCTCCCTTCTGTTGCCTGCTCATTTACATACATGTCTGGTTTGTATCAGTCCCAGATGGGCTGAAGTCAAATAGTGATCATGCCAGCTGCTTGTCAGGACACTCAAGTGTATCTGAAGTCAGACGCCTCCTCATTAAACCTTATTATTTCATTACTGTCGTGATTGTGCAGTGGGAGGATTCAGTATATGCTGGAAGTGGAGTGAGACCTCATAGATCTGAACATAGGTTTGCATAAGGTTGGTTTTGTTGTCTGCAAAGATGGAAAAAATCGATTTGTGGCTTCACCCATAGTGGCCACAAAAAAAAGATAGAAAACTGACAGATAGAAAACTTTAAGAGCTATAAGAGCATGCACCTGTCACTCAAATTAGCCACGCCCACATTTATGCAAACTTTAAAGGGGGCAGTTGTATAAAAATTCACACAGGTATCATAGTGAAATTAGCCACAGTGACCAAAACTTTTAAGTGTACGAGGCTGTAAACATGTTTATTTCTGCTGGAAAGGACATTTTAGTACATATTACACCAGTTTTACAGTCCTCTTAATGGTTTTTAAAGCTCGTTATGGTCTTCGTCCTGATTATTTATCTGATTTGCTTTTAACACATGAGCCCTTTAGAACTCTCAGGTCTTCAGGCAGCAGCTTTTTAATTACTTTAATTACTTACTTTTAACCAATGGTGAGGCCTCCTTTTACCATTATGACCCCGTTTGTGGAACAGACAATGTGGACATTTTTAAAAGCAAACTAAAGCCTACCTTTTTAGTCTTTCTTTCAACTGAATTTTATTTACCTTTTAGTCTGGTTATTTATTGAATTTTAGTTATTTTATCAATTTATTTTTTAAGTCTGTCTTAATTTTTTATTTTAACTTTATTTTTTATTTTTAGTCTGGCTTTTCACAAAATTTTATCTTTTAGGTAATTACTAAATTATAATTTTAATATATACAGTTATTTTTGTTTTCTAGTGTTTCCTTAACCTCAAAGTGGCGAATGTGGGATGGCGTTTCGTCAGTGTTTTTAATTTCTCAGTTTTTTAAAATCTGTGTGTGCGTCCGAGCACGTGCCTGTGTGTTTACATACGCTTGTGCATCTTTTCTTTGAAAAGTGCTCTATAAATAAAGTCTGGTTGATTTTAAGACGGAGGTTTATCAGGATCGACTCATTTTTGGAGTCAGCCTCAAGTGGCCAGTTGAGGAACTGCAGGTTTACATCTGGTTCTTATTATTCAGTTAGAGTTCAGTCTTATTGATAAGGGTGCAACATCAGAACATCAATCTGTCTAGATAAAACAGCATGCTAAATTAGTGAAAGTTTTTATTATTATTATTAATTTCACTTTAAATTAAGTGGACAGCTGCAACTACAACCCCCAGAACAACAGCTGTAACGTCGGACAGGATATTTGAAGTGACAAATCCATGGGAACTGACTTCTAATTCAAGTACAACAGCCTGAGGTGTTTTTTATGCATAATGTGTGTATTAAGTGTGATGGCTGCAGAATAGTCAAGGAATTTATTACCAGATGTGTGCATGTACTGTTTAAGCAATACCCCTCCCAGCATTTTTCCCACTGCTACTCTTCCAAATGTCAGAACGCAGACATCAGAACTCGCGTTTAACGACCTGGAAGACAACCATGTAGCTTAAATGACTTGCTATAAAGTGCGTACTGGAATGCGGAGAGCAGTTCTATCTGGATGCAGAGCTTAAAGCAGCCACCGTCCCCTTGAGTTGTCCTTCATTGTGTCGTCTTGTAAACCAACATCTTTATTTATTACCAGGCAAAGGTTAAGGATGCAGCCTCACAGAGATCAAACGAGGTTAGTCGCTCAGAATAAACGGCTTTTTGTTTTTTTTATGACCTTTTACATAAACCTGTTTGGTTGATAATGAGGTTTGAAGGGAAGGAATAGCTGAGAGGTGAAGCTGTCAGGGGTTTGACGCAGGTACTGGCGGTTTCATCTCTGTCCACCTGAGGCTTTGTGGTGGAAACTGAACAAAAGTTGGTTGTAGCCGCTGCTTTGTTTGATTTAGAGCCATGGATACAGGTAATGGAGACCACATGGAGATAGCGTCTCCACGCAGGCCTCAAAGGTTTTTGACGAACCAAAATGCCACGAAATTCCTGTGCCGTGAGAGATCTGTTTTCTTCTACCAGCAGAGATTCAAGTCCTCTGTGCCATGCACCAAGAATTGATCCCAGCAGCAAACCCAGCTGCAGCTCAGCCCTGTTTATGATTTGTGATTCAGTCTTCCAGATATCTTTCGATATATCATTTCTGCTCTTGTGACAGGCTATCAAAATACCATGGAACTGGCAGCACATCATTTACCGGGTATGATCAGCAGCGGAGCCTCATCTGGAGCCAAAATAGTTTACAGTGATTCTTTGAACAATGCCACGAGAGGGTGGAAAGATCTCTATCCTCAGAATCCACAGTTTCAAATTCGATTACAGAATGAGACACAAAAAAATACTTTCAGATTCATCCTGCTGTATTTGTGCCAGTGTTTGTGTTTAAAGCCCCTTAAGGATTATTGGCTAATGATCCATACGTGCTAAAGGGAGTCGTATCTATTATCAGTCCCCAACGATCCAAGACCAGGAATCTGGTTTACATTTATTTTCATACAGAGTGACAAATAGGCAAAATATGATTTTTATTAAGGAGCAGATAAAGTGATTGCAGGGGTAATTAATAAGAAGAATTATTGCTCTGAACACAACAGTGGCGCCAGATGTTCTGCACCGTCACGGGTTCTCTTAATGTGATCTGCAGAGGGCACTCGAGTATGCGCCTTGTTCTGATATTAATTACGAGCTGCAAGAAAAGGGCACAATTTCTCAAAAATTACCATCCCCTGCAAACATTTTCCAAACCTCCTGCTTGTATTTTTAGCTATGAATATGGTTTCCTTGGACTCCATATTGCTTTTCCAGCGTCAGTCTCAGTGGAGGTTGAGTAACAGACCTTTAAACAGAGGCACAATTGTCTCTTCTGAGGGGGAAATAAATGACTTTTCCATTTAGCTTTTGTAGAAGTTGGCTGGTTGGGGATATGGGTTATGAGCGTTGAGATTATGGACTCTGTCAGTACTCTCTCAGTGTTTGACCTTTGGGTTTGATATTTCCAAAAGTCACGCTTGAACGTTTGGAAAGAAAGCGTATTATATTAGACACCACCAGTACTACACACAAAGACTGCTGTTTATGTTTAACCTCACCCTGTTGATGGGTGTTGCTTTGTGTGCATGGTGGTTTTTCCTTCAAGTGCTTATCTCATGAGCTTTTATCTCTCATCTTCCCCCGTCTTCTCCACCCCATTTTCAAAAAAAAAAAAAAAAAAAAAAGGAGCGCAAGTCGTACGGTAGCTTTTGTGGCTTCAAAGTTATGAGCTGAAATCTTCACACCCAGCAGGAATGTAACACTGAGAGAAAAACAACACACACTCAATACAGTATTTGTACAGAAGCTGTGGAGTCTCTGTATGTCTTCCAGATGGTTGGGTCACTACCAACATCTGTGTCCCGGTGAGGAGACGGACGTATCAGAGGTCACACCGAGAGTCACGTTGTACATATTATTTAAGGTGTATTGTTTAAGTGTTATTTGAGCAGTGAAAATGTATCCAAAAACACAACCAAAAGAACAAACAAACAAAAAAACAGGTGCTGACCAAAAATGAAACAAAACTTTGAGACCTGAGGACTTAACAGGTGCAGCAGAACATATGACTAGAAAGGCAGGACCATATAGACCCCTTCACAGCTTGTAAACAGTGTGATGTATTTTAAGGGGCGGGGCTTAGCTGGAGGCAAAACATCTCAAACACTGTAGCTTATAAACACCGGTTAGGATATATCAACGGACTGTTTTAGCAAGAACAGAGGAAAACACATGTTTTAAAGAATATACTAATACACGCTTGTTTTAAAAAGTTGACTCTGACTGATGGGGCTATATTCATCAACTCCTAAAGTCTCAGTTACTGGATGGACGAAGTCTAGTCTGTTTTGTAATGTCTTCTACAAAGACATTACAAGAAGTTAGTGGAACCACTGTGGAGGGTAACGTAGTAAATGCAACTACTGCTTAGACACCCCTGAAACATACCACTAATGTTGCGTTAGCTAGCCTAGCGGTTAGCATTAACGTATAACCAGAATCCTCCAAATAATGATTAACTTAATGTAATTTCAGTCACAATTTAGTCTAATGTTATCCAGGCTGAAATTGATTATGTATTACATAATAATCTAACCTGTTATGAAGTGTGTGTTGCAAACACAGCATTGTTGATGATTGTCTAACTCCAATCTTTTCTTTTAATCTGGTTCAACTGAAGTCGTCAATGACTGGCAGTGGCTGGTATGAAATAAAACTTAAAGTTAGTGCTTTTGCTTTTTTTGTTACAGCAAGACAAGATTCTTGAGGTTGACAGTGACGGTGTTCACCTTAAGCTTCCCTCTGTTTTGCCTCCAGCTAATGCTGCGATGTCACAGTGAAGTACGCCATGAAGTGGTCTATATATACATGCCTGTGAGCGCACAAACGTGCCCAGGACACAGGTGAAACTAATGAGGGCGTGGCACACGAGGAGAGTAAAACAAGAAACAACAAGGAAGAACTTTACAAAATAAAACCAGGAAGGACAAGGAAACCCCCCAAAAAGAGTCACAGCAAATACTCAAAATTAGAAAATCATGACAACATTAAGACAGTCAGAAATTCAGAACCACCTATTTGCTGCTAACTTGAATTGGATACAGTCATTTGAAATAGTTTTATCATTGTTTGTGTATCCCTTAAAATCTTTTAGAAGAAGTTCAACAAATAGAAGCTAGTGTTGATTCTTGACAACATGATTGTTCAATGTTTCAGGAGCTGGTGAGTCTCTGTGAGGGATAAATGACAGTTCAGTGTTTGCGTTGCATCACCTCATGTATTGTTTAACAGTTTCTCATCCAGGCACCAAACACGACACTCTCACTTGCAAATACCATATCAGTTTTCTGATTAGATGACGTCAACCAACCATTATTACTAAAATTATCGGTCACTGTATTTAGTATGAGAGTATTCCCGTTCTGTTTAAAGCCGTCTAATCTGGTGTTAATCGTCTGCCCCCTTGCCATCCTTTTGCTTTCTGTTTACATCCTGTCGGACAACACCCCTTTGGATTCTCCCCTCCCCTCATCCCTCTCGCCTCTCATCCTCACTCGTTCTCTCTGGACTCAGTAGGTAGGAGGGGTTGTGAGCGTCTCTATTTCTTCTTGCTGACTCATGATGACATTGGGGAAGACAAACCTTTTAATCCCAGTGAGGCCAAAATGATGTAGAAGAAGGGTTTTTGAGAGTTTTTGTGAATTGTTGCATGTATGCAAATACTCCATACTGAAGTGCTACTAATTGTAAGCATCTGAAGAAGAAACTCCTTGAAGAACTAAAGGAAGCTAAGGAAATCAAAATGGTGGCTGGGATGATGATGCCCTTAAAGGATCTGACAGCAATCTATGAGCTCCTCTTCAGAGATGGCGTCATTGTGGCCAAGAAGGGAAAACGACCACAGTCCATGCACCCTGAAATCAAAGGGGTGAACAACCTTAAAGTGATCTGCGCTATGGGCTCCCTAAAATCTAAAGGCTACGTCAGGGAGACTATTGTTTGGAAGCACGCCTATTATTATCTTACCAACAAAGGACTCTTGTACCTGCGAGATTACCTGCATCTGCCACCCAAGATCATGCCAGGATCCCTTCAGTGCAGCCGCCAGCCTTCAACATCTGCTCGACTCTGGATGGGGAAAGGCCCCAAATCTGAAATCTCCCAACCGAGGACTGAAGACCAAGAAGGTCACAAGACAGTTGAAGACGAGAGGACACAATCGGACAGGCTTTCAAAAGTCTTCAGAGGTTCCTGCGAATTTAACACATCGGTTGATCCACCTAGGGTTCTCAAAAGAGACTTCCACCGAAAAGAGGGGTCTTTGTCAGGAGGGAAGCAGGTTTACAGGACCAGACTTTTAGATTCTTGTCAACCAGTTGAGGAAAGAGTTAACAGATTCACTTACTCAGTCAAGGAGACAATGCCACCAACTTCTGTAGTTCTGAATTCTTCTTCAGTTGGGCTAAAGATCCACAAAGAGACGCAACATCTTCAGATGGCTTCAGATAGCGTCCCAGCAGAAGTCCTGCAGGGATTAGTTGGGGAGACCGTTGCTCAACCACCAGCGTCTTTTGAAGAGTCTGCAAGTGCAGTTGTGACCACCGTGAAGGAGCAGAAGGCTGCAACTGAGTATCCGCCAAATGAACTGGTCATAGTTCAAATGAAGGGGGGAACTCTACATCCGTCCATGGAGGCATCTGAGGAGGTAGTTGGATCTGGTGCAGATATGGTAAGGAACCCCCAAACAAATCATTTGTTGGCAGAGAAGGGTGTAGAGGACACTGATGTGGTGACCAGAGATGCCCACAAGCAGTTACAGTCCAGTGCAGAAATGATAAACCAGCTGAATGTCTTCGAATCTGCAATCAAACCTAAAGCTCTTGAGTCTGATTGTGACTCAACCAACCCTCCATCATCAGATTTTACAGACCTGTCCAAGGACAAAGGAGTGAATTATGGTGATAAAGACAATACCCGGAGAGTCACTGGGAAGACTTTTCCTACAAAAGTCGTCTCTCAGTATTATGTTGCCCCAGAGAACTCGTCCACTGCGGCCACTGAGGCAGAATATCTCAACCCTGTACTCCCATCAAAGGGCCCAGATGTTGCCCCGAATGTCCTTCTACTCCAAGGAGACTGGACCAAAGAGGTTCAGCAGACATGGCCTGACATCATAGAAGGTTTGAGCTGCTCTGTTCTCTCTTCTGTCCTCTGAACTACATTAGCTATCTGGGCGTTGCTATGGGCACCGTTTCTGTTTGGGAGGCTGAGAGTGGGATAATTTGATCTCACGGTAATACAAGTAATGAGCTTGTCATTTTCCATGCAGTGAAATGTCATCTTACCGGGTGTACGTGGCTTCGTCTTTTAATATGTTTGTACAGTGTTTAAAAAAAAGAGAGGGGTGGTGTGCAGGAAATCAGTTTTATACATCGGTCATATCCATTTTCTCAAATATCACAGGTGGTGTTCCTGTGCCGAGTGAGACTAAAACTCTGAAACAAATAAGAGTTTACAGTAATTGTATTTGTGTGCAGCTCTGGCCATTGAGCCGGAACACGAAATTTAAGATGACCTCCACAATTGTGCCACGCTGTCAATACTAATATCAGATTACACACACTGAGACGACAGCGATAGAAATCTGAATCTCTGCAAATGTGTAAGAGAAACATAAATAAATAAAAGTGAAAGGAGCAAAAATAAATTTTTCTAACTTTTAAGATATTAGTTATTGGATAAGATGTTTTTATTAGACTTCAAACAGAGTTTCAAACTGTTTTGACCTGTGGCATGACAATGCTCACATACACACCAATCCGCCACAACATTATGACCACCTTCCTCGTATTGTGTAGGTCTCCCTTGTGCCTCCTAAACAGTTGTGACTCATCAGAGGACGGATATGGGTCTTCTGAGGGAGTCCTGTGGTGTCTGGAAACAGGATGTTGTTGGTCTTTGGGTCCTATGGGTTGAGGGGAAGGGCCTCTGTGAATCATCCCACAGATACTTGGATCAGTTTGGGGTCTAGTGAATTTGGCCAGGTCATCTTGTGCTGCTCTTCATGTTTTTGTTGAGTTGTTCATAAGTGTTTTTGTAGCTGCTGCCATCAGGGAGTGTCATTGCTATGGGGTGGGGGGGTCTGGTCTGGTCTAGCTGGCTGCTACATGTCTAAGTAACATCCACACGAATGAATGCCAGGTCCAAAAGTTTCCCATAAGAATTTTCACAAGATGGTCAATGTTAGTTTCTTCTCCTCTTTTATCTCTTCCATTTTCTTTTAAATATATTTAAATATAGAGCGATATTCTGGGATGAAGCCAAACTAAAAAGTTGTGTTTGTATTTTAAATATTCATGAGTAGAGACATAGAGGAGACAGTATTTATCTTCACACTGGGTGGAAACGCCCACTGCAAAAGGAATGTTGACTTGGGCTGTATTGCAGTTGCATTTACATTAAAAAAAAAACAAAAAACATGTAAACTAATACATACATAAGACATAAAACATTAAACATGCATACATTAAAAGTGAGCAATTGAGTTGATGTTGATGATAGTTAGTGGGGTTAATTCTGCCATCTGCTGGTGAAAAATATATCTATTTTCTGCTACTACATGGACAGTTTGATAAGCACCACCTGTATTTTAAAAAATAGTGTTATATATATTTATAAAGTCTTCTACTAGACCTGTTACCTTGAGTGTGTTGGACTGCCACTTTTACACAAATTCTGCCTGAGAACTTTCCATCCTCGGAGGAGATGATATGACTCAGCAGAGGCCAGGAAATGTGAGTCCAATTAAGCCACACTCAGCTTTTCCTGCCTTTGCCTCCACAAGAGGGGCGAAGCCGTCCAGATGAGAACATGTGCCACCTTTTATTTGCCCTTCAGTTAGTCCAGCCTGCAATGAACGTAAACTCCAACATTTAAAAAGACCATACTGTACTTGAATGGGTTGTCCTCTGCAGAACACAGAGCTGGTAACCCGCTAGTCCACTGCTGTGTGTAGATTCTTTTTTTTTTTTTTTTTTTAAATATATACTAGGGAAAAGAAATCAACAAGAAAGCAGCAGCGAAGGAAATGAATTTCACTAGAGACTTCATGGAGGCTTTGATTCAGCACGGCCAAGGTAGGAAGTCCACACTGTTGGAACAGTTCTGTCTTCTTACCAAAAGGTGTCAGCACAGAAATACTTTATGGCAAGAGGCAGCTGGTGTGGAGGAGCAGAGAGGATGAAGCAGGTATGGGTGTGTCTCTCTTCGTCTGTGTATCAGATACCAGTCGAGTAACGTGGCATCGTGTTTTGTTTTAGCTCCGTCTTCCGACAGAACCACCCGCTCTGGTTTATTCCGACATCGGCAAGTGTTTGTTTAGAGGATCCACAAATTAGAGTTCATAACTTTACACATTGGACCTCGAGTTAGACACCACCCACGCCGCCTGGCTGTGTCTGGGATCGTGTTTCCTGGTGTTAAATCCAGAGGGGAGTGGGCAGCAGGAAGGCCCCTGACTGGCTGCTCCCTGCTCCCTGCTCTCCCCCTGCAAAGAATAATAAATACAAGGCGTTGCACGAAGCAGCAGGTCTGGGTGGGCCAGGGGAGGAACACGCAGCTGTGTAGATAGCACAATCTTGAGACAGAACGAAGAGTCTGTGGCCTTGAGTGGAGTTTCAAGTTCTGCATCTGCAGGCGTGCAACTAGTCATTTTCTGGACTAATTATTTGTCAATAAAATGTGAACAAAAGTGAAGATGTTAAATAAGAAATCAAAACCAAACATGTTTACTTTGCATTAAATAGGAAGGACAAAGAGAAAATGGAAGCAGTGAGTGAATGGGTTTGTGGAATTCATTTTATTTGTTTTACTTGGTTCAAATACATGATGTTGTGTGAATATGCCAGTTTTCTTTTGTAGTCCTCGAAATGACGAAACCCATCAATTTATAGATTCTTCTTTTTTTTATTTCTCTAAAAAATAAGGTTTTCCCTGACCCGACAGTATCAAAAACTTTATAGTGTATTGATTGGGTAACACAGGAGTTTGTGGCGCAAGTTAAATACAAAGGTCAAAAATAAAGGATAGTGGCCAAAAAGAAGTATTAAATTTAAAATAATAAAAAATAATAAAGAAGGCTGCCATGGTGCCGAACTGATCTAACATCTCCATCGATTCCATCTCATATTGTTTCATCTTTAAATCAAACTCATCGCTGTCATAGCCGTGCAGATTGATTCACATCCTGTGGATACTGGGGCATAACTTTTTTTTTTTTCATGGCTTCCACAGAGAACCCTTTGTTACAGCTGGCAAAAAAACATGTTTTCCGCTCTTTGTCTAAACCCTGTAAGAAAATGTGAATGTGTCCCTGGGAGTTTCTGACTCCCTGCACATGGATCCCATCCAGTGGCTCTCGTCAGAAACCACCACGCATGAGATGCTGTTTCCACTGAGGAAAGCCTCGCAAATTAAATCCGACTCACAGCTCTGTCTAAGTTTTTACTTCCCCGCCGTGCCTCCACTTTTCTCCTCCTCTCTCTCTCTCTCTCACAAGCGCGCTCCCCCCTTTTCTTTTTTTCTTTTTTTTCTGGTGCTTTTTCTACACGCCCCCCTCGGTTTTGATGAGAACACAATGTCGTGGGGTCAGATGTGATTCTTTGGCAGTTCTGCATTTTCTGTAAAAGTCGCGAGGACGCTCCGAGGCGATGGACCTGTGCTGTTGTTTCTGCTCAGGACCTCCGCACGGTAGGTTTGATTTCTTTATTTATTTATTTTTGTACAGGGGTGAACCTTTTTAGACTCTTTCGGTGCTCCTTCAAGGATGCTACCGCGGGATCAAAGTATGCAGAGAGGAATGTCTTTGCTTCGTGCATGTCATCCGAGGACACTGCCACTCCCGCTATCGGGACTGTTTTTAGAAGATTGTGGCTGAAATATTTCCCTTGCATTCCTTTCGTTGCTTCTCCTGAACCTACCGGCGCTTTTTGGAAAATGTGTCTCGCTGTCGCTTTGAAGAAGACCTCACCTAACGGACTGTGTTGTTTGCAAGAAGTTTGGCTATAATGTGTACGTGTGAGCATGCGGAGCATGCATCACAATATGGAAATCATTGAGGGAGCACATACCATGTGAGGAAGGTGGGAGTGGGCTGACTCCTCCCATGGAGGCATTTATTCCAGACATCTGTATGAGCTGCTCCCCTGCTTTCACTCCCTTTGCACAATCCTCTTATTGCCAAACTGCCAGTTTGTGAGGCTTTGGGGATTTGGTTGACATTTTTCAAACTGGGATCATGTAAGGTCCCGAGATGAGCTGCCAACAGCGTTTCAGACGACGCTGGCGATAACCCCCTTTCACCTCTGTTTACCTTTGCTTCAGATTCCTGCTGTTGGTCTTTGGAGGCAGTTTAAACCCTTTTTACAACATGTCACAGGTCGCTGCGCCAAATACGTCTTTGGGTTTAGCTTCCGTCCTCTATTTTTTGCCCGGTTTATGGGTGCCGCGTGGAGTGTGGCATTCATCGCTGCAAACCTGCGGCCGTGACACCGGCCTCGGCGTCGTGTGTCCGAGCAGAGCTCCCTGAACAGAAACACGGCGAGGGGGGCGAGGTTCTACCTGCGGCTCTTTTGAAGTGATGCAAGCAGGCGTCACGCCTGTTGTGGTTTTGCGCAACTTTTGAGTCGGCAAAGAAACAAAACACATTGTTCTTCAGAAGCAGGTGAGGCGCTCACCGAGGAATTCACACATGGTGACAAAGCAGCAGCGAGATGCTGTCATTACGCCTGACTGGCAGGTTTGACACCGGCCTGAGGAGGAAATGTCTTTCACAACGGGGCTCTTTGCGGAGGTTAAAAATGAAAAGCACCCTCTGATTTGAAAGTTAAATGTGCAACTGGTAGTTTGGAGACTCTGAAACGGTTGGTGATAAAAGGAAAGAGCTTCTAGTTAAAGAGAAACTAAAAAAGTTTCTGAGAAGCTTATGTACACACTGGCTGCACCGTCCAAGCATGAGGAAGCAATTATCTTTTAGGAGAGTTGCATAATAAGAAAGAATTGATAGCGAGTGGGTTATTGTGCGACGGGGATAATAAAAGACGGAGGCATGGCTTCGGTATAAATATTTGGGGAAGGAGGAAGGGGCTGGGCTTGGAGGGGCTCTGGTGGAAAATGTGCTGAGGGGGAAAATGAATGAGTTGGAAACTTTGACTCAAGGTGTACGTCTCTCGGGGGTTTTGCTTTCTTATCGAGGCTGACCCGTGTCGGCGTGTCGCACAAAGCCACCTCATGTATTATTAACTGCTGCAGATAGGCTGCAGCCAGCGAGCCGGGAGGAGGTGGAGGGGGTGGAGGGAGACGGATCCTGTGGAGCGGAGTCAGAGGGCAAAACATATTTTTAACTTGTGTCAAGGCTCTTAAAAGCTGCTGCGAGAGTAAGAGCTAATTTTGAGTTTTAAAACTACAGAGAAGAGGGAATAACTGCGAGAAGGGGGTTGTTAGAGCAGAAAGGGGGAGGGAAAGAGAGAGGGAGGGAGGGAGAGAGGGAGAGAGATCGGCCACTGCTGCCAGAGGACTGAGTCACGGAGAAATAGGAGAGGGAGGGGTGCTCTTCTCTCTCGTTCTTCTTTCCCTTCTAAAAGTCACGGACAACTTGGCTGCGACGCTTCTTTTTAAAGTCCGGGATGGCACCACACCCCTAGAAGCCCCCCCTCCTCCCACCTCTCCTCCCCTCCCTCCAACTTCACCTTTCACCTTCCGCCACCCCCCCACCCACCCCCCCTCCTCTCATCCAAGCCCTCCCACCTGTCTTCAGAGCCCGGGACTCTCCACTTTCTAGCAGGCCCGATGCCGGCAAGCCCCCCTGGAAATGTGTTCCCGGCCCTGGTGGTCGTGGGCCACATTATTACCTTGATCGTTGCCTGGCAGTGGAGAGTACGCAAGAGAAAAGGTAAGAGGAAAAAAAAAAAGAAAAAAGCTGGAAAACTTGTGTCTCCGGGACGCGCTAAGAGGATATCTGCCTCCGGGAGGAGAGGAGGACGGATCAAAGGTTGTTTGGTCTGCGCAGATAGCGTCTGTCTTCATCCGTCGTGTCTTCGTCTCTCTGCTGTACGCGCCGTGTGCTTTCGCTGCTCTCACTCCTTCCTTCCCCCTCTGCTCTCTCGGTTTTTTTTTTTCCCTCTCCCCTCTCACATCTCAGTTTCCTGGTGGGGAGACGTCGCCGTTAACCCTGTAAATGCTGGGCTGTACATTGAGATGACGTAGGAGCCGGAGAGGAGGGTTTTTTTTTTTGTTGTTTTTGGCTTCGTCATTGCACACCTCAGCATCAGCTCTCCTCTCCTCTCTAGAGACTCCTTGAAAAAAAAAAAAAAAAAAAAAAATCCATGTTTTGGTTGTAGATCTGCTGGAGCCGTGGGTAGTCTGAAACTCGTTCAGCCTGTTTGTTTTCTCCATTGTTCTTTACTCGGCGTGGGGGAAATAATTACACCCTGATTGAGGAGCAGGCAGCTATGCAGCCCGGAGGTTACCTGCAGGCACACCTGAGGCGAGCCCGGCCTACTGTTGACACAGCCACTCGCGGCAGTGGGTGTCAAAACGCGGCTCTGCAGGCAAGGCGACACACCCACAGACACAATAAAGCATTTCAGACTGACACTCTGAAGGTGTGCACAAAAGGAAATTGTTATCGTATTTCTGGCCTCTCGCCGAATCATTTTCGGGTGAAGTGTTAAAACTCTCCCTCCTGCACGGTGCTCGATTTAAATGGGAAACCCGTGCTTTTCTTCTTATCACTGCCGGCGGTCTGAGTGGGTGACAAGCGTCACAGTCCACGTGAAGTCAAAACGGACACACCTTGAGTAGATAAGAACAGTTTTCACTGCATTCCTTAGTTCTCTCGACTGGGTTGTTGACTTCTAAAGCAAAACATGTCGGGGAAAAGTGACATGAAGCTATCCCCGCCTCCTGTCGAGTGTGTACCCTTTAAACTGCACGAGGCTGATCAAATAAAGGTGGTTCGACTGGTAAACCGTAAGCAAATACTGCGCAGGGGGGGAACCAGGCCGTGCATTATCTCTTTCAGCTCCCTCTCTGTGTCAATACCCAGCTGATTTGCTTTGGAGATCTGCTTTCAGCTCTCATCGTGCCGCAGTGCAGACGCTGAGGCTGCTCCCCGAACCATCAGCTGTGGTCGTTCTCCTTTTTGTCTCCGTCAGAGAAGAGAGTAGAGGAGAGGAGAGGAGAGTAGAGAAGGTGTTCCCATTGATCTCATGCTGTCTGTTTACATCACAGGTTCGGGGTTGCAGATCAATCGCATCTATGTAAGGACGCCACTCTTTGCGCGTACGGGCGCGAGCTGGGGCCGTAGTTTGCGGCTGCAAGGTGCCTTTGACACAGTGGGAAGGTGAAAGTGGGTAAAAGGGGGTTTTAACCCGGAGCCAGGTTTAAAAAAAGCTGCACATGGCGGCCTGCGAGCGGTAGTAAACTCGACACTGAGGACGGTGGACTCCGTCTCCTGGATACGGTCATAACAAACGCTCGCGCTGATCCTCGGGACCTTAAAGGAATCCGAGTGCAGTCTGAGTGCACAGACGATTAAAGAGTTAGTGATAATGCGTTTTTATAATCGTACATACAAAAGCTTCTGTTGGTTTTTGACCCAATACACCTGTCGCTGCTCTGTTACCTTGAGCGTTTTCTCGCTAATGGTTTTGTGCGAGCGTCTCTGAAGACTCAACGGATTAGAGAGATCCACAAAAACGGCCTCAACCCTAAATAATGGTGTAATCCATTAAGGAAGACACACCCAAATCTGCACCAGCCTTCGCGGAGGAGCCTGGCGGGGCTGCGCGTGCGTCGGCCACATGCCACATGGTAGGATGGGGTTTCACATTCTGGCTCGCTGCGTGCAGCTGTGACTCACTTTCCTGCCGCCTTTCACTGCGGTAATAACAGACCATGGAGGGAGGACTTGACTTTAACTGAGAAAACATGTCGGTGGTGAAGGACATGCGTTGGAAACAATGTACGCCCCCCCTCCCCTCCTGTCCCTGCGTGCCCTTCGCAACCAACACACAACATGTTAGCGGTAAACCTCGCTAGCTGTCGGGCGCGTCCTCTGTCATACATCACGTACAGTACATAGAGGCTGAGGCCCCGAGGCCGAGGCTCTGCTCTCATCTGTGTTTATGTTTCAGAGGCGCCTGTGTCTCATGACCGCACTTTGAGGTTGTTTGGAACAAGTTCCGGCTAAAATCTAAACTCCACCAGCCCGAGATTGAATCATTTTAAGAGCGTCAAGAGTTTGTGTCGGAAGTAGGCCGCTTGAATTCACATTTCCCATAAAGTTGGGTTTCTCTGTGCTTTTCCCCTGCCCCTCCGAGGTCCACGGCTGCATGAACCCGGCTTTTTCCTCGGGCTTTGAATATCTGTTTAATAGCACAGCTGGTATCCAGATAAGCAGGTGGATGTTTTATCTACTTTGAATATGGCCGTCCAGAAGGCGCGCACCTGTCCGCGCGCACAAAGAACCGAACATCAAACACATCTCAGTGGGGTTCATTTTGCCGAATAACGACGCGTTCGGATTCAGTTGAAAATAAATTTGCATGTTGTTCTTCTGTTGACTCTAAGCTCTCAAACTTTGTTAGGGCTTGTGCTGCCTATTGTCTGTACCTTTGCAGACCCCTCCCCCTCCTCTCCTCAATAAGACGTTTAATTGAAGTGACTTATCCACAGCAGTTGCTTTTACGAGCAGCAAGAGAACTCGTTAGTGTGAAATATTTCTCGGAGTTGCGCAAAGAAAGAAAACAAGAGTCCTCTGTTAAGAGGTATTTATGATCCACATCTGCTGTGGATGAGGAGGGTAAGGGATGATTTACGACCAGAAAGAAATATACGCGCTGTCAAGCCGCCACTCTGCCCTCCTTTTTCAGTCATCCGCGCAGACAAGAAAGACAGAACCGTCTCCCACTGCCTCTAATGAATGCTGCGTCTTCCCGGAACTTATACTGGTTTCTGTTTCGCATGTAGAGGGCTGAGAGGGTTACGTAATGTAGGGAAGAGACGCAGATGTAACGCGGGCTAAAATAGGGACGTAGCGTGTGGTGCTCCGGTGTCTGTACACTGCACAAAGCGCTCGGAGGGGAACGGAGGAGGATGAAGCCGCCCGGAGCGCTCCAGCTCTCCTCTCCAAACAAAACAGAAGTGGGCTGGGCTTGTGACAAAGTGTCTGCAATCTGACACGACCCTGTTTTTTTTCCTACATGTGCCTCTCGCAGAAGAGAGGGAAAACTTTGTCGGGGCTGGTAGCGTACAAGAGGAGTGCGTAAAAAAAAACAGTGGGGGGAGGAGGGAGGTTATTAATAAGAAAGTCCTGCGCGCTCTGCGTTTACGCGCGGCACAGACCAGGATGGCCGGAGCGGAGGATGCGATGCGGGCCGCCGTGTCGTCCTGGCGCGGAGGGCCGGAGTGGGAATACGCGTACCGACGAAGTAATTACATCCACGAAATGAGGTGCGAGGACGTTGGGGGTCATCTGTACAGCAGGATGTGCTGCGCAGGTAGGTCCGAGCGCTCCGCCGCTGACGCTGCCTCCGTCTCCCAGTAATTGGAGGAGATTGTTGTTGGGAGGGGCTGATGGGGTGCAGATGATGACGATGTTAAACTTTTTACGTACCTCCACCCACAATACAGCAAGCCGTGTGGGTCAAAACAGTGGGCAGCCAGTCTCCCAGCAACATACGTTAAATTTTTATTGTACTTTTATAAATTTAATATCTATATTAACCGAGCAGACTGGCTGATCAACAGATTAATTCAGCAATAATTTACTGTTTATATTATATAATTATTGAGCATAAATGCCAAAACGTTTGTTTTTTTTCTATATTACTTCTCAAATGTTGGTTAAAAACGTGTTAAAATGACTTTTGCCTTGTGCGCACTTTCTATATTTCTGTTATCTTTTCCACTCAAACGATGAGTGGATTCTTAGAAAATCAGATAGAAAGTCAGAGCAGTCACGCTGCAGTGCAAGTGTTATCCACTTTCTTCAAACCGGTTCTGAACAAAGCGTGATTTACTACAAAAACGTGCCTCGCTGCCTTTAGCCGCTTCTTGACGCCTCGGTTCAGACGGATCAGTTGCGCTCACGTCTGAATGCGCGCACTTTAAGAAACAGAGCAAACACCTTTTCAACAGGAATAGACTCTAAGTGACGCCTACGGAAAGTTTTATTTTTCCTTTTTTTTATGCATGATTTTATAACCAATTTTCTCCAGAGGGGTTTTGTTCAAAAACATATGGACTCAACTTCTCTCTGTGTGTGTATGTTTTTTTTCTTCTGCGCTGCCATGGCAACCCCCCACACAAACCACTCTTCCCTCATTTAAAACGCATCTGACCGTGGACTTATGTCAACACTGGAAGGTCCTGAGGGGGGTTCTTAACAGTAGCCTCTGTTCTCATGAGAGATTCAGCTCAGAGAAGGTTCCCCCCAACTAGTTGGACGTTAAAGTAGATTATAAAAGACTTTATTTTTTCCCCTGTACTGTCGCTTTTCTACCAGAAGAGGGAGACAAACAGTGATGAGCTGGAAACTTTTTTTTTTTTTTTTTTAATTGGCCTCAGCTTTCACATCTGATAATCATAAATCCAGCAATTACCCAGTTCTCATACTTCCACAACCGCCACCCTGTAAACACCACGTGTGTCTGATTATGTATGTTTTTGTACTCCGAGTGAATGAAAACGGTTCTTCCGCTGCCAGAATGAGCCGGAGCCAGCGCAGGTTTATATAATTCTGTTGTGGAAACATTATATAGGCGACTCTTTTGTTTTGTTTCCTGGTATCTTTGGGTTTCGCGTCCATCTCCATCTCCATCTCCCTCTTTTTTTTAATTTTTTTTTATTCACCACCTGTTTTGATGATATAAATTCCAGTCAGTCATAATAACAGACTGAGGCGTCTGTTTCTTCATGCTTTCATGAGGCTGGTTCTGCCCCACAACACCTTCCATCCCTCACCTTGGCACGGCTCCGTCCTGCTGTGAGCCAGATGATGCACTCTGTTTGGCTGGTGTACATTCCTGTCCTCTAGTGGGACTGATATCGCGTGCTGTCACTTGCACAAATGAGCATGCAGTGTGTTTTTTATTTTTTTTGAGGAAAGGCGCCCTCCCCTCCCATCCCCTCCCCTTCAATGTCTGAGTGACGCGTGGTCGCACCCTCGACTGGAATTCACAGACGTCCACACTTGTGACTGTCAACATCTGTCAGCTTTCGCCGCTCAGGTTAATCTCGGTGTTATGAGTAAAACTGATCGGAGCTGGTGAAGATGGAGAGTTACATCCCATAAAGAAATTAGCTCATTCTGCTCCATTACTTTGTTAGCATTACGCCCTAATTGGATTTTAAATCAGTGAGCCAAAGCGCACAGCATAACTGATTGCATCAAGACGTGTTCAAACAAGCACAAGTTGAGGAGTTTGCATCCAGAGTTTTTGGTTTATAAACACTAAATCAATGGCAGCGACACCAGAGACTGCAAGTGTTTAAGAAATTGCAAGTGACAAATTTCACAGATTCTCAGTTAAAATAGATCAGATTATTACCTAATGAGTGCCCTTTCTAGTTAGGGACACTATTAGTGTCATATTGTGCACGTACGTACACTCCCTCAGGGCTGGTATTAGCGCCATTGAAGGTGTAACCTCACCTCCTTCCATTTCTCAGGTCCCGACAAGCCACCTCCCTCCGTAGGCATCCAAAAAATGTCCCTCCTTTACAGTCGTGTGTCAGTAACGGCACGGAAAATTGATGTTCCCGAGGGGTGAAAGGTGTTGCAGGTATTTACGTGTTGCGGGGAATGTATGCAGCCGTGCGGAGGTGCTAGTTTGGAAGCGCCCGAGCACGACAGCACGGCCTCAGAGAGGAAGATGAGCGCACGTGACCTTGGACTGAAGCTGTTTGACAAAAGTTATTTGCGTTGAAACAACAGCTGCTTTGTGTCTTGAGTGATTTTCTGCAGAAGCATGATTGTTTTTTTTAATCATTTATAAGTGGACTGACCCAACGCCTGATTTGAAACTTCTCCAAGACAAACCACTTGGAGGTTGTTGTTTTCATCACATCCTTAGATGCATTAATTCATTCTTCCCGAATCCTTCAGCCCACACAGCGTCGGTTTCCTCCTTAATTGTGTCCTGATGAATGAGCGGAGTTCAGGCTCCAGATCTGTTGCAGTTGTGCCGTTTTTCGGGAGAGCGTGGAGGCGGCTGTTTTCTGCTCTTTCGGCTCTTTTGTAGTTGTCCTGCCGTGATTCCTTCGACTCGGATTTAGTCTAAATGAGAAAAATACTCTATTCTCTGGATTAGTGATCTGTGCAGTTTTACGCTTTTATTAATCTTACTTCAAGAATCAATTTTTAAAGTGAAGCCCCGTCCGCCTATTCAAGCAATTTGCTCCTTTTTCCCATCACTCTGTAGCCGACAGTTCGCTGCTAGTGGATGTCTCAGGCGCTGGTTGCCTCGGTAACCCTTCCTCTTTTCTACAACAACGGTTTCTGAGTAATCCTGCAATCATCTCGGTGAATATGGTGCCGGGAACCAAAGCTGTTGATGGCGTTTAGCTGGTGGGGAAACGTTTAAATAGCTTTTTTTGTGTCACATTCCTGTCAACGGTATCAGATGGTTCAGTTCTGAGATAAATTCAGTCTGGATCCTTTATTAGATTGAAGCTGTGGCGTCGGCGTTTGTCTGTGCGACGTCTTTGTGTAGTGAAGGACTGTGTGATTCCATGCCCCGGGGTGATTCCATGCAGAAATGCTGGCTTTGTAAATATGAGGCACAGACAGTGGCTTCGTATTAAAACTTAGTTTGAGGGCTTTTCGCTCTGTTAAGGTGGTTTTGGATTTAAAGTTTGTGTTTTTTTTTTTTGGTAGCTAAAAGAGTAAAGTGATGGATTTCAGCTACAAAACAAACACGGAGGCGCATTGCTGTTAGATAAGGTCTCGATGTGAGCGTTATCCGTGCAGAGATCTCAGAGATCTGGGCTGCTCTCTGAGGGCCTTCGGTGAGGTGTGCTCGGGGTGGGTGGGGTCTGGGTGTAGATATCAGGGCCGAGCCTGGAGGGAGGGGAGCCGTGCCGTCCTCTGCTGCTCTGCTCTGCAGTGAATGACAGCTTCTGACGTTGTAGCCCTGAAGGCAGGCATTTTGCAAGAGCTGGTGGGGAGGAAAAAAAAAAAAAAGAAATAGTTGTTGCACTGAATGTCAGAGACGGCAAATGCAGAAAGGGAGAGAAGGGGAGTGAGATCAGGAACTGAGCAATACGCCTCAAACTGCAGGATCCCTCAGAGGTCTCAGGAAAGCAGAAGGAGGAGGACAAGGAGAAGACTTTTACGGGAGGCTCCTGTTTTGGTTTTGTTAACGGCAGCGTAGAGATGGAGCAGAGATTCAGAAACTACTCCTCTGACAGTATGGGTAGCGACAGGGTCTTCATAGAGGAGCCCCGCTACCAGGGGCTGCTCAAGGCCACGGATCACAGGAAAGGTAGAGTTTGGCTCCTTTTACTTCGCTTTGTCTTCCCTATAGGCATCCTTGTGTCTTTTCTTAAGCCGTACCCTTTGATTTTTCTGGACTTTAAAGTAGTTTAAAGTCTGAATTTGACGGCAGTGGTCTCCTGCCTCGTTTATATCAAATGGGCCACACCCCTCCGTGTGTCATCGCTCGTCCTTGTTCAATTGGTGCAGACGCCCCGACCAGAGGAAACCGCTTGTTTCTCTTTTTTTTGCAGCAAAGTCAAAGCCCTGTTTACAAAGAAGAACAAACTGAATGATTTTGCAGTTTCAGAAAGAGAGAAAGAAATAAAAGGCATCTTTTAGACTAAACTTTAGAGGATGATTGTCTGTGACACATGGGGGTTGAAAGGACTCATCCTGCAGCTTCAGGCGAAAGAAGTCAAAACACTGTTATTTGTTGAAGGGATCAGTGAAGTTTGCTTTTCCTCTGTTGTGCATTTCACCGGCCTGAGGTTTTTGGAATGTTAAGTGCAGCCTCATGAATTCAGTAGCAGTATGAGCAGCTGTGGTTTTGTCTTTTTGTTTCTTTTTGCAGGATTTATTTGTCTTTTCGTTAAAAAAAAAAAAAAAAATATTAGAATCGATTTCTCCTCTTTTGTGGTTCCTTCTCACTTCTCTGTTTAGACACTCACGCAGGCATGAGTGTGTTTGTGACTCAGCGGCGTGCTGCCACCCTCAAATGGGCGTTGGCGCCGCGGGATGTCGCCGGTTTCTCCGGCGGTTTCTCTGTTCCCTCTGCGTCCGATCGCTTCTGTTTTCGTGAGCTTTGATCTCAGAGACACAGAGAACCTCTTTACACGCCATCAGGCACGTGATCAAGCGACGGAAGTCGCAGTTTCTCTCAAACTCCGACCGCAGATTTGCTTTGTTACACTTCCCTGCGTCTGACGAACGCCCTCCTCATCGCTTCTAATGAGGTGAAGAGTTGGCTGGTTCTTTCTCCAAAGCTTCACGGTTTATTTAAGTATTTGGGAAAACACTGCATCACACGTAGAGCACCTGCTGGTATGTGTGAGCCTAAACAGCGACAAGATGAAACACGTTCCTTTGTTTTTCTGTAGAGGTGTTCATGTGGAGCGTTTTCGCTTTTACTTTCCGAGTTTTCTGCAGCATCATCATCTGGGGCCGCGCTAATATTTATCCAGATCTTCCAAGACTCTGGGAAAACATCCGATAATGTTTACTTGTGATCGCCGACTTAATCACTGGGGTTAGAATGCTGAAGGGTTGTGGGATGACCAAGGGAGACAGGAAAAAAACTATTTCAGGACCGCAAGATGACTCGGCTCCGTTTTTCTCTCGTGAATCACCAGAAGATTTTACGGCTTCCAGCCTCTATAAACTATTATAACGATCTATGGAAAATGTGCAACGTGTGACCATGCAAAACAAGTAGACTTTGCTATTTTGATGCAACCACAGAGCAAACTTCTGAAATATTAAAAAACGATAATTCACTTTTGGGAAGAAGCATTCGTGAAGCTGACTTTGGAAGCATCAGTGAATGAGAGTTGACTGAACTGAGCTTGTGTCCGTTTCTGCCTTTTCCTCAGATGAACGGGACCGAGTCCAGAAGAAGACCTTCACGAAATGGGTCAACAAGCACCTGATGAAGGTGAGACGCCGCTCACTGATGAAAATCATTCATTTCCACAAACACATTCACGTAAAAAGACGAGAAAACACCAACAAGTTCATCTGTACCAAATAGACAAATAGTTGGGCCTTCGTAGGTTTAAAAGAGCTCATGCTTGTCATTCTGCCAAAAGGTAGCCACCTACAGCAGCCATTTTTCTTTTTTCTTTTTTTGTCCAAAGGGGCCCAAACAATTACCCTGCCCTCAAATAACTCTACAGGTTGTTCTGTTTCGGTCAAGAGCCTTAAATCCTCCCACAAATGTTTCCTTATGTGATGCAGGCTGGTCTGATCAAACACGTTATTCCCCACGCTTTCCTTTGGAAAAAGGTGAACAAATTATACAAAATCACTCCCCTGCACAATAAAGACTGTCCACGTCCATGAGGAGAATGAGTCAGAGACACCTGGCCTCGCTTTAGGAAGCGGTCGGGTTTCACATGTGGGATCCAGACTTTCAGGGCTTCAGAGCGGCGGCGTCACGGCTTTGTTCCGAGAGTCCCTGACTCAGACTGAGAGGTCCCCTGTGACGCTAGGAAACAATACAAATGACCTTAAAATGCAGTTTAAGTAGTAGGATAAAGAATTAGGAGAGGCTAGTTATTTCTAATATCCAGTAACCAGTGCTGAAATTATCAATTAAGAGATAATCTATAGCAAAGCATATGGGATTTAGCAAGCTAGTGTTGCTAAGTTCATTATTTAATGACAATCAATCAAGTTTTATTTATATAGCACCTTTCAAGATGAATGAATAACAAATGAATGCCATTCAAAGTGCTTTACATTTTGATTCACAACATTAAACATTATGAAGTTGAGTATCTTTGGGTTTTCTACTCCTGCTGAGTAGAAAACAATCATAACCTGATCAGTGAACTTATCAATAGCAGATTATTCATATTTATTTATATCAGTTTTTTCAGTTCATCTTGTTAATCAGTTAATCTCGTTTTCCCCCCGTTAATCTGACAACATGTCACTTCTCCTAAAAAGACAACAGGACAATCTCACGTTAGCATTTTATTTAAAAGCTTAACGAGCAGACATTAATCAGTTTAATCTCCTGACTCACTGATGGAGTCACTGTGTTTGATGAGGGAACGGTGACTGTGCTCTACCTTGATCGTATCAGCTGCGTATCACCGTGTCTCCGTGACACGGTCGAGCTGACGGGTCCTTGTTTTTCACGTGGGAACTGAAGTGTGCTAAAGAATGTCCTCCCCCCCGCCCCGCTCCAGCGTGCGACCCGAGACACGCGGGGGCTCAGTTGGACATGACTCAGAGGCTTTGTCGTCAGCCGACGTTTATTTTCTCAGGAAATCCCTCAGGTTTGAGCCAAAAAGACCGAGAGATGTTCAGCTGCTCCCCTCCCGAGGCGTTTCTGGACTCGCAGCAGCAGAGTCACGGGATCAGACTATGAGGAGGATGATCGGGGGGTGGGGGGGGTCTCATGGTCAGCTGTCTCACAAGTGCCATCTACTGTAACACGTCCTCCACCTCATGTTACACCATAGGTCTTCAACAGACGCATTGGAGAGGACATTTTTTATATATATAAATATATATATATTATACACATTAACATGAATCCAACATATCTTAGTGAAGGGATGAGGGATAGCTTAATATTGAATGCTAAATGATGATAATTTATATTTATAAATAGCACTAGTTTATTGTAGAACACATATAATAGGTAGGGAGGTCCCGACTTAATCTCTCCATCAGTTTGAGAAAGAAAACCAGACGTTTTTATCAAAGTTTTTTTTTTATCTGATTTAATTCCTTTACTTTTAAAGTAAAAAAAAACGAATTAAACATGATAAAACTGTCTTTGTCGAATGTCTGTCAAATCAAACCAGCGTCTGTCCTCCACGAGTCTCTGAAGTTCTTGTATCTTCTCACATCAAACTGTTTCTTCTTTCCATCCTTCATCCTGTCCTCCCATCCTTTCCCATCAGCACTGGAAGGCAGAGGTAGGTGCTGTCTGTGAGTGGATAGCATTCATTTCTGCCTGCATGTCTGTGTTAATGTTTTTTCCCTCCTCCCTCTGACTCTCACCTCCTTCTGAGCTCTTTTTCCTGTCGACCTCTGACCTTTGGTCCCTCTTTCATTATGTATTTATTTGTTAGTGTTTTCTAACTTCTGTAGGAGCCCATTTGTCCCCACATGTTGTGTAGCTGCAACACTTTAAAAGTACCCGTAGTAGTCGAGCATGCACCGCCTATAGGTTTCAAGAGAAGAAGGAACCTTATTTGTAGAGTCTGGATCTAACCACTGATAGACGATAAAGGTGTGTGCAGCCAAATTATTATTCTTTGTTCGTGGTTCGTTATTTAAGCTTTATGATCGGCCACATCCTGGTGATTATTGCATCATTCTTATGGTACGTTACATTTATACCCAGAAGTCAGAATTACACCAGTAGAAATATCCCCCGAGTTGAGTTACCAAGATGGCCGCCCCGTGTGTAAACAGTAATAAGAAGCTCCTGTATTAGTTTATTAGCGTGTCTGAGTATTTATTGTTGCATTAAATCAGTCGTACAGACAGTATTTTTCCACATAAAAATGCTGTAATTTTAAGTTTTTCATGTGTTTTATGTGAACTACAAGTCCATGTCACGCTAACAACGGCTAAAATCAACAGCCGGCTAAAACCAAAACGTGGCAAATTGTGATTAGTCGTGTATTTTTTACATGTACTTTAAACAATTAAAAATTAAATTTTTTAATGATATAATATTTATTATAATTTAATTTCACTCTGCAATATAAAAATGTAAATATTGAACACACCAAGTTATATTCAGATAAGGCGAATAAATGTTGAACTGAAATTACTGCAACACAGAAGTGAGAGGAGACGTCTGAGGCAGAAGGATTTTTATTTATTTATTTATTTTTTACATGTCTGGCTATAATATGGGCCAGAGCAGTTCACTAATCTTCCTCACTGACTTTAGTAGACTCAGAAATATTACCAGTACGAGTATCAGGGCCACATGAATAAAACAATTAGAGGAGGTAGTTTGTTTTTTTTCCTCATGCACTTTGAGAAAAAGTCAAAATTTCAAGAAATTGCATCGTGATTATTTTTTTCAGTTATCCAGGCCACTGTTGACATGCAGCAGTCCAAAAATCACAGTACAATTTTAAATTCTTAATAATAATTAATTAAGTATTACTCTTCCCGGGAGTATCAGAGGTATATACACATACACATACAGTACTGCTGGTTTAAAGGTCGACTTTCGTTCTACTTTTTACTTTTTTTCTTGAAAGTTTGACCTTTTTCTCGAAAGTCTGAGGCATTTAAGGGCATATTGAAAAAAAAAATCTACCTCCTCTAATTTTTTTCTCGTGAGTGGCCCTAATACTAATTTAATAGTAAATTAGCGATTATACGAAACAAATGGGAAATTTTAGTACATTAGTTGATTTTGCAGACTAACTTCATGGTTTAAAGTTGAATATTAGCGTCCAGCTCATCAGTTTACCTAATGTAGTTAACGGCTTTCTATATTTTACACTTTTTCATACAAACAAACCTTCAAACGGCTTAAAGTATATACAGATTTGGAGAAATATTGTAAGAGCATTAATTAAATGTATTATTTTATATATTTAAGTTTAAAGTGTGGTTTCTTTTGATAGCAAAGCCACGTTTTGGAAAGTTAAGGAAGGTAAAAATGTTCAGATTTGTACAATCAGAAGGAACTGGAATTAATTACTACCATTCATAAACTTTGACATATTTGTACCAGATCCAAATAAATAATTTGAGAGTTGCTCCAGATCTTGTTTTGCACATAAGTTGTAGACATAGTTATAGTCCACATCACAAAGAAAACTGGTTGTTTGTTCAAATATAATAATCTGGATTCCTCATAACCCAAATGAATGATCATGTTTACGTGACTATAAAAAGAAAGAAATCCTTTCAAAGAGTAGACTAGATCACTAGTGCAGAAGTCAGACGGTAACTCTGGTCCTTTACTGTTTTGTGTGTCCGTTTTTCCTCTCACGCTGTTGTGAAGTTGCTGTCATTGTGGAGGACCTCAGCAACTCTTTGTGTCACGTTGTGATGCAGTAATAATGTGAATAACAAAACGTCCTCTCTTCTCCTGTCAGGCCCAGCGTCACATCACCGACCTGTACGAGGACCTCAGAGATGGACACAACCTCATCTCCCTGCTGGAGGTGCTCTCCGGAGAGACGCTGGTGAGCCTCTTGTGGACCCCTCGCGTCTTCGGACGTGAGGACACCCGCTTCTGTCCCGTCCCTTACCTCTTGTCCTGGCGACTTTATATGCTGTCACGTGTGTCTTCTGCTGTCCAGTCCGCTCCAAACGTTTATCCGAGTCCAGCCTTCTTACTCGTCTCCACTTCTGCATGTGTCGACTTTTGATTCTCTAGAGGTGTCCAGACATTTCAGTACATGCCGAGGCTATGCGCACTCTTTTGCTTTTTACTTACCTCAGCACCGGTCTTTTTGGGAACACACCTCCCTGGTGCTGTAGCCTTAAAACACTAATTTCATCCTTTGCTTCCATCTTGTAACCTCTCTGCACTGACTTGTTTGACCCCTGGTTTTTTCCTTTCTCTACTTCCTGTTTGCTGACCTTTGCCCTGACCTTTCCCCTCCTCCCCCCCTCCCTCCCTCCCCCTCCTCTGCCTCTGCCTTCCTCCTCTCTTGCGATGCTCTTGCTGTGGTAGCCGAGGGAACGTGACGTTGTGAGGAACGTGCGGTTGGTGAGTGGCGCCTGGACTGTGGCTGGCCGCCTCCTCGGGCGTGGCATGTGTCACCCCCCCGCCTCCGCCTTTTCAGGTGGCTGCTGGGCTGTGCATGATGACAGTCTCACCCCCCCGTGTATATTGTCCCCTTTTTGTGTCAACATCGTCCTCTTTCATCTTAATCAGTGAGCTCACCGGGTCCTTGTGTGTTTTGGTTATTGGATTTTCCGTTCAGAAAAGGATATTAAAAAATGAACAAACCAAAAAAATTAGCGGTTATTTAATTTTCATTTTAAAATTCAAAAAATAAAATTGAATTTCAAGGCATTTTTCTTTATCAGGGTCGAGAATTGATAAACAAACCTTTAAAAAACGGTCTTTTTTCATCTTCTGTTTCTAAAAACAAAATATAAAATTGATAGAAGACAGAAACAAAAAAGCGCACGTTTTTCTTATTGCGCAACCGGAAGTTGCCGTTTTCAAAGTAAGAGCATGTATGAGCGCTGTGTTTAAGGTCAAAGCGCCCAAATACATGACTTCTACCTGTGGTTTCTCTAGCTAGCCCAGGCGTGATGCTAGCTAGCAGCTAATTATTCCCTGATCATATGTAGTTATTTTTAGTTTTTAGCTGAAATATGTTGCTTAGTTTTTCTGCGATCATATCCTCTTCCCTGAGACTCTTTTATTGTTTCGAAAAACAACGCACTGATCCGTGTCCATCAACTTCTGTTACACAGCGCCGTCCTCTTACGTGCTCTTACTTTGAAAACGACAACTTCCGGTCGCACAATATAAAGAAAAACGGGCGTTTTTTTCTGTCTTCTAATGATTTTATTTTTTGTTTTCAGAAACAGAAAATTAAAAGCGAGTGTTTTTTAAAATTTTTGTTTATCAATTCTCCACCCTGATAAAGAAAAAATGTCTTGAATTTCAATTTTAATTTTTGAATTTAAAAATGATTTGTTCTTTTAGTTTTTTTTTTCCTTTTCTGAACGGAAAATTCAATGACCAAAACATACACAGACCTCGCCGGGTCAGCAGTTGTACGTTGGACTAAGTGAAAGTAATTGATTTAATTTGTTAAATTTTCTGCAGTGGCTTTTTTTAAGTTACTGTTTTTTTTAATATATATATATATAAGTTAAGTAGAGTAGTCACACGCAGCGTATCGCTCATCCAAGAGCGATCTTCTTTTCCAAACGACTGGTCGGGAGCAGTGTTGCCACATATGCTATAATTATCGTATTTATACGATAATTTCGGGCCATGTGCATTATACACTGCTGGTTTTTATTTAGAGTAGCTTTGGTTTTAAATGCACTCTCCTAGTTGTTTTAGTACGTACGATAGTTTGGATCATTTTTAAGTGACAGTACGATATTTCTTTATTTCTTATCTGGAAACACTGGTTGGGAGTTTTGTTTGGGACATCCGCCCACCTGAAACTCAAGACATGAATGGAGTTGAAACCTTTACTCTGGAGATTTGGGGCCCACCGGGCAACCAGCAGACCCTAGTCATGGGAGTTTCAGGTGGACAAACAGGTCTAAACACCCTACCAGGCGTTTAGACCTGCAGAAGAAGCCACTTGAATGAAACGCCTTTAAGAAAACCCAGAAAGTCCAGATGCCTTGGTTTTAGTATCGTTTTCCATCACAGTGGCTTCTTGTAATGTCCCACATTTCAGGACTGGATGCAAATGAAGACTCTTCATCCAAGAATAAACAACATCCGTACGACGCCTTGTAGTTTTTGTCAATCCAATATTTACGAATATAGCAGCAATAATCCCTACATGCACCAATTATTAAGATATTTAATTTCTCCAAAAGTTCAATAATTATCCTGAGAATGGATGAGTGAAAGTGTCGGATCCCATCTTTGGTTATTTTTTACTTATTTGATGTTGGTTTAAAGATGTAAAGACATGAGTATCGTCCTTTTCAGATGTTTAAATTTAAGGTAAATTTGAGGCAAGTATTGTGCTCCCTGTATTTTAAAGCTGCATGTCTGCAGCTTGATAAGCTGACTAATTCTGCAGCAAGGCTTAAAAACCAGTGCATGACACGTCCATCGCTCCAGAGGCAACCACATCCTGTGCAGGTGTAGATACCGGTACGTGGTTAAGGATCTCCTCGGTTGGAGCTGCAGTCAAAAATAGTTGAGCGTCAGTTTTCGGTCGTCAGCTGACACGGGTGCGGTACGGTGTCGCTAGGTAGGTCTTTGGAGAAAAGAAAAGAAGAGCGGTGAATGATGATCGGCAGAAGCACTGAGAATGTTCATCACTCATTATCATGCTTTCACCTGCTGACATCTTGGCTGGATCTTCAGCGCATTTTCAGGGTCCCGTAGGCTCAGATCTGGTGAAGGTCTGATCACGACCACGCACAATTTGAACCACACTTCAAATTTGCTCTCTTTTAATTTAATTTAATTTATTTATTTATTTTATCACCATGACATGAAGACGTAGAGGACCTGTTGTGTTACTGGACACTGAAACACCTGTTTCTCGGTCATGGGGCTTTGCTGTTTGCTGATCATTGAAAACCTCTTGGTGTTCTCTCCTCCTCCTCCTCCTCTTCATCTCCGTTGTCTTCTCGTCTCTTACAGCCGAGGGAGAAAGGCCGGATGCGCTTCCACAAGCTGCAGAACGTACAGATCGCTCTGGACTTTCTCAAGCACAGACAGGTCAGTGGAGAAACGCAGGAATAAAGAATATTTTGATGTTCGAAGCAAGTTGAAACGAAGGCAATTGGACTTTTAGAGGAGACGCTTCAATGCTTCTACAAGAAACTCTACAAGTCCAGTTGCCTTTCTTTCAGGTTGTTTTTTTTTTGGATGTACTGGGACCTGGATGACTGAGAACCTTCACAGAGATGTTTTCTTCCTGAGACCTGAGCTTTTATTTGGTATGCATTTTTAATTTCTCCACAGTATTTTGGATCAGTAGGACCTAACATGTATCAAAACCAAGTGTAATCTTTGAACAGGAAGTAGTAGTTTTTGAAAAAACAAAACAAAAAACAATGTCCTCATATGTGGACACTGGGATTATTTCATTATTTATATTATAAAGAAGTCACCGATGTGTGACAAAATATAAAATATTTTATTTTAATACCTGAACATGGCTGAGCAAAGACAGAACAATGAAGTCCCAACGTCCTCAAATGAGTACTTGCTAATTAGCGACACTGTAGCTTGTTGCTATTGATAAAATTTGTTAAATTTGCACGTCATATCAAACTAGAAACGTTAATAAGCATAAATAAATAAGTTTTAACCTTTGCTACCACTAGATGGCAGACTAAATGGTCCACTAATGAGGACAATGGGTTTAAATGAAGCAGAATAAGCTGCAATGAAACTTAAAACTTAATGTCCCCTTATGAGGACACAGGGTCTCAGGAGGTTAATGTTGGTTTTTCTGCTCTTCAATTTCAGAAATTTGATTGGTAGTCAAAAGCCACAGAAAACATTTCATTTTATTTTTATTTTTCTATCAACATCTGCTGTAAATAAATTGTGTTTTCTTTTAGTTGTGACAAATAATTGATCCAATCACACATCTTCAGGTCAAACTGGTCAACATCAGGAATGACGACATTGCAGATGGAAACCCCAAGCTGACCCTGGGACTGATATGGACCATCATCCTTCACTTCCAGGTAACGCAGGACACGTATTATTTATTCCAGACGTTTCTTTATTTAAAGCTTAGGTCTTCAAAGGAGGAAATTTTCCCAAACAAATTTAAATTTCTTTGAATGCACATTAACACGAATCCAACATATTTTAGTAAAGGGATAAATGGAGGCAGGTGGAATCATAAAGGTTACGCTGCAGTATTAGCAGAAGAGAAGCTAACAGTGCAGCTCGCTCCCATCAACATCCGTTCATCCAAGGTTGGATAAGTTGTGTGCTTCTCCTCAGGGTCAGACATCTCTCTAATCTGGGCCATCAGATGGCTTAGTGACTCACTGTTCCTACTATATTTAGCTGTGTTTAAAGTTAAAACTCAAATCTGTCAGTTATTATATACACACACACATACCAGTGAGGCATGCTTCTGTCAAGTATGTTTGTGGGAGTTGCACAGCCACCCTACTGTTACCGTAAAAAATAAATATTTGAACATGTGTATTATTTGATTTGAGCTTGATATTGAATACAAAATGGTGATAATAATGATGTATATCTATATATAGCACTGGACTGAGTTTAATATAGTTTCTTTGGTCTGAAAAACGTTGAGGACCCCTGATCTAAAGTACATTTACTTGCATTTTGCTTTGTATAAAAACTGAAGTGGCTGACGTGTTCTCGGAGCATATGAATCACATTTCCTGAGCTGCATGTGGTGTTTAGGCTTCTAAGCGACGCAGTTGGTTTGGTCGGCTTCCCGCTGCAAGACGCTCTTTTTATACAGTTTCTTTGATTTCTCTGTAATTATCTTGCTTCTCTGTCTCGGAAAAAAAAAAGAAAAAATGTAGAGGGCTTTCCTCTGTTTAGGGATCACTTTAGCCCGATGTTGACACAGCAGTCTTTTGGCAGCAGTTTGGCTCCGATACTCGAGCTTCTTCGAGTCCTTGAGCAAAGACTAAACACGAAAGACGAATGTTCACATCTGTAAATTTTTAAAGCTTTTTTTTTTTCGCTCTTTTGTGTGGTTTTGTACAACGGGAGGGGGCTTCACTCGAACAGGGGCTCCTCATTTAGTTACATAAACAGCGTGTAAGTGCTCGTACCACCTACAGCAGCTTGGCAGGGTTAGGGTTACCGGAAAGTATTCGTCAATGGGCAGATGTGTTCCCAAAGGGCTGGAGACACATTTGGCTATTTTGTGATGCCATAATGAGTACGATGGTTATGTTGGGCTCCTTTTCTTCGTCCCTCGGTGTGACTCAGTGATTCCCATGTGAAAGCTGGCGGGTATCAAGGGCGTTGCAGCTCAGGACTCTTGCAGCAGAGGAAAGAGTAAAGATCCATCGCTGTCGTAAAAGCTGAATATTCTCTTTGTTGCTTGAGCAATAAAACTGAAAATATAGACGCACTTAGTCATCTGATAGCTATTACTTTGTGAAAACAAATCCATAATCTCTTCATGCTGGCCACTGCGAACAATGCGAATTTCCTCCGAGCTCCCCAAGCTGCAGTTTACCAACGCACAGGTGACTTTGTAGAAATAAACTAATGGTCGAACTCCGTGCCAGTGAAGCAGAAACTCTTTTAACAAAAAAAGAGGCTGTGAGGGCGGAGGTCCTGTTTCCATTCAGGTTCTGAGTCACTCCGTGCCCACGTCCACAACACCGGGGTTTCCCTTCTGATGGAAAAATAGCAGAAGGAAGAAAATGTCTACTTTTTCCCTCCTCCACCCTTTCCTGCCAAAAAAAAGTGAAATTATTAGTTCTGCTGTGACTCATCAACACGGCCCTAAGCTCTGGAAATAGTATACATTCGCAACAGAGCTCATGTCTCCTGTAAGAGACTGTGCATTTTAGTCACGAAGTGCATGAGCAGCAGCTACAATACTGCAGATTTATTTCACTTTTTGTGATGCACTGACACCAAATACTAATTGTTGCAACTTTATACGACATATGGCATATATACGGCATAGTTTAATAGAGGCCTGCACCCATCTCTAGCAGAGCAAAACCCATAAAAAAAAACTTCTGATTGTAGCTATATCACAGACTACTGGTTGAGTCTGCAAACTGCAAAATCTAACTATTAAAATTATCGTCTGGCGCCTCTGTGTCCGCACAACTCTGAAAATAACCTCGGGTATAATATGCATTGATTGAATATTGATTGAATTAAAGAGTTACAGTAGTGAAGAGGTTTTTTTTGTGTGTTGCTGTGACTCATAGCACAGTCTCACAGCTCGTAAAGCAGTCGCCTGTGGAGTTTTTGTTAAACAGCTACCACAGTATTTATTGAAAGTATTTTTTTTTTTTCTGTCTAACTTGTGTTTGCATAATCACAAATCACTTGTGTTTGTCTCCAAAACAGTGAGTTTAATGAGGATCATATGCCTCCAAAGTACAAGTGTTGTTTGTGGTTTAAAATGTGAGTCATCGTCATCAAGTCTGGAAGAAACCGGCAGGAAAAGTGGAACGTTTTTTTTTTTTCCCTCTAACCCTCCGTCTAGTATCTTTAGCCTCTTTTTTAATGTTCATGTTGTAGCGAAGAGTAAGAGCATCAAAAATAAATGTGCAATGTTACCAAGGTCTAAACGCTAAAAGACAAAAAATAAGTGGTTGTTTGATTTTCATTTCAAAATGTTAAAAATTTAATTGAAATTCAAAGCATTTGTCTTTATCAGGGTTGAGAATGGATGAACAAAACTTTAAAAACTGGCTTATTTTTATTTTATTTTTATTTTTACTGAAAAAAAACTAACTTACCTGTTCCCTGATTATATGTAGTTATGTTTAGTTTTTAGCTGAAATATGCGGCTTAGTTTTTCTGCAGTCATGTCGTCTTCTCTGAGACTCTTTTATTGCTTCGAAAAACAACGTAGTGATTCACGTCGATCAACGTGTTACACAGCGTCATACGTGCTCTTACTTTGAAAACGTCAACATCCGGTCGCACAATAAAAACTCACTTTTTTGTTTCTGTCTTCTAACAATTTTATTTTTTGTTTTTAGAAGCAGAAAAAAATTAAAAGCCTTGTATTTTTATATAAATTTTTGAATTTTAAAATGAAAATCAAATAATTTTCACTAATCTAATTTATTTATTTATTTTAACATCCTTTTTCTGAACAAAAAATCCAATGACCAAAACCTACACAGTCCTACCAAAAACTAGTTAAAATAAATTATAAAGAACTACTAAGCTGGAACAAAAGCAAAGGTTGAGTTTTTCTCGATGAGGAGAGAAATGCCTTAAAGAGAACTCTAACAGATCCACTTCCCTTTAGTTTTCTTTTAGATAAATGGAGTTGGTTCGGCGTGCTTTTTACATCGCTGACCAGTTGTGTCCGTCTCCTCCTGCAGATCTCAGACATTCAGGTGAACGGCCAGTCGGACGACATGACGGCCAAGGAGAAGCTGCTGCTGTGGTCTCAGAGGATGGTGGAGGGATACCAGGGCCTGCGCTGCGACAACTTCACAACCAGCTGGAGGGATGGCAAACTCTTCAACGCCATCATCCACAAGCACAGGTGACACATATCCTCATTCAAAAACAAACAAATAAAAAGCGAAGAGACGGTATCAGACGCTTGTTGCACGAAAAGCATTTTTCAGAGCACGCAGACACATTTTCTGGTTTGGAGGACGAGCCCGGGCTTGAGCTTTATTGGCACCGCGGGACATGAATTTTACATACATGTAAAACTTCTTCTCTCTGTGTGACCCTCTGCATACCTGCATATTTTCATGTTACTGTGTCATCTTTTTTTTTTTTTTCTTTTTTTCTTAATTTACTGCAGTAGGTCACAGAGACAGGAATGCCAGTTTTGTACTTGTCAGGACAAAATTTGAAAACTGTAAATCAAACGTCGAGGTGACTGGCAGCGGTGAACGCCCCCTCTGCATTCATACGCTCACACTCGGATCAAAACTCTTGAACTCACTTGAACCACATTAGCATTAAATGTTTATTAACATCCCAGCAGTGAGTGTATATGGTATAATTATCACTAATTTTGAACCCTTAAAGATTTGTAAAGTAATTAAGTTAAACACCTGAACGAGGGAAATGAAGGTAAAAGGGGTCTTGACCTTGCCGGTGTCTGCATACCATTCTAGGGAGGTCCTGCTTTTGTGCATGCGAAGCACAGATTAGCAAGAAAAGAAACTCAGAATCTTTAACTATTTAGTAAATAGTGTTTGTTATTATCATATTATCTGCTCTAAAGTAAATTGCATCAAATTCCGTGTTGCACACTTGCAAACTTTAATTCAAGTTGCATGCAGTGGTTTGCAGAGCAACTTCTGGGAAACTGTTTAAGTGCCATCTGCAGCACACATTCAGATTGTTTGCACACATTCCTCCATATGGTCAACATTTTATTTTTATCAAATGCATAAGAAGCTTCATGCAGCATGTGCAATTTCTGCAGAAATACCTTTTTTGTCTGGTGCAAAAAGTTATGATATGAATCGACAAGCAGCGGCTGCCCTCTTTACTAAGGAAACTAATAATTCGCAGCCACGTATCAAGGCCTCCGGAGGCGACTGTAATGCCCATAAACATGTATTTTGGGTGGAGCACCACTTTGACTGTCTGCGAGTCCTGCAGGATCGCACACCAAGTCACCACAACGTTAACAGGCAGAGTCTGCGTCCCTTTCTTTTCCGTGGAAGGGAAGAGCGTTCTCTTTCTTTGACGATGTGGGTGTATCGCACTAATTTGAGGGGAAAAAAAGGTCGCCCTGGAGGCACGCTCTTTGGAGGCTTGGCAGGTTGTAGCAAAACACAGCTACGCTGAACGCCGCGCCGTAGATTCCTTCTGGGTCGAGGAGGAGAAGGATGTGCAGCGGGAGCGCAGCGAGGACGAGAAAGGCGACCACAAGGGGATTTTGAACTTTTTTTTTTTAGAAAAAGAGAGAAATTTTCGTAGCTTCACAGCGTTTTGACGCTTCTTGAACTTGACCATGATGTACAGCCTGAAGAGAAAGTTCAGGTCAAAGAGGCGCCTGAACAGCTCCTCCAGCAGCACGGTGGGCTCCGTCAGCGACCTGGACGACCGGGTGGTCATGATGTGCGAGGACATCCCCAGCCAGAGCTCCTTCGACTCGGGTCAGAGCTCCCACAGCCTCTGGGCCCGCTCCAGCCGGGGGTCCCAGGGCGAGGAGCACGAACCGGGGTCGGAGCCTCACTTCGTCCACCTGAGCAGGGACAGACTGTCCTACAGACAGGCCTGCTACATGGAGGAGGAACCACGGAGGGAATACTACATACAGAGAGTTGTGCAAGTGTATGAATCTCTCTTATTTGGTGTCCTTTGATGTATTTTTATCCCCTAAGTGTTATGAGATGCTCTCTGCTCTGCTTGTTCCTGCACGTTACGAGGTCGTACTTACCGTCCTGGCACGGAGTCAATGTGTCTGTCTCATTTGTGCCCAAACTGATCCAGGGAATTTGAATCTTCTCTGGTTCTGCGTCTTGTCTTTTCTTGCCCTTTATGTTCCAGTAATGACCTGATACTCTTGACGATGCCTCCAGCAACACAAAGGGTGAAGTATGTAACATTTAACCAACCTGCAGACTGTGGAGCTGCAGTGATGACTGCACTGGCAATAAATCATTTGGATGCATTTTTACTGGTTTCATCTTTCAGATATGAAGACTTCTCAGCTTTTCCTTTGACATACGTAACACAAAACTGAATATCTGTTGGTTTTCGAGACAAAACAAGTCAACTTGAAGGCTTGACTCTGGGAACATTTACCTATTTTCAGAACATTTTATCGAAAAGAATCTGTTATATAACTGTTCCTCATCAGTTAATTACCACGTAACCACCTCCACTCATGCTTCTCTCTGGCTGATTGCCGTCCCCGCAGGCCCACCCTGATTGACATGAGTCAAGTGTACCGGCAGTCCAACCAGGAGAATCTGGAGCAGGCCTTCAGCGTGGCAGAGAGAGACCTGGGCGTCACCAGACTTCTGGACCCCGAAGGTGAGAAGAGTTGGCCTGAATTATTTACCTTCAGGGAGACGTTTATCTCCAACGTTAATCAAATACACTGGTATCTTAAAAATTTATATCTTAACAAAAACAAATACCAATATTCTGTACGACCTGGTATACAGCCCAGCCATAAGTTGCATTGAGGTTGCAAATCTATATAGAAGAAGAGAAATACTCTTTATCTGCTTTTTGTTTTTGTTTTTGTTATCAGAATAGACTTTTCCAGTTATCTGAATTATTTCCTGCTTTCATTTCCCTGCATTCTTATTTTTCATTCCCTCTCTCTACAGATGTGGACGTGCCCCATCCAGATGAGAAATCCATCATCACGTATGTCTCCTCTCTTTATGACGCCATGCCCAGAGTGCCAGACGTCCAGGATGGAGTCAGAGCCAACGTGAGATCTCCCTCTTTCTCGTCGTCAAATAATGATTCTTCTAGAAAACCTCTTGAGACTCGATCTCTTTAAGATAAGATTGAGTATTAGGTATTTGGGATTAGTTGGAAGTATAAAAAACAATCATCATCTTTGAACTAGAAGTAGTTTTTGAAAAAAAAAATATGTGGACTCAGGGATTATTTATGTAACAAAATATAAAACTGTTTATTTTAATGCAAAAGTAGAATTGGTAATGATGAAATCCCAACGTCCTCAAACGAGTACTTGTGAATTTGTTAAATTTTCATGTCATGTCAAACTAGAAAAGTTAATAAGAATAAATGCTACCAGTACATGGCAGACGAAAGTGTCCCCGTATGAGGACAACAGGTCTAAATGAAGCAGAATGAAGCTGCAACAAACCTATAATGTAATGTCCTCATATGAGGACGCTGGGTCTGTTAGGTCTGTTCTTGCTTTCTTATTATTTAAATTATTTAAATATTTATAATAAGGTATAAAAAGCCATCAATCAGGGCTGAGGTATTAAGAAAAAAAAAGTCAGATAATCTTCAATATTCAGACTTTGTTAACCCTACAGGAGCTGGAGCTGCGTTGGCAGGAGTATTACGAGCTGGTCACCATGCTGCTGCAGTGGATCAGACACCACATCCTCGTCTTCGAGGAGAGGAAGTTCCCCAGCAGCTACGAGGAGATCGAGGTGAGTGGATCCCGGCCCTAAAACAAAGAGACACGAGTCGCGAAGAGGTGAATGAGTGACTTACTGATTAGTTTTTTTCTTTCCCGCAGGTTCTGTGGCGCCAGTTCCTGAAGTTCAAAGAAACGGAGCTCCCCGCGAAAGAGGCCGACAAGAACCGCTCCAAGCACATCTTCAGGTCCTTCGAGGTGAGGTTTCTCAGCAGGAGGTTTGCACTTACAGAAAAGGGATGGCACTAGGCCGAGTTTAACCGGTGCGCTCTCGTCCTGCAGGCTGCAGTCCAGGCCGGTCAGGTCAAAGTGCCGCCGGGTTACCACCCCTTTGACGTGGAGAAGGAGTGGGGCCGTCTGCACGTCGCCATCCTGGAGAGAGAGCGCCTCCTCAGGATTGAATTTGAGAGGTACCACCATCATCACATGCTCTCTCTTCGTGTGTGTTGCCAAAGCAAACTCAATATTAAAAAAGAAAAAAAATCACAAGGCATTAAGGAACTAATGCCGCTCAACCAATGGTGACTCATTTCCTAATGATCAGCTCCACTTTGGTAATAACATGAAACTGAGTCGGCTTTGTCGCGGCGGGATGTTGAAAATTATTTTGGAGCAACCGCATGACAGTAGCCCCCGTCGCCACGGCAACAGCCTCGGAATAATATGATCACTTGATAGCCGCTCATAAAGTTGTTTTTTTAAGCGAGGCAGGGCGTAGCTTTTAACGTTGGCTTTTCCCGGGACTTGAGAGACTCTTGTCTCTTGTGCGGTGGACACGCTGAGCTTCAAAGGATCATGGCTTTCATGCATCAGGGATATGAGTTAAAGTTTTTATTGCGCCGGAGGACGGAGTGAGTGCTTTCATTTTTTTTTTCTTAATTAGATACAAACTTTGTGTAATAGCTGCTTGAGCAAAAAAGCAAAAAACAAAAAAAAGTATCCTGCGGGGTGAAAGCTAGAAGGAAGCGTGCTCTTTTTTTTTAACCTTTGACCTTTCCCCCCTCCCCTCCAGGCTGGAGCGGCTGCAGAGGGTCGTCAGTAAGGTCCAGACGGAGTCGGGGGTGTGTGAGGAGCAGCTCAACCAGGTGGAGACTCTGCTGCAGACGGTGAGACACAAACCTTTGCTTCAAATAAAAAAAAAAAAAAAAAACTTTTTGCACAAACACAGTTATGTCTTCTTTTTCATAAATCTCTGTGGCCGCATTCACACATGCACCTCTTGGCTCTGTGCTGCAGGATGTGAGGATGCTGAGTGCGGGGAAACCTGCTCAGCACGCAGCAGAGATGGAGGCGGACCTGGAAAAAGCGGAAGGCATGATCCGTCTGCTCTTCAACGACGTCCAGCTGCTCAAAGATGGACGCCACCTCCAGGCTGAACAGATGTATCGCAGGTGCAACAGAAAACTCAATTTAAAACCTGCAACATCTGGGCTGCAATTGATAATATTTGAATTATATAACCGGTTCTGTTTGTGCCTCTAGAGTGTATCGTCTCCACGAGAGGCTGGTGAACCTCCGCAGCGAGTACAACCTGCGCCTCAAGTCAGGCGTGACCACCGCGCAGATCCCGATGACCGAGATCCACACCGTGCAGGTCCTGCAGCAGGCCCCCATGAGGGTACGGCCCGAGCTGGATGAAGTCACCCTGCGCTACATCCAAGACCTGCTGGGCTGGGTGGAGGAGAACCAGCGGCGCGTGGACGACGGCGAGTGGGGCTCCGACCTGCCCACGGTGGAGTCCCAGCTGGGCAGCCACCGAGGCCTGCACCAGTCTGTGGAGGAGTTCCGCTCCAAGATAGAGAGGGCGAAGGCGGACGAGGTGTGTTGTTGGCAGGAGCGTGTTAGCCTGGAGCCACATCTCTGAATCAGTGCTAACATGTCAGATTTGTTCAATATGTAGAAATGAGTTTGATTTCAAGCTAAAAGCAAAAGTGATTTGTTTCTTTATACATTTGTTATAATGATTGACCTGTTTATAACATGTTTCACTGCCTTTCATCTGCTCCAGAGTCAAGTTTCACCCGCTAGTAAAGCTGCATATCGAGACTATTTGGGAAAACTGGAGCTGCAATACGGCAAGCTTCTGGTAAGTTATAAAAAAAAAATAAGAGATAACACGGTAACACGGCTGCTGTGACTTTTAAAGAAACTCAGCTGCTGCCGTACAGAGATTTGTTGCTAGCTCCTTCTTGACTCTTGAAACCGATCCCTGAAGATGTCTGACCCGTATCTCTGCAGAACTCCTCCAAGGCCCGTCTGCGCTACCTGGACCAGCTTCACGCCTTCGTCGTCGCGGCGACCAAAGAGCTGATGTGGCTGAACGAGAAGGAGGAGGAGGAGGTCAACTACGACTGGAGCGAACGAAACACCAACATGACCGCCAAGAAGGAGAACTACTCGGTAGAGTTGACAGCGCCGTTTTGTCTCTCTAGTGATGATGATAATGATGATGATGATGATGATAGTCTGACTGGTGCTTACTGTTGTTTCAGGGTTTGATGAGAGATCTGGAGCTCAGGGAGAAGAAAATGAACGGTGTCCAAACCACCGGAGATAAACTGCTGAGGGACGGACACCCTGCCAGGAAGACTATCGAGGTGAGACCGCTGCACTCTGCTTTACATGCAGTTCGTCACTTTGTGGAAACTTTATTTAAACATCCCTGTATCTTCTATTTTCAGGCCTTCACTGCAGCCCTGCAGACTCAGTGGAGCTGGATCCTCCAGCTGTGCTGCTGCATCGAAACCCACCTGAAAGAAAACACCGCCTACTTCCAGGTACGCTCACGCTTAAATGCATCAAAGCATCTTTCACTGAATGGATCAGTTTGCATGAGCTTTGCTGCCCCACACATTGAAACCTAATTAATTTTTCATCTCTCTCCCGCATCTAGTTTTTCTCCGACGTGAAGGAGGCCGAGGAGAAGATTAAAAAGATGCAAGAAACAATGAAGAGGAAGTACACGTGCGACCGCTCCATCACCGTCACGCGGCTGGAGGATCTGCTGCAGGACGCAGCTGTGAGTTTAATCACCGGCGGGTTGTTTATTTCCAGATATTTCTAATCACAGATCAGTACATTTTGTTCATGGCGGAGAGACACCGCACCTTTTGATATGAAGCTACACTGTGGTGGGAATAGAATTTTTTTTTTCTGAGGACTCCTCTCCAGATAAATAGCTTTTAATTTAAATTTTAATCACTGGTAGAAAATAACATCTTTGTTCTTTGCAGGATGAGAAAGAGCAACTGACCGAGTTTAAAACTCACCTGGAGGGTCTGAAGCGTAGAGCCAAGACCATCGTCCAGCTGAAACCACGAAACCCTGCTACACCAATAAAGGGCAAACAGCCCGTCCAGGCTGTTTGCGACTTCAAGCAGATGGAGGTAGGAGGCAGGAGGCAGGAGATGGACACATTCCTAGATACCGTTAAATCACGTAGAGGCTTTTTGTTAACTAAAAGAAGCAGGGACATTTAATGAGGCGTCTTTTCTGCAGATCACCGTCCACCGCGGAGACGAGTGCGCCCTGCTCAGCAACTCACAGCCGTACAAGTGGAGGGTGCTGAACAACCAAGGCGACGAGGCGTCCGTGCCGTCTATCTGCTTCCTGGTTCCGCCCACCAACAAGGACGCCGTCAACAGCGTTGCCGGGTGAGGCTCAGATGGGTGAAATGGTTTGACTTCTGTGGCTGTAACGCGTCCTCGCAGATGGCTAAACCTCTTCCTTTCCTCTCAGCCTGGATGGAAACCTCCAGCGGGTGCAGACCATGTGGCAGACGCTGTTTGTGGACATGAAGAGCCTGTTGTCATGGCAGTACCTGATGAGAGACATCCACATCATCAAGACCTGGAACATCACCATGGTAACGAGACAAAACATAGTAAAAAAAAAGACTAAAAAAAAATAGAGCAGGTATTCTCACCAACAGGGGCTTTAACCTCCTGAGACTTAAGCTTTTGTTTGGTCAGCATTTTTAATTTCTCCAAGGTATTTGGGCTCAGTAGGACATGAGAACTACAAAAACTAAGCATCATCTTTGAACAGGAAGTAGTGCTTCTTGAAAAAAACAATGTCCTTATATGTGGACACTGGGATTCTTTCATTATTTATATTAAATAAAATCACCAATGTTTGACAGAATATAAAAGTTTATTTTAATACCAGAACATCCTCAAACGAGTACTTGCTAATTATCGAGGTTGTAGCTCATTGCTATAAATTTGCATGTCATATGAAACTAGAAACGTTAATAAGCATGAATAAATAAGTTTTAACCTTAGAATTCGATATGTCATGTTTTTACCAACTAGTGTATTGACCCTTTGCTACCACTAGATGGCAGTGTCCACTAATGAGGACAAAGGGTGAAAATGAAGCAGAATGAGCTGCAATAAAACCTAAAACCTTAATGTCCCCATATGAGGACGCAGGGTCTCAGGAGGTTGTAGTTATGAAAGTTATGAAAAGTAGAAATGAACCAGTCATACATTTATGATTCACCACATGTTTTTTATCCATTCGCTGCCTTTTTGCACAGACTTTAAACAAATAATTGATTGTTTTGAAATGATTTTCCCTGATTATTATAAATAAGGCAATAACACATTTTCTAACGCATGTTCTTTTTGTTTTTTACACTTCATTACACACCATTTTTCTGATCTGGTCTGATCTGCTCCTCTGCTAGTTTAAGACTCTGAGGGTGGAGGAGTACCGCCTGGCGCTGAGGAACCTGGAACTCCACTACCAGGACTTCCTGAGGGACAGCCAGGACTCCCAGATGTTCGGGGTCGAGGACCGCATGCAGGTGGAGTCCAACTACAACAAAGCCAACCAGCACTACAACACGATGGTCAGCTCTGCAGAGCAAGGTGAGCGTCTCACCTCTGTTAGTTTGTTTTTAATCACCAGAACCACCCCTGAATCACACCGGTTTGTTTTTTCAATCATTACACACTTGAGTTTATTCATGATCATTTGTGTGTAAGTTGACTGTTGGATTCACGTTGCAGGCTACGTGCCGCCCACGGCAGGTAAGGAGATTCAGTTACAGTGGCAGTCGGAGCTTTTGATTGGCCATGCAGGACTGTGTGTATGTGTGTGTGTGTGTGCACCGAGGGCTGTTGTGTTGTCATGTTTCATTTCATGCATTTAACTCAATCAGCTTCATCGTCCTCACCGATATTTATATTCATCCTAACCTCCCTTCACACATCCTTCTCTCTGTGCATGGGTTCCCCCGTCAGCTGATGGCCAGAATTAATCAGCGAATGTACAAATGATTGAATTGATAAATTAACAATTATGATGGATCCAATTAAGCATGAAGAAATTAAAATGAAGTTTGCAGTGTGACACAGACGCATCATAAAAATCATTGATTGTATTTAATCTTTTTCCAATTTTGTAATTTGGAGTTTGGGTGCTTTTGTTAAAATCACTCCACCAGTGTACACGTTATTCTATAAAATAATGACTGAATAAATCAAAAATCCAAATAAATAAATAAATAAATAAATAAAAATCTATGCAGGTACTTGATATAATAGGATATGACTCGAAGACTAGAACTGCCAAAAAATAAAAAACAAAAATAAATAAATAAATGTACGTGTCTTTAAATGCACCAAATATTATATTATATTATATTATATTATATTATATTATATTATATTATATTACAGAATGCAAATGAGAAATTGCAAACATTGCAATATATTTCTCTTTTTTAGTACTTTGTTCAGCTTCAACAAGACACGGGTCAATACATAGTAATTAATATGCTAATAAACAAATACTTTTAATTATTAAACATTAAAGAAAAAGGGTGTTAATTCAAGGTATGGTAAATTGAAGTAAATAAATGATAACAAATGACAGAAATATCCGTATATGTCACAATATATGTTTTTTACTTTATATATTTGGTGCATTTAATGCCATATTAATGAATAAATTAATGAAAAGTTTTTGGTTTTGGCAGTTTTGGTCTTTAGCTGTGTCTTGAACTTAGACCCGGCTCATTCGCTAAGGACGATTATTTTCTTTAAATCAACATCATCGTTTTGTCCCAACCAGGAGAGCAAGACGAGTCCATGTGTAAGACTTACCTGACCAAGATCAAGGACCTCCGTCTGAGGCTGGAGGGCTGTGAGAACCGAACGGTGACGCGTCTTCGTCAGCCCGTGGACAAAGAGCCACTGAAAGCCTGTGCCCTGAAAACTGCCGAGCAAATGGTAGCGTTGAATTTAAAAAAGCCAAAAAAAAAAAAGGCAGATGGAAAATGGGTTGACCACGCAAACTGATCTAACGTTTATGTTTATGTGTAACAGAAAGTCCAGACAGAGTTGGAGGGCTTGCAGAAAGACTTGAACTCCATCTCTGAGAAGACGGAGGAGGTCCTGGCGTCTCCTCAGCAGTCCAGCACGGCCCCGATGCTCCGCTCCGAACTGGACCTCACCCTGAAGAAGATGGACCACGTCTACGGCCTCTCCTCCGTCTACCTGGACAAGTGAGACTTTTCTTTTTTTAGACATTGCTAATTCATTTGATTTTTTGGACTTCGGCTAAAGTACACTACAGAAATCAAAAGTTTTGGGACACTCCAATATTTCTTTCTTTTTTTATTGAAATGTATGCAGTTCAATGTCTCATTTTACTCTGAAATTAAAGCACAGACCAAATAAGCAACCAAAGTTACAAAAGAAATCATGGAATCAATATACACTCACCGGCCGACTATACCAGAGGATACTAATGACGTGCTAAAACTTTTTTTTAAACCGAATATGCAATAGTTTGCCATTTGCCTCCGTATTTATTCCTTAAGGTATTGCAGTTCCATGCACATAGAGTAGCTTTGGTTTTAAATGCACTCTCCTAGTTGTTTTCGTACGTACGATAGTTTGGATCATTTTTAAGTGGCAGTACGATATTTCTTAATTTCTCATCTGGAAACACTGGTTGGGAGTTTTGTTTGGGACATCCGCCCACCTGAAACTCAAGACATGAATGGAGGTGAAACCTTTACTCTGAGTCCGGGGAGATTTGGGAGATTTGGGGCCCACCGGGTAACAGGCAGACCTTAGTCATGTGAGTTTCAGGTGGACAAACCCAAACTCGCCACCAGTCCTTTAGACTTGCAGAAGAAGCCACTTAGATGAAACATCTTCAAGAAAACCCAACACGTCCAGATGCCTTCGTTTTAGTTTTGTTTTCCATCACAGTAGCTTCTTGTTCTTATGTTGTACATCTGAGGAACCTTTAACATCCCAGATTTGAGGACTGGATGCAAACAAAGACTCTTCATCCAAGAATAGACAACATTCGTACGACGTCTTGTAGTTTTGTCAATCAAAACTTTATGAATACTGCACCAATATTCCCTAGGATGAAGGTTGAAGCCCAGATCAACTATACCAGAGGATACTACGTGGTGTTGTAAAACTTTTGACCGTGTATATACCCTCGTGTTTTCAGGCTGAAGACCATCGATGTGGTGATCAGGAACACTAAAGATGCAGAAGACACGCTGAAGACGTACGAGACTCGTCTGCGTGACGTTAGCAAAGTTCCAGCTGAGGAGAAGGAGGTGGAGGATCAACGCAGTCAGCTGAAGGTAACTCCCAGTTTACTCAATAACGTCAAAGACGAGCAGCCGCATTGTCTGTAAAAGAAGGTAACTGATGATTGTTTTCTTGCCTGACAGTCGATGCGCGCTGAAGCAGAGTCCGACCAGGTTGTGTTCGAGCGCCTGCAGGACGAGCTCCGGAGGGCCACGGCCATCAACGACAAGATGACGAGGATCCACAGCGAGCGCGACGCCGAGCTGGAGCACTACCGCCTCCTGGTGAACGGCCTCCTGGAGCGCTGGCAGGCCGTGTTCGCGCAGATCGACCTGAGGCTGCGGGAGCTTGACCTCCTCGGGCGCCACATGACCTCCTACCGCTGCGAATATGAGTGGCTCATCCGCTGGCTCGGAGAGGCCAGGCAGAGGCAGGAGAAGATTCAAGCCGTGCCCATCGGCGACTGCAAGGCTCTGCAGGAGCAGCTGGCCGAGGAGAAGGTAAAAGGAGAGGAGTCAGATGTGTGAGGTCACAGATTTAATCTTTACTTACTTTCACCCTTTTAGACCGTAACATCCGTTTAGATCTTTTTGTGGATGAGACAATGTGGAAAGTGATAAATTTAACTTCCATTGCAGAAACTCCTGGAGGAGATTGAGAAAAACAAGGACAAGATCGACACTTGCCAGAAAAATGCGAAAGCTTACATCGATTCAGTCAAGGTTTGTCGACGGACGTTTTCAGCTTTTACAGTAAAAAAAAAAGCTTATTTATTTAATTTACTAATCGTTTCCCTTCTTTTGTAGGATTACGAGTTTCAGATTTTGACCTACAAAGCCCTCCAGGATCCCATAGCATCCCCTCTGAAAAAGCCCAAGATGGAGTGCGCTTCTGATAATATCATTCAAGAGGTTGGTTTTTTGCAAATTTCATCATAACGTTATTATCATGGGCCTCGGTTGGAGAACCTGAGCATGAGAAGAGAAACCGAAGTGACAAAAGTAGACAAGACTTACTCATCTGAACATTCAAATACATAAATACTTCCAAAAAAAACATGATCATCTAGAACAATTAAACTGAAAACGTGCGTGAGTCCAGCTATGTGCAGTGGTGTATAGCTAGCCTCTTAGCATCCCAGCTACATGTAGCTATTTTCAAGTGCAACTTTTTCATCAGTGTTGCCAGATGGGAAATAACAAATTACAAGAAGCTAAAAACCAATGGAATGAGAGTAAAGCAACTTTCCCACTCCAAACTAATATCATTAGCCGATCAGAAGTCTTGGGTCTTGGGAAACTTGCACAAAAATGAGTTTAGAAATCACTGTTTCCAAAATAAAAATAAATAGCTGCTACATATTTTAATGAAAATGGTGACAATATACCAAACTTTATTTTTTCTCGTCCGAGTAAATGAGTAATGTAAACACTATCATACCGGATGTCTGAAATTTTTTAAATACAGAATGTCCGAGTTTTCATGAAGGCATCATCTAAGTCGGCGTTTTTTTTCATTGAAGTCACTTGTGGGAAAGATGGAGAGTAAATTTATGAAGCTAAGAGAATGTGTAACTACAAACAAAGGACCTAAAAATAGTAAAAAATAATAATAATAAATGTTAGGATGTAAATTTTGCAATATAGGGTTAGAATATGATTTTGCTTTCCTTAAATACAAGTAGGGGGGACTCCAAGGAGAAAAGGTTGGGAACCACTGACCTGGACCATATAGTATAGCTTATAATTCAGTTTTACCTTTAAATAAACTAACAGAACAGTTTGTGTTGGCTAATAGTCATGTATTGAAGTGGTCAAATAATCGCACACTATGGGATATTTGGAATTATTGATCACTTTCTTGTGCTGATTTTTACCATAAGTATTAACAAAGTAGCTTTAAATATGAAGCTGCAGCAGGTGATTAGCTTAGCTTAGCTTAGCTTAGCACAAAGACAGGAAGTTGGACAAATGAGCAAAACCTTGCTCTCTCTGTCAATATAAAAGTTAACTGCTTTTCTTCCAGTACGTTACTCTGAGAACCCGCTACAGTGAGCTGATGACTCTCACCAGCCAGTACATTAAATTCATCACGGACACGCAGCGCCGCCTGGAGGCCGATGAGGTAACTGCACACACAGCAGCTTTAGTTGGAACCCACTAACTGCTAACCTAGTTAGTAAACAACCCCTCACCTTGACTGGTGAATGTATGGGAAATCATTTGTCATCGGTTGCTACCAAAATGTTGGCACTCCAAATTTCCAACTGAGGAATGTTTTATTATTAGAAGCAGACAGTGGTGAAGCAAACTGTTTCATAATAGTGTTGCAGCACATCACATCCCCACGACAGTGTGCTGTATGTCTCTCATTGCCCTACTCTGTGTATTTAGTCAAATCATGTCACATAGTCTGTAAACATGACTCTGATTTGGCCCCTTATCTCAGCCACACTCTCAAACTGCTTGTCCAACTATTTTAATTTGATATTTGCTTCTTAATTTATTTCCTCTTGAAATCACTCGTGGTTTGAAGGCTTCAGTTTTGGCTTCTCAGACTTCTCATTATTTTTTCGACCTCTACCTTTTACGTTCCCCCTCTTCTTCTTCTTGTTCTTTTCTAACTTTCTGTTGTGTTTGATCCTTTTGACCTGCTCGCCAGTGCTTTGTCATGATGAATATTAGTCACGCGCTTAAGAGGTGAATTAACCCCAAAGCACCAGGTATTTAAAGACGACCACCCTCTCGATCCACGTCATCCCTTCGTCACATCAGATCTTTGTGTGTAATGGCGGGAAGGTTCACGACTCTTTAGAAATCTCTCATAATTGAGCTGACTTACTCTGAGAAGCAGGCTTTGTCAATGTAAATATTAACTTTTTATTAAATTTGTAAGATTTATTATGCATTCTGCTTTTATTTAAACTGTTTTGTTATATTTTTAATAGTAATCCAGGAATAGTGTCATGTTCATAATTCATATGAAGTTCAAAGAATAGTTTTAATGATGCCCTTCACAACTTTGCAGAGCCAAAAATAATACCTTGAGTTGTTTTTCTGCATCCCTGATATAGAATTATTTTTTGAAAATGTGCAAATCTAAAACTGTTTTTCATTTTGCTCACTATTTTGATTAAAAAAATATATATTAAAATAGTACTTAATTATCAAAATTAATTACAGATTATGATTAATCTTAAACTTTAGCAAATAAAATCTGAGGTTTGCATCCTTAAGTCGAGCTCAATTAGACTCCAATATGACCGGTTTCTAAAATGTTGAACCTTCCTTTTACTGTACCTATCCGTCACCTGCAGGCGACACCTCACATTTAATCATTCTTACCAAACAGCAGAACTCATCTCGTGACGTCTCTGTTGTCAGAGTTATCTTCATCAAATCTTGGATTTGTGTCTCGTCCAGTACATTTTGTTGTATGATTTGTTGTTGTGCGCTACATGAAATCATACTGCGTTTGCTGCATCACTAAGATATTCTTCACAGCGAAGAGACTCCTTTGAATTCTGATTACCTGCAACGCAATTAACCCGACTAACCCGCCCAAATTATTTTCGTTTAAATTATTAACTCCTTTATTTACGTTCATTTTTGCATCTGTGCTTAATGCATGCTGCTAATGATCTATTTTCCTATTTCTTCTCAATTACTTTCTACTTTTACTGAAAGATGGTTTACTTACAGAATGTAAAGATTACAAAGACATACCTCTTAGCAAAAATATCACACTGTGACGAAATCATGCAACAACTTCCCCCTTTTTAATTATATTATGCTCATTAACATTTTACATTTATAAAACCTGACCAGGTCCTATTGTACAGATTATGTGCATGGAAGCGAAGTGTAGTGTTGTGCTGTGTTGTGAAGTAAAGTGTCATTCTGTGTGCCATACATTCAATGGACATGACAAGCATTTCCCAATACAGTATTTTCCCTGTAGAAAAGCACTGTAGATAATGAGTTGTAGCTGTGACTCCTTCTCACGTATTTACATTTGTATGTACCTACATGTATTTGTAGTTTTATAATCTAGCACCTCTAACATTTTCTTTAATTCCCTTTACTCCCTCCTTCCTTCGACTAATACAGAAAGCTTCTGAAAAGCTCAAAGAAGAGGAGAGGAAACGGTTGGCCGAGATCCAGGCTGAATTAGATAAGCAGAAACAGTTGACCGAAGCTCACGCAAAGTCTGTGGCCAAAGCAGAGCAAGAGGCCGAGGAGCTGAAGCTGAAGATGAAAGAGGACGCCAACAAGAGGCAGGATGTTGCGGTGGACGCTGAGAAGCAGAAGCAGAACATACAGCAGGAGCTGCATCATCTGAAGAGTCTGTCTGAGCAGGAGATCAAGTCCAAGAACCAGCAGCTGGAAGAGGCGCTAATCAGCCGTACCAAGATCGAAGAGGAAATCCACATAATCAGAGTCCAGTTGGAGACGACAATAAAACAGAAATCTACTGCAGAATCTGAGTTACAGAAGCTCAGGGACAGGGCTGCCGAGGCTGAGAAGCTCAAGAAAGACGCTCAGGAGGAGGCGGACAGGCTTCGCAAGCAGGTGACAGAGGAGACTCAGAAAAAGAAAAACGCTGAAGACGAGCTGAAGCGTAAATCTGAAGCAGAAAAGGAGGCAGCCAAGCAAAAGCAGAAAGCTCTGGAAGATGTGCAGAAATTTAAAATGCAAGCCGAGGAAGCAGAGAGGCGCATGAAGCAAGCTGAGGAGGAGAAACTGAGGCAGATTCAAGTTGTAGAGGAGGTGGCACAGAAGTCGGCCGCCACACAGCTGCAAGCCAAATCCACGTCATTCAATGAAAAGGCAACTAAACTGGAGGAGTCTCTTAAGAAAGAGCAGGGCACCGTGCTTCAGCTGCAGGAGGAGGCTGAGAAACTCAAGAAACAGCAAGAGGAAGCCAACAAAGCCAGGGAGCAAGCAGAGAAGGAGCTCGAAACGTGGAGACAGAAAGCCAACGAGGCTCTGCGTTTGAGGCTACAGGCTGAGGAGGAAGCACAAAAGAAGACTCAGGCTCAAGAGGAAGCAGAGAGGCAGAAGGTCGAAGCAGAGCGAGATGCCAAGAAACGGTCTAAAGCCGAGGAGGCTGCGCTTAAGCAGAAGGAGAACGCAGAGAAAGAGCTGGAAAAACAGAGGAAGTTTGCTGAACAAATAGCTCAACAAAAACTGTCTGCAGAGCAAGAATGCATACGCTTAAAGGCCGACTTTGAACACGCTGAACAGCAGAGGGGCCTGTTGGACAGTGAGCTCCAGCGACTGAAGAACGAGGTGAACGCTGCCGAACAGCAGAGAAAGCTACTGGAGGATGAGCTGGCTAAGGTCAGAAGTGAAATGGATGCTCTTCTGCAGATGAAGCTTCAAGCTGAGAAGGAGACCCTAACAAAAACAGAAAAGAGCAAACAACTTCTTGAGTCGGAAGCGCTGAAGATGAAACAGCTCGCAGAGGAAGCCACCAGACTGAGGTCTGTCGCTGAAGAGGCAAAGAAGCAGAGGCAGAGAGCAGAGGACGAGGCAGCCCAGCAGAGAGCTGAGGCTGAAAAAATCCTCAAGGAAAAACTGGCTGCCATCAACGAGGCAACTCGCCTGAAGACTGAAGCTGAGATTGCCCTGAAAGCCAAAGAGGCAGAGAATGAAAGACTCAAGAGAAAAGCTGAGGATGAGGCTTATCAGAGGAAGCTGCTGGAGGACCAAGCTGCTCTGCATAAACAACAGATCCAGGAGAAAATCACACACCTCAAGAGCTCATCTGATACCGAGCTAGTGAGACAAAAAACTCTTGTGGAGGAAACTCTGAAGCAAAAGAAGATCGTCGAAGAAGAGATTCACATCATCAGGATCAACTTTGAGAAAGCGTCGAAAGAGAAGTTAGACCTGGAGCAGGAGTTAAAGAAACTCAAAGGTATTGCAGATGAGACAGAGAAGAGCAAAGTCAAAGCTGAAGAAGAGGCGGAGAAGCTGAAAAAGCTCGCTGCTGAGGAAGAGAAGAAGAGGAAAGAAGCTGAGGAGAAGGTGAAGAGAATAACCGCTGCAGAAGAAGAGGCGGCTCGCCAGTGCAAAGCCGCTCAGGAGGAAGTGGAGCGCCTCAAAAATAAAGCTGCTGAAGCAAAGAAACAGAGAGAACAGGCTGAGAAAGAGGCAGACAAGCAGGTCGTTCTGGCCAAAGAGGCAGCACAGAAATGCAGCGCCGCAGAGCAGAAAGCTCAAGATGTTCTCAGTAAGAATAAGGAAGACATACTTGCTCAGGAAAAGCTGAAAGATGAATATGAAAATGCTAAGAAACTCGCAGAAGCTGCCGAGAAAGCCAAAGTGAAAGCAGAGAAAGAGGCTGCCTTGCTCAAACAAAAGGCAGAGGAGGCTGAAAAACAGAAAAAAGCTGCAGAGGATGAAGCCGCCAAACAGGCCAAAGCTCAAAAGGATGCGGAGAAACTGAGGAAAGAAGCAGAGAAAGAGGCCTCCAAGCGAGCTGCAGCTGAGGCGGCAGCTCTAAAGCAAAAGGAGGAGGCCGATGCAGAGATGGCCAAACACAAAAAAGAAGCAGCGCAAGCCCTTAACCTGAAGTCTCAGGTGGAGAAGGAACTTACTGTGGTTAAACTGCAGCTGGATGAAACTGATAAGCAGAAAGCAGTGCTGGATGAGGAGCTTCAACGAGTTAAAGGTGAAGTAAATGACGCAGTCAAACAAAAGGCACAGGTGGAAGATGAACTGTCCAAAGTTAAGATCCAGATGGATGAGCTGCTCAAGCTTAAGATCAAAATCGAGGAAGAAAACCGGCGCCTCATGCAGAAAGACAAGGACAGCACTCAGAAATTACTTGCAGAAGAAGCAGAGAAAATGAAGAGTCTGGCAGAGGAAGCTGCTAGACTTAGCGTGGAGGCTGAAGAAACAGCCCGACAAAGGAAGATTGCTGAGGCTGACTTGGCTGAACAAAGGGCCCTTGCAGAGAAAATGCTAAAGGAGAAAATGCAGGCCATCCAGGAGGCTTCAAAACTGAAAGCCGAGGCAGAGGAGCTCCAAAAACAGAAGGACAAGGCACAGGAGAAGGCTAAAAAACTTATGGAGGATAAACAACAGATCCAGCAGCGCCTTGACAAGGAGACAGAGGGCTTCCAAAAATCACTTGAGGCTGAGCGAAAGAGGCAGCTCGAAGCCTCAGCTGAAGCAGAGAAACTGAAACTCAGAGTGAAAGAGCTCAGTGATGCTCAGGCTAAAGCCGAAGAGGAGGTGAAGAAATTTAAGAAACAAGCAGATGAAGCAAAACATCGTCTTCAAGAGACAGAGAAACAGACGACGGAAACTGTTGTGCAAAAGTTGGAGACGCAGAGGCTGCAGAGCACAAGAGAAGCTGATGACTTGAAGAAAGCCATATCCGATCTTGAAAAGGAGAAGGAGAAACTGAAGAAACAGGCTGAGGAGCTTCAGAAAAAGTCTAAAGAGGTACTGTGGTCTGAGTTAACACTGTCACTTTGTAGCACCCAGCATTTAACATGTCAAATCCTGTTAAACACACTAACACGGTTCATGTAAATTGCAGTAGAGTAATTTCAGCAATTTATATGAATGTCATTCAAAGCACTGCAGAATTAAAATGATTACTAGTTTGGTATCTGTAGAAAATTTGAAGATTGTCTTTACACAAAAAGATCAACACCATGAGTCTAAATCTAGGAGGTACGCTTGGCTATTTTTTCACATTGTCCAATGAAATCTACTTATACTCTTGTTGTGACTGTGAAGTTTAACCTAATGAGATATATGTGATATTTCATGAGGATTTTGCTGATTTCTTTTCTTTTATCCAAACAGACTGAAAATGCCCAGAAAGAACAAATAGAGCAGGAGAAGGCCATGCTTCAGCAGTCATTCCTCACAGAGAAGGAGCTGTTGCTGAAAAGAGAAAAAGCTGTCGAAGATGAGAAAAAGAAGCTTGAGAAACAGTTTGCAGACGAAGTGAACAAAGCCAAAGCTCTAAAAGACGAACAGGAACGTCAGCTTAAGCTCACGGAAGAGGAGAAGAAGAAACTTCAGGCCATCATGGATGAAGCAGTGAAGAAACAAAAAGAGGCCGAAGCAGAGATTAAAAACAAGCAGAAAGAAATGGAAGTGCTTGAAAAGAAAAGGCTTGCTCAAGAACAAGTCTTGGAAGAGGAGAACAAAAAGCTCAGAGAGAAACTTCAGAGTCTTGAGGTTGCTTCAAAGCAGGCCACATCCAAAACTAAGGAAATTGAAGTTCAGACTGATAAGGTTCCAGAAGAACAGCTTGTGGCCATGACTATGGTGGAGACAACAAAGAAGGTTTTCAATGGTTCTGCTGAAGTGGACGGGGTGAAGAAAGACGGAGAATCGCCGTTTGCATTTGATGGAATAAGAGAGAAAGTTCCTGCTGAAAGGCTGCACGAGATTGGCATCCTGTCGAAGAAGGACTTTGACAAATTGAAAAAGGGCAAAACCTCTGTGCAAGACCTCAGTAAGACCGATAAGATTAAATCTTGTCTGAAGGGGCAGAGCTCTATTGGAGGTGTTTTGACTCCATCCAAAGAGAAAATGAGTATCTACAAGGCCATGACAGAGAACATGATTACTCCCAAAGCAGCTACAATGCTCCTGGAAGCTCAAGCAGCTTCTGGGCACATTGTTGATCCAGTGAAAAATAAACTCCTCACTGTAGATGAAGCTGTTAAGGAACAAATCATTGGCCCTGAGCTCCACAACAGGATGCTGTCTGCAGAGCGAGCTGCCACTGGCTTTAAAGATCCTTACACTGGAGACAGAATCTCTCTTTTTGAAGCCATGAAGAAGGGTCTTATTGAGAAGGAGCAGGCCACCAAATTCTTAGATGTACAGCTTTCAACTGGCGGCATTATTGACCCCATCAGTAGTCACAGAGTGCCACTTCAAACAGCCTACAAGCAAGGCCAGTTTGATGCAGACATGAACAAGAAACTCACTGACCCCAGTGATGACTGCAAATTGTTCATTGACCCCAGCACTCAAGAGCAACTCACTTACAAACAGCTACTGGAAAAATGCACCAAAGATCCAGATAGTGGCCTGTTGATCTTACCAGTGACGGAGAAAGCTGGGCAGGGTGAGAGAACATACACGGATCTGGAGACTAAAGATGTGCTTAGCAAATCAACCGTCGATGTGCCTTTTGGAAAGTTCAAGGGAAAAACTGTCACCATCTGGGAAGTCATAAATTCAGAATACTTCACAGAAGAGCAAAGACGAGAACTAATTCGCCAGTACAAAACAGGAAAGATCACAGTGGAAAAGATCATCAAAATTGTCATCACTGTTGTGGAAGACAAGGAGAAAAACAATGCAAATGTGTTCAATGGTCTGAGGGCACCAGTCTCTGCTAACGAACTGCTAGAGTCAAAGGTCATAAACAAAGATGTGTTCAACAATTTGAGTAATGGAAAGATAACAGTCAAAGAGATCTCTGAAATGGATCAAGTTAAGAAGGCACTACAGGGAACACCCAGCATTGCCGGCCTGTTGAATGAACCAACCAAGGAGAAAATGCCTTTCTATCAGGCTATGAAAAAAGAGTTAATCTCTCCAGAAACTGCTGTGAATCTTCTTGAAGCTCAAGCAGCAACAGGATTTGTAATCGATCCTGTAAAAAATGAGAGGGTCCCAGTTGATGAAGCTGTCAAGTCGGGTCTTGTTGGTCCTGAGCTTCATGAGCGACTTCTGTCAGCAGAGAGAGCAGTCAGCGGCTACAGAGATCCCTACACAGGAAAGAAGGTGTCTCTGTTTGAAGCCATGAACAAAGGTCTTATAAAGAAAGATCATGGTATCCGTCTGTTAGAAGCTCAACTGTCAACAGGTGGCATTATTGACCCCAATAAAAGCTATCGCATCCCTCATGAGGTTGCCTGCAAGCGTGGCTATTTTGACGAGGAATTTAGTAAGACTTTGAACAAAAACACTGATGAGACACAAGTCTTTTATGATCCCAATTCTCAAGAGGGTGCAACCTATGCACAGCTCATGAATAAATGTGTCACAGACAAAGAAACTGGACTCCCATTGCTTCCCCTCACAAAGAAGGCCCCAAAGCCAAAAGAGGACAAACAGATTACAGAAGCAAAGACAAAAGAGGCCTTGGACCAAGCATCCATGGAGCTGGAGTATGGTCCCTTCAAAGGGAGAAAAGTGACAATTTGGGAGATCATACACTCTGAATATATCACAGAGGAACAAAGAATTGAACTGATTCGCCAATATAGAACGGGACAGGTAACAATCGAAAGGTTGGTGACAATTGTCATAACAATGGTTGAAGAAAAAGAGGGCAAAACCAAGGAAGATGCCTGCTTTGAAGGACTCAGGGCCCCAGTCACTGCCAGCTCTTTGTTTGACTCTAACATCATCAGTAAAGCTACATTCGATCAACTCCAGCAGGGTAAAAAGACACCTAAAGAAGTCAGTGAAGCTGAAAAAGTCAAAAAGTACCTGCAGGGCACAGACCGCATTGATGGCATAACTATGGAAGATTCTAATGAAAAGTTAAGCATATATCAAGCAATGAAAAAGAATGCCTTGCAACAAGATACCGGGCTTGCACTACTTGAGGCCCAAGCTGGAACTGGTTTTATAACTGATCCAGTGAAAAACTTAAAGTATTCTGTGGATGATGCTGTGAAGGCTGGTGTCGTCGGTCCAGAGCTTCATGAGAAACTTCTCTCAGCTGAAAAGGCAGTGACAGGATACAAAGACCCATATACAGGCAATAAGATTTCTCTATTCCAAGCCATGAAGAAAGAGCTTGTTCTAAGGGAGCATGCTATTCCTCTGCTGGAAGCTCAATTTACCACAGGAGGGATAATAGATCCAGTAAGCAGCCATCGTGTTCCCACTGATGTTGCCATTCAGCGTGGCTACTTCAGTAAACAAATGTCCAAATCCTTCAATGAGCCCTCAGGTGACGTTAAAGGCTTCACCAATCCCAACACCCACGAAAGTGTTACTTACAAACAGTTGCTGGAGAAATGTATAAGAGATCCCAACACTGGCCTGTGCTACCTGCCTCTCTCAAAGGTTGAAGCTCCCGCACCTGTTGAGAAATCTTACCAGTACACAGAGGAGCAAGCGCAAACAGAGTTAGCTAATACCAAAATTGAAATTCCACATAAGAGTTTCGCAGGAAAGAGTATGACCATATGGGAGGTCATGAACTCAAAAATGCTTCCAGAAGAGGAGAGGCGCCGCCTCCTGGAGCAGTATCGCCTGGGTCAAATCACAAGGGACAGAATGCTGGTCATCATCATTGAAATCATTGAACAAAGGGAAACTCTGAAGGTAGAACAGGGCATGTCATGTGACGTCATCCGAAGAAGAATAACTATCGAGGAGCTGTACAGTGCTCGAATTATTGACTTGCAAACATACAACCTCCTGAAACAAGAAAAGATGAACATCAGGGAGGTAATGGAAATGCCATCAGTAAAGCAATACCTGTTTGGCACTGGATGCATTGCTGGAATTATGTCTGACAATCCCCCAAAGATTAGCATATACCAGGCTATGAAAAATGGACAGATTAAACCTGAAATTGCTTTAAATCTCCTTGAGGCCCAGGCAGCAACAGGATTCATGATTGATCCAGTAAGAGATGAACTTCTAACAGTTGATGAAGCTGTACGCAAGGGACTCGTGGGCCCTGAACTTCACGACAAACTTCTCTCTGCTGAGAGAGCAGTTACAGGTTACAAGGATCCCTACAGTGGAAAAGTGATCTCTCTCTTCCAGGCAATGAAGAAAGATCTCATTCCTGAGGATTATGCTCTGAGGCTTTTGGAGGCCCAGAATTCCACTGGAGGACTGATGGATCCTGAATACTACTTCCACCTCCCCACAGACGTTGCCATGCAGCGTGGATACATCAACAAGGAAACACTTGACAGAATAACTGAACCTACTGCTGATGTGCGTGGTTATACTGATCCAACGTCAGAAGAGAAACTGTCCTACGCTCAGCTACTGAAACGATGCAGAGTTGATAAGGAAAGCGGTTTGCGTCTACTTTCACTGGCAGACAGAAGACTTCTTTTTAAGGGTCTCAGAAAGCAAATAACTGTGGATGAGCTACTCCGGTCGCAGATTATTGACCAAAAGACCTACAACGAACTCACTGACGGAACCCTTTCTGTGGAGGAGATCAGCAGAGACCTGAAGAAATACCTTGAGGGCACCAGCGGTATTGCTGGTGTGTATGTTGAATCTAGCAAAGACCGTCTGTCTATTTACCAAGCCATGAAGAAGAACATGATCAGACCGGGGACTGCCTTTGAGCTCCTTGAGGCACAAGCCGCCACAGGCTATGTAATTGATCCAATTAAGAACCTGAAACTAAATGTCACTGAAGCTGTTAAAATGGGTGTTGTTGGCCCGGAGTTTAAAGACAAACTTCTCTCAGCTGAACGAGCTGTCACTGGCTACAAGGACCCTTATTCTGGAAAAGTTATCTCTCTTTTCCAGGCTATGAAGAAGGGACTCATTCTAAAAGACCATGGCATTCGTCTGCTAGAGGCACAGATTGCTACTGGTGGAATCATTGATCCACAGGAGAGCCTCCGTTTGCCAGTTGAGACGGCATATGAACGTGGCCTCTTTGACGAGGAAATGAATGGGATCCTCACTGACCCCTCTGATGACACGAAGGGCTTCTTTGACCCCAACACAGAGGAAAATCTCACCTACCTGCAGCTAATGGAGAGATGTATGACGGATCCGGAGACAGGCCTTGCTCTTCTGCTGCTGAAAGAAAAGAAGCGTGAAAGAAAGACATCCTCCAAGTCCTCTGTTCGCAAACGAAGGGTCGTCATCGTTGATCCAGAGTCGGGCAAAGAGATGTCTGTGTATGAGGCATATCAGAAAGGGCTCATTGACCATCAGACTTATCTAGAGCTTGCAGAGCAGGAATGTGAATGGGAAGAAATTACTATCACCTCAGCTGATGGAGTAGTGAAGTCCATGATCATCGACAGGAGATCTGGTCGCCAGTACGATATTGATGATGCCATCTCAAGGGGTCTGATTGATAAGTCAGCCCTGGATCAGTACAGAGCGGGAACGCTTTCCATCACAGAGTTTGCAGACATGCTGTCTGGAAACATGAGCGGTAGCAGATCAAGGTCATCCTCCTTTGGCTCCTCTTCCTCCTACCCCATGAGCCCAGTGCCCTCCATAAAAACTCCAGCAACCACATGGAACGACCCAACAGAGGAAACCGGCCCTGTCGCTGGAATCTTAGACACAGATACACTGGAGAAAGTGTCCGTCACCGAGGCCATTCACAGAAACCTTGTGGACAATATAACAGGTCAAAGGTTGCTGGAAGCTCAGGCCTGCACAGGAGGCATCATCGACCCAAACACTGGCGAGAAATTCTCAGTTGCAGATGCAATGAATAAAGGGCTTGTGGATAAAATCATGGTGGACCGCATCAGTTTAGCCCAGAAGGCGTACAATGGATTTGAAGATCCCAGAACAAAATCCAAAATGTCAGCAGCCCAAGCTCTGAAAAAAGGCTGGCTGTACTATGAGGCCGGACAACGATTCCTAGAGGTCCAGTATCTCACTGGTGGGCTCATTGAACCAGAGGCTACGGGCAGAGTATCTATAGATGAGGCTGTAAAGAAGGGCACCTTAGATGCTCGCACTGCACAGAAGTTGAGAGATGTCAGTGCATATTCAAAATACCTCACATGCCCTAAAACCAAGCTGAAGATCTCCTACAAGGATGCTATGGAAAGAAGCATGACAGAGGAGGGGACTGGTCTGCGACTTCTTGAAGCGTCATCTCAGTCAAGCAAAGGCCTTTACAGTCCCTACAGTATCAGCGGCTCTGGCTCCGCTACTGGGTCACGGTCTGGCTCCAGAACCGGTTCCAGGTCAGGCTCCAGAAGAGGCAGCTTTGATGCCACCGGATCAAGTTTCACAACAACCTTCTCTTCATCCTCCTACAGCTCTCCGAGCTACAGCCGCCGATACTGACCTGAAAGTTAACAAAGGATTTTCTGAGGGAAGGATACATTATAAAACCACAATTCTCACCAGATGCCTAATTCTCTGTAGAATAAAGACTACATTTATTCTGCTCTGCATGGGATTGTTACAGGACTTTAAATATTTAATTTTCTACAAATACAAAATAATTTTATTGTTTATATATATTTCACTTTCATTTGCGTTTATGCGCCCATCACACTTTTCTGAATACGTACTGTAATCCATTAGCATACTCAACAGCAACAAAATGTATCCATCACAAATACATGATATTTTTTTTGACTGCTAAGGTTTAATATCGTAAACATTTACTCTCAATGCTGTGTGTTGTACTATAACTGAACGTGTTCTAGGCCATTAGCCTGACTGTTATAGAGAACCTGATTGGATGTACAAACTAAAATTTCCGTACATATGTATATTTCTGACTACTGAGAAAAAAATCTTTACTAGTGAAATTTAAAAGCCTCTCTGCAGAGCAGAATATGGAGTCTCCTTAGATGATTAACACTAAAATAGCCTGCTTTGAGGATGCAAAGCTTCAAGATTTTTTCTCTCCTGGGATCCACTACCAGATGAACTCTGGACTCTCCTCCATTTCCAGTGGTTGATCAGAAAATCTGGAGTTAGAACATAATGCTAACCCAGTGAAATCAATATCATCCACTAAAGAAAGGATAATGTTGCTCAATATGACCCTTAACACATCTGAATGTAATGGACTTTACAACTCCAAGACCAGTATAAGCCCCTGCTTTTCTGGACTCTTTAAAAGGTATGTAACCAGACACATTTATTATTCAGTTAACTTTAACTTCTCTTTGTATACTTGTGGCATTGCGAATCTAACGTTCTCGTTCCATCTTGAATTTTTATGTTTCAGATATTGCCTTCCCAGTTCATCTCATCTACACCAACTCTATCGGATGTCTTCCAGTAACCCATCCTGTTTATTTGGACCTTGACCTTCAAGGATTTTACGCAACAGTACACAAAAAAAACACTTGCTCATGAAATGTTTTGTTTGTATTTGTTTAACAGCGGACCATTTTGAAAGTTGCATCCAATCTTGAACTCATATATATTAAGGCCAAAAACATGCTTTGTAAGTGCCTGCAAAAATATGTTTTAACACTATACCTGGAGTGTTATGAGATGGTGCAGTGGTTACGCTGTAATTGACTGATGCATGACTGAAAAAGCAATGCTGTCCATGATGTATTGTGTCGTCAAGTAATCCTTTTAAATGTCCAACTACAGTATGTCACAACGGTAAGTAGTTCAGTGTCACACAGGGCTAAATGTATGATTTGAGTATTTAAAAGCGGAGATTTATTATTTTTCATTTTTCCCTTCACAAAAATGTATGTACTGTATATTGATGATTATATAGAGCGCTGTTGCTGAAAGCCATGACATTTACATTTCTTTTTGGAAAAGATCTTAAAGCTTTGCACCATGCCCAGTATTTGTATTTTACACAATATATACTTTTTGATTTTAATTCTTCTTTGTAAAGCTATATCACTTTATTTTCTATACTTCTGCTTTGCATGATTTACTAACACTGAAAAGGTGCAAAGATGAAATAGTTGTATCCATTAAAGCATTATTTTTTTGCGTGTGTGTATCAAAAGGTTTGAAGGATGTATTTTAGTGAGGGTTATCAAGCCTTGTTTAATGGTGTATTTATAATAAAATGGTGACAAGGAGTTTTATGTAACACATTACACTATGTAAATAAACATAAAAATGAAATGTTTATCTCAAGTCTTTTTTTTTAGTTGTTGCAGTTGTTTGCATAAATCTAATGAGGGATAATAGATAAATTAGATTTAATAGAGATTATTATAGACAAATGTGGGTTTTGAATATATAGTACGTTGTTTTCCATTAGCCTTCACTTATGGTACCATTACCATAAGTAATAAGTTTTTGACACAGATGGGGCGTAGACATTCAAACGTCCAGTGACACTAATCACCTAATGAACAAAACATGTTTTGTGACAAATCTAACAATATAATTTGATTATTTTAAGATGATTTTTCCACAACATCTCAAAGAACACTTTTTTTTTCTATTGTTATTTAAATTTGCATCCTGGGCTTAAAGCCAAACAACAAAGATTTTATAATACTTTTATAAAATACTAAAATTCTGTATGATATAGGATATTATAAGTAATTAATTATTTAAAAAATATTCCTTTTTAGGGACATAAATATCTTTGTAGTATATGCAGCATGGGTGGGTGAGGGATAAGGACTACTATGTTCTAGTGCATGAACTCACTTGCCAGTTCATTATATATAACACTAAATCTTACCTCCGTGTTATGGTATTAGTTTAAGAATAAATCAGAGAGCTCTTCATTCAGCTGCGTTTTCATTTCGAAGGCTGTGGCCATGTCGTATTTTCAAACTGCATTTTGACACAGCACAACAAACTACATAATCAAATATGATTGTCCAGTTCTTACTCTTTTTCAACATAAATTTAATATTTTAACAGCCAGGAACAGGCCAGGCACAACTCTTATATGTGAATACATTGTAAGGGGTGAACATCACCACAAACTACATCTTCAAACATGGTCATTTGCATTTGAACCAACCATTTTAACATAAACTGAGCCATCATGAAGGAGGACTTTGTGCAACCCTTGTTTAATGAGAATGGATTGGTTTTCCACTGTTGCACCCAATAAAGTGTCCACTGAGTGTATGTTTGGTTTAAAACTGCAATGTTTCTCATATAAATGTCTAGTGTTTAGTTGGGGGGGACCCCCTGATCACTGCACCCCCCCACTCATCTCTAAGTGACAGGAGCTCCTGATTGGTCTCCGGCTATGGGACACCTGTTAGTCAGTTGTTCCCACGACACAAAATGATACATTTAAATTAAAAAAAATATATATCTTAGGTCAAATTACAGACGGGCACAGGGCATTTTAGACAGACACCATGTCCTTATCGAAGGAACATGTGCATTTGCTGGTGGACGGAGCCGCGCAGCCGCGGCGGCCCAAATGCGCCCGGTGCCGCCACCACGGGCTCGTCATCCCGAAGAAGGGCCACACGAAGAGCTGCCCTTTCCTCGGCTGCGATTGCTGGAAGTGTTACCTCATCACTCAGCGGACCCGGATCTCAGCCCTCCAGAGAAATGCGAAGACGGACAAGGGCAAAGCCGGTGAGGCGAGCGCGGCGGCTAAAGGGACTTCCAGCGCCCCGAGCGGAGGCGGCACGTCCGGGGGGGCCACGGGGAGCGGCGGCCCGAGCACCGGGAGCCCCTTCGATCTCCGGGTCCGGCCCGACCGGGACAGCAGAGACATGGTGGTGTTAGCTTCCACTGAGAAATCTTTAAGTAAGTTAATAAGTCTTGTTAAATAAGATGGGATTGGTGGTTAAAAGTTGTTTATGTTCATAAGAGAACACATTTTTTTTTTTTTTTTTTTTTTTTGGTATGGGACATTTCCAGCTCGGAGATTAAAATAACAAAAATAAATAAATAAATAAATAAAGCACATATTGACATATTTATTCATATTTAAACAATAACAGTAACAGCAGGAATGTGGCCCTCAACATTGTTGTTAGCTTTTCCCAGGAGTAATAAAAAGGATGAAGTAAAAGTAATAGTAGCAGTAACAGAGTACACTTTTCTATCAATCTTCCAATTTTCTAAACAGACTTATTATTATTATTATTATTATTATTGTTATTATTATCAATAATAATAATTAATTATTAATAATTATTATTTTAGAATCACATCATGGTAACCTAATCTTTAGCTACAACATATTAGGGGTGATACATGGCTTGCTAATAACACGTGCGTTTATTAGAAACAAATACAACGCCTATACTATCTTAATTTTTTGCCTTTTTTGTTACAGCACAGTCTCATTTCAAGCTAATTCTTGGCATAAACGTTTCTCTGGTTAAATGTAGCCAGCGGGCGCCATCTTTGGTTGAGTTGAGAAAACCGATGAGATTAGAAAGCTCCCATTTGTTGTGTTAAAAATGAAAAAAATACAGAGAACTGGTGATTCATTTACATAACGAGAGATATTTCATTTAAGTTTACTTAAAAATAAATAAAATAAAACGCAAAAAAAAAAAAAAATTAAAAAAAGGAAAACGGAATATCTAACGTTTGTTGACGTCACTAACGGTCTTGTACAGGAGTCGAGCGCGGATTGGTCAAAAAAAAGAGCGCGAGCCGCGAAAGCTGCAGCTGGTGTGCGCGAGAGCAGAGAGGCGCGAAAAAAGCAGAAACAATGTTAATTTCTAAAGCGCCATAATTATATTTAAATGTGTAGTATATTCAATATCAAGAGATTTTTTTTAAATGTATAAAACATTCTCAAAATTACACAGCTTGATTCATGCGTTTAAATATTGTATTCATAGATATCTGTTTTCTATTTTATCTATTTATTATTTTATTGTTTATTTTAGTTTTGTCATATATTATGTGTGGTTATACTGAGTGGCTCCACATTTTTGCTGCAAATGTGAAATTTCCCTCCTATCATTTGGTGAAATTTATAATTTTACGACATCCACAAAAAATATAACTGAGAAACTGTAGTTGTGGTTGATGTTTTTATAAAAAAAAACTTTTTTCTTTTTTATATTCTTT